>NC_063189.1:45500905-46110905 GCF_017589495.1 Alosa alosa | reverse complement strand
CTCCTCCTACCCATGCCCAATGTATTATTCAGGAACCGTAACGACCAAATCTAGTTCACACAACCCCATGCTGGTCTGGTATCTAATGCGAGGCTGCACATCAGTCATAGAGTCACACTGTTGTCCTGCCTGCTGAGAAGCCGCTCCAACACCAGCCACCAGTGGAGCAGAGGAACGATCTCACTCTCGCTTTTTAATGAGACAGCCACAGACACTTACGTGTCTGAGTCCAGATCAGTTAAGCACGCGATGCAGCCCTCAATTTGACTTGGGCTAACTCTGTTAATCTGTTCAAAGCACGGCACAAGTTGCTCCACTTATTAGAAAAATAAAAAATAAATTAAAACTGTCTCTGAGGGGGAGCCTCTATTCCAACTGCCTGTTTCATTAAAAGGTTGGTAAACATGGAAACTTATAATATTATGTTATTTCCCTATGCTCCAGCCGTTGCTTTTAATAAGAATGTTATGACACATACAATTAAATTACAGCCTAGGAGCCAAAGGGAACTTTGTGTTTAAAAATAAAACAAAATAGCATAGTTTAACAGCAGTATTGAAAAAACTTTAAGGAAACAATGTGACTTTCATGTTTCTCCTTTGCACACAACAAACCCCCACCTTGGACACAAAGCTCCATTACACATGCAGCATGTTTCTCTCCCATCACTGTCTTCTCTGGCTCTTTCCATCTTCGGCAGACTGACCTGAGGGGCCCTGGCTATGCTAAACTGACACCCCATGAGAATTGCATCTTGCCTCTGCCCATAAATGAGATGTTCCACAATTCCTCAGTCTGCTGTTTGTGCATTTAGCAGTGCGCTCACACACACACACACACACACACACACACACACACACACACACACACACACACACACACACACACACACACACACACACACACACACACATGAACACACGGATGCCCATTTGCTTTCCCCCAAGGGCCACCGATGCACTCTGACAGACATTGTAGTCTGACGACAATAACAAGGTAAGCAGATCGACTGGCTGCTGGGATCAGAATCACCCCCATTTCCATCTGACTGGCCTTGCCGCGGCTGCATTAAAGCAGAGAGTGCTCTCCCCTGCTGGCTAGCCTCCTTTTAAAAAACCCAGCCACACCGCAGTTGCTTTGTTGACAGAGTTCCTCTCCACAATAGCAGGTCTACCTAGTGAAAATAAAAATGTATTCATAAAAAAAGTCTGCAAACCGGGAGATTGCCAACACTCCCAGCTGTAATTAATCAACATCCTGACTAACCTACTTGTGTGACACTGCTTCCATTTACTTCTGACAGGTTTGTAAAAGCTGCACAGCTTTTTCAGCCTTCTAACATCCTTATGTCAACAGTTTTTTTCTGCTTTGCAAAGAGGAGCAGGTGTTAATGTTCTAATCACACCACTCCTTTGGGTGTGTCTAACCCCATCAAAAACGAAGCAAATCTGCATGTTATTTATTTATTTTTATTTTTTTCCCTGAGCCACGACACAACGAAGTCATCTGGATTACTCTGTCACTGGATCACAAATGGCGGGGCTGTGGTCTGATAACGCTAAGCTACACCCGGGTGCCGTTATCGGCCCGAGGCCACTGGGATTTTGTTCTTCGCGCACTGATGGCGGCTGCTTGATACCGCGGCTTTAGCCGGGTATTAAAAGGGGCGAAATTTGCCAGGCGTCAAAAGAGTCTTTAGCTCTCTATCTTTCTCGCCCTATGCCTTTGCCACCTCGCTCCCTGGAAATGCAACAGGAGCGGTGGTGGAGTGCAGTGAGAGCGAGGACTCGCCTCACAATGATACTGGGTGCTGTGAGAAGTTGTTGCCTAGCACCTGACCCCCTCCAATGCAGTTAGCTCTGACTACAAAGTGACTATCAAGGCAAACCTTGAGCAACACTGTGATAATTTGTTGACTTGAGGCAGGAAAAAAAATCACATCTAACTCTAATATATTACTGGCAAGGTACTGTATCGCAATCAACAGTCTTCACAGTACACAAGCCATCGCAGTACAACTCAGTGGCTGTGTGTATCAAAGCCATGCTGTCAATGGGAAATTCAGCTCATTACAGACAGTATGTATGCCTGTTAAGGGTAACCCCCCGAGACTCTGAGACATACATGTTGATTCTCACAGCCACACGCTTTGATAAAGATCATTTGGCTTTTCATGGCACTCCACCCTCTTTGGTATTTAATGCTTGGTGATGCGCTGCGCGTGCACGCTGCTCGGTCTCTTATGGGAGATAAATGGGTAGAGCTGGAGAGGGAGAGACCAGGACTGATCAAAAGAAATGGTCCACATAGCCTACATGGCCATACACTTCTTCCAATTATGTGGTTTCCACACACAAAAATATCTCCTCCACTGCAAACACTCTTAAAACTAGTGTGTTAAAAGAGACTAGTGAAATCCCTATCTGGATGCAAGTTGTGTTGTTTTCAACACATTTGTTTTAAGAGTGAATCTTTATTATTATTATTATTATTATCATTATTATTACATTACAAAACATTGTCCTTGATCAAGCAATGCACACTGATATTTTTGCAATGCTGGCCTCATGGAGTGACTGTTAACTATAACATTCCTCTTTGAATTGGCCATTATCTCCACTGTATCCCGTCTTTGTGAAAGTTCCTAAGAGTCCTTGAAACCCAGTAGATAAGGAGTTCAGCTGTGGTTTGGGGTAAGGGGTCATGCACTAAGGATAAAGACGCACTGAAAAGGAGGAATGATAACTGTGTGTGTGTGTAAGTGTGTGTGTGTGTGTGTGTGTGTGTGTGTGTGCGTGTGACATATAAACATAGGAACGTTGCTGTGAGAGTTGCTTCATAAAACACTACAAAGGTGCTTAGAATACAGGTGAAGGTGGCTAGGCTACATCTCAGTGCAGCTTTGAATAGACTGTCAGGCATCTGCTTGCCATTGGTCCTGAACCCGTTCAGAGATGGTTTCTGAGCCCGTGTCCATATGCGCTGTGATGACAATCTCTGTCCAGTCATCAGAGGCCAGTGAGTGATCACCTCAAATGAGGCGTTAGCAAAGGCCTCTAATACGAAAACAAGGGCTTCAAAGCCAGTCATTTCAGACGTTTGATAATTCGTGAAAGGAACGTATCACAAAAAAGACACAAGTGTAGAAGGCAAATGTTTGCTTGGAGGAGTATCGTATCTCGCCTGTGATAAACGGCGCAATGCTTCATGTCTCTTTTTTCCAAAGAGGTCCCTGTTGGGTCATTCAGTCCTCTGTTCACAGCTTAAATACTACTGAAATAAAAGGGTATTCTTCCCATAAAATGTGTTCCTTTCCTTCAGAACAACAATTGCTTGTACACTTGGCCCAAAATAGAAAGACAGAGCTATAAATGTAAAACAACACAAAATCTCTGATGCAGCCAGACAATCATGATGGAGATCCTGGTATTTAAAAAAATTGTTGAAGACGTGATCAACACAGTCATAATTTTTTACCTGTTAAGAGCGGCATCTCAGAATCTTTCAAATTGAAACAGGGAGACACAGAGCTGCTAGCTGCTAGCTTCTAGGCTTCTGGCCAAACGGCACATTCATCCATAAACACTATCCATCAAATCCCACAGTAAAGGAGCACTAAGAACCTAAGCCACATGCAGAATGACTTAGGCTCTTCATTAGGATTTAATGAGTCCAATAAATAAAAATCCGGTGGTCAACCAGCAATCAACCTCTCTGACTCCAATCAGCAGGACCAAATTTAAACTAATGCTCTACTGCCCAAGTTTGGTTGAATATTGACAGCACACGGCTTGCACAACTTTGATCAATGTCACACAGACTCAGTGGCCTGTTCCTTCCACTGGGACATCAATTACTGCAAAAAAATAAGCTCTGGCAAATTAGCCAACAGAACTGCAACTGCTCACATGAAGCTTTGAGAGTTACTACAGGTTAAAAGCTGTCAAGTCCGGCAACCTACAGACCCTCCACCAGCCTATCAAATTGCTCAGACTGTGATCATACCAGTTTGAGAAAACATGCCAAAACAAACAAACAAAAAACAAACATTAGAATTTCGAGCAGAGGACCAATGGGTGAGTGTGAATTTAAAAAATGCGCTGGCGCACACATTCCGAGCCCGAAAATGTGCAAGGGCATGAAAACACGACGCTGCCAAGTTCGGAGAGAGCAAGCCGCACGGCGAGAAAACCTTTCATGGCTGAGCCCCGGTGCTTGACAGCCTGATCTGCTGGGGATTCGGCCATTCCCCTTCCCCACGAGACAGCCGAGAGGCGCGCTTAGCTCAGCTCAGACTTCTCCTCCCTCCTCACAGCCAGCCACTGCCACCAGAGTTAACGACAGTAGAAGAAGCGAGGGAGGGAGGGAGGAGGGGTGGAGAGGAGGAGGGGGGTTTAATATTAATCTTTTCAGCAGCCACAAAGGATCCTCCCTGTGACTGAGGGAAGGATGCCTTTTGACTAACATCAGCCAGTGAGCACCTTTTACCATCTCAATGAGGCCAGCAGTGGTGGCTGTTGCCAAAGAAAATGTACACCCTTCTCCATGAGAAAGGAGATGGCCGGGGGAATAAGATAAGTCTGCTTTAATGAGTCCACTCCAGAAAACACAAGCAAATAGACTCAAATTGTAAATCGCAAGGATTATGTCTCCATCCCAGGAGGTTAAGTGGCATTGCCTGGTAGGAAGTCTATTATAGACTCTTACAGGGGGAGATCTCCATACTTACAAAAGGGAAGGAGTCCCCTGCCACCCCCGGGGAGTGGAAGACACAAGGTTTCAGCTGGATGGAAGATGGTGACGTTAGAGAGGAAGATGGAAAACGGGAGCACAGAGATGTGGGGGAACAAAAGGAGCCACGCAACTACAGAGAGCAAGACAAAGAGATTTCCCTGGGGCTTGCCAGGCCACCCCACTCCTCATATAATTTTAATTTTGATCAAATTAACATGCTGGTAGATCGGGGAGTGATTCAATTCTGACAAATTGCCCCCCTCCTTCCACCTCCACACCTTCCTCCGCCTCCTACACCCCACTGGCACCTCCACCATCTCTGAGCCTGGGCGTACACTTCGTTAACTGCCCGCTTGACACTGCACCACCCTGCATCTGCCACGGCAACATGGATGCGCTCAAGTGGCCGGGTGTATCGGATGCCCATCCATGCCCTCACCCACTCACTGAATCAGCAACCACAGAAAAAAATAAAAATAACAGAGGTCACGTGTGTCGACGTGCACCAATGCCTCCAATTGCTACTACAAATTGATAGGAAATAATAGCCTCACGCTTTTCACCTGCGCTGCAACCTCTTAATAAGGACGTCAATGCCGCTGAGGATTTAATGCAATCTAAAACAGTTTACGATCCACGCCCCGATGTTCGGTGACAACGCAGCTAGGCGTTCACACACGCACAGTGGACCGTACATCATGCTAAGTTCAAGCCACAGTGAGTGAATACAATGAATATTTCCAATTACACGCACTAGTTCCCTCTATCTGTTCAACTAGTATTCTTTCTGAATAATAGTTGGAGCAGACACGTCTGCCGCATAGAATATCTCCAGGGGTTCTATTCTCAGACCACACACACAGATAACTATCCTAATAATACAACTGTTATTATGCCAGAGAATGTTGAACTGTTTAGCTGAATATTGCTGTCTTTGTAAAGTCAATAACCCCACAAATCTATGCATACACTTATATTAATTCATACCATTGTAACAATACACAATTTAAAACAATGTATGCTAAACAGTCCCCAGTTGGAACCATGCAAATATTGCGTTTTGCTTTTTTTTTATTTCAAATAGGATTCCAATACAACATTCCACCATTTTCCCTATTAGGGGCCAAAAAGAAGCAGTCTCTGTGCAATGATGTCACAACGCATAAAGCTGAGCTGTGTGCAAAGGCCTGGTACCGAGCAAGGAAATGGGATTTCTGCACTCTAAATAACGGAACACTTTTTTTTTCCCGGAGATCGGCCCAGGGAGATGAGAGAAGACTTCTCTTGAAAGCCCTTTGGTGGGGAAATCAAGCGGAAGACAAAAGAAGGTGAGACTGACTGACTCAGACCCTAATAAGATAGCTTTTCTCCCAGATTTTTTTTTTCACCTCGCTTGCAGGATGGAAACTGTGATTTATGAACATGGATGAGACCAGAGAGCACGAACACAAACAGAGTTAGCACCTCCCGTTAAAGATAATTAAACTTGAGAACAATTCTCCTCTTCAAAAAAAAAACAAAGGAAAGGAGATAAAAAAAGGACTTAAGTGTGAAACAAATCTGCAATCACCATGTTTGCTGGAGAGGAATACCAATAATTTGTTGTGTGTGGCAGATGTTTTTTTTTACTTTCTCTTACCTCAGGAACTACAGTACACAATCAATAGTGTTTCCCAATGCTGGAGAAATAAAGGGAAACCATCAGTAGAATAATACATCAGTCCATCATTAACTCATAAGCCTTTATATCTGTAGGCCAAGCTAAGCAAGTAACCACACAACACTGTCTAGACTTAAGCTCTGGACCGACAAATACCGCACATAACACATGACAAGGCTTGTGGAAGGTCTTCTCAAAGACCAGAGAGAGAAAGAAAGAGAGAGAGAAAAATCTGCTGTGTGAAGTGCCCATAAACACACTTAGTCTGGCGGTGGGAGAAAGACTGCTCAAAACAATGAGAACGTGAAAGAGCTGCCAAGCTGCCAAATGCACACAAGGCAAGCATGAACCACGGCATGTTTGAATCAATATGTGTCAAATTCTGCTTGGGATACAATTAACAAGAGGCCAGGAGGTGTGGAGAACGCATGAGAGATTAAAGCGTGTGGGATCCATCTATGTGAGAAGCAAAGGCAGAGGCACTTTCCAAAGAAAACACAGTGGGGTTAACAGGGTGGGTGTGTGTGTGTGTGTGTGTGTGTGTGTGTGTGTGCACCAGTCTTTACATCTTTTAGACAGAAAGAAAGAACAGAGAAAATACATGGTGCCCTATCTGCAGTCCGACCATAATGGCTGGAGAGGCAGAGCCATTTGTTCGACATCCATCCGCATCTGGGCTGCATGTCCTTGCCTGTTCGGCCACAGCCTCATCACTGGGTCAAGCTGTGACTGCGACAACACTAAGAACTGAACTACTTTGACCTGACGGAGTCTTCCTCCCCCTCCCTCTCCAAGGTCAAGACAGGAGGAGATCATCTGAGCACAATGAAATTGAGAGAGTGGAGTGGAGGGAGGATGGGGATGAAGACGAGGACTGGGCTTGGGGGGGGGCGGGGCATCCATCTGTACAAGCAATTAATGTCTGTGTCTGTGGGCCGGGTGAATCACGTTCTCTCCAGTGGACAGGGCAGACTTCTGTAATTGCACTGATGGCTCTGCCGGTAAATAAATAAGGAATCTGTCCGACAAAGAGTGGCCATTCAAGATACCAGGAACACACAAGAGCAGTGTGTGTGTGTGTGTGTGTGTGTGTGTGTGTGTGTGTGTGTGTGTGGGTGTCTGTGTGGGTGTGTCGTCAAGGAAACCTCTAAGTATATTTAAGTGGGAGAGAAGAGTGGTGCTAGATTTTTTGTCAATTTGAATCCCTTCTCTAAATGGTCCTTAAATTTTGTCTTTTCAGTGTGTCTAACACAAACAAAGAACAAGTACAGTAAAAAAGGTTAGGTGTCATATCATACCTTGTCATCTTTTGGGAGTTGGATTCATGTCCATTTTTTAAAAAAGCAGATAAATCCATCAGACAGCTTGCCTTGACATGCATGACTGAGTTCCCAGATAGGCATACAGCTATGACACATCAAGCTAAAAATCTACAAACAAAATAAAATGATTTTCATATATACCGTATATTTTCACACACCGTGTTCTGTGTGTGTGTGTGTGTATGTATGTGTGTATCCCATTGAAATATTACCCTGATGTCACCAAGAAATATCTGCACCAAAATTAAAACCTAAGTGTTAAACTTAAAGATTTATGTCTGAGAGATTTTATGTAATGTAATTTTCCCTAACCACAACATGTGAATACATAGTGGCAGGGATAATGACAAGCACAGCGGCACAGCGAATGCCTCTGCAGCTTTTTAAAATTGGCTCCTAAGTGCTCTTGTGTCATAGATGGAAATGGTGTGTGCTTGTAGCTCTTCTGCTAATGCATCTCCAGCAGGCCGCCGAGAATGAGACAATGTGTTCAACACAGAAGACTCCCGCATCTCTCTCTCATTCTCTCATTTCATCTCTCACTCTTTCTCTCTCTCTCTCTCTCTCTCTCTCCCGTTCTCATTCTCTCTGTCTGTCTCTCTAATCATTGGGGGTGAGTGGGTTGAACACCAGATCTCTGCAGCTGGGCTTTATGACAAGCACAATGAAGCCCAGATTAAGGATAGGCTGGGTGGGGGTTGTGGATGGAGACAGACTCCAAACACATCTGCCCTCAGTTTGGATCCTGCTACAGCACACAAACTACTAGCTCTGGCATGTACACATTTGTCTCTCTCTCTCTCTCTATGTCCCTCTCTCTATCTCTCTTTTTTTTCTTCTTTCAGACATGCCTTTCTACGCAAATACTGGCAGGCACTGGGGTGTTGTAGGAAAAGGCAGCTGTCGTTTTCGTGATGGAGATGAGACTAAGAACAAAGTCACGCCGACCTTAAAAAAAGAAGGAAGGGAAAAAAAATCCAGCGGCTCATCAACAACTCACTGTGTGCTCGGAAATCAACACGTGGGCCTTTGAGCAGGCAGGGACGGATTTGATGGCTGTGCCTCTATTACTAATACTTAAAGATTAGTCAAGAGGCTCTGTAATGCTCTTTCAACTCAGTATACTGCAGTAATGACAACTCCATGCCAAAGTCTATCCAGAGGATGATGCTTACTTCTCCAGCAATTTAATGGCTTTGTGGTAAGTCCTTTATCATTCTCCATGATTACAGTCAGTTTATAATCTCCTCCATTCAAGATGTGTCTTACGGTCAAATAATGGCACTCTCATCTGGGCATGTGTCTATTGCATGAGTTTAGTGTTTTTCTTTTTTTTTCTTTTTGGAGGCAGCATAAGGAGATGACAATTAGGTGTGATGAAACATCGTAATTGTTCAGTAATTAGAGGGCGCTTTTAGACCTGGGCTAACAGCACATTAGTCAGCTGCTCAATGGGCTTCAGAACAGTAAAATGAGGCGAAAACAATGCCTCCACCTGAGTCACGAACACACAAATGAGGATGAGAGGAGAGAGAGAGACAGAGAGACAGAGACAGACAGAGAGATGGAGAGAGACAGAGAGACAGAGAGCCACACACACACACACACACACACACACACACACACACACACACACACATACATTTTTGTTTCCTGTCTACTTCTCTCTTATCATTCCTTCCATTGGACAAACACTGTGGCGTGGCCATGGAAAAGAGGCCTTGTGAGGACATGGTGCCCATGGAAAAGAGGCCTTGTGAGGACGTGGTGCCCATGGAAAAGAGGCCTTGTGAGGACGTGGTGCCTATGGAAAAGAGGCCTTGTGAGGATGTGGTGCCCATGGAAAAGAGGCCTTGTGAGGACGTGCTCTCTGTGCCATTAGGGCTTCCTACACATGTTCACTGTGAGAGTAGCCGTTTAAAAAGGCACACACACACAGTGCACAATTACACTTCCAGCCACGTGGAAGTAGACAAATTCACTACCCTCACTCCATCATGCCTGCCCCCTGACACACACACACACACACACACACACACACACACACACACACACACACACACATGCACACGCACACACACAGGCACACACACACAATACAATCAGATGTAGCCACGCAATGAACCAAACAATCACAGACACACAAGCATACCATACCCAGAGAGTAATTATGTCAACATTCAGTCCACCTGGCTACCTATTTGTTTATTTGTTATTTGCTTTTTTAGTTTTTTATCCATTGCTCATATTGTAAGCCTCATCTGGAAGCCTGTCTCATTTGGTAGCACTCATAGACAGGAAATGATATACTTGTCATTAGCAGCTGTGCAATTTCCACAATTGTATGCATGCAAGCGATGAGTCGATAGCCAAGGCCTAATGGCTGGAAATAGCTGCAAAATTCCCAGCCTCTTGTTCCGACGAGTGCCTAGAGATTTGCAATGAAGCTGTGGTTACCGGGGGTCTGGGGGTTGTGAGGGGGTTAGGCTGGCCAGGCCATCTGAACTGGCAGATAGCATGAAACCAGTGGTGCCTTACAGTACCAGCCTGGGGGTGGGAGCCTGTGTGTGTGTGTGTGTGTGTGTGTGTGTGTGTGTGTATGTGTGTGTGTGTGTGTGTGTGTGTGTGTGTGTGCGTGTGTGTGTGTGTGGGTGTCTGTGTATGTGTATGTGTGTGTGTGTGTGTGTGTGTGTGTGTGTGTGTGTGTGTGTGTGTGTGTGTGGGTGTCTGTGTATGTGAATGTGTGTGTGTGTTGAAATAGCGAGGGGATTAAACTGTGCCAGGTGGCGTCCCATTTTCTTCCCAAGTCCCCCGCTATGCCTCGAGATATAAGAATAGCAATTTTGGGCCTCGAGATTGAGCCTATTCTTTAGAGCAGTCGGCCAAGCCTGACTTCCACTGCGGGGGATGCATTACCTTGGCTGTGGCTAGTCCTATTATGAAGATTACTGATTGGTCTCAGTTACTCGGCTGACTCGGAGCATTTTTGCCTGTGATTTCTGTTGCGATGAGGAGAGGCCTCGCTTTGCATCGCTCCAAGCTAATTGTCTTTATTGGATAATAAAACTCTTGCTGTGTTAAAAGTAATCTCTTTTTGTAATTTCTTCTAGGCCTTTTAAAAACATTCCATCTCACTATGTCTGTATGTGTTTTTGTCCATGCTTGTATGTGTGTGTGTGTGTGTGTGTGTGTGTGTGTGTGTGTGTGTGTGTGTGTGTGTGTGTGTTTATCTCTGCCATCAGTGTGAAATGATATGCTGAATATTAAGCACCAAGATGGGGTCAGAACAGACCAGGTATTAAAAATTCAAGTGCTTTTGCACAAGAGAGACATGCTGAAAACTGTGAGATGCCAGTTGTCAAATGTATCATATTGCATGAATAAAGTGCAGCATATTAGACTTCTTGTCATTCTTGGGACAGGTAGCACTGATTTCAATACTAGTTCTAGTACCTAATGTACACTGACATAGGCATAGAGGACAGGTTTATAATAAAATAATATGTAGAATCATTGTGCTCCATCATAGAATCATAATATACTGTATATATATTATATATTTGTTTATTTATTTCATCGTTATTGGAAAATTCAGCACAATCTTCTGCCATCTGCCCCTTGGGTTGGAATAATACTGAGAATGATATATAGTCAGAATGATAAACAAAACTGTTTTGAGAATAACACTTGCACAAACAACAACAATAAATCACAAGCTAGTTTCCTGTGATACCAACCTCTCAGATGGCTACAAGGAAACGTTTAATTTCCCACATGCCAACTGTTTGGGACAAAGTAAATAAACAGAAAGCACAGTCTACACATTGCATCCAACAAAATGCCACAGATCGTACGACTTAACTGTATATAATTATTGATCCACTTCTCTAGTAATGTGGCTACTCTGTTGAAAAACAGATGGCTGTGTGAGGACATGGGACGAATCACACAGGCAGCTATAGTACAGGCAAGCCTAATCCATCAGCTGCTTAATGTTCAAAATTTATTTTCTAACAGTTGCCTTCCAGCAGATGCCAACATGACGTTTAAAAAAGGGGGGGGTCCTTGACAACTGCGTAACTGTGTGCATTTTAAAACCAGACCACTGGAGCAGCGCTGTCAGCCATCTCTGTAGAAGCAATTGTATTCCCATCTCCCTATTCCCAGACAGACAACTCCTCCAAAGGGGGAATGCAAGCCATGTTTTATGTCTTGACATATTTGATTGTGGTGTTGTTTCAGAATCTACTGCATAAACACACACACACACACACACACACACACACACACACACACACATGCAAGCAGGCACACAAGCAAAACTGAGATGCAGTAATGTACTTCTGTGTGCATCATCCCTAACACATAAAAGATGTAAAGGGAGTGCATATCTACATGGCGTCAATTGATTAAACATATCTTCTCCACCTCCTACTGGGCAACCTCTCTGTCTTTCAGCATGCAGTCATATTACAGAAATAACTACTGATATCAGAGAAAGAGAGACAGAGAGATATATAGAGAGAGAAAGGCAAGGAAAGAGAAGAGAGAGAGGAATGAGAGAGAGAAGAATGAGAGAGAGATATATAGAGAGAGAAAGAGCAGGGCTAACGGAGGGGAGGGCATTTCAAAGCCATTAACTCCACCTGTGTCGCTGTGTCTCTGCTTTCTCTGCTGTCAGAAGGGCCTTCACAATAGAATCCCCTCATATTACCCCCAACGCAAACAAGGTGGGGCCCACACATGTTCTCAGGCTCGCACTGGCATAAACAACTCTTAACCAGGTCTATCGCGGCCATGGAACAGGACTATTGTGTTTCTCAGAGGAGGGGGGTGGGGGGGGGCAAGCTAGGAGCGGTAATGGTCACTGGGTGAGTTATGTTTTGGAACAAGGCGTTGTCCCGTGAACTTCTCCACCCACCCGCCGTATTCCATTACACTTCTCCATCCTCTTCGCTTTGACAATGACAACTTCACAGGGGATGGTCCCCGCAGGGATGTCTCTGGTTACCGCCATTAAAAACACCAAACAGGCTGGTGAGCGCACTCAATCATCTGAGAGTTTACAGTTTACAGTATGCAGCTTTTTCAATTCCAAATCCATTTCATATCCACAAATCTGTTCAAATGTAGTCATCACCCGTAGAAGTCACTTGGTGTTTTTTCTTCTTTTTCTTGGCTTCTGCCTCTGCATGTCCACAGGCTCGCAGATGAGGCCATAAAACCACTCACACCACCAGTCTCTTTGTTTGTCTGGCATTTGCATATTGTAGGAGGGGAGGTCAAAGGTCAGCCTCATCTCAGATCTCCGCTTGTGAGAGGCTACGCACAATGGGAAGGAGCTCAATGCCTTAAACGCAGCCACTGGAGAACTATAGCTCCCACCGAGCCTGTGGGTTGTGCTCTTGTGTTCTACTTCTGCTGCCCCCCCTCCCCCAACTCCCACCCCTCCATCTAGTCACCCAAGCAACCAAGCCAGTTCTCTTTGCAGTTCACCTTTTGAAAAAGTACCTGGAGGCCAGCACAGTAACCCAAAACTGCCTGCTGCAGATCAGTTACAGCTCGGGCAAGGGGGGGATGGGGGAATTGAGCAGAGATAGGAGCAGGGGGGAGAGAGAGAGGGAGAGAGAGAGAGAGAGCGAGAGAGAGGGAGGGAGGGAGGGAGGGAGAGGGAGGGAGGGAGGGAGGTAGGGTAAGACAGAGACAAAGAGAGAGAGTCGTTGCCTTACTACTTTACTCTCTCCGTTTACACACAGTGTTTATAGAGCGCAGGTCTTTGCTAGACTAGCACATTACAGCTACACATCACTGGCCGACCTTTTCACGGCACCACCGTTGTCTCAGTCTTTCCCTAGGAAAACTCCTCTCCCGAAGCAGAGGTAGAAACCACTGAATAATTACTGAATAATTCATCTCGGGGGGAGGTGCCTGTACTCGATAACCTTTTTTTCATCTAGTTAATGTTACTGGGTCCGCCGATAACAAATAGAATTTTAATTTCAAAATCCCTTGAAATTCAGTTCAGACCAAGTTTACTCCCCACCGTGTCAAGAGAGGCTACTCTCGGCTGTGCTCAAACGAGCCATTAGCAGGGGATGTGCAGCCTAAATTAATTTGCAGTTGTTGCCTTGCATTAACACATCTAACCTTCTCCTTCAAAGAGGACCTTTGTTGCGATGCCTGGTGATTGACTGTAAGGGCGTCTGTCAGAGTATTAGCAGATTACAGCGTGGCGGGTACAGCTGGGAGGTCAGTCGCTAGACGGTCATGGTGAGCGGGTGAGGCGCGGGGGGGGTGGTGGCATGGGTGAGGCGCGGGGTAGGGGGGTTTGTAGGCGACAGCTGTAACAACCCAACGGATGCAAGGAAGAAACCTGGACCACAAACATTTGTGTTTTTTATTCGCCCCTCAGGAATCCGTGTCCAGAGGTCATCGTCATTCCACCGACTCGGTCTCCCCCAACTGACTAGCAACAGCTGTGTGTGTGTGTGGAGAGGGAGGGGGAAGGGGTGCGGGGGCCGCTAAACCACATGAGCAAAGAGAGAGGGAGGGGTGAGGCCGAGGTAGGGCAACGTTAGCACAGCACGTCACACAAGCTTTCTTCCTCTGCTCACTGTTCGATGGGGAAAAAAATCTCGGCACATAATTCTTTTAGAGATCAAAATCTATGTGTTTCAGAAACAAACCCCACTAAGACATGTAATATGATCAACCTCCCCAGGCACAAATAAATCCACTGCCATGAAACGATGGCAACCAGATGAGATTACAGACAAATCCTGGAACCGCTAATGTTATGCTTTCATATGCCCCCGCAAACCCCCCATTTCAGTCAGCCAAGAGGGAGCCTTTTACCCTGAACCAGCCACTCACAAGACAGACAGTCACTGTCCACCTCGCCATCATCAAGTCATCCACATACACCGCCTATCGGCAAACGGCAAGGAGTGTCGAGAGCCTCGTGTTACTTTTACACCATGATGAGGGACAGCTGGCATGAAGCTTAAATGGTGACTCAATCTGGGCAAGTCGCTCAACACCTTCCCTCTTTTTTTAACGGTGTCTTCAAAGTGTGGGCAAACTGTGGATTCTCTTCTGGTAAGGACATTAAAGGGGGGTTTATTGCCTAGCCAGCGGAGGAGTGGAACTTTAATGAGGGACACTGTCCAGTCCTCCCGACGCTCCCTTTACGGCCACACCCCTCCCCTGCACTTTCACGGCCCACCGTGGACTCACCGACATCTGGCTCGTCCATCTTCCTCTCTCAGTGGGCCTAATGGCCAATTATAAAGCAGTGGGCCAGAGGAGCACGAGGCCAGATTTATTGTTCAGTGGATCGTACCCAGGCCCATTTCCCCCCGTCCATCAACCTGGTATTATGTTAGCTGTAATAGACAGGAGGGCCATCAGGTCTAATCGGCTGCAGCCATTCCACAAAATGGTGAGCAGAGCCCAGCGCCGTCACACTGCAGAAATGAACTGGGAGCCTGACCCTTGAAATGGGCCGCTGCAGCTCGCCAATGACTAACATTCTCATTAAGTGCAACACCGGGGTGGATCCACAGTGGCCTTCTGCGTTTCTGCCCGTGTCTGTGCGCTCCAAAGGGCCAGAGTGGGGTCCTCTCGCTCATTTACCAGAGGAAGAGCTTTCGGTTGTCCCTGACAACATCAGTGTTGGTTAGTTTCCTTTCTTTCTTCTACCCTCCCATCTTCCCTTCTCTTGTCCTATCTTCACTTCTCTTTCTTCTTCCCTCCTCCTCCTCCTCCTCTCAGCCATGGGTCTCTGGCTTTATTGCTCCCCCCTCCTCCTCTCTTTTCATTACAAGAACAACAGTGCTATCCGTGTCCGATGCTTTTTGGAAACAGCCCTGGGGAAGTCAATAAGGAGCCAGCAGTACTTCTCAGGGGCAGTGCCAGGACCTCTCCTAAACAGCCCACCAGCCAAACAACAAGACTTGCAAAAACACAGGGAGTAAGCCTGGCTCTGGTTCTCATATTAGCTCAGGAGCACAGAGTTTATGAAAGGTGTGTGAAGGGTGGTCTTTTAAAACACCACACTGTGTGGCTATCTACTTCAAAGGGCATCCCACAGACTCAACACATTCCACTTTTATTACATGGCCCCACCACATGAGGAATCCCTGGATTAAGTCAGATAAAGGACTAGGCACAGGTATGCACACAAAAAAACTGTGTGCCATATATGTTTGTTAGCTTCCTTTTTTTCTTCTACCCTCTCCTATATACAGTATATTCAGGTATATTTTTATATGGCTATGTGATTGTTTTTACCTCTGTAAATACAAACACATGCTTCATTTATTTCATGACCTGTGTTTGGCTAGAAGGAAATTTGTATGGACTGTGTATTTGATTTACATATAAAACAACCATCCGTCTGTTCAGTTCAGTGCAATACAGGTTTGTTTTTCAAATGACACTGAAAATTCAAGATTGTTCAGCCTAATTAACAGCCACACCTGTCAAAAAGCTTAGAGCACCAGCAGGTAATGGTTGCACACAAAAAAAACACTATTTGTAAGGAACGCAGAAAAGGGAGAAGAATGTGACTCTTTTGAGTACTTCTGGTAAGCGCACAGCCCCTGAAAAGAGGATTTTGTATAAACATGTTAATCTGCGTACTGCATTGAAGTGCTTAACGGCTTGGGCACCGCAGAAAATTGCGGCACGGAAGAAGCCAGAGTCGGGCAAAACAATGCCATACGACAAATTTCCAAATCCCCCTCAGAGAAATGTACGGAAGAACACACTCGGACAGAATGCAAAACAATTACCCCTGAGACTGTTCTCGCAGACGGAGAGCAAAGGAGTGTTTTTTTTTAATATAAACCCTGCTGTCATAGCATGGTTTAATTCCTTCTGCCATTTCTCTTTCTCTCTTTTTCCCTCTCTCTCTCTCTGTCTCCCTCTCTCTCTCTCTCTCTCCCTCACTCTTTTATGTGATAGCCTAACAGCTCTAGCTGGAGCCTTCAAACAATTAACGCCTGAGTCCTCTCTCACCTACCCGTCTAGTGGAGCACTTCCCCTGCAGGACAGCAGAGGAGGAGGGGGAGGAGACACCTCCGACGTGCGAACAGCACATTTCCCTCACCAAATAGCAATGACAAGCGTTATCTGCCAGAGGTGGCATGGTTAGTGTTTGAACAGCTTTCACAAAAAAAGGCAGCTTGCTGTGCCCAAAATAAACTACTCGCCTCTCAACCAAATTAACCTTGTGTGGTAGCCCTGCTAGTTATTCCCCGACACTCACTCACCAAATGAAGAGAATGCCGGAGGCCTGTATGCTAATGGCGTCCGATTGCTCTATACGTCTTCCAATTATATTGGAACAATGACTGAACAGGCAGGCCATGTCTACGAACAGACCAGCCTCTCGTGGAAAGCCCCTCTAATACAGGCAAATCCTAAACAGAGCATTCTGACAGAGCACAGACAGCATTTAAAGGTGTGTGTGTGAGTATGTGTGTGTGTGTGTGTGCGTGTGTGTGTGAGGGGGGTGGGGATGGGGTTGAGGAGTGGTGGTGGGGGGGGGGGGTCACAGTCAAAGCCATAAATCTGGAGGTTGGCAGATTTCTGATATGATGGCTGGTTATTTGTTGGCAGGGGCAAACTCTCCACCAACAAAAAGCCTTTCATATTTCTCCTGCGCAGCCACACAGATCACCATTAATCCCAAGTGGAGGGGCTCATCTTAGTCCTCCCTTCCTCAGATATTAATGATATCTCTCCAACCCTCTTCATGCATCCTGCCTCCTTACACCAAGATGGGTGGGTGGCGGCTGTGTACACACAGGCAGGGAGCAAGAGGGTGTCGCAGAGCCAGCGCCATAGATGCGGATCCTTCACACTTGAGCCATCGTGAGCCTTGCCTGAGAGCAAACACTCGCAGCGAGCTCAGGAAGTCGCCCTGCCTGTTCTCTCACCCTGCACGCTCGCCGAGAACAGAGGGAGAGGAGCGCAGCATCGCCAGGGACAGAGCTCAGCCCAGCTGTCGCTGTGTTTTGTGAACAGATGAAATACACAGTGATGGGCAGCGCGTGTGCCAATACCCACTCACCCACCCCCACACCCACAGAAGGGTACTTAGCAAGAGCGCCCAGCTGCCCCATGCACATCCTCAGGCCCCTCGGTGGTCAGGGGCATGTCTGGTGCACAGCGATGAGAGAGAGAGAGAGAGAGAGAGAGAGAGAGGGATGTAACAAGCTATTATCACTACATTTCTACCCTAAACTTGGCTGCAGGGGCTGTTATCCATATGTCCAGAAATCTGTCAAACAAGTTCACTGACAAAGAATATCGAGGTAGTTCATGTTCCTAACAATGCCAAACTCATGTGTCGGAATTCCTGGCTGTTGGTATACTGATCAAATTATTTATATTGATGGAAAAAATATATAAAGGAATGAAGTCATAAAAAGGGGAATGAAGGGAATGGACCAGGGATGGAGCAGATAAGTAAAAAGCTGTAGTTGATCGTAATCATAGGCCTGGACTGGGGCCCAGTCAGGGAGGGAGGGAGGGGGGAAGGGGTGCACAGGCTGTCCATCAGGTTGTCAGAGGTGATGGAATGGAATGCCGTTACAGCTGTCAGCAGCATCCAGCATCTAATGCTCCGCACCAGCCCCCAAAACAGCTCTAAATGCAGAGGCCAGACTCTCTCTCTCCCCCGTGGGCCATTTTCTAACATTTCGCTGAATAAAACATTTAACCTTTAGGTGCTCAGCTCATAGCTGGGGCTGGGGGTTGGTAGGTGTAGGCACCGTGGCTCTCCAAACGAGCCAACACATTTGCATGCGCATGCAGGTTGCTGCGCAGATGCGACAGTACGATGGCCACCCTGGGCTCCCAGCAGCGCAGCGTAGCGGCTGTGCGCGCACATCCGTCTGCGTGATTCAACCGGTGAGTCACGGCCAACACACAGCTGCAGGCATGACAATGCACAGGCGGGGAGTAATTAGGCAAAAAAATATGCGGCCTGGGCCTCGCTCCAAAATCAAATGGCCCTCCTCCTCCTCCACATTCGCCATACTTTATTCCACCCCAAGTCGTTTAGCCGGCTTCCTAATTAGTTCTTGGTCATTACCATGACGCTTAAGAGGTCATTCAAATTCAGTATCGCTGGCTTTATGGAGGACTATGGCAGAAGACACCCAACTGAATGTGCAACAAGCGAGGGAGAATATCTCTTCATATTAAGTTTCTTTTCTCTTTGTGCTGCTTACTATTGTGCCGATGAATGAAAAAAAATCAGTTCTGCAAGGTATAAAATAAGTCCATTTTAATGGATCTTCTCAGGAGAGGAAATGGCGGACAGGACCAATATCACATTCAATGGAATGCTATTCAGACCAGAATCCCTTAGACGACAAACAAAAAAGGGCCAGAACAATGAGCTGCACTGGCCTATGGAACGCCTCTACGAAGAGTAGTGCTGGTGAATGTGCTGCCATTTCATAGCACAATGCCTTGTTTGTGTCACTATGACCTTAGCACTCCCAGACAACACAGTCACTGTTGAACAGTGAGGGAAAACAAGCCATTCACATTCAAATCGTTCCCTCCATCCAACGTTGTCATATTTTCTACCCGTTCAAAAGTCTGCCTCCTATTTTTATAAAAAGCCGGTGGGGGAGGTGCTAGGCTACAACAAACGCTGTCGACAGAAATAATCATTATGTGTCTGGTGGATGTTTTATGTCTTCGCCGACTCATGCCACAGTGTACTGGATGCTTTAAAAGCCCAGAGAGGAATCTTATCTTAAGTTTATGTTGGCCCCGTCATCCGGCACCCACTTCACAAGTCCCCTAGACTCATAGCAGGCGGGTCTCCCTGAAGTGCTCACGGTACCAAAATAACCCCCCCCCCACAATAGTCTCCTCTGTCATTCTGTCACTCTGTCACAACTGCTTTGCGACTCTAGGACTTCCCTGCCGCAAATAAACAGAGGGCTGGAAAATTCAACAGGCAGGTACCAATGAACAGCACAAAGCCCTCCTCGTTCCTGTTGGCACCAAAACGAGCCTGGATAATGTCTCTCAGTATATATATATATATATAGAGAGTGAACCTGATGAAGCATAGGCGAAACGCATCGTTCACTAAAATAAAATCAGCAAAGAAATCCCACCAGTGTGCGGTGATCCGTCACTCATATATATATATATATATATATATATATCATATATATATATGTATATATGCCGTGTCCTTAAAACCGGGGAGCCGTTCCAGATAAGGACCTGCACAGTCCATAAAAATGGACTGGTGCAGCCCTTGGTGCAATCCAAACACTGGGAGTGTTGCAACTGCAAACATGGTGTGCTGTGATCTCTGTGTGACTGCATGCCTCTCTGGCCTCCCACAAAGCGTGAGCCGAGAAAAATGTGGTCAGTCTCTCCGCCGCGCGGTCTGCACTCCCCCAGCTCACAGCTGAATTCTTTCCAGTTTTTTCCAACTGACTGATCCCTCCTGTTTGCCAAATAAAGTCATCCAAAGCAATCAAGACTTAGAACAAATGCGGTAAAGGAAAAAAAATGGGGCCATGAAAAAAATGATGATGCCAAAAGATATCTACTCAACGCCTTCAGTGGTTCTTATATTGAATTATATTAAAAACAAGGCCAAACTGATCCAAACTGAGCTAATATATTACCATTTGCCTAAGAGTAAGACTACGAAAGGAGTAAGCCTATAAAAGTAAGACTATTAAAATGCCAATATTGTGACTGTGTTTTTACTGTGCTTTCTCCGTTCAGCCTCCTGGATTACCATTCTAAATACATGGCAAATCATTACATGAGAGTAATGAAAAACAGAAAGAGAGAGAAAAGTTTCAAACTTCTTCAGTACAAGCGATACCTATAGGGCCTCTGTAAAGCCCAAACACATAAAGTGCCCAATTCATTCCCTTTACCCCTCTTCGCCTTATATCACTAACGACAGGCATGAAAGGTCAATAGCCTTGGCTCGCGGCACTCATATGGTTAGCTATGCTATGAATTAATAGGAGGCGCCATTTCTCCAAACTCTTTAAGTTGGTGCGGGGATGCTCATCGCTCGCAAAGGTCAGGGCGCTTATCACACTTAGTGGGTAGGAGAGCGAGGGATCCGTGGAAGATGGACGGCGTGCATCCAGAGAGGGGCGGTGGGAGGCTGCACTGCCTCTGCATCTGCTGAGTGTTTCATGCCTGACATCATCTGCAATCCCGATCAATGGGATCAGCAGAGAGCCCTCCTCGGAGCCTCTGCATCATCCCTGTCAATGATGCTCTGGTGGTCAGAGAGTCCAGCGACCTACACACACGTTTGTGCTCTAGCGAGTCCCCGATCGGAAAAATGTGGTGTTAACATTACCTCTGAATGTTCTCATTTGATTTTTTTATCATTCTTGATAAAATTATCCACAAGTGTGACAGTTGCGTTAATAATAATAATGCAAAAAGCTTTTTTTCTTTTCCATAGACAAAGTGGTTGTCATAGTTTGGTTCTGATGTATTTCTTAGTGTATACAGTCTGCATGGCTTGAAGATATTGGCTTCAAACAGGTCAGCGCACCCACAGAGATCATTTAGCCCTGGAGAGATGAGAAGCTGCTGGATCAATCTAAAATTTATACGTCAATTTGTTTTTGAGGGGACAGTGAGCATCACTCTCATTCTCTCTCTCCATCTCTCTTTCAAACTGAGGCATCCTTCTCTAGGTTTTCATTCCTGACGTGTAATTGGGCAGTAAAATGTTTTGAGTTACTCACACCACAGTGACCAGATGTGACCTAATGGAGAAGGATCCAATCACCTCCCCTGCAGGTACACACAACTGCCCCTGGCCACTCATCCCCCCTCTGCCAAGCACCAGCAGACATTAGTGCTGACGCGTCGCTGCTGCAGGCGCTGCCAGCGAGAGGGACACTCACCGCCACTGGCCCCTCTCAAAGAGACGCAGTAAATATCCACACTCCCTCAGGTGGCATTAAAAGCCTGGTGACGTGCTGAAAATGATTCGGCATGGACACTCCCAACAGTAGCCCGGCGGAGGCAAGCCGCAGGTCGGTCGCCGCTGTGACCATACATCAAGACGGAGAGGTGCACTAATATGCACAGCCCTCCACCAGGGCATCACACATCTGATGAGCCAACAGTTTGGGAGGGCACCGGAGAGAGAGTCCATCCGTCGACTCGGCATCACCAATCACGGCGAGTGGAAGATCTTTCAGGGCATAAATCAACATAATGATTTCTCTTTCTCCCAACTGTCGGAGACTCTTGATGTGATACCATTGGAGGGAAGGAGGAGGCTGTCTGTTGGAGTTAGTCATTTCCGTCTGCTGTGAGAGCCCTCTGCTCTAAAGGATATAAATCAAAATTGTAATACAAAAGGCAAGGAGTGAAGTCAGATAAGGGCTTCCCGTTTTCAAAAGTAATATGTATTTATAAGGTGCTTCGGGATCATACCAAAACGTGCTCGGCTGAACCTCAGGCCCGCAGAGCCAACCTAGCCTTGGTCCCACTTCAGAGGGTTGGGAAGGTGTATGTAAATGATTCAGTCAATTATGCCATGTCAATCATGTGATTGAAAACATTGTCATCCTGAGAGGTGATAGGTTGAAGCCGTGAAGGTCACTAGGGCGACAGAGACAGCCATCCATCAGAGGATGCAGGCAGGTGGTCGCAGAAGGGGAAGGTGACTGAGGAGGTGCAGGAAGAGACAGGGGGAGAGGCTGTCACAAGATAGGAGGTCCTGGCTTGTCTAAGGGGTGCTGTTCAAAGAAACGCTGGTGCACTGAAATAGAAACCCCTGGTGGAATACAATAGGTGCCAACGCAGTCTGTGACTAGGAGCTCTTTCCAGGCAGGATATGGGGTTTTTGTCGACATGGTTACAGTATCTGGGTCAATTACCATCTCCGAGCTTTGTCCCCTTCTGGTGGCCCTGTAAGAATGGCATTTAGATTCCAGCAGCCTCTCCGTCGTACCAGCGCCAAAGTTTTGAGAGTGAAATGGTAGGCACAAAACAGCAAAAATGAAAGTGACAATCTAGTCCATTACTGTAATAGATATTCAAAGAGGTAAGCATGAATATTTTATATAGGCAGTATATTTTTCCCACACTAAAATTAAAGAACAAGGCGCTCCACCTCTCTCATTCAACTCTAATAAAACAAACAAAAACTGCTTTAGAGTCTATGAGATCAATGAATGCAAAAGAACAAGGCGAAGACAGATCAAAAAGAATATATGGCTACACCAAGACGCCAACCTCTAATCTTGGCAGGGTTTCATCAAAGAGAACATTGAGGCAAACAAATGATCATGGTTGAAGAGAAATAGAGTGTTAGAGTGTTGGACGATATATTTTTTCCCTTTATCCCTACCGACTGTCTAATACTATAGGCTATGCTGAAAAATGTGGAGAGCTAGTGAGCTAGCCTTAGCCCACTCAGCTATCATAATGAGCACAATAAGTATGAGAGAGAGGAAGGGGGAGCTGGCTTCTCTCTCTTTGTGTGTGTGTGTGTGTGTGTGTGTGTGTGTGTGTGTGTCTGTGTGTGTGTGTGTCTGTAGGGTTAAGAAAAATGTCCATTCAGGGGGGCACTAAGGAGATGTCCAAGAAAAGGATGGCAGACGTGGGGATGTCTGTGTGTGGGGGGCTAAAATGGAGGAGAGCATTATGAAAGGGGCTTTGAGCCCTGCATGCTGGACAGACTGGCCAACACCAAACCTGCACATAGAGCCCCCTTTGTGCAGCTGCTATCTCAGGCAGAGCCCTGGTAGAACATCTCTGTCCTCACGCAATGGGAGAAAAAGAAAAGGGAAATAGATTGTATTTGTGGTGGTTTCAAACCGCCTACTCCATACTGGTCAGTGAGAACACGCTATGCATCTTTCATCGTGTAAGATTTCTTTAGGGACCAAAAAAACTTGGAACATATACATGCACAGCCAGGTCAATACATCTATTTATACCAGGCCTCATTATATACAGAGGTCATATAATGTGCTTTCCGGATGTCTCTCTAGTTAAATAAAACTCGCACATCCGTCTGGTTGCGCCAAGACCGTGAAACACAACCAGCTAAAGTAATACCAGACCTCTTTCTGGCACGTAGACAAGGAGGCCCGTGCACAGGAATTGTTTCAGAGGAAAAACAAATGAGTGCTTCATGTCGTCTGGTGGAATTCTAGACTAGGCTTGCCTAGAATACCCTCTCACATGGTTTTGCATCTTTACAAGACCTATGGACATTTCAGAATTCCTACAGAGCAATGCTGACCTAGATATATGTTCTGAGTCAAGACCATTAATTGCACGCATGTGTGAATGGGTGTGCGTGTAAATATGTGTGTGTGTGTGTGTGTTTCAGTGTGTGTCTATGTGTAAGTGTATGTGCATGTTTGTGTAGATATTTAGAAAAAGCCAGCCAGGGAGAGAAAGAGTGAAACAGAGAGGGAGAGAACAAAATGAATAACACTTGGATATGTAACACTGCCCCCATATAAAGAGCCATGTTTTGGGTCTTGGCTGAAAAACGTGAATGATTTGACAGATCATGAGCGAGGGCTGCAGATTGGACGGGGATGGCCCCTGGCAACAGCTGTGGCTTTCTGAATCCTCCACTGGCCAGTCCCCACAGGCCTTGTGGGCTGTCTGAGCCGAGCGCCCAGCCTAATTATATGCCAAGGACACTCACTCGCTCTCACAGGCACAAAACCAGAGGCACCTTAACAGCTCACCACAATGTCAACGTCAGTCACACTCCCAGCCTGGCGATAAGAGAGCCCCTGATACCCATTCAAGTGTGTGTGTGTGTGTGTGTGTGTGTGTGTGTGTGTGTGTGTGTGTGTGTGTGTGTTCAGTGAGGTGGGGCAGTTAGAAGAAGGGCAGACAGTTGGAATCTGAAGGTGGGGGTCACGTCAAACCAACATAAACTCCTTTATCGGCGCACGCGGGCATTCCAGATGTCGTCTCCCCGTTGCCCGGCGCTCAGAGATGATGTGCAGGCTACCTTTTCTGATAAGGAGGCGACGGGCAAAAAAGGTCAGACATGAATTAAACATCCTCTCCCGCTCCCACTGTTCCCCACACACTGGCCTTAAAAGGCACCCACCTCGGCAGCAAATTAGTTGCAGATGGGTGCACTTACTTTCGAACGCTAACGACATTACTTTTTCATGGCTATGATAGGGCTCCGGGAGTGCTTCAGAGTGGCGATTGGGGGAGGGGCTCGTCAGAGAGGGAGTCGGACCCCTCCCCCATAATACGTTTTTTTTTCTCTAAACATAATCATGTCTGTCTCCAAGGTTTTACGGCTAGGCCGTGGGAGCCACAACATTTCCAATCAAGGTATCCTGAAGTGTTGCAATGTTCGGAAAGCTGCCTGGACGAGAGAAAGTCAATGGAGATGGTGGCCTGAGAAATTATAACTTCTCATAACAATAAAGAACAGGCATGGATCTGCCGGTGTCCGGTAGCCATGCTTCGGCTGGGAATTGGAGCGCAGCCTTCATTACAACATATTGATCCGACCAAACAAAGACCCTGGATTTATTGATCCTCCCCCACCACCATAGCTGGAAGTAAAACGCGAATGAGAAGGGGAGAAGAATCAGGGGGCCCAACAGCTGCGGCCAGGCTGTTACTGCTTCCTCAGCCTTTAACATAAAACGGAGAGGAGGATTTCAAACTCCATCAAAGCAAATGGGGCTGCAGTGGGCTTGCACTTGATGTCCACATGAAAAAGGCAGATGAGAGGGGTGAATACATCCATCGAGAAGAAAGAAAGAAAGAAAGAAAGAAAGAAAGAAAGAAAGAAAGAAAGAAAGAACAGCAGCTCTCAGCAGCCCTTGCTGCAGCCTTGATTTTCTTTCTGTCTGCCTTTCTGCACTGGCCCACATGTGCTCTCTCCATATTCAAATATTCAGATGTTCTGTGGACACTGCAACCTCAGTGCCTTATCGGACTCCAGGCTTTGCCGCACCAGGAAAAAAAAAAGACGGATAATGTTTCCATGACTTTGAAATCGGTCACACACCACCAATGTCACTACAAGCCGTAACAAGAAAGGTTGCATGTAACAATATGAGCCTTCCTCAACTAAAAAAATGTCTCTTACCAACAGCATTCTTTACAAATAAAAACATTTCCACTCACACAGAGGCTAGTGTCTGGTGACACACACACACAGACACACACACACAAGGGCTATTTGTAGACGTTCAAATATCACAGGCCATTACTCCAACCTCCAACACAACAAAAAAAAATCTAAGTGAGCCTGGGCACCGGTGCCTGCTAAGGTCAGACTAACATTTGGTGAAGGAGGCCTGTACTCAGGGGCCCTCCGCTGGGGGTTATGACCCAGGGAGCCACCCTTAGAGCCGTGCAAAGGTTACTCTAAAAGGTCGTAGAGGCCTGGCATGATTTAGGCCATGTCAAGCAGGGTCAGACCTGGCAAAACACACCGTCACAGAAGCATGACGTACAGCGGAGCCTGGCACCGATGGGAAGGAGTAGACTACAGGGGGAGGGGTTGACTGCTCTCCAAAACTCCACACACAATATTTCAGGCATGAAGTGATTGTTTTTAAGCCACATTATCTGGCTCTGTTCAAACTAATCTCAAATTCTGTTAGTTGAATTAGAGGGAATATAAACAGAAAATGAAAAAAGTGTTTCATGTAGGTAAAAAAAAACAGTTAAATCCTAACATGCTATTACAAGTCAATAAAGCGGTACCACAGATAATCGTTGTTCTTATTATATAGTATCCTAATAATGGTGCACCACTTTGTGGTTTCCAAAACCACTGTATTTTTTAAAGAAAACTCCTTACAGAAAGCTTCTAAAAGTCAGCCATTATTGTGAGGACTACACTTGCACTGGCCATATTTAATGCTAAAAACAGCACTGTAGGAAGAGGCCGGATCCGTGTGAATGGTTCTTCATTAGACCATGTTGACACTGCTTGTTTAAACTACATCGTGAAGTCAGTCGGCTGTATCCCCCCAACCCGGCCGCTCAGACCCCAGTGGTGGAGCCATCTCAGTCGACACAGTTGAGGAGTGGGCGTTTGAAGCCACCCAAAACGGGGGAATAGCAGAGCATAAAAACACACACCACACATACACACTCACACACATGCACACACTCACCCACACATACACACGTCTGACACACACACACACACACACACACACACACACACACACACCTTGTCTCCAGCTCCTTCAGCACCGGCACACTTCATTAGCAATAAAAATGCAAGTTGAAGAGCAGAGGGTGGAACAAGGGGAGGAAAAATGGAAGCGGGATGGATAGGTTTGTGGGGTGGCAGAATGAGAAAGCATTACGTTCTATTAGACTTTTGGGGCTCTCATTAACCCACTTTTACAGAGGCTAGCCAGCACTGCATAATGTTCCAGTCGGATCATGGAGACAGCAGTTGGCGGAGAATGAAAAAAGAAATAAAGAAAAAAGAAGAAAATACAGACAAAAGAAATAAGTCTCTCTAATACAAAAGGTAGACCGGAGAATGTCCTGTAAACTGAGCTTCGTTAAAAAGACAAACCTGAAAGGCCCTGAAGTCCTCATTACTCTATACATCATTATGAGAAAACAAGGGACTGCAGCAGGATGTTTTGTTTTTAGTATATGTAATATTCACTGAAGAAAGGGAAACAGTAATTGTGACAGACAAATGAGGGCTGTACTTTTTTCATGTTTTCTTTACAGACTGCACCATCCATTTGTGGTGGCTGCGGTGTTGGCCCTGGTGTCATGGGGGAAGGGAAGGGGGGGGGGGCTTTCCCTCCATCCCCTTCAAAAGCTGCCACACAAATATCCCCAGCTTAGAGCAAGGTCAGTGGGACCCCTCCATCTCAGACAGTGGGAAATGGTATTAGCTGTAGGTGGCTTTACATTTACAAACAAAGAGTGCAACCTCCTTTCCACATCACTGAAAAATAGGCCCCGCCAGACAAATAATTATATTCACTCCCTACCCCCTCCTCTTTCTCTCTCTCTCTCTCTCTCTCTCTCTCTCTCTTCTGTCTCTCTTTGTCTCTCTCTTCCCCCTCCTCTGTCTCTCTTTCCCCAGCCCTCTCCTCCTGCCTCTCCCATCCCCCTCCATGCTAACCAACTTAGTCAAAATGTGTCTCCTCTATTCCTTTGAGAATCGATGAAGCGGTCACTAGGCCAAAGCAATGCCTCATAGCAGGAAATGTATTGAATAGCAAACAGTGGCATCAGCCATTATGCTTTCGCTTTCTTTCGGCTTTATTATCCGTTAACAGTTAGGTATTGAGTACAGACTAGATTTTGAATTAAATTTGTCACGTTTGCGGTTTAATTGCCACCATCTTTCATGCTGATATAATTACAAATGTGAAATCAGATTCTTCATATGATTTTATTTGTCGCAAGCAATATTCTTTTTCCTACACGTATCAGAAGGTATTCTGATCAGAGACTAGATCAATTATCTTTTATGTCATAATTTACCAGAGCAAATTTGTCAAATTGGAGGTGCTGTAAATGAAAAGGGGCCGTCACAAAAGTCATTCAAGAGTGATTCATTCATTATTTACTGCCCTGGGCTGCAATTAAGCAAAGTAATGAATGCAGGAACACTCATGGCTAGTATGGCCGACTATTAATCCCCACCTCATGTGGTTAGTCGCCCCGTTGGAAGCCAAGCCTTTGCTTCCCAACAAGCCTCGGCGGTGGCGTGACGAAAGTGAATGTGAAAACAAAGAGTGGGCCGGGGCCACACCGCTGGGGCTTTCTGTTTCTCTCTCCCTCTCACTCTTTTTGTCTTTCTGGAGCAGGCCACCGGAGCTTTTCATCAGTCACTAGGCTTTCATTAACACCATCCCCCATGCTAGCACTCTCAGCTGGGGGCTCCAAAACCACAACGCGGCATTAGAATGACACAGGAGTGCCACTCCGAGAGAGAGAAAGAGAGAAAGAAAGAGAGAGAGAGATAGAGGGAGAGAAGAGAGAGAGAGAGAGAAGAAAGCTCTGCCTCACTACTCAGGAAGGAGAAAAAGAATAAAGGAGGTGAGAGTGGGGGATGGGGGAGAGAAAGGAGAAGGTGGAGAGGAGTGAAAATAAAACCAGAAGAGAGAAAAAGGGGGAAGCAGACAGACAGTGGAGGGGCTGAATTCCCCCACATCAACATCCACCTGCTGACTCTGCCCTGCACTCCATCACCTAACAGATCAATCATGGAAGGGGAATGGCCAGTAGGAGACATAGGACATAGATAATGCCCTCTGACCCATCACCCCTCCCCCCCCAAACACACACACACACACACACACAGACACACACACACCCCTCCCTCTGTCTCAGCACAGCCACAAACCCCATCTCCAATCTCCCTCCACCACACCCCACTTTCCACCCTCACTACACCCCCAGTGTCACCTTGACAAACTCGCACTCACAGTGGCCCGTGAATTCTAGACACTAGACGTGAACTCACAACGTCATCTTTTTTTTTTTTTTTGGAAGCCATTTACCTCAAGGCCCCCCTTTTTCTCTCATGTCACCTTGGTGATGGATTTGGCTTCTTATTTGTTTTTGTGTCCGTGTGTGTGTGTGCGTGTATTTCTTTTTTGAGCGAGTCATGTTGTAACATGATCTTACTGAAAGTCCTGCTTTGAATGTCACCCCTCTCATGTGGTTACTCACCACACCCTTCATGGTCACAGCATCATAAGAACGTACACAGGCTACAGAGAACTACATTCAGCTTTAATGATGTTGGTTTTATTTGGGCTGCTTCATTCAAACAATCAAATCTGGGCTTCCCTTCATTGACAACAGTAGAAATGAGAACAAGGCAGCCATGGAGCAATATCACCAGTGTTAACGTCTTGTCTAAGAACTCATCAACCAAATAATTGTCCTGTAATCAGTATAATGTGATGTGTTCTTTTATCTTAAGACCTATAGAAACAACCATTTGTATTTGAAAGACGGAACAATAGCTGAATTGACTGAGTGTGGAGCATCACCATTGTGTACTTGTAAATGAGTTTCCAGATTGACAAAACAGCTATGATACAAGAAGGCTAAATAGAGTGTGGGTGTTTAGCCTGCGGCATTTAGAGAGAGAAAATCTATTTGTTTGACTTTTCCATAGTTGGTGTCAACAAAATGAACAATCATTTGAGCCGATCATTTTACTATCTACACTGTTTGCTTTTTTTGTTTTAAAACAGTACATACAACATATTTTAAATGTAGCCAGTAATCTCGAGCAGGATTTCTTGTTGAAGTTCAAATTCCACAAAAAAGTAGGATCAACAAAAGTCGTTATCCGACAACTTCATAAAAATCCATGTGCAACCAAATGATTAGAAGCAGAAGTAGCCTGATCCACATTTGGGTTTATTGGCATTCAAACCAAACAACATGGTATTTAAGCCCACATAATAGCAGAGCTAATTGGTTAAATGTGTTGGATGCTTGTTTTCACCCACCACGGTTCAGTACTGCACATGGTGCAAAGGCTAAAACACAGACATGTGTGCGTGCATGGACACACACAAACACACAGACACACACACACACACACACACACACAGGCATAGACCACAAAAAACCTACTCAGCAGTGTTTAAAGAAGCAATGCAGAGGTCTTACCGTTGAAAAGGAGCTGTCCCTCCTGCACAGTGTCTGGCACCACTGCATTGTACACGTTCTCTGAAAAGCCTGGCCGGCACAGTGGGGTACCCCTGCCCTCCGTGCCCATCTAGAAGAGAGAAAGAAGAATCATGAATAATACTTTGCAAATAACCTACGTCTTCTGAACACACACACACACACACACACATACCCCAGGTCACGTTCCGAACAGACCCACCATTGGACAAAGGCATCTGCTGTTTTTATAGTGGGCCACTGCAATTACACTAATGAGGCCAGGGGGGTTAAGCATTTGCCAAGGAGCATGGCTAAGCAAGAACAGGCCCCATTTGTTGGCGGAGGACAGGCCGAGCGATGCCTTGTCTTCGGCCCCTCTGATCAGTGCCCTGGACAAACAAGGCCCTTTGAAGTGCAGGGCATACACAGTACAAACTACAACAAACACTGTACAAAATCTGCGGTAATGTGCTAGCCGAGCCCAAAGAGCACCGAACCCTGTGTATTCTGCAGGAACATGCCGCTATGGCTTCTCTTGCTCATTAATCGAAGTAAAATGGGGTGGTGTGTTGGGGCAATGAGTGGGTTCTGGCACAAACAGAATGTCCAGGTTCTCAGCGGGAAGTGGAGCTCTTTGAGGATTTACAGGAAAAAGTATGTCTACGATGTGTGTGTTTGTGTGTGTGTGTGTGTGTGTGTGTGTGAGATGGGCTACGTGTGAAACAAAACACTGGGAGAGAACAGCCCACAGAGTTTCGCATGAAATCAAGGAATTCCCACCTCCCCTTCAGTCCCCCTCCCCTTACTCTTAATCCTATTTCTTTTGTTTGGGTCCTCAAAAGAATGTGGAGCGAGAGGGGTTCCAGGGCACGACTGCTTTGTGGGTATCCGTGCCACTTGCCTCTCTCAATCAGTGGAATTTAAATTGAAGGGGGTGCAAGAGGGAAATTGGTGTTTATTGCTGAACCAACTGCATGTACTAACTGAAATGCAACACCAGCTATAAAAAAGAGAGATTTTGACCCTTGGGAAAACTAAACAAAAGTTTTCTTCTTTATGTTTGTGACTAAAATATACTCCAAAACTTAGTCAATCCTTGTTCCTTTTTTAAAAGAAAGAAATAAGCGGCTATAGTGGCTACCACAAAAATAAAACTAATGTCCACAATTGTACAAACATCACATTGGGTAAACTAATCACCATAAACAAAATCAAAAGGGGCTGAGGGCGAGGTTGAAGTGCCAAATGCTCAGAATACATTCAAAAAAGTTAAATCAGTTATAAAATGTCAAGGTACAAAGTAGCCTTCCCTAGTTGAAGTAAGCGCAGCCTACCCCCACATTTTTTGTGTATTGAACATTAGCCATCTACACCTTGTTGGGGGTCGGGACCTGAATTGGCGTTTTCCGTTTCTTTTGAGGACGTTTGGTGAGGGACCACTACTCCGGGCAACCCGCGTGGAACAGAAATGTTGGTGACAAAGGTCCTGAAATGCAGTATTACAACTGCATTGACACAACTGTCACACCAGCTTGTATGTCTACGCCTCTTAAAATCTTGAACATGGCAACAGACTAGCCAACATGTTCATACAGTATTTATTACGCGTGCTACATTTCTAGAAGTAGCATAGTCTGCGTGCATCTCAATTCATCACATTTTTACATGCTGAAATAATGTTCAACGTCTCACCCAAGGACCGAGCCCTACATTAAGCTACCCTACCACACGCTTTACCTTACATTTAAACAGACTTACTGAAAAGCCCTGCATCGTAGGCTACCGATGCGTTCATGCAAACAAACCGACACTATGCCATAGTTTCAACGTTTTATACACAACAATTGCTGCTTGACGCAGCGGAAAAGACTGATTTTACAAGTTGTCTTGGCAAACATGTAACTTGGGACGTTCTCGACATAAGACTATGAGCGTCAATGTTGCAACAATTCACTGTATCTATTAGACAATAAAAAAATACGCGTTGACCAAAGAATAAAATCGTATCCGAACCAGCACACTTTGCCCTTACAGAAACCAACAAACCCAACAGTCAAATCGTGAAACATTACCTGCAAAGCTGCCAGAAGCGTTAGCAGAAGCAGACTCCGGCCCTCGTTTAGAAACATTGATATGCTTTTCTAGATGTATCCCCCTAAGAATCCGTGGTCAAGTATCCTGTTTTCGAGTTGGAATGGATGTAGTAAAAACGTTATTTCTACAACAAAGGCGGCAGCGGCAGCACCATGAAGCACCCTCTCGTATCCACACTCCGCTCCGTTCTGAGAACACTCGCTAGCCTGGTACTGAGGCTGCAACTCCCTTCCCAGAGCTTCACAATTAGGAGGGGGGGGGGAGAGGGAGAAAAAACGGCCGTACCAGGAGCCCTCACTGTCTCGCCCTGCTGGTCACATCGTCAATTTCATTTGAACTCAACTGATAAACTTCACGGGAACACATTTGACAGGCAATTGTGGTTAAAACGACAGTTTTTTTTTTGGTTTTGTTTATATACTAGTATTCATTTTATTTGATGAAAGTTTTAGGAAGCTTTTAATGAATTATCCAATATCTCTACTCTGTGGAAAGAACACCTGGTAGATACAGGTATAATTATTACATTATTATTATTGTTGTTGTTGTTGTTGTTGTTGTTGTTGTTGTTGTTATTATTATTATTATTATTATTATTATTATTATTATTATTATTATTATACAATTCGTCCCCTTAGAAGATTCTTAAGATGTCACAGGATAAGAATATGTCAATAACTCAATGCTGACAAAAATGTCAGACAGAACCTTATAATTTTAACCCTCATGTTATCCTTGGGGTCAATTTGACCCCAAGCAACGTTTAACATCATTCAATATATGGTTCACTTTTTTTTTTGCTTCATGTTTCATGACTTTTCCTCAATTGAAGGGTACAACAGAGTTAGCATGAAATTTGTACAATAATTTGTTTTCAATGTCCTGTACAAATATTTTGTACATTGATGTTCCTTGGGGTCAGTTTGACCCCAGCTGTATGAAACATAGGATACATTAATATTTGACACATTATGGATATTATTATTTGAATAGTATGAGAACATATTGTTATTATCATTATTACATACACAAGTACATATTACATATAAGTCATTTTGGCAGGACTGTATAAGTCAAAAGGGGAAGCAACAGCAAGCCTTTGGGCTGCTGACACTAGATGGGCAATATTGCCAGCCTGGGTTCCAAGGTTCATAAAGGGGTGTGTGTGGGTGGGGGGGTGGGATTGTTTTGTAGGGCTTTTGATGGTGGTTATTACACTCTTGTTAAGAGTGACCCCAAGGATAAAGAGTGTCGGTAAGATTTGAGGATAACACAAGGGTTAAGGGGCGATTTATAATGGTATTTCTGTGCATGTGACTGTGTGAGAGAAATGAAATATGAAAGAGTGAATGAACATGTGAAGCTTACCTATGAGAATGTACACAGACTCACTCTCTGCATGAGAAAAGCCAGTGATTGGTGAGACTGCCATTGTTATCTCCATGCAGGAGCTCTATTCCCAGGCCCAGCAAGGGCACTGGTTATTTGCTTTTGACAGGCTTAAGCACATAAAAGTCCATTTTGAAAAAGTCAACAGAGGTTCAGAGATGAAATAATCGCATACAGAACATGGATACATACTTGTGCTATCAGTCTACAACAGATGGAACATTACAATGAATAAAATAAAAAAAACACAGTAGGCTAATATGCTGTTATCATATGTTCCGACTTTACGGGGACACTTTCTGAGTCCTTGAAAAGGTGTCGGTCTGACATGTGATATGGTTGAATAGACAGAAAAAATATTATTGTTCAAAGTTTGTACCAAAATATGACTAGAAATTGTAAGGTTGAATCTGTGAGAAATGCATTTGAATGAAAAGGATGAACATGCTGTTGATGAATTGCTGTCTTCATTTTAAATGTTTAAGTCATTAAAAGTCATCGTCATGCATTCTGACTAAGTGTCTGGCCAGTGCTCATACAGTGAGTCCAGAGACTTCTCCTGTCTTATTGTTTACACAGGTGTCTCTCTCTCTCTCTCTTTCTCTCTCACTCTCTTGTCTCTGTCTCTCTCTCTTTGCACATGTACCCATTAATGTACCACCCTATCTCTGTCTCTATCTCTCACTTTCTCTCTCTGTCTCTCTCTCTCTCTCTCTGATTTGTCCGTGACGTCCTTGAGCTGCACCATCTGATTACACGTCACTTAAGAAGCCATTCCCAAATGACACAGGCGGGTATGTTTATCATTGGAAACGAGGGGCTGGGGAAGGACAAAATGGCTTGCTTAGAAGTAAAAGAGGCATCGCTTCTCTGATTGTGTCCCGTGTAATGACTCCACTTGGCGTTAATGTCTTTTGATTCATCTTTGTTTCATTTCTTTTGCCAATGCAACAACAGCCTTATTGTTCTGCATGCATGCGTTCTGTCGTTCACTGCTCTGCTATTCGAGGAGACCCCCTCACATTCATCACCTTGGGAAAGTTTGATTTAGGTTTAATCACCATGTTTCAGAGTCTTCACTCATGTGTAATGGGTGGAGTTATGGCTGTATCCTGCTGTTACAGACACCCTCATTAGGGCCTGACATGTGAAAGTGCAAGTGTAGCAAAGCTCTGATCACTGTGTGTGCTGATAAAAGCCCTCGGGCTGTCCTTCTCCCAAGTCTTTATTGGTAGACCGACAGCTCTCAGGCACTTCGGATAAAATGCCTTTAGTTCTGAAAGTATGCCTGTTGTTTATGTTATTTTCATAATGAAAAAGATATTTCAAGAGAAGACGTTTAATTCTCATAGAATTACTGTTGCAATATGCTAAAAGACGCAGCCTGATGCATTATCATTTGTAAGCCTCATTCTCATTTGCTCTGATTTGAGTTACATACCACTTTCATCATTTTACATCATTCAGCATATCTTCATCAAGGGGTTTCCCTGCCATTTCCTATCACCCTCCTTGAGTATAAAACATGGACATGAACGGAACCATAGTCCATTCTCAGTTTGAGCTCAAATTCAATTTGAGTCTAACTCCACACATAAAAACTCTCTGTCTGAATGTGATGAGTGAAAGGCACTTTCGTGCTCTTCTTTAAAAAGTAACATTGTGAGCAAGCCAGCACACACATATTGCAATTCATGTCAAGTTGTGTGCCACAAGGCCACCTGTCCGCATCGGTGGATACGGCCATGCCATCCGGTCATAAAGTATACTCCTTCTGTTGTTATGGATACATCTCTCAGCAGCACAAACTGTGTTACCCAAACAGTCTCAAATGGGTCTTCAAATGTTGGGTCTTCTGACCCTGTTCTCTCTAGCCGGTTTACTTTACTTATTTATCTCTATCTGAAAAATACTGCTACCTAGGTATGTTGTAACAGTCGCTGGTAATATAATTAGCCATAATCCGCAGTGGTTTGAAGTCAAAGTCAAATTATATGAGACTGTCTCCTATAGTTTTGATTCCAGGAAGCAAACACTGAAATTAAAATGTGCATTATTCTGAACTCTGAAGCCTTTGCATGAAATGATCATGTTCTTTCTTGACTTTTGTGCCAGTCCTTGAAAACTTGCTGCCAAAACTGAAAAATTCGTAGGCTACAGACTCAAAATGTTGGTGCAGCACAGCAAGGCTGTATGGCCAGCGCTGGTGACCAAATGTGTGTCATCCACACTGTGTGTGTAGACCGCATCTGCAGGCACAAGTGTACCCAGAGGTTTAGACCGTGTGCATGTGGGTGATTTTGAATAGTGCCATTAATTATATTAGCCTATTCAGGGATAATTGTTCCTATTGTAACAGTAATTTCACTACAACCAGCGCACATGACATCTCTCTCTCTCTCTCTCTCTCTCTCTCTCTCTGTCTCTCTCTCTCCATCTCTGTCTATCTCTGTTCTCTGTGTGTGTGTGTGTGTTTGTGTTTGTTTGTCTAGAAGATGAGAGAGATAAAAAAGAGCTATTCAAACTTCAGCACAGCACTGGGCTTTGTGTTTCTGGACAGAGCTGGATTTTAAGTCCTGCTGTGTAATCGGCTCCTCCGTCAGTGCAGCTCGGGAGTCTGAGTGATATCTCTCCCCATGGAGCCATTTTTCTTGTGGCTTGCATCCTGCAGACATTCATCTATCAAGGACTCAAGCGGGGAAAACAGTTCCTTTACTCCGCCATCCCCTCCCCATAATTATCTCCACAAAGGCAATGCCCTGCACAGGCATGTCTGATGTGTCCCCTTATAATGGATAATTACATACTGTTAGGTGGGATAGGGCCTAGTTAATAGGCTCTCTGTGTTCCACATGATGATCACCTGTGAAATTTTGCAATCTCACCTGATTGAGGATATTTTCTACCTATAGGTCAGGACAGGGAAATTCAATCAGAAAGGCTCCTTTTTCATATTGTTTGGTTTGAATGGCAAATTGTGTTAGAGAGCCACTTAAGAGGGCGGCTGATAATGCATATTGTTAAAATGGTATCATTTCAGTAATCTAATTGAACTTGGAGCGGGATCAAAAAACCCAGCCTCTCTTTGATTAACGTTGTCACGGTTATCTTCCGTCACTGCTGCCAGAGTGAGAGGGCAAATCCAATTACGGCTGCGAGCTTTCAATCAGCCGATATCACGTTTCATATTTCATAAAGCCGCCCTGATACTGCGAGGACCAGATCACACAACATTTCCCTTTATTCTTTGTCTTCTCAGTGGATTTATTTATATCTTCTCAAAGATATTTTTTTTTCTCTCTGCAGATGCATTTCTAATATGCCTCATCATAAATTCACACCACCCATGCAAAGTTGGCAGAAAATGTTACTGTCTTTGTTGTGTTAGAATGTGTCTTTGTATTTATAGTCGAGGAGCTGGTGTTATGGTGCATTTTGATATTTGGCTGAGACTCGAGGTGCGTTGTGAAAACAGCAGCCAAATCGGTAATCCCAGCCCTTCTGTTCCTCCTGATGTGGTATTCTGCCTGTACAGCTGTGGACTTGCATCAACAGTGGTGGCTCGCTTTTGGCCTGGCCCAAGCATCTGACGAATGTGGTCTCAAGGGGAGGTCCTTTGGAAATCTGACGGACTCCTTCACTTGAAGAGGTAACCACCCAAGGTCACGTCCCTTTATACTCCTCCTCTCTTTGAATTGCATATTGTGAGTACAAACCACCACATCAAGTGTTTTCATCACATTCAGTCATATTTTCTGGTTGAAATATCTACTTGCAGGATTTGATGCTGCAGGGGTATTATGTATTGGTCAGAGTGTTGAAATGGATTGCCTTGCTAACCAGTGTAATCTTTTTTTTTATTGTCATCAACTCAATGCCAGCGTGCTAACCTATCAATCACAGCTACTGTGTTAAATAGAAGCCGATACTGCATCACCACTAGATGCACTTTCCTTTTGACATGGCCTGCAAATCATCCTCACCCACCAACACCACCATCGGCTAATTGCCTCCTAATCCACTGGCATTCTCAGTCATGTCAAAGGGCGCCTAATAACAAATTATCCAGTGAGGGAGGAGGCTTTTTCTGCCCATCAAAGGAACTATCAATCCCAATCAGGGCTCATTGTGATGCATTCAATGGAACCCTCAAAGGGCCAGTGTGATTCTCTGATTATTCATTTCTCATGCCAAATAACTGTAGTCTTTCATGCTTTCGTGCCATTTGTACTATGGAGGCCAACCGAGTGGTGATCGCTGTGAAGAAACATGGCTTGTGGTTTTGTGCGCTGTAATGATGTTTCAGTTTTTGCGCCAAATATGAGTCTGTGACTTTGATGGTTTAATTGCGAGCATATGTCTTTCCTTGCCTCGCTGATGCTTTAAAAAACAAAAGAAATTGTTCTTCAGTTATTTTTAGGTCACTCGTGGCATTTGAATGCTCTTTTCTCAAACAAAGAATGTTATCCACTCATGAAGCACATGAGATTATGTTCCACTTGGCGCATGCCATTTCATTATCAATTCAATCTCTTTCCATGACACCACTGCCCCAGCTTTCACTTAGACCTCACTGACTTCACTCAGATTGCTATGGAACTGGTATATACCCATAGGTGTACATTTTTAATGTACTGTGAGCGCCTTATTATTTTGTAATGTGCAGAATGTTCGTTGAGTGGAAATGACACCATTTTCCCTATTATAAGTAAAGTGTGCTATCAAAACGAGTTGAAAGCCGTTAATTTAAAGGTGCTCTAAGTGATGTTACGCGGTTTCTAAGCTACACATTTTTTGTCACAAACAGCAAACATCTCCTCACCATCGCTAGTTGCTCCCTGAATCCCCTGAATGCACTGTAAAAAATTAGGTTTAATTGGACAGCCCAGGTTCCAAAAACGGCAATAAAATCTGCCTGGTCCAGCCTGGACCATGAAACAACAAACTGGTCCAGCCAGTTGCACGGTAGGAAGGGAGAGGGAGGGGCGAGGGCGAGCTAGCTCTCTGTTTTGTTTGAACGTCAACAGAAGTGACGTTACCCAACAGGGGACAACCAAGAGCAGCTTTAAGGGAGAAAATATAGCAATTCTTGTACATTTCCAATAAAATGTGTAAAGGTATGTGGATGATTGGTAAGATCAGTGGCACTGGAGAACCAGATGCTCTCCGAGCACCAAACAAGGCCATGTTGTTAGTAGAGGGAGTAGTTAAAGCTCCCTGTGTCTCTCATGTTCGGTAATTGCTCCTGACTCACGACTGGGTAAAAGCCTGACTGAAGCGTTTGTTGCTTTAGCTGCAGGCTCGCCGGCTTGTAGCCTTTGCCTGTAAAGAGAGCCCTTGGCTGTAATGGCGACTGATTGCCTGATTAGGCATGGCTGGGGTCACCTCATGATAGAGACAGTTTGAGACACAGCCGGCCAACAAACTCTTTGGTGACACAACTTAAAAGTATATGTGTTTGTCAGTGTGTGTGTGTGTGTGTGTGTGTGTGTGAGTGAGTTGGGGTGGGAGGATCATTATTTCAGGGTGGCTGGATGGTCACATTTATTTTGTTTGTTTATTTGCTAATTTTTGCAATGGATTGCAATTTGCGTCCTACCTGTTCAATCCATTATATATCCATTTGGCTGTTCAGTCACTCATGGATTATCAGCCTTAATTGTAAAAAGTTTTTAAGGGTCAGGAGACTGGGGCAACAATTTGTTTTAAAAGCATTGGGTCTTAGCCTGAAAGAGTTAGTGTGGACAGAGGTCTACCGGAAACATCAGGAAAACAGAAGTAGATATTGAAGAAGTCCTCAACTCAAACTGCTGTGCCCTCTTGCAGTATGGACTTGGACAAGAATGATGAATGGTTTCAGCAGTTTGACTCAGTTGCACAAATGGTTTCTGAAAGACCTCACAAGAGAATCAACCCTTTGTATTTCTGCAGGCCAACCTTGTAATTGTGGAGAATGTCCCTGAAACCAAGATAGTATGGAGTTCCAGTCAGCAGTCGCTGCCGAGGTGGAGTTGATAATGGAGTGAAAGACCTCTGTGTGTTTTGAAAATGAATCACATATCTATATTACAAAAAACGTGACGTCGGCACACACATACTAACACCGATACAGAGCCTAATGCAAACACTCACCAAAATTTGACTCATATATGATTTCATTCTTGCCTAAGTGAGTTTATCAAAAGCTTAGCATTCTGAAACACCTTTTTACAGTAAAGAAAAGGAGGCAGATATTTTTTCTTAATTCAAAACCAAAAACAATTGTTATAGTTTAGGTCACTACTTTCTGTTGTCAACAACCTCCATATTTGAAGCCCTAGTCATAATTTTGAATAGCATCTTTGATAATAAAAAAGTGAATGTCAGTGGGATAGCTGCGATGGTGCTATGCATCTGATGCATGCATAACTGTGAATGTTTTTTAAGTTTATGGCCCTATCTCAGATCATGGCTTAGAAATCCATTTCCCCTTATCCCTATTGATCTGCCGGGAGGTTCAGCACTCTGCGCTTGACAGGCACTGCCTACTGATTTAGAACGGTTCCACGCTGCTGTCTGCGAGCGTGTAGTCTTTGAGGGGATTTACACATGGCGAAGGGCACTTTCGAATGCCTGCCTGCTTTTGTTTCTGATCGCGTACTCGCTGAGCAGGTGTTTGAGAGATGCTCTGGCAAGGAAATGGCAGCGAGTCAACAGCTGCTGTAAATTAATGGAATGCCTTGACATGGTGTATTAGTACAGAGAGTCAAAGGTGCTCCACGCTGTTGCCCCCAGAAAAAAAAGTAGTCGGAATTCAAGACTCCAGATTTGTTTATTTTAATATGTCTGCATTTGCCACCTGGTCTTGAATATAATTTTTCCTCTCAGGCCCAGACACCATGTAAAGGTTTCGGAAAAAAGGACAGGAAACTCCATGAAATATGAGGTCTGGCTCAAAACTGCTAAAGTGTGTGTGATAAATGGGATGGTGATCTGCTCTGTGTGTGTGTGTGTGTGTGTGTGTGTGTGTGTGTGTGTGTGTGTGTGTGTGTGTGTGTGTGTGTGTGTGTGCTTCCCTTTCTCCTTGTTTTTGTAGAAGCGGTGCTAAATAGCAGGTCATCACCCAAGCTTAAGACGCTCCTTTTTCTTCATTAATTCCGTACACATCCTCATTTTCCACTTGGATTGCTGAAATGGTAGGAACCGTCCCGGAAAACAAAGCAATTATCCAAGTAACATACTGCAAACTCATAATAAATTGTTGCAGTAGTTCTTGCAGCACTCTTCCTGCGCAGAAACAAACAGAGCACAGGATGGAAAATCTGACCTTAACATTTGCTAAAAAAAACACCTCGTTTGTCACGAGCCTTTGCAAGACTAATTAGTTTCACATAATCTGCTCATTACCCTTCATGGGAAACATCATTTTGAACAGAAAGGAGCTTAAATGAAGCACTCGGGCAGCATGTTAATCATTATTTCACTCAAGAAAGTTGTTTTAATCTTTAGAAAGATAATCATCAAGTTGCCTGTAGCGATAATGGATTAGGCAGTCTGTTAACCCCGCAGGCTGCAGCCATGAAAAGAAAAGGGTTCACGCGAGGAGAGGGAGAGAGAGTCCACATCCCAGCAGAGTAGGTGGGCTCCACACGAGGAGAGGGAGAGAGTCCACATCCCAGCAGAGTAGGTGGCCTCCACTTGGGTGACTGGTCCTTCCCAGTGATGCTGAAAATGAACTCCACTTTTGCCTGGGAAGAGGACCCAACCGTCCATTTGACTGCCCAGAAGTTGAAGAAAAGGACGACAACTTCTCTCCTCAGGGAGTCTAAAGAGACAAAAATGCTGTTTGAGCAAGAAAAAGGTAGTTTTCAAGGCTTTGTGCTAGCAGCACGGCAAGTCAATTATTGCTCTGAGAAAGAAAAATCAATTCAACTTCTTTGTTGTTTGTTGAGGATAGTTAAGTCTATTTTTCATGTCTGGTTCTGTCTTTATGTGGTCTATCTATGTAACATCCACATGCATCAGCATTCAGGGTTTTCACCTGAAAAACATTCATCTGTCATGAAATGCTTTCCCATTAACTCATTGAATGCCAAGCTGTTTTCGGAAGCTTTGTCCTAGAGTGCCAGCAATCTAGACCATTGTTGATGATTTTTGTACAGCCACAGCATATTCTGTGTTATAGCTAGGAACACATACAATGGCTCGTTTGAAAGGTGAGACTTTAAGCTCTCAGTGGGTGCAAACCGTGTATTTCTACACGCTTCTGTTCCTGAGAAATCGCAAGCTAAACAGTGGCTAGTTTTCATCAAAATTGCTGTTTTTTTTCTAGAATATTTTTTTCAAGAAATATGAAGTGTTTCCTGTAAAGGTTCCGTGAAGTGACCTAGCGAGACCTGGCGAGACTGCCACCTAGTGATAGACCCACGAAAATGGCCTGGTTTTGAGCTGACGTGCTGGTGTCACTGATTCGACCCAAAGCGGCAACCGAGTTATGATAAAATGTCCAGATAAAATGTCCAGATGCATTTTCATGAGTTTTAGATTAGTTTTCGATCGTCATATATTTCATTTCAATTCATCACAGAGTTCCCAAAATCACATATAAGGTGTGTTAGAGTGTCTAGTTTCGTAATTTAAAAAAAAAAGCTAAAAACGTAATATTACGTTTTTGGCACTCAACGCATGGGAAGGGAAAAACGTAATATTGACAATGGGTAAATTGAATTCATAATTTACAGGACTGCAACCAAACAACCAAAATCTATGCAAAGCTCATAGACCGAGTGAAAGATGCTAACAGGGGTTTGTTTTTTCAAGGAACGTGTATTCTTCATATTCCTTTTTAAAACTGTACATCTACTTATTATTTGAGTAAGTTTGAGCCAGTAATCTACTTTTTACTCAAGTACCTTTTCTATATACCTATAACTACATTTTCCATCGATATACCACAAATCAGCCCTAAATCGGCAGGGAGAGAGTGCTAGAAGTATCTCCAAGAAGATACTGATGTGCTAACTGCCTCGAAGAAAGAATAAGTAGGCTACTGCTTCTCATTAGACCACTTTCAGACAAGCAGGTTGTTGGTCGGAGACACCGCATCGTCAGCATTTGCAGAATATAGGCTACTAATAAGAAAACCTTGTTAACAACTGCTATTAGATCAACATTTGCAAAGTATTTCCTTTGCAATTAAAGTTATTCAATTTGTCCATTCTGAGATAGAGAAATGGAGAGAGAAGGGTATAGGTGGAGTGAGGGGTATATAGTAGGAGGAGCCCTAGGCAACCATATGCCTATAGGCAATTATGTTTGATTGGCCCACTGAACCTGATTTGCCTAATTTAAAAAAGTAGAAGTGCTGTAAAAGCGTAAACTATTTTACACTTTCCAGCACAACATACACATATAAAAAATGGAAAGTAACTTGTAATTTGAGTACATTCTTAACAAACTACTTTTTTATTTTTTACTTAAGTAAGTTTCTCAAAAAGGATTTTTTACTTTTACTTGAGTATAGATTTTCAGTACTCTACCCACCAATGGATGCTAGCAATTGTGATGGCGTCTCTGAGATATTTGTATGGTCTGTGAAGCCTTAGTGTGGCTATTTGCTTACCAGGCTATCATCTGAAATTTTCAATTTGAAATGTGTTAGCTAACCATGTAAAAAGGAAAAAACACAATGTAGAGCAAACACGAACAAGGTAAAACATTCACAAAACGGCTTGGTGGACAAGAACAGCTCCAGTCTAATCTATGGTCTAATTTTTGGATAATAACAAGTTTAAACTTTCAGTGGGGACAAAAACAATACTGATCTTTTTTTAAGACCAAAATATGCATTCACAACTAAATAGAATATAGCGATAGCCATGGTGGCAAGCTCGTTACATCAAAACAGATCTCTACTGCTATCGCCGCTGACAAGACTCAAAACATCATCAAAATCAAACTTCTGTGATCCCATGGTCCCTACAGACAAACCAAGGTAATTTGAACTTTGTAACTGTACAGAGAGTGTATAAATGGGGCAGTTTGTGCAGTCAGTGCATTACTTAAATTCTTCTTCCACGGCCATCTTGGTCCATACCAGTCAATTACCGAATGCAGCACAAGCTGACTATGGATAAGCTGGAGTGTTCGGTAATCAGCTTGTTTTGACTTTCTTCTATAGGTTAGGACTTTCACTAGTTTGACAGTAATGTAGGCTAGGCATGAGGTGATACATTGCAGGCTACTAAGCGCACACCAGATTTGGCTACGACTATGGAAAATAAAGGTCAAATATATACAATGTCTGAGAGGAATAGTAAAAAGTTTTACTTTTTGGTTACACTTTACTTGACAGTGTCAACATAAGAGTGACATGACACTGTCAGGAATGTGTCATAAACAAGTTATAAACGTTTATGACATAACGCTTCTGTTATTAAGTGACATTCGTTTTTTGTCATAACAAGTTAGGGTTAGGTTAGGGTTAGGTTTAGAGTTAGGGTTAGGTTTCATTGTGTCATGTCACTCTTATATTGATACTGTCAAGTAAAGTGTTACCTATTTTTTTCACAAATATAAATGACAATGTGACTTGTCTCATCATATTGGAACGTGTCATCATGTCGTTGTGTCATTTACTTGCATACATAGCCTGCTTTTTTAATATCATAATCTGAGATGATCTGTGCTGTTCTATTTCCCCTCCGTAGTAAGATACAGGAGAGTGTGTTTTACTACTGATTGAAAATTCACTCGTGAGAACATACATGTACACTATAAACAATCACCTTTGTCTGGGACCACACTACATTATTAAATTCATATTATTATATTATCCATATCAAATTCAATTAAAAATTCAATTCAATTCAATTCAATTCAATTCTGAGTACCTCTTCAAAAGGCTCAAATAAAATGTACATACATCTAACACAGAAGTAAATCTAACCAGAATTAAATGGAGATCCCTCACTCTGGGCTATGACACTTACTGCATCTGCACCATGATCCAGCTCCCATCGTGTATGGTCCTCTGATGAGCGTCTGCTATGTCGCTCTTTCATCAGTACTAAAAGGTCACAGTCAAGACTCGTTTCCTCGGTGATCCCTCAATGGTGAAATGATTTACCTTCTACTCCTCATTCTAGTGACAGTTTTGGGATCTTCAAATAGATTGTATTTAGTCTATTACTAATATTGGTATTTACTATTATTATTATTATTATTATTATTATTATTATTATTATTATTATTATTGATATCATTATTATTGTTTAGGCTGTGTGATTACTTTAAACCGTTCATTTTTATGTTAATGTAATGTTTATTGATGTCCTTGCAAGTCTCTTTGGACAACACTGTCTGCTAAGAATCATAAAATAAACATAATGAACTTACATCTAATCAGCTACATCTGATATGATCATATAGAACTATACCATTTCTCTTCTATAGTAAAATGCTGCAGAAATTAATCTTTGTGTGGTTGTTATGCACACATGAAGGAGTAAGGTTTCAACAACTATCAATTTGTTAAACCAGAATTAGCCAAAGGGCTAGAAATGCAAGCCTCAAAGACTTGTCAAAACAGAAAAAAGAACCTTCCATTCCAGCATTCCAACAGGAGTCTGCTGCTCTCTGCAGCGGGCAAATGCACCTGCAATTCTAAACCATCAGCTAGATGTGTGCACCACTGAACCTAATTGGGCTGATTGCCTACCACACTACCAGCACACCTACATGGGTAGGAGTACACAAGAGAAACCAAACCATGGCCTGGGGATAAGGCAGAGCCCAGAGGGCCTTGGCAGTGGTGTTAATCTTTAGGGGGAAATTTAAAATAAACCCCTCATCCCTTAAGCCCTTATCCCAATTCCGGTTTTGCTAGCTGGAGCTAACATGAAAATATTCCTATTTATTGTATCACAATGTGTACAAATACCAATGTAAAATGAGACAGTGATTTCGTAAGCATGTACATTTTTGGAACTATATTCTCATTCAGGCGAAGCACTGCTACTTGTGCGGAGTGATTTGCATAACCTGAAAAGCCCCGTTGTTATATTCACAAATCCTAAATGACATTGCTTTTTCTGCATGAGAAGTATGTATATGCTTACACAATCGCTGTGTCTCATTTTACATTGATATTTGTGCACATTTTAACTCACAACATAAATAGGAAAGCTCTTTTGTCACTTTTTGGAGCTATAGGCTACTTTGTTCCAACCACCTCAGTGAGCTATGCTAAGCTAGGCTAGCGGTGGGTGCGTCAGACTGACTTACTGTACACACAGAGACGAGGAGGGTATGCAATTATGCATATTCTTATTTAACTCTGGGGAAAACAGCAAATAAGTAAATTTTCCAAAATGTTGGCGTGTTCCTTTAAGTATACAGTACACATCTGCAGACACTTTTCTTAAATGTGAGGGAGAATAATTGCACATTTTAGATGCTTAATCCAGCACAATTAAATTAAGTGCTAGTTTCCCCACAATAGCCCTAGACTAAAAGGAAACTTCAGTGGAGGTTGAAGACAATTCACTGTAATCTAAGATTAGTCAGTGTTTTACACAGGTTAGGCTACATGCCTAGGGGTAACTCTGTTCTATGTCATAAAAGATGCAACACCACTTCATCAAAATCTACAGCAACATATCTTGGGATTTTTCAGGTAGCAGTCTGCAAACAGAGAAGGTCTTAGAATGCATATTAAGCTTATTCAACTGTTTTAGGTGGAATCAACCACATGAATACATGCTGTTACTAATATAAAACACAAGTTGCTGTCGGCCACATTCATTTTGTCAAAGTTGCTCTCAGCGGGAAAAGGGTTGGAGTTACCTGCTTTAAACATTGTCTGTCACTAATCAAGTCACTATATAGACAGAGCTATGAATACAAGATGTTTAGATGATAGCATGTTTTGTACTTACTTAGTTACACTGTAATACTGATACCTATCACGTATGTAGGTGCACTGTCATAAGGATACTTATTACTATTGTAGGTACACTTTTACAAGGGTCCTTATAGCTTATGTATGAACTCTGTAATATGGATGGTATGAAATGGAACCAAATGTGTGAGTCTCTCACACATACTCTTACGATATGTGGGACGTCCCCCGGACCTTATGCGGACATTCACGACATCCCCGATTGGACCCGAACGTCATGTTCTCTAGCGGACGTTCCGGTGACCTTATTGACATCCAGAGCAAGTTATCCTTTGGTTATTGCGCGACGTCCGGTGCAAGACTTTCTGGGGACGTCACCGTCAGGTCCCTCAGATGACATTTGCATTTGGTCATTTCAAAGACGTCCTAATGACCCGACAATAACGTTATACCTCCCGAACAGAGGTCCGCGGGACGTCAAGGGAACCCTACACAATGTCGAGGAGGTGACGTTCGCCAGGGGACCTTTAGGGGATGTCGCCAGGACTTTATTTTGTTTACTGGGTATGTGATGCAATCTGGAAAAACCCTGAACATGGTGCAATTTTACCAACTTGTGATTCTAATACCATCCTAGCAACATCCAAGATTTTTAGAAGATGGTATCCAGGATTTTGCTCGGGGAGAGTGTCCAGAATGTTGCTAGGATGGTCTCAGAAACTTAAGTTGGTTAAATTTTACTAGAACGTGTTGAAATGGAGCAAAAATCAAGGATTTTTGAGTGCACCGTGTGAAGGGTTGTCCTATATTGCATCACACATATGTACAGCGGGGAAAATAAGTATTTTCACTATTTACATGACATTTTCCCCAGGCATTAGTATTAATTTAGGTAATCCACACATATAAAAAATCCAAACATTAATGTCCATAAGTAGAGTTATGAGTAAAAAAGTAGAATGGCACAGTAAAAAAGTATTGAACACGCCTACTGAAATGTCTTAAATACTTTGTGGAAAAGCCTTTATTTGTAATTAGAGCTTCAAGGCATTTCCTGTATGACGAAACTAATCAGTCGCAGTATTAAGGTGTGATTTTGGCCCATTCTTTTAAATAGATAGTCTTTTAATATTGAAGATTCCAGGGGTCCCTCTTGTAAATCCTGAAACTGTTCAGTTGGATTTAAGTCAGGGCCTTGATTTCCTTTCTCTAAAACCAACTGAGAGTTTCCTTTGCTGAATGCTTTGGATAATTGTACTGGAAGGTCTAGCCATGTCTCATCCTCATCGTTCTGGTGGGTGGCAAGATTCTCCCAGAACAAATTGCTCCATTCATTATTCCTTCAGCTGTATGAAGTCTGCCAGTACCATGAGATGAAAAACCAGCCTCACACCATGATGCCTCCATCTCCAAACCTCACTGTTTGTATGGTATTTTTAGGGTAATGCGCAGTGCCATTTCTCCTCCAAATCTAAAAAGTTACATTTTACTCTCGCCTCACCAGAATACATTCTCTCAGTATTCCATAGGCTTGTCCAAATGTTGCGTAGCAAACTTTCAACGAGCTTCGACATGGTTTTTCTTCAGTAATAGAGTCATGCGGGGTGAGCGTGCATAGAGGCAATGGCGGTAGAGTGCATTACCTGTAGTCAAGTTCAAGTTCACCTGCTGCTGTGAGTGACTCTGCCACCACTGCTGTCTGATGAAGGGAGCCAGGGCTGCCAACTTTTCAAAAAACCTTGGAGTGAGATTTGGTGGGGCCAACCAAAATTTTGATGTGGAAATTTTTGTTTGGCTCATTCAGCATTATACCGTACAGTAAAAAAAAACATACATCAGTGGTTCTCAGGTGTAGGGACCAGGCATGGACGGATTATGAACTTTTGGGGCCCTGGGCCCACATGTATTAAGGGCTCCCCACTAATTGTCGCATATGTGGAAGGGGGGTTTGGGGGTCTTCCCCCAGAATTTTTTTCATTTCTTTGATGTGATTTCCTGTATTCTGGTGCATTTTGGTAGCTTAGAAATCTAGACACACCCTAGCGGCAGCAAATTACATATGCTTCCAGGGCTAGTCTAGCAACTCTCCGTTGGCTTGTGAGCTCGAAAAATTAAACTTCTATCAGGCCAATCAAATGGTCTATAGAGTCGTTAGGGGGGCATAACATAATGATTAATGGCACAGTTGCAACAGTTTGGCTTGAATTCCCTGCTACTTGAAAACAAAGAAGATGGATATTGCTGTTGGCCAACAGTGTGACACGAGTTAAGCTTGTTTTGAGATGGCAAAAGTTTAAACTAGCCAACTAGCTCCGCTGGTGGGAAAACGCATGGGACTCTGTGCTGTCCTATTGCGTGCAGAGGGAATTTGAAAGACAACCGATTATCCTGCCCTCGGACTGAGCACTGCGAGCAGGAGTGCCCAGACCCTACATTTTAATGTGGGTCTGGCTCGTCAGGCTAGCATTTTGGGGATGGCCAATACTAAATTCAATCAGATTCATAGCCTACATCCTGATGTGTTGATATTGAGGCAATGATTCCATGCAAAGGCTTGGGCTTCAGGGCCCCCTGACACCTTGGGCCCCTGGGTCTGGGCCCGGAAGGCCCGTGCAGTAATCCATCCCTGGGACCAGGGTCCCAGAGTTAAATGAACATTGGTATCAAAGGGATCTAGCCTACTACTAGGAGCATGGGTGTCGGAGGCATTGTGAAAGTGGGTGGGACATTTCAGAGGGGGGGGGGGGGGGTATGGGGGTCTTCCCCCCAGAATTTCTTTTTTGGACTAGATGCAATTTCCTGAATTCTGGTACATTTTAACAGGTTATTTAGATACTTCTATATAACAAAATAAAGCCAGCCTACGAAATTAATAACAAGTAAATCATGCATAATTTAAAAATAACTCAAGGCTACTTGGCTACGCAATAAGGTTTCCATTACAGCACGTTCAATGAACGCATGAAAGCAGATGGTTTGTTTGAAATCCCGACACTCTTTCAACTACATGGAACGTAATAGTGATCATCAAATACCTCCCCAGATTTCAGTGCCCATCAGTCCCAACATTTAACAATATAATCAAACGGTCCAAAAGTAAATTAAATATCAAACTAAACCGAAAATGTCATGCTTTTGAAGGCCTACCAGTATGCCGCTCCAAGAAACGCATGTCTCAAAATAAAACTTGCATAAGAAATAAAGGGCTGTCTCAAATACAATCCTGCCCCTAAAGGCCTGTACTTTGTCTTAAGGATTTACAGTATCTAAGTAGACAAACTGGCTTCAGATATCCAACAGAGTGAATAGAGATTGTGCAGTCTTGGTTAGTGACGTGATGCTGGTAATGGGGAGTTTTACATAGCCTAGCGTAAACCTATAGGTTATTATTTATTTGGTGTACCTATAAGGCTTTTTACCTTATCAAAAGTGAGGGGGATGACTGATCTCTTCAACACTGCAGGGGATTTGGCGCTTTGGTGTGTGTTTTGTAAGAATTTAAGAAATGTTTGTATATTTTAACTTTTAAATGCATCAATCAGGTGCACGTTCAAAATAAATTCAGAGGTCAGACTTGCTTATTTTTATGGAAATATTTGTGCTGTAGCCTAAGATATTTTGCACTTCAGAATTATAACCATGCACACACAGGTGGAATAGTTATAGTGATATTGCAATAAGTTCACAACCACAAAAACATATGCTACATTTCACAGTTCAGAAATGTTCAGAAATGTGTGTACATTTCAGCACTCCATGAAATTATGCAGAAGTGGTCACCTGTGTTATTCAGCTAGTTTATTTAAGATAATATATTGGTCATTGTAATGGCCATAGCCTATAGCCTACATGCTATTCCTTTTTCAGGATGTACCCATATCTGCATGATGAGCCATGCATATGGCTTATGTCAGGCTTTATATCAATATTTGTGTCTCGTTATTTGATTTTCTTCATATTTTTGCATTAATGTCACTAGGAAGCATGCCAATATAAATATATTCATTTATCTGTAATATGATTGGCTGGAACCTGACAATATAAGAACCATGATAGTGGGATAATCTATGGCTGAGCAATTTACAAAAATGTATGTAGGCCTACTGACAAATAGTTTACATTAGAATACATTATAATTTCGCCCCAATGAGGCTATGTAGAAATGTGTTGCAATTTTAAAACCGGATTACTCAGGAACCACTTATTGCACAGAGGCATGCTTTATATCCTCGTATTCGGTACGGTTTGCTGTTTATTGTGATATTGGGTTTGTCACGTGTTGTGTGAGTAATGGGTGTGCACTGTGTGCAAAATGCAAATATGATTAGCCTAAATTGCACGTCGGTTCAATGTTAATTTTCTCGCGAACCATATAAAACATATGTATAGGTTTAGTTTAGTTGAACCTCATCTGTCAGGTATTTGACCTACCAGGTTGACACTTCAGCGTGAAAAATACTCAATAACACTCAAAGCATACCTGAAGCCGGGGAAATGCGGGGGAATGAATGCGACTGGGACGGCTTCTGAAGTAGCATCGCAAATGAGAGAAAATTTAGAAAATTCCACAGACAGGGGGTGCTCTTGAACCCTCTCACCGTCTCTGAAAGTATAACCGTGGCTCAACAGGTAGATCTATAGATAGGCTAAACTCATTTTTCAGGCATCTGACCGACCGGGTTGACACTTCAGCGTGAGAAATCGGGGGTGTGGCGTGTGAGTGTGTGAAACTAATCAAATGCGTGTGTCTCACGGCCAATGCGTGAGAGTTGGCACCTATGGGGAGCGGCTGGGTTGCTTTTTCTGTCATCTGACAAAGTAACAAATCGACTGCCATTATGAGTGAGAAAACGATTGGAAACAATGTTTTGCATTCATTTTCTATCCCCAGCTCGTCAAGCCCGTAGAAATGCATTTGTTTTCACTGACATCCTCGTGCATTTTTTCATTTTAGCAAACATTTATAGCATTGCTGGTTAACAGCATGCATTTCCTTTCCTTAACATTGTCATAGTAGCCTACACAAATCTGCTAGCGCGATAGCTGAACTAGCTGGTATTTGGTTGATTCCAACATCCATTTAATAGGCTATAGGCCCTACACATATAGCACTGTCAACTAAATGTATACCAAAAAATGAAGTTTCTGGCATTTCTATGCCTTGAACTAGCACATAATATTATGACTGAGGCCTACACTTTGTTTATTTTTTGTCCGACATCCTCAAATCGACAGCCAAGCAAAGATTATAGAGCTAAGATCTTTGCAGCCAAGTGTGCCAAAAACTTCTAATCGACAGCATAGGCTACAGTACGGAGCCCGGGAGAGCTCACTTTAAGTGATATTTTTTCTGGTCGTGATGATTTGTGAGCACGTTTTCCTTTAATTAAGCCCTCGTATTAATAAAACGTGAGCACGTTTTCCTTTTAATTGAGCCCTCGAATTAATACAACGTGGCCCCGTTGTAGGCCTAAATTGAACTCTCGAAATATGTATTTCGTGCTCACATTTAGTAATTCCCGACATTTTCTCCCTGCTCGCTGTGCTGTGGTGGCAACTTCATGTTCCCTTGACATGGACTAGGCCTACAGCTGTCTGTAACAGTTCATATTGGTAATGTGATGATAACCGTAAGCAGCTAATTAAAGACTTTAGGTGGTCATGTTTTATAGCGGACTTCTACTCTTTGTAGCAGGGGCACTGTGGTGTCAACCGCCAGCGATAGAGACCCATAATGGGGAGATTCTACTAGGCTACAAAGGCTACTCGCGGGCTCAGTTGTAGCCTAATGACCGGTTTCCACCATCTCCTGGATTGTTGACTTAACTGTGAGGTCTAGAAGTCAATCGAAGCACATCACAGCGACAAGCTCCCAAACAATTACAACACGTAGACCTACTGTTGGTACAAATAGGCTACTGCGTATTAGTAGTATCGCCTAATACCCACCCAATACAATAAGGTTCCCTCTAGCGCCCGATGGGCCTCACCATAAAACCCACGCGCACACAACCAGGTAAGCTTTGATAATGAAACGGGAGACATAAACAGTGTCGTTCACGATGCTCAGCTTCTCAGGCTATGTAGCCCAGCTCACACCGTTCGCGATAAACACCACAGCTCTGCATACACTTGGACCTCAACAAACACTCAAAACTTAAGCCAAACATTCAGCTGGACGATGTTGGCAAGGGGCCTGTACAAACACACACAATCATCTGCTCTCCCACCTACAGCCTACCTAACGGGGCTATAACCAGGTGCACTGCAATCAATGAGATTCCCCACGTCACTACAAGCGACACACCACCCCGACGTCATTCCGGGGATACCCCTTAACGCCACACTATGTTTTTGTGCACACGATTTAATTTCTTCTAGCCCACGTTTTAATTATTAGGTGGGTGCGTTTTTTAGTAGATCGAGATCTCGAATATACTATAAGCGTGCTCATGTTTACATGTGTCAAGACAATATTGAGTGCAGGTTTTACAAATTGTGGCCACGTTTAAGTAGATTGTGCACACAATTTATTACGTTTTACAAATTGTGGCCACGTTTAAGTAGATCGTGCACACAATGTTCTATAACCATGTTCACAAATTGTGCTCTCGTTTTTAATAAATGCGTAAATTTCGTTTTAGTAAATAGTGCACTCGTTTAATAAATTGTGCCCTCGTTTTACTATGCTTAAAATGAGAGCTCAATTTAGTAAAATGAGCTCACACTATAGTAAAACGAGAGCACAATATAGTAAATTGTGCACACGATTTAGTAAACCGAGCGCACAATTTAGTAAAACGAGCGTACGATTTAGTAAAACGAGTGCACAATATAGTTAAACGAGGGCACAATATAGTTAAACGAGGGCACAATTTAGTAAAACGAGCGCACAATGTAGTAAAACGAGCGCACATTCTCTCAACATGCAAAACATTTTGCGATGACCCCTCTAGGGCTCCGTACTACAGGGAGCTAAGCCAATCAAAAAACAGACCCGTCTCAGACGTATAGACCTCTCCAGAATAAGTCCCGCCTCCAAAAACATCCGTGCCCACCCAACTTCCATACTTACATGCTTCTGCTATCTAGTTTCCACTGGATTTTTTGATTGTCGGTGCCGTTAAAGTAGTAAACGATTATTAATGCTAACCGGGAGCTAGTTCCGATGTACGCGGTTGGAGGAGGGCGTTAGATCTCACAACCAGTCACAACCTAACTGTGTGATTCACGCGTGATTCAGTGGTCTATAAAAGTAAATCGTTCAAAAGGTTCAGCCTCTTTTCAACACGACTTAACTCTCAGCACAGTCAAATCAAAGTTTGTTGGCTGTTATTGAGATATTTGAAAAAGAAAGAAATCGCCGACAAATGACACTAGACATGACGAGATTTTTTTTTCACGACAAACAGATAATAAGCAGACTAAGAAATCAGAGGCAGAGTCGTCTTGAGTCGATAGCTTTATTTTGCATGACCTTGATCAGAACAGTAACATTTTCAGAATGTATTAACAACCTATCAAACATGACGATTTCATGCAGGGTTAGTGCTACCTCCGTAGACAGGCTCTGGTGCCACAAACTCCATTTTGGTGAAGACAAACTATGAAACATTGCCGTTGCTATGCAACCTTGACTCGGGGAGTCGCGGCGCCTGAAGCGTGCGTTAGCCTAGTGCTTCTTACTGATTTAACGGCACCAACAATCAAAAAATCCAGTGGAAACTAGATGGCAGAAATGTGTAGGCCAATCGGCCCACCATTTTTTTCTACTTCGCCGCCTACAGATGTTTGACAGGTATGATATTTCGAAACGCAATGTTATTTTCCCATAGACATTCAACGCCCGAAGTTGGGTGGACACGGCTGTTTCAGAGGCGGGACTTATTCCGGAGAGGTCTATTGAGGTGCTGAAGCGGGAAATTATTTAAGCTTTTGTGTACCGCATGAGGCGCTTTTTCCCCCCATTTCAACCTGAATATTGGTGGGGACATTTCAGTAATTATTTGATATTGGTGTAGACACGTCCTTCGGACCTCACGCAAATCTACGCCCATGCCTAGTAGAGTACCCGAGTGGTGAAGGAGAAATCAGGCAGACAGCAGGTTTAAGAGGGCCCACGGTGTTTTATTTACAACTTGCAAAAATAATCAAAAGTAGCCTACAGTCCACTTCCTATGTAAGGCACTTGTTTACCCGACTACGCCACCCAATTAAAGAGCTGGGAACTCTAACAATGAACTGCAAGTTATTTAAATTTGATGGGATCAACAGAACAGAACTACCACAACAGCAAATCCGTATAAAATATATATATTTATTACAAGCTTTCAATTAAAAGTGTACACCATTCACACATTCATGCATTGGGCAATCTGAATGACCAGTCCACGTTCCATCCGATACAGGCACACACACACACAGCTGACGCTACAGCGCTACACCAAGTCCAACTAGTCCATATGGGGAATCCGCTCTTTATCAGTCCAGTTCACATCAACAGCGTCTCCAAGGCACACCTATAACACACAACATGTACACAACAAAAGAGAAGGCGCCAGTATCTCCACAGCAAAATATCACAGCAAACACACAACAGAGCGATCATGCATTAAACACCTTATATAAAATTCCCCACACTACCCACATAGGCTTTAATATTCACAGGCGGCAGTCTATAATTCTCGATTGACGTGTTGCAATAATCGTTGAACTCATGCAGCGAGGATTAGATCTTTAACTCGAACCAATGCGGCACTCACCACCATAGTCCGGTTGAACGTAGCCCACAGTCACCGCGCCGGTGCAGCTTGGTCAATTGTAGACACTGGGCCTCTGGCAAACTATTAGCACAAATCGTAACGTCGGGAACTGGAGTCGTAGTGTAGATCAGCGCAGCCAAAGTCCTTTTAGGCAAGTCCCTCCACTCGGCGTTCAGATCACACCACATGATTGGCTCAATGTATTCACATGTCGACGTTTTGCCGAGGAAGGGGTGGGATATGTGTAGACAACGGCCATATTGGCGTGACAAACGAGCAATTACGGTTAGACAATACTACACAATCAATGCACACCACAAGGTAACAAAATAAAACTAGAAACGCAATTCCAAGGAATTACCAGTGCATGAAAATGCAAAAGTTGTGATGTGAAATATCATGTATAGTTAAAATAGATAATACAGAGATGGTTACTACGGTGATGCTAGGATAGACATGGTGGTTGCATAGCTTAATAAAAATTGATAGTTTAAAAGTAGAATGTAGATAGTTTAAAAGTTGTTGATAGACAGCTAGTTTAATAGATAGATAGTTTAATGATAGTTTAAAAGTAGACCGTTTAAAAGTTGGATGTAGATAGTTTAAAAGTTGTTGATAGACAGCTAGTTTAATAGATAGTTAGTTTAATGATAGTTTAAGAGTAGACTTTTTAAAAGTTGAATGTAAATAGTATTAAAGTTGTTGACAGACTGAAAGTTTAATGAATGTTGATATTCAAATCATTTAATGGCTGTGTATAGGGAGATATTTGATGATAACTAAAAGTTGAAATGGCTCTAATGTTTACTAGCAGTTGTGCTAACAATTTTAACTATGCTAACAATGCTAACCATGCTACTTAACTAACTTAACTAATGTTTTCTAGCAGTTTTGCTGAAAATGCTAACTATGCTACTTGGTTAACTTAGCTAATGTTTTCTAGCAGTTTTGTTAAAAATGGTAACTATGATAATAATGTTAACTATGCTAACAATGTTACTTAGTTAACTTAGCTAATGTTTTGTAGGCGTTTTGCTAAAAATGTTAACAATGTTAACATGCTAACTATGCTAACAATGTTAACTAGCTACAGTGGGTAGGAGCAATAGTTGATGACAAGTGACAGTTACAATGGCTGAACAGTTAAAAAGTTCAGTAGTTTAAAGGGTTAAATTGTTTAACAGTGAATTATTGTAGTGGGTACTTTTATTTTGAAACAGTTTTGGGCAGAGGAAACAGTTGAATAGGATGTGTAGTCTTAAAGGTCCAGTATGTAGGAAATAATAGAAAATAAACTGTAACCATTCCAAAAATGATCACCATATGTTGTCAGAGAGTAAGGAAACACGATGAATTAAAGTAATGGCTTATTTGACAACATTACTCTAACCCGTAAAACCCATGAAAAAAAATGAGTTACGGGGCGGAATCTCTTGGAATTTTCGTTTATGTTTTGAACGATTAATTCTAGAATAGCGTATTAATAATGGGCTAGCGAGTCCTCCTATTTGGGTTGCCAAATTAGCAAAGGCCAACTGTTAACAGCTGTAGTCATGAACGCCTACGAGAGGCAGGCAAATTTCCAAAATTAAAACAAGAAACAAATTAAGTGGACATCGGAGGAGCTTCCTGAGATGGTGACATCTTCGTCAAACGAAGAATATAAAGTCTGACGCAGAGCTGGCCATATTTCTCCACAACAGGTTAGGCTAAACTTCATCTGTATCGCTAACTTCAGCTAAATATGTTACGTTGGTTAGAGAGGTATTTTTTGTTTTCACTGTTTCCGTAATGTGTAGCTGGGTCATGGTTGGAGAAACGTTAAAGCAGCTGCAGGTCAACTAACGTTAGCTAAGTCTTCATTACATCTGGCAACCCAGAAGAGGCTCACGTCTGGTAGTCTTGAGAACGTTCACCAGTGTTTTGATTTTGGCCTACAGAACGTTCGGTAACAATCCTACAAATCGCACCTTTAATTGACCCAGATTGTATGCTTAAACTCCTGAGGCTGCAGGTGGCCTGAACACCTGGCATAGGATTCTAATTGCTTAATGGCCGTATTATGATGTCACAATCGGTAATGTTAAGTCTATGGGGAACAGTTTTTCTTTAATAGTTTAAAAAGTAGAAAAGTTTCAAAGTTGAAAAGACATAGCAACCTGGTCCGTTTGAAGACCTATATGACACCTATCCGACACTCGGTCGCACCCGACATGAATTAAAACGAAAAACAAACAAAACATTTAACAGACACACCAGCCCCTTACCACGCGTCACGAAACTTCAAACCCCTGCATAGAGAAAAGCCGGCGTTTAAATGGCCAATTAACTAATTACTTCCGCCGACACCGGCAAAGTCTAAACACCCAAAACGGGCACACCGCCCCTACCTGGCGGACATCTAAAGCATACATCATGACATCAAAAATTAGCATAGTACAACCCCAAAAACACATGATCAAATATTAAGCAACATTGCTCGCGTGCAAAGGAACGCGCCCAACATATAGAACACGCACATCCGTGTGCAAAGGAACGCGCCCAACATATAGAACACGCACATCCGTGTGCAAAGGAACGCGCCCAACATATAGAACACGCACATCCGCGTGCAAAGGAACGCGCCCAACATATAGAACACGCACATCCGTGTGCAAAGGAACGCGCCCAACATATAGAACACGCACATCCGCGTGCAAAGGAACGCGCCCAACATATAGAACACGCACATCCGTGTGCAAAGGAACGCGCCCAACATATAGAACACGCACATCCAGCTCGTTCCTTGCCATCCTTTTTCTTAGCGTGTTCAATACTTTTTTCCTGTGCCATTCCACTTTTCTACTCATAACTCTACTTTTGGACATTAATGTCTGGATTTTTTAATATGTACATGTGCCCTGACCTACTGTTGATTGGCAGCACGGTGTTATGCAAAAGCACATAACAACTGTCTGAAATATTCCTTTTGTACAATCATACTGATTTCATTCGCATTGTTCATTCTGTTCGCGTTAGATCTCCTGAAAGATTTTATTTAATGTTTCAGCAGCAAAGCTGCATGCTGCATTAACCCAACTCTTCATGTGTGTATGCTCTGGCTTTTCTTTTCTGTAGTCTTTGACTAGCGAGAACAGAGAAAGCTCACAGGCTCCGTCATGCATCTCACAGAACAAAACCAACAACCCCAGCACCAGATGATGACACCCTGCTCACACAAAACAGGGTAACCTCACAATGAAATGTCTCTGTCAGGCATCATCCACATACAAAGCCGGCGAATTCAACTATGCCAAAGAGCAGTTGTTCTTTAGATCTGTGGAGAAAAAAGTAATTCAGAATAGCAAATAAACTCCTTGTTCTCATTTATTTCCTCCTGGTCCTGGGCATGTGGCTTTGAACCTTTTGATTCAAGTTTTGTGTTTTCTCTCAGAGATGGTGGAAATTGGAAAAAGCAAGAAACAAACAAGCAAATAATAATAAAAAAAAAAATGAGAAGGAGCTAGCATCAGTTGGAGTGAAACTCCCTGCTCTGCGCAGTTCCATTTTCCTCCTCACCTTCGCTTTGCTTGCCTCCTAATTGGGTTTCATTGATTTATCCGCACTGACGCTGGCTGCTCTGGCCTGGCTCTGCTGCAGGTGCTGACCCTGCAGAAAAAAACATCAGCTCGGCCGTTTAACTGCTCGCTGCAGCCAGACGCGCCACTCGTCCTCTGCTCCGCACACAACCGTCTCAGCCGCCACAACCAGGTCAAACCCCTGGCCAGGCAGTGGTGCTGCAATGCATCCATGAGCTAACTTGCTTGGCATCCCTGCCCACACCACACACACACACACACACACACACACACACACGCACACACACAAAAACACACTCCAAAGATTCAGTGTCGGCCACATTCTGTTGTTGTAGCCACCAAAAGGCCTTGAGATTCAACTGGATGTGCTCTCTCAACAACAGACAGCCAACCAGTCAGACACACACACATACACACACGCGCACACACACACACACACACACACACATACACTGAGAGAACAAATGTGTGTGACCCTGACGTCTTGCTGTGGGACGGTATCTGGACACCAGGCTGTGGGCCAGCGGAGGTGTGAAGACAGGAAGTGTAAAGGAAGGAAGTGGAGAGGAGGATGAAGCAACTGCTGGGTGTGGGGCTCCACATGCTCTGCAGAGGGTCGGGCAGATGAAGCTAGTTCTATGAATATGCATGGCTGTCGGAGGAAACCTCAGATGACACGGCCTGCAAAGCACCAATGTCTATCAGACAGAAAGATGCACAAACATCTATATGACAGACACACACACACAAGCACGCATGCACGCACGCACACACGCACACACACACACACACACACACAGCTAATGTATTGTAGTGCCATATTGCTCATTCGGTTGCGTCAGCCTTGTCACAAACAATTTGCAAACACGTTTCTCTCTGTATGTCACTTCAACTCTCTCTCTTTCTCTCTCTCTCTCTCTCACACACACACACACACATAGACTGACACAAATGCACATGCATTATAGATGGCTGATGGTGTCGGTGTCTGTGCCTGAGGTATGGAGGACTGTGCCAGATTCTAGATTCCTCTCAAAGCCTGGCAGTGACACCCTAGCCTGCCCCCTCCCACTGCCCACCTGTGCTGTTCATATCCTCTCTTCCTCTTTTTCACCCTCCTCCTCTTTTTCACCCTCTCTCTCTCTCTCTTGCTCTCTCTCTCTATCTCTCCCTTTCTCGCTTCTCTCTTCCTCTCTTGCACTTCTCCCAAGTCCCTCTGCCTCTGCCATTCTGTCTCTCTTCCAGTTCCTACATGTCTCTCGTTGCCTTTCTCTCTCTTTCATACACACACACACACCTCTCTCTTTTGCTTTAACCGTCTCGCCAGCCCCTCTCTGTTCTGCCGCTCCCTGTAGTCTTGCACACACACAGCTGCTATGTCAGCGGGGTATAGGAGATGCAGTGACTTGCTTGTCTGATTCTATACTGGCAATACTTTTAAAGGTTCAGGCTGGTTTAGAGGTTTACTCACAGCCTGTTTGTGTGTGTGTGTGTGTGTGTGCGCCCGCGCACGTATGTGTGTGTCTGTGTGTGTGTTTGTGTGTCTGTGTGCGCACGTATGTCTGTGTTTGTGTGTCTGTGTGTGCGCACGTATGTGTGTCTGTGTGTGTGATAGTGGATGTGTGTGTGTGTGTGCGTGTAAGTGAGTGTGTGTGCTGTGTGACAGTGTGTCTATGAACAGAGAGAAAGATCACAGACTGAAGTTTAAAGTTTTAATGACAGTTGATAACTTTGCCCAATCTGTATTGAATTCATGGCTGGATTAGAGAAAATAGTGTTTTCAAAGCTCTGTGTTTGGTGTATTTTACAGTGGATTTGGTATACTGTACCAAACCGGGCTTTGCCTTTCGTCTGCATGTTAAGGACATCTCACATTTCACTGCTCTCTGCCATGGGAACCAATGTAAAACGCTGACCAGGTATTTTCATTGGCTACTTGGCTCTCTGCCTGTTCTATTAGACAAAAATAAAAACATTTAGAATTAAATGAGGAGGGAGAGGAGGAGGGAGAGAGAGGGAGGGAGGGATGGAAAGAGAGAGCATGAATATGACTGAAAACTAAAAACATCAATCAGGACTCTGGCCAGGAGAGCTAGGTCAGGGGAAGGTTACAACTCAACAATTTACCCATTTCTGAAAGTGCATTGATTATCCTGGATGAATTATTCCCCCACCATCCTTCTTCATTCAATTATTCAATGTTGTATATAATTAAACATTTATTTACACAAATATACATTGTTTCTCTTTTACTTCTTTTTCACTTGATGTGCTTTGTTACAATATCTATTAGACATAATCTATGTTGAGTAGGTTAACAGAGCTTCTTACATTGAGACAGATTACCCTGCTCTCCACCCATAAAAGGTTGTCTAAACCTTTAAATTAAAACTCGCTTTGCTTTATTTATTTACAGCTTTTCCCCACGCTCACTCAAAAGTTCACCACCGCTGCCACGACTGTGAAAATGTGACATGGCCTTCCAGTTAATTAACTCAAATTCCTTGAAAGTCAGCAATGACCTTCTCATTAAAGCACTATTAGACCTTCATTTAAGGTTTGCCTGGAGGGGGTGAACACACAAGCCGTCATCTTGATGGCTATTGGCTTCACTGCAAACCACTGGGTCCAAAATAATGTCTTACTGTTTGACTTGGAGAGAGACAGACCTGGTGATTTTTGTTTTCTTTTCTTCCAGGATTACCAAGTCAATTACTTCACACATTTCAAATGGCACTTTCTGACTGAGAGAAGTGAACAACAACATGGCATGTCCGTGAGCCCCCATGTACATGTACATGCCCACAGAGTGTAACGCTGTGCTGCCTGGCTGCGTTAGCTACTGGTTGTAGCTACTTCAGCAAGGTAAAACCCATTGTTTTTGTGTTTTTTTTTCATATACCGACAGTACTTGTAACCTCGAGAAACGGAGATCTATGTGAAAACTATCTATGTGATTTCTCCTTCAAATGGTTCTAATTGAGTGTGCATGAAGTCCAAAACACAGTAGGTCTACCTATTCATCAATCAACATCTGTCCATTTCCAAAGATTAACGGTGAACAGAGGGCTTTCAGATATGGTGGTCCATATACAGTATATTTGACATAATTATGTTTTTTGAGAGCTTAAACAGAGCAAAATCCTTGTGATGCTGAAGCTACAGTGTCAAAAGATGACTGCAATAGCAGTGCAATGGATGGAGTGGATCATGAAGAGCACGGATGGGGAGGAGAGAAAAAGAGAAAAAAAATAGAAAACAGAGAGAAAGGGTGAAAGTGAGAACAAGCAAAGTGTGTGTGTATGTGTGTGGAAGCAGAGGGGTAGGCATGTGTGTGCATGTGTGTGTGTGTGACTGTGTGTGTGTGTGTGTGTGTGTGTGTGGTGAATAGCTTTTGAAGACAACTCAAGAAAAATGGACACTGACAGAAAGCCTCTTGTGAGTGTCATAAGTTGAGGGCGGTGGCGACGGCGCGTCTGCCCCCGTTAGGCCGAGGAAGACAGGCGGACAGGCAGAGGCAAGGTGACAGCCACGCGTCTCCTCAGAGCGAGCGCACACCCTGTTAGAGTCTGGGGGGAATCTGAGGCTAGCGAGCCACTGATGATGTGTCAAGATTTGGAGGAATTTTGAATGGATTAGAAAGACATCACTCTTTCCCCATCTCTCATTTGCTTTGGTTGGTTATGTCACAGTTTTTTTTCCATCACTACAGATTTTTGTCAAAATGGAGTAATCAAGCATTTTGCATTTGATACTTGAGAAGTTTGCCTGCAGGAACAACACACACACATTAAGAGCAATGCAGCCTAAGAATGGTGTGTGCTTTATAACCAAACAAATGAAACAAAAAAATAATAATAGTCATTAAATAGCAAAGTCAAAGAGATTGAACTTATTTGTAACTGATATTAATATTTTTAACTGCATTGTCATTATCATGAAAATATATCTAACTATGATGTACTATATCTTTGCTAATTTATTATGTACTGTCATTGTCTGAGAATAACATACATCCAACAACATCCAACATACAGTAAGCATCATGTTAATTTCCTGACTTGATAAAGTCATTCATATTTCTTAGCAATTAGTCGGCCAATTTCAGTGAAACACTTATTCCTTATTTGTGTTGATTTGATTTGTGTAAATTGTCACTGTAGCTGTCCTCTTAGATTTACTCTGAAGAGTTTGACAGGCTGGGTAATCTGACATCGGTTGGCCATCTCAGACAACCCTCCTTTGGAGCAGTGCAGATGATGTACAGTGGCTGAACAGCTTGTTTTAGTCTGTTGAGATTGAGCAACATGATTGCGCATTTAAACCCCAAAGAGTAAGGCAGTTAGTATGAAAAATACTTCTCATCTGTTGTTCCTTTTGGGTACTATTGTTGTGGATAGAAGCCAACACTTGGAACACACCAAGTATGTTATGGAGATAGCTAGCAGACGAAACACCAATGTTGTAATCTTGAGTTCATTTTCAGAACAGTGCAAAACAAGTAAAAAAATCTTCTCAGAAATGTGACTTTTACATTAGTACTAAGGGATGTGCACACATTTCTTAGAAGAAAGTTATTAATTGCTATTGCTGTTTTTGCATTGATTTACTAATATGGAACTTTATTATAGCAGTTGTGTAATGATGCCATCTATACATTTGCTATTCATTATGAAGGATAGACAGAGGAAAGAGAGAGATAGAGAGAAAGAGTATGATTTGGTATCTATAAATAATTCAATAATATGCAATCCTATTCCTGATTGAGTCCGCAAATTACCAATTCACTTCAATGCTCATGTAACATTACATGCTGTCGCTAATAGGCAACAACACCACTACAAGGAAGATTTTCTCACTCACAAAACCCTAACCAAATGTGTTTTTGGAGTATGTCTACCCAAATTACACAGAAATACTGTCGTTACTTAATGCTTATTGGAAATGAGGTTTAATACAACCATTAGCACACCTGTTTCACTTGAAAATAATTTAATAAAAACTTTTCTCATGCAAAATGCTAAACTCTTGGCTAGAAGTTTGGTGAACAAATATTTTCACCACTCAGAGACATATTTGAAAGATAATGGACAAGAAAGCATTTGGGCAGCAGAAGTTATTAATGTGCGGTCAAGCTGGTAATGCGGCCATGATGCGAAACAGAGCCCAGGGTCTGGAGGCAGAAAATCATTTAATATCCGTACAAAATTCAGGACTTTCTCAGCCTTTCTGAATAATGTCTCTATATTATCTGTATAATTATTTTACTGCATGTACCACATGCACTACAAAATACATCAACACGATCAAATGAGTAAGTTTACAGATTTAATTTAACACAGGTTTCCCCCTACATTTAACCTACCTTAGCCTCCACTTAAAAATATAGTCCGTTTTGTATTGGTTCTGATATGGCTTACTGCCTCCAGTGCTGTGACTCTAGCTAAGGCCCTCGTGCTGCAATGTTTATAAACATATAAAGGTGTCTGGCTTTTTTTACACAGGCGCTTATGACAGTACCACTCATATTACATGGGGTCCTCATCTCCCCTATCTGTTCAAGCCCACACCTGCCAGCTTGGGCTAACTCTGCACATCTGCTGCATTGGACTCATTCACACCTAATGAGTTGCTCCTTCTCATCAGCTTATGGCCAATGACAGCCCTGTGATTAGCAAAGACTCCCCAATTATCAGTGGACTCTAATGAATCTTTCAAGGGACAGTAATTAAGCCTTGCTGTTGATGTCTGTTGAAAGAGCCCAGGCATAGAGACCCATCATGTGGCTGAGTCATGCATGGGTTTCATATCACAGGATCAGGGCAACACATTGCTTCTTAGCCATTTAAATAGATAGGTTTCCTTGTTATTATCATTGTGCAATGTAGAGAGATAAAGATGTTTTCAGCCTGTTGCAAACTTCACATTTGTTTTGGAATGCCAGCATAGAAGCACAAGATATAATAAATTGCAGGTTTGTGGTAGAAGTAAAAAACTACAGAGGGTGTGCTGAATTCTTTTAAAAAAAAATGTTTCTAGCAACATTAAATACTTCTGTCATCTAAATAAAAAATGCCTTTTCACATTGCCAATCCATTTCACAATATGAATGAATTTCATAACATAAAATTACAGAGTGCAGCTCTAAGCTATTTCACTGATTGTATTTTTTATGCCCTTAATTATCCGAACAGAGTTATGTCTTTCTTAGCAGATGCTGAGATGAATATGTGCAACCAAGACACACTCAGGGTTTGAAAAGAGAGACTGAAAAAGTGCCATTTGTTGGCTAGATCCAAGCACCGCATTCACCCAAGCAGCTGGCTGCCTTTATTGTCCTTCGCCAACCTTGACGGTCAGTTTATTGCATTAATATAAAATGCATCTGAAGATCTGAAGCCAGCCCACGCTGATAGCAAATGACTTTCTTTCTTTAAATGGCATGCTTCTATGATAAGCACTAGGGTGCCAGGAATCTTGAGTTGGCCAAGCACACCAACAGTCTTTTCTTCGTATTACAAAGAATTACATTTAAATCCTGTTACATCCTGTACATATTGTTACTACCATACAGACATACAGTATTCAAAAGCATTAAAACATATTGATATTTAAAAAGTCAAAGTATTTGAAATAAGATGAATGTCTGGAATCAACTCAGTTAAGCAATATTGCGCAACATTAGCTTCTTGTTACTCTTAGCACATGCTCCAGTTTTCCATGGTCCATGTACAGTAGCCTACTTCTGCTATGATTCTACCATGGTTTTGCCACTTGATTTCCAGAGACATGAAGATGATGATGAACTAACATAGACATTTATTAATTTGGAGTGACATTTTTAACCGGGTGTTTTTCAAAAATTTGAATTAGCCATGCTGTTGTACATTAGTACAATTCCACAAGATCATATCGTAACAGAGTATATGAACTCAAGGACAGAGAGAATGGTGTAATAATGGCATATTCAAAATGTGCATTTGATCATCTGCTGATCAAATCAGCCCAATTAAGCTATTTTGCCTTTGGAAAATTCCAGTGTGTACATGCATACACACACCCACACACACAAAGAGACACACACGGTCCAAAGCTTCACTGATTGAGGTGGCAGATTGATTACATGCTGAGGTAGAATTATTTTACATTCCCTGTGCCCATACATTAAACACAGTGCTTCAGCCTACTCCTCCCACGTGTTTATAAACCTCCTGCATTAGTCATGCATTCACCACCCAGTTCCTGTCTTTTTCGTTTAACAAGCTGGTCACATATTTGATCAGAATACATTTCTTGGGAAAAACAACACCAAACTGCATCTGTGGACTTGATTTGTCTTATGCAGCCTACCTATTTTTGCCGTGTGATATCTGTATACCCTGAGCCCAATAAAAAAGCAAGGCAGCTTATGCAGTCATACTCCAACTGTAGGGGAAGGGATGTCAGAACGCATCGGTTAAATGAACGGATCCCTTGTCGGCACTATTGATTCTGTCTTGCGCCGGGAATCCTTGGCACGGCGGCGAGTCCACACCACCGCTCAGAAATGAATCTTGTTTTGTTCTCGACGTGAGGCAAGGGAGAAAGAGAAAAATGATGGGGAGAGAGAGAAAGAGAGAGAGAGAAAGAGAGAGAGAGAGAGAGAGAGAGAGAGAGAGAGAGAAAGAGAGAGAGAGAGAGAGAGAAAGAAAACGTGAGACAGCCTGAGGGAGGGGTAAGGGCAACTCAAACAAGAGGCTCGCAACACAGCCTCCTCTGTGCATGTCTCATATACCTTCAATCATTTGTGATGGTAGCTTCGCCGGCTACAGACACTTTGCTTTGTTTTTGTTTTTGTTTTTCATTTCAGTGCCGTGTGGAGAATGGATATCATCTAATCGACTCACACTCCTTTCCACCATTTTCACAATAGCCCATATTCACTGTGCTTCATCCATCCTGACAGACAGATACGATGAGCCCCAGCCTACTGCTGCCCCATACACTACTGCGCCATACACCAGATGCCTTAAACTCAACAAATAGTTTCAATAAGGTCCAATGCCACACTGTTCATCCCCTGCTCAGGGAATCTGTGAACTCCACTATACAATCCTTGGAAAAGGAGAAGAGAAGAGAAAAAAACTCAAGGGAATGAGAGAAAAGAGAGAGAGAGAGAGAGAGAGAGAAACAAACGGTGTGGATTAGCTGTATTTGTCCTTTGGAGAACTCACTCTCTCTTCTATCTCAAAGTCCCTGCAGAGCTCTACACTATAATCTGCCATGCTAGGCATGCTAGAGGTGAGCCCACAAGGGGCTTTGAGTCTTTTGCTTCTGTACGGAGAGATTGGCTCAGCGGGCCGAGGAGGACTGGGCTGGATAATGCCTCTATGCTGAAGGGTCACCAAAGGGCTTTTGACACAAGAGGCAATCCTTCTGTCCGCTTTGCTGGCTATAATGCCACACGCTGCACAGCCTGCGTCTCCATCCTGACATCTCTATGTGTCTACCACTCACTACCAAATCAAACATCCTCTTGGGATTTTTTTTTAGCTGTTTTGTCTTGTATATGGGTTTTTAAATTCTCTCCTCTTCTCTAATTCTTATTTGCTTCCACTAGAGATGGCTAGGTTTGAGGGAAAGTTTGTGCAGAGTAAAGTCTGCATTTTAAAGGCACCAAAAGGGCTGAAGAAACATCAAACGTCTGTCAGACAACTTAATGAAATACTGGCAAAAACAGAATTTGCTCGCTGTGTTTTGCATTGCATTTGGTTACTGAATCAGACCATCAAATTCCCCCTATGCAACTACCCTCCTCATCCCCTGCTGCTGCTGCTGTTGCCCCCACCCATCCTCTCCCCTCCTCCCCTCCTCCCCCATACCAGTCCTCCAGCTCCATGCTGCGTCCTCTCTCCTCAGGTTTTCCCCTGGCCGGGTTTAAGTTACTCCCTGACACATGACATCACACTGGGGCCCTCCCCTCCCAGCGCAGGCACAGGGCTGCATGCCTCCACTCTGACGCGCTCCACTCGCCGAAGACCGCAGTTGGCTGTGGGCCTTGGCCCGTCGCCACGGTGACGCATGGCTCCGGGGGCTGGGAGGGCTGCCGTCCAGCGGACTGTGGGAGCGTCCAGGTTCTGTGCTAAGCCTCCAATCTGCCACGGCTCCTCCGCAGTGAGAGGCCTCGAGTACGTGAGACACAGAAGGCCGAGCAGCATCCGCAACTGATCCGCACACATGAGCACAAGCACTGTGAATGGAAACAGTCAAAATATTAAGACAAATCCAGCGAGTGGGAAAATAATAAAATAGGGCAAGGATGAAAAAGAAGCTACGTGTAAACACTGACCAAAAACAACTAGGTAGTCACATAGGTAGTCTGCTAAAGGATTGTCATGCTAATTAATCTTGAGACAATATTTCAAGGACATTTAAGCATATTCATTCAATTGAAATGCTGCCCAGGTATTATCCAAGCCTAAATTTAGTTGTGTTGGATTTTAGCTAAAGCTATTCTGACACTAGAGAAAAACCAGCACAAAGCCAATATGAGAAAGCAGCTTGTTAGAAAGAGAAAGTGTGTTTCTTTTGGTGTCAAGCTGTCACCCAGAGCCACAGAATAAGGTGTTACAAAGAGTGTGTTTTCAAACGGCAGAGCGGCGGATGCTGGGAGCTGTTGTCACACGCGCTGACAGCTGGCGAGCCGAGTGTGCTCTTATACGAAACTAAAGATGGCACGCTTCTGACACGGTGAATCTCTCCACTGCGTAATGAATATGATTACAGTCAGATAATACACCTCATTGATGGCAGGGGAGATATTAAATTAGACTTGCATGCTTGTTAAAAGCTAAAATGTCGCTTTTCTCCAATCTCCTTTCTCCGCAGAACAAGGCTCTTCTGTCTCAGTAAAAATCACAGTCTCACAGCAAGACCCTTTTTTTTGCAAAACGTATACCCCCATCCTTCCATCCCCCCTGCACACACACTCACTGCTCACATACACAGTGTGAGAATAATGATGTTAGAAACAGGTGTGGTTAACTAAAATGATACCAAAATGTTGTTGTCTTAATGTATTACTATCTACCATACACAGGACTTGTATAGCACAAAAATAACTGTATACAGAACCATTTTAAACATCAATATTTAGTGGTAAGCTGAGGGATGATAACTGTACAACTGAGCGTTCTGATAACTGTTTGCATGAAGCAACTGAAGTCAAAACTATACACATGAGTGGCAGAAAGCTGCAGCTGTGAAGATATTTTTTATATCTACCATCAAATCACTACCATTAGACTTTAAAATGTGACGGGAAGTGCTAGCAGAGAGACATTAAGTTAGAGGTCTCAGTAGATGTTTAAGATGGGGTTTCTTGTCATGGGCGTTAATTTAAACACAGGCACATTTTTATTTCATGTCACAGCTAAAAGTTTTATGGCAGTCTGATATGTGTCAGAAGGCTTATAAGTTTCAGTACTTTCACACATGGTTTGATTTATGGATATCACCATTATGAACTCTCTCACATTGCATCCAAGTCCTTAACCCCCACAAGGATTCCTCAGTAACCACTGAGAAACTTAAGTGGAGCCCATACAAATGTTACATATTGTTATGAGAATGGAAAGCAAAAACTCTTTTACCTTGTGCAAAACATGCTGTGAACAGCTGAAATGACTGCAATGATAAAGGATGCACTGAACAAATGGCATTACCTTTATCTTTGGCATACTGTAGTCTATGGCTTTTTGACAGCATTGGCCTTTAATTGGGCAACATAAAAGTCACCGCTTGCAGATAATTGGAGCTAATGTCAAAGCAGTTGACTTCGCCTATGATCTTTTTTTTATTATTGTGCTATTTTGTGCTGCATTATAGCCCACTTTTAATAATGTCATAAATCCTATGCATATTATGCAAGTGAAAAATACTTATGAAGACAAATGACAGCAATTTTAAGCACATTTTGAATTTATCATCTGAGACAATCTAAAGATGCAGTGCTACTGAATAAAATGTAATGCAAATAACTTTCCCCACCCCGCAAACCCAAGCCCCACCCCCACATATACACACATACACACACACACACATACACACACAAACACCCACACAGAGAGAGAGAGAGAGAGAGAGAGAGAGAAAGAGAGAGAGAAAGACACACATACACACACTTGCTTTTCTTTCCTCTTTCGGGTGTTTATTCATTTGCTGTTTACTAATTCATACACTGTCAAACGCTGCGCACTAATGATACGCGGGAGAATAAACTTTGCCAGATAACTGAGCAACACAGCATCAGCGTGGAGGAGGCGCCAACATTACTCTAATGGTGTTCAATACCACTGATGTGTCTGGCCAGTCCTCTTTCGCACCCTCTAATGTCACCATTTATGATCATTATGCATGTAACATCGCTAGAGATATGTTACCGATATTCTGACCAGCGAGAGCAAACAGTGTGAAATTATTGGAGGATAGCATGAATCGAGGAGATCATGGCTGGATTATTGGTATTTCTGTGTCAGAAGTTTGTCCATCCAAACTAATTAGGTGGTCATTACAGTAGCTTAGTAATCAGTTCCTATTGGTTCCACTCACATAAAGACAGACCAAATTGTGCTAGAGTTATCACCTATCATGCAAGGAGCAGCAGGCCACTAGAGAGGGGTTGTGTGATAGTCTAGAGGAACACTTTGTTGGTATGGCTTATTAGGCTCTTTTTTTACTTCAGATCCCAGAGTGTTTGTGTTATCCATTATTATTATTGTTTTGACTGGTGTGGATGTTTGGGTTCTTTGCTGATTTTCACAGGAGGGTTGCAGCCGTCCATGAGTAGCAGGATCAGTGCTGCAATTTTGTTTTAATCAAGAGCCTGAGGAAACTTGATGCTTTGCCCCAGAGAGGAATATCAAAAGTAGTTTGTGCCTGTATTATCCTACTGTGTTTGTGCAAAAAGCTCAAGTATTCTTTTTACAGTATGTGTGACTTGTGTGTGGGAGAGAGTTTATGTGTCTGAGCCTGAACAGTTGCATTAACATTCTGTGAAAGCTCAATTCATTGTTGTTGATGAAATGGACAGTTAATGAATCAAACACACAAGCCTGAGGATGGCTCATTTATTTTTGACTCCCTCCTTTTGTTTGATAAGCCTGAACCCTTCCTCCTCCGCCATAGCCCTCTGCTAAACCTTATGTGTCTGTGAAGCATGTACAAATGAGGATTTTCTTTTCTTCAGTTCTTTTCCATTTAGAGTTGCCAGCATGAGCATGAAATGCACTGTCAGTACAAGTTGTCAGTACAAAATACAAACTTTTTTGCAGTACCTTGCCATAGGGATATGGGGTGTAGAGGACACAAACACCATCCATCAGTCAAATAGCTTGTCTACAGTCAATCACAAGGGGAACGTATGGTGAAAAATTAGTTCTCAAATTAGAACCTGAGTGGATGGTAAAAAGCTGTCGTGGACACTTGGAGTGATGTCAGGTTATTGCTAAATAATTACTCAGCCACCTGCCAGCACTCACACTGCCCACAGTGCTTAAGAGGTCATGCCGAGGTAGAGATGGGCCAACTGATGCATTATAATTCTCCTTTGGATTTGTTACGGCCAGCTCGTTTACAGACCACAACATAAAGGGAGACGACGACAAATGTTTAATCAAAAAGATAATTTATTGAAAATAAAGCAAAATTATAAGCAACGAATGTCTAGGGGAATAAAACGTGGTATGTAATGCTGTGCCTGCGTGGATGCAATGAATGTGTCAGTATGTTAGAAAATTGTGAGAACAAGAGAGAAAGCGAGTAAGGGGGAGAGAAAAGGGAGAAATGAAGCAATGTGCCTGTGTCGAAAAGAAATCAAGAAAAGAGCCAAAGAGTGCCTACAGAGAGAGAGAGAGAGAAACCCTTTTGTAGCCCCACCTCCAGATACAGGTGCACCTCATAATACAATTAGCCTAACCAGGCCCAGCCCTGCCCGTGCACTGACAGGCCAGGACCTGAAGGGGCACAGTATGGGGCGCCAAATGTAACATGCCTTATTTCGTGGACAGAATGACTTTTGTGTGACGAAATACATATATTCATTACGAAACCATGTTACATCGTAACGCCTTTTGTCCACGGAATGCACAAATTGGTTTGCATTGTGTCCACTTAAACACTGAAGAGAGCACATCATTTAGGTGGGACTTAAATTGACTGGTGGCCTTTTCCTTTCATGGACATAATGCTGAATGCACTATTCACTGTTGTAGACGAAATAAACTCTTTTTTTTGGTCAAAAGTAATTCTGTCTACGTAAATACGGAATGCACCTACACGAAATGGCAATCCGTGGACCAGTACCAGGCCGTGCTGGACCTAGCTGGTCCGCGAAAAGCAACTGCATAGGCTTTCTCTGAATGATCTATGGTCTATGATCTTCAAATGAGCCTCTTCAACGAGTAGATTGCTGGTCCACTGGACCACAAATTTAGGCTAGATTAGGCCTATACCCGGTGCTTCTGTCTGTTAATTTTGCGGCACAACTGCTGGAACCGCGGACCGAAAGAAAAAGAAACTAAATGTTTCCCAGATCAATAGGCCTACTTCTTAATTCATCAAATATACAGTAGAGGCATAACATTAGCCTAGGTGGTAGTGGTAGGCTGTGAGTGCTCATTCAAAGTCTATGTGCGTCTGTGCAAGTGAAACTGACAAACTCGTGGGTAGGCTAAGCAACGATATTTAAAACAATGAATGAAGTGGATTCCTGTAATGTTCATGAAAACAGTATAGCGATTGGATAGCCTTGTTGTAGGCCTAACAGTAGGCCTAGCTTATATCATCTCGCTGGAGTGCGCGCATAATAGGCCTACCAATCGCTATGCCTACTTGCCCGTCCAAATAGAAGGCTTTCCTTTGTTTCACGGAGCTGTGAATAACGGGAGGCGCGAATGAAGTGGCCACTTCTAAATGGTAGACCCAATGGCTAATTCATTCCACAAACTGCTGACTCACGAAATGTATTTTAGCAGGTCACAAAATTGATTTTGTGATTCTATTATGCATTTCGTCCACGTAATGAAATTATCATGACACATAATTCATTCCGTAAACTGCTGACTCATGAAATGTATTGTAGCAGGCAGGGCCATAGTCACCATTGACATTGAGGGGGACGTGTCCCCCCCAATATTCAAATATGACCAAAATGTCCCCCCCCAATATTCGGACATAGAAAAATAAAGAAAGAATAAAGCGCTATCCTAGGCCTACAAGAAAACCAACACGTATCTGAAATGTAATCAAACGTAAATAACGCACAAATTAGTGACCTATGGTTCCAGAGTAGCCTAGACCCCTGAGTGGTTTGTCCTGGTGATTTTCCGTTTTTCGTTAGTGGCGTGCACTATCAAAAGCTTCCATTTACTGCACCCGACTGCGGTGAGGTAGGGCTGTCAACAATATCGCAAAAGCTACCGGTACAATTTTCACAAAACTTCTTGGAAAGGTGTAGCACAGGCTAAGGAAATCCCATACATGTTTGGAGCCGATCTAACTGAAAGGGAACATTTTCCATATTGTAGCCTATTCTCGCAATGATGGCGAAAGTGAAACGTTTTATTTTAAATGATGAATTTGTGCAAGCCTGTGTCATTTCTTCCACGTCTTTCAACATAAATAATGCATTCATATGCTAGTAGTAATGCCAGAAATTACCGTGTATAGGCCTCTTAGAAATGATTGTTGCATCTTGCATATTATTTAGATGCGCACTCAATCGTGCATCCATGCAGGCAAAACGTGATCAAATGTGGCGACTTTTACAATACGTGATAGCCTACAGTTAATGTGAATCGCGGACAATAACCAAAGAAAGGAATTTGCACCTCCATTCACCAATTAAAGGCTGTAGTAGGCCAAGTGTTTCTACATGTTGGCACAAAACGTCATTTCTGTCAGAAGCCAGTCTATAATGCATACAGGGGTAACATGAGGTGAGTCAGACAGAAGAGGGGCCTGTCTTAGTAGCCTATTCCTGAATCCTGTCTCTTTCAAACTATGTTAAAATTGTGTGATTAGCCGCCAGCATAATAAAATCTAAATTAAAAGACAAAATCTTATTAGGCTCCAGACCTATGAGTCTAAGCCTTAGTTTAAAAAAATCTTCAGGTTTAAGTAATAAGTCGAAGAACCACATTCTGTGTAATATAGAGGTCATCATACTCTAGTTTGTAATTTCTTTTAAAGTATACATTTTGAACACAAATGGAGTCACAGGTCCAGTGAAGTTGCTTCTTCTCCACCCTTCTCTTTTCACAAAACTCACCGGGGTTGGGCATTTGTGTCCGTCAAAAGTTTGGAATAACCTAATTGACTGACCTAACTAACGACTTGTTTGTGATTTTTAATAATATTTTTGCATGGTAGGAAATGTATTGAAATTCTGTTTGGGGGTCCCTCAGACCCCACCACAGATTTGGTCCCCCCCCAATGTTGACATCATGACTACGGCCTTGGTAGCAGGTCACTAAGCTGATTTCCTGATTCTCTTATGCATTTCGTCCACGTAATGGAATTATCGTGAAACATAATTCATTCCGTAAACTGCTGACTCAGAAAATGTATTGCAGCAGGTCACAAAACTGATTTTGTGATTCTGTTATGCATTTTGTCCACATAATAAAATGATCGTGACACATACCGGTAATTAATTTCGTAAACTGCTGACTCACGAAATGTATTGTAGGCTACTTGATTATATTATGCATTTCGTTCACAGAATGAAAGCATATGTCACTGAATGTATTTCGTAAGTTATTAAGTTACTATTGCGTGGACGGAATGCCTTCTGTAACACAACACAATACTTTTGTGGACGAAATTGAAATGGGATACACAGAATGATGCATGTAGGTGCATTCTGTATTTACGTAGACAGAATTACTTTTGACCAAAAAAAAGAGTTTATTTTTGTCTACGACAGTGAATAGTGCATTCAGCATTATGTCCACGAAAGGAAAAGGCCACCAGTCAATTTCGTCCACGAAATGATGTGCTCTCTTCAGTGTTTCGTGGACACAATGCAAACCAATTTGTGCATTAAGTGGACAAAAGGCGTTACGACGTAACATGGTTTCGTAATGAATATATGTATTTCGTCACACAAAAGTCATTCTGTCCACGAAATAAGGCATGTTACATTTGGCGCCCCATAGCACAGGGGGTCGTAACAGATTGTAACGTTGCAAGTCTGCCATGCTTTTTAAGATGAAAAGATCCCTCAGACAAAACTAAAAAAGCACATACTAATTGAATTTCACAGCCCAGATGGGGGTGAAGTTTATGGTCATGCTCAGCAAACACAGTGGACAATGGACAATTACAATGAGCCATAAACGTGTTTGTGTGATCACCATGTGCAGTAAGGCAATGCTATTTTACCAGTGCTTGATATTACATGGAAAGATGGCTTTAGAGAGATGTGTAGCACCACATTACAATTTCCCACAAAGAAAATCACTCTCAAGTGCAGTCTTCAGTTGGGGGTGTGAATCCCTGGTCCTCAAGCTGTCAATCTCTTTATGTCAATGTATATGTTTTCTGTCTCATGATAGTCGCCTAGAATGTTTGTAGGCAGAACACAAAAGCCCAAATAACTAAAAGAAATAAATGACCCCACTGAACTGTTTTATCTTGAATGGAGTTAATAATTTGCCTAAAGTTTTTTTTTGTGGGTGCTGATCTTTCAAGATGTCAGAAAGACTGAGTAATTGAAATCCATTCTCTGGCTATATTGAATTAGCCATCACAGCACTGTGATGAGAGTCCTATTTATCGGATTAAAAGAGACATGTTGCACAGTCCTGATAACAATGTGACAATGACTTGAAGGAGATAATGGAATGTGCGTACAATTCAAATGAATCTGCCTAATTCCACAATGCACTCATGACAACCTCCCTCTGCTTGCTATTTTTATGTGGTTCAGGGCAAGGGGAAAAAAAACTATAAGGAAGCCAACCATCTAATGAGAAAACTAGTGAGAAAGTTTACATGGCAATTAGATTTTATTAACATGAAGAACATGCATTAGAGTAAAGTGTATATAGTTTGATGAGAAGGCTAGAGGGAGGTCAAATGAAAGTCATCTAAGGGCACGGTTCTCCTACTAAAAGATATACTAAGTGCTGCCTATGTATCATGCACTCTAGACTATGACAGTTCCTTTGGCTTTGCCTTAGTATGTTCTAAAATGTCACATTGTTCACCTGCAAGAAGTGTCTTTGTTTTCTTTTGATAGCCACTGATAACAGGTTTCACTTCTAGACAGTGGTCCTTCACAATCCCAGACATTCACCTGCTTAATAACAGCTCCCTCATGGCCCAGTGAAGGCATTCCTTCCCCTACAAACAACACAGCCATTCGCCCCACCTACACACACATTGTATTTATACAGGAAATTCCACCTCCTTCAGTTTTTGTGGGTCATTTCACGGCATCAACCACTGCTGCTCTGATGACCGGGTGGAGTGCACAGAAGGTGAAGGGCCTGGAGTGGTGAAGGACAAAGCCCCTCAGTCGGCTCATCTTGACCCGCCGGACGCCCAGAGAGGCACTTGTGCTCGAGTCTCTTTGATGTGCGCCCCCAATAGATAGGGACACTGACTGCACGTATAATACCCAAACAGCGGCAGGCAGATCAGTCCAGCTCAGCTCAGCTCAGCTGCTACAAATGGCTTTTCTAATCCACCAGCCGCACCAGGCCTCTCTCTCTCATGCGCCCTTTTTGTTTTGAAGCCTGCGCCTCAAAGACACACATATATTTCATTCTCTGTGTATGATGATATGTGTGTTGCGAAGGGGGGAAATGAGCTGGGATTCACATTCTTACTCTGAGTATGAAGAGGTGAAGAAGGGAGAGTTGAATGCAGTGTCTTAAAACGAAGTGTCTCGGAAAAGTGTCTTGACGCTGTCGTTAATTCTTATCTTATTTTCAGCAATACAGGCATGCTCAAGGGCACGGATTCCTCAAATGTCTTTTCATTCAAATCAGTTGGCCACAACTGATGTACGCTCATCCCGCCCACACACACCAAACCGATGCAATAAATGTGGCCAATATTCATTTTGCAATCCCTTGGCTGTAATAACATGGCAAGCCAAACACGATTTCAAGGGTTCTTATGTCTCTTTAAGTCTCGCTTAAGGTTCTTAAGGTTCTTTGCATCCCCACTTACTAATATATCCTCAAGGACAGCCTGTGACCATTACCTACATGTGGGGCCAAAATGGGGTGAGGAGACTGTGCCCTCAAGGCAACAATGTGGAGTCCTTCACATAGCAGACACAAAGGCATCCAGAAACCTAATCTGAGACAGCATATCCAGACAGAGCCATGAAGATAGAGGTATATATTTACCATCACAGCTTCAGAGACTAATTACTAGCATACAGAGCAACAATACCATATGCCAGCTGACAAGGCAACATTACTGTCATTCCACAGAGACAGGTTCAAATACGGAAAACAGGCTTGTCTCAAATGACATCACCACATATGTGGAGAGGGAGTTCAGTGGAGCACACAGACATCCAAAGGCTTTATATACTAAGGTACAGACATCCAAAGGCTTTATATACTTAACAAGGTACAGAATGTGAGGAAGATGTCATGTACACTGCATGGAGTGTATTTTGCACCTTTTTTTAACAAAGAGGTACATTTGAATGGCTGTGTGCACCAGTGAACTCCTTCTCTACATGTCATCAGGGGTGTTCCCAGCAGCCTGGTGGAGCGACTCATGACCTATTACTGAGATGGTTACATATGTACATATGTTAGAAAAGAGACCAGGGTACAGATGATGAGCTCCTCTACATGCATATCATGGAAGTAGGCTGAAACTATAAAGAACAATACTGTACATGATTAACAGCTTTAATGCCTTGGTGTTTTTCATTATTATTTGTATAGTATATGTTTTGTACATGTGCATAGTTTGGTACTTCAGTATGGTAGTTACATACCATTAACATCATATACAGTATTGTCTGTAGTTATAATTTGGAAAAAAGAAAGAAAAACAAAATGAACCTCAGTTGAACCTCACTGTTTGATGGATCTTTGAGAGCCATTTATAAGCAACAGTGTTGACCTTCAGAGGCTTCAGTCCATACAATGTTTTCAATGTGCACTTTTTACCTGTTGGGTAACTTTCCTTAGTTGGATCCATCATCTGCACCAAAAGGCACATTGGGATGTGTCTGTGTATACACACACTGACTAATCCCAATAAGAAGGCCTCTTTTCTCTCTTTAAAGTGCAAATCATGTCATATTCAAAGGGTAGCTCATGTCAGCTAAAATATGCATATGCCCTTCAAAGCATTTATAATGCATGAACATGAAAAAGGCTCAAAACTTGGATGACAGATGCTATCACAATTTAAGCCACAGGAAAGCACATGGTCCTCTCTTGCAGGTGCAAATGTACCAATTTGTGCAAAGCATAAATGTAAGAGTTGTCAGTTGCCTTAAAGTAGAGGAGTCTCTGGGTGCAGAGAATGTTCTCAAACACTTGAAATTGGAGGCTCCTCCTGTGGAAATATTCTGGACCTATTGTCCATATGATGTAGGTAGGGTTGATGGGTAGGATGCTTTTTAGTTTGCATATATGTTTCCATCATATTTGTTTTTAAAGGAAAAAGAGGGATAAAATCATAAGAATGAAATCTTTGTTTTTTCTTAGGTCAGCTTTAGCACAAATATAAACACAGATATTAAAATAACACTCAGCTTTATCCAAGCCCAAACGAGATGAGATATAAATAGCATTGGTGTGAGCAATGCCTTTTATTTTGCTCCTTAACAGCCAACGGTTTTCAAACAAAGTGATCCTCAAGTGGACTATTGAGACAACATTTGGTATAAAATCAAACTCCTAGTACCACCCACTACCTCTGCAAGCCCCCAACCATCTGTCAGACATTGGTAATTAGTTTTATAGTGTGGCTGGCTAACAGTAGCCAAAAAATAATTAGGCCCTTACTTTTTATGTATTCCATTGTTGGTGTTGTTTTTGTTGTTATTGTCAGGTTTGTCCTAATTAAAAAAAGTTTGTATATCTACAGTAGTTAAAGAAGCAGTGAAAGCTACATTAATAGTCCTTGGCGATGGAGCGTTGACCTTTAGAATGAGAGAAATAAAAACCGTGGACCACCCACACACCATTTCCACCACTCACTACTAACTAGCATAGCTGTTTGCATGAGAATGTGTTGTCATCTTCTGCATATGATTTCATAATAGAATAATTATTCTAACCTTGAATGAAATCTAAAATGACATAAAAAATGGCATAAAAATATCAATGTCTCAGTGAGTGGTTTAACTGTCATGACTCCATTGCACACAAATAACTTCATAGCTATATGTTCGTGACAGAAAGCTCTGCGGTCATGGATGACGGCAACTTCCATACATCCCATCCTTTCCAAGACAAGAATACAGAGTTATGTCACTTTTTTTGCCAAACAACTGCTCGGGGTTGCTCAATGTAATTTACTGCTCCCTGTCAGCACCCACTATGGGTCTAGATCCAGCAGGAGAGCAGGCGCAGGAGGAGGAAATGCGGACTTCTACTTACGCTGAAACAATGCACTCTTCTCGAGCTCATTACCTCACTAAGCCAAAAAAGGTCCGTTTTCTCCTGATCATGCGCTTTATCGCCTGGAAGGATGACTACTCTACCTGTAGTTAATTAAACATGGACTCACCCTCACAGAGCAGGTACATTTCAGAGCAAAGGTCATTATTATATTTCAGCTGAAGTTGGCCTTCACTTCCATCATTCCCACTGATGCATACTTTTATATCCAGCCCATTATTAAATATGACCACCTTGTCAAAGTAAGGGGTTCATTTTAAATGACAATGTAATACGGTGAGTAATTTCCCAAAGGAAAAACGTAATAATTCAGATCTCTTAGCTGTGTAGGAAACTTTAGACGAATGGGAGAATAGCCATGCCTCTAGCTTTTTATGACATTTCACCAAGCCTCTATCCTACACCCAGAATCACTTATTGTCACATGGTTGCAATTCACCACTTAATTTGTTGCTCAGTTTAACAAAAGAAATATTCTCTAACCACAACACAAAATCAGCATGTTTGCCAGACTATGCAAAAGCAGCCAAATATTGTGTTTATGTGTGTCTACAATTTTGTTTTCAGTGCTGCGCTTTGTTTCGCAAAGACTAAACAGAGTGAAGGGAAGTAAACATTTGACATGAAACCCACATAATTAGTCTCCTTCACTCTTCATCTTCACAGTGTAGCAGGCAGAGTCACAAAATGACTTTCGGTAACACTTTATTTTATTGGGTCCTTGTTCCATTACCTACATGTGGGGCCTTCAGTATATCTGCATAATGAAGTACAGTGTAACGGCATGTGTAACTATATGTAATATCATGTACTTATGTTGTCCATATATAATGTATTTTTGTGTACCTCATTAGTACATGTAATAAGAAATGTCCTAACCCTAACCCTAACCTATGGCCACTTTGGCAAAGTGTTGTAACAAGTACTTCTTATTACACGTGTACAGTACTAATGATCTGTAGGTACATAAAAATACATTATGTATGGACAACACAAGTACGTCATATTAGCTATTGTTACATACATTGTTACACTGTACTTCATTATGTAGATACACTGGAACAAGGACCCTGTAAAATAAAATGTTACCCTACTTTTACATTCACAAGCCATATGAAATACATCATAATTAAAATGTACCCAAATCCTACATGATTCTCACACTAGCTGCTAACACAGTGACACTAATGTTGCCTAGTGTTAACTCAATAATTAATGCCTCGAGGGTTATCAAAATAGCCTGGACTTTCATTTCAGAGGACTCAAAGAGTTGTTTAGTTAGCCAACATGGTCCTATGGGGTGAGGTCTAAATTGGGCTAAAATGACTAGTGGTTATCAACAAAGCCTGTTATTTCTCAGGTGAGTTTATTTTTGCTGTCCGAGATGACTGTTAATGCTTCTCCTGCTTTGACAGTTGCAGCTCGGGGAGGAGAGGTCGCTGTCATGTTGATCACACATTGTGTTGCTCCACGAACAGACAGCCGCTCCCAAGTAATCCAGCAAAAACAAACTCCACGTCTCCCATTCTCGCCTCTCGGCAGGGGCCGCCTTTCTTCTTCTGAGCTCCCTCTTCAGCCCTCTTCTGGGCCGTGAAGGTCAATATTTTCACTGTATCCCCCCCTCCAGCCATGTTTTTAATGGGTTTTAAGTTGACAAATGGTCAGATATCAACTTCTCTGGAATAAGACGTCTTGTCTGGGAGGTCCCTGGGGCGAGGATTGGACATCAGTATGGAAAATCCACTTACACGCAAACTCCTAAGCCCTCATATAATAGTCTGTGCCGTATATTAACCTGCGAATCACCTGGTGTATACTTAAACGAAACACAACCTGGTTCACACAGTCTTTAACTCTAGATGTTTTCTATTCTTTGCCTGAGGATTAAGATACATCCCATTGTTTATTTATTAAACTATTTATTCTTTTTCAACAGCACAATTAATTACAACTTTTGGCCTTTGAACTCTCCACCCTGGGTGGAATTCAGTACACTGAAGTGTAATTTTTGTAACTTGAAAATGTGACAAACATTTTTGCACTTGCTTTTCTCTGAGTGAGATTCAAAAGTGACTTTTTAATTGGTAGGAATCAGCATGCTCCTGGCACTGGCCATTAAAGAATAAAGAGGAGAAGAAAACAGATGATGGGTTAAATGAGTCCCAGTGTCCACACTAGTAGTTGGCATCACATTTTTTAAAGCATCATTACTGGAACCAACCATTTATGTGAGTGAGAGATAGAGTGGTTTAGCAGTGTGTGTGTGTGTGTGTGTGTGTGTGTGTGTGTGGAGGGGGTTGGGGGTAGAGACAATGACAGAATCGTAACATGCAAACTCCTGCAGTTGCAGCTGCATGCAGTCCGCTTTGGCAGGGAAGCTGCTCCCCCCATGTTTCTCTTACCCAGGAATGGGAACAGCAATAAAGATCCTGATTCCCCCTTCCCCCATCAACTCACAACTCACACACAGCAAGATAGAGAGAGAGAGAAAGAGAGAGAGTCCAGACTACAATTGAAAAGATTTACTTCTCCCGTGTGCTGCATGTGGCGGAGTGAGCTCGGGGACAAGCCTGGATAGTTTATTTTTGACAACTAAATCACTGGGCTGTCTACACCCCTCACCCATCCAAAGCAAACATAGTGATAAGGGTGTCATTTATCTCAGAGCAGATGTCACAGATTTTTGTGAGTTTGACTATTCGGTGTGCTTTGCTTTTATTGCATGAAGGAACATATCAAGTTTTGCAGCATAACTCCTGGATGCTACAGGCTGAGCGTCTCTGTCTCTGGCTCACCCACTGTGCCTAATGCAAAGCCATAATTTGCATTAATAAGTGATAACTAAATGACAAGCAATTTCCACTCAATCCACATGCTAGATCAATGCAACAGCCTCATTACATTTGAGGGGATATTCGTACGACACAAAATGGACGACAAAAAGATGATTAAAAAACAGTGTGTCGTGGATGCCAGGAATGGAAGCTGTGCACACCATTCCACATCACCATGTGAGTCCCAGTCATCAGTAGGACGGACAGACACACACACACACACACACGGACACATACACAGGGTGATGATTCCCACTTAAGGGTGACATCCGTAGGAGGCTGGACAGTTCCCTTCTCTCCAGCCTGCCTGGCGTTCACTAATAGGGCTTGTCGCTGCCCATTATAGTCTGTTGACATGGTGACTCGCCGTGCCTGGCACCAGCCGTCGTCCATAGCTTTTATTTCCTCTGCCTTTATCGCATCATTTCCGCTGCTCGCACAACACACACACACACACACACACACACACACACACACACACACACACACACACACACAGACTTATGACAACATTTATCAGATGACAAAACTAACCTTGTTATTCATGAACCATGGCAGAGGAGGCTCAGCGTCTGGCTCAGTGTTTGCCAGCGCCCCATCCTCAGCGCCCTGCTGGCTCTTACCGGGGCTGGAGCCGGCGCTTGCGGACCAGATGCTAGAGCCGCTGCCGTGCAGCTCTCTCAATCACCGGCACGAGCGCCGCGCTCTCGCACGCTGATCCAGACATGAGCCAAACTAATTACGGTGTCAGCCTCACTGCGATTTTTTAAGGCTCCTCGGATTTCCCGAGATTAGTTCCCTCGGAGTCATCCATTAATGGGTTTCATGCAGCGCTAACAATGCGTCTGTCTGAATTAGCCTGCAGTGTCATTCTCCTATTTGTTTAGAATGGAGATGAGACCTCGGGGCTAATTGTACAAGGGAAGTTGCTGTTTCACATTAATGGGCCATCACCAACTCGTGCTATGAGGCTAGCACGTTCCCTTTTTAACACTCGTACCGGATCACACCAAAACAACCAAACAAATGTGCGTCCTATCGAGCTGAACGTGCATCACAGGTTTCTAGTTCTAAACCTTCAAAGCTTGGACACTGAGGACTCTTAAAACAGTTTTGCCTTAGGAGAAGATACCACTGAGTACTAAACTATAATTGAGCATCCCACTTGCAGTTTTAATGAAGGGCAACATCAGTGGAGCAGGGTAGAAACTCTGTAATAGAAAAGCTTGGGCTATATTTGACAATTACTGATAATACTTTGAAACAGCCATTCTCAAAATAGGAACATTTCCATATCTATAAAGATTGTTTATTCAGTTCAATTCATTGAAACACTTGGATGTGTTCATGTTGTGCTTTTCAGATAGATGATTTTGGCAAACAGCATCAACATAACTTAAAGGGGAGACCATGATTCTAATCCCATAAACATTTTTGCCAGATTCAGCCAATCCCTCCTCACAATCATTGAGCTGTTCGTTCAAAAACAGAAAGAAAAATTGTGCACAGTTCAGATTGTAAATGAGAAACATACATAGTAGCTCAGACCGAACCATAAACAACCTCAGCCAATCAACACAGAGGGGGTGTCATTTCATTGGTTGTCGATTGTGATTGCCTCAATTATAAACAACCTTTCAGAAATCCGAATCGCACACTGCATCTTTAATGACATCTCCAATATCGGTATAAATCTTCATGCCATTTATTTATAGTCTCCCTGACAAAGTGGCCTCATAGAGGTACTGTTATATGCAGTAGAGCCAGTCTACTGTATCATAGGTTAATGGTGATTCTACAACTTACAGGCCACACCCAGGCCCATTTGCTAGACCAAACCACCTAATAATACTGACCACACTTTACATGGACGGTGTCCTATAGACTCTTTCAACTGCATAAACAAACATGTGCATTCCCATTTCCCTTGGCACAGAAAGCAACACTGAGCTAATGGTAACTTGGGGACAAACAAAATAAAAAAAATAATTTAAAAAAAGTTTTGTAGAGCATTACTGATTTATTTTCATTTCGAAGTATCTGCGTTGGTTTTGAATGTTTCAACCGGAAATCCTCTCCGAAGAGATTGAAAGGGTCTAAAGACTATCTACAGATTCTCACATTATAAACACACTAACACGTTCAGATTAGGCTATTCAGTAACTGTACAGTAACCACAACATTCTGATGAACTTGAATTTTAACAAACCATCAGTAAAGTCTGTCAGCCTGGGTGAATCCAGGCAAACCTGTAAGCAAATTTGCTCTGCAGCTCTGTCTGGAAAGGATCCAATTGACACCAGTTTGCGAACCTACTGTTTTATGACTTCCAGAGGCGTAACCAGCAGTGAAATGAAACTAAAATTGGTGCATTATATCATTGGTGCTCTTACCCAATCATCTCAGAAGTGCAGCAAACAAATCTGGATTTAAATGCAGTCGTGTACTCAATCCCTAAGAAAATGCATTTTCCTGGGTTTTTTGGTGATTCAGAAACGGACGTCAATGGGATCTTTTCCAGAACAACCTGCAGAGCAAATTTAAATTTGATAACAGGTTCATCTGAGTTCACCCAGGCTATGTGTAGGTGGTCTATCCAAGGAAACTGATGCCATATCAAATACCTAGGGTATATTTCTGCTATTCAAATGTTCTATTCACAGTTTCAGAGCTACTAAGATGTCTGGAGAGGGGGAGCAAACAGATGACAAAGCAACAGACAGAGTCATGCAGGGTGTACTTTGCCTTCCCCCCCATAAGGGCAGGACAGAGCTCTGTCTTTGTCTCCTCACAGAGGAAAAGGGTCTTCCACAGCAATAGATGAAAGATTCTAGGTGCCATCATCACATCACTGTCACAATCCAACAGTGATGAAAACAAAGTCCTAACACAGAGAAGTTGATATCAAAGACATTCACACCAAATGTCTCACTGTGTCTTCCAGCGGCGAGGCACTCCAGTGCTCAGTTTTGTTTGCTGCACCCACTATTAAACTGCCGCTCACGGAAAGGTCTCCTTTTGATTCTCTCCTTTTGTCGTTTATGCTGAGCAATTTCCCTGCACCCCCGGGGGACCTCATGCGTGTAATAGCAGTGGTGGCTGTGGAGCGCCGGAACAGTGGCAGCGACAGTGGCCCCGAGTCCCACAGGGGGAGGTGGGGGTGGTGGGGGCAGAGGGGGTTGTAGGCAGAGTGACAGATCGCCCTCGTTTCTTTTCCAGTCAGCCAGGCTCAAAGTCAAACACGCGCACAACTTAAAAGCGGGTCAGCCGCGGCGCGCTGGAACTGATGGACACGGGCCCACTCAGAACAGAATGTCAATTCAGACCCGGCTGTGACTCCAGCACCGCGCTGGCGGGGGCGGCGCTGCCTGGACGTGTTAGCGTAGCATGACATCACATCGACAGAGGCAGCAGGCAAATGTGGCATGCAGAGACACGAGGCAGCTTCAAATGACGTCGGTTAGTTTGTCTCATATGTGGAAAATGGACTTGCTAACTAAAGGAATTAACAGCAAAGTTTACTATTAGTATTTAATATGAAGTAAACAGATTAAGATAGATAATGTATTAATAAACCAAACTGATGATAACATAATAATTATGTAATTATGTAAATAATTAATTAGACCTTAAAACATAATATGATATGGAAACATCATTGATAGAGCAAAAGACTACAATCACATCCAATTACTTCTCTACCAATGAAACCATGTCACAGCACAGGCACAGGTGAAGACCCAGTAATGATTTCTCATGTGATCTCCAACATATCAAATGTCAGCTTTATCCAGGACACCCTATCAAAATGTCTCTGTGTTACTGAGATGTGTGTGTGTGTGTGTGTGTGTGTGTGTGTGTGTGAGAGAGAGAGAGAGAGAGAGAGAGAGAGAGAGAGAGAGAGAGAGAGAGAGAGAGAGAGATAGCACGGCTGAGCTCTTGTAGTTTGTTGTTAATTCATGTTTTCACATTATGTGCTTCAAACTCTGGGAATAATTTATCTGAAAAACAGCACAAAGTACTTTCTCAACATCCTGTGCAAGCAGGGAACCTTGGTGCCGATGTTTACTTTTCAACATGCCTTGCGTGTTCAACACACTCTGTGCCATGATGAAAAGCTACATGATATTTCATGTAGCTGCAGGGTGCAGTGCAGTCCATTTTGGGGAACCTTTGAAAGCAGTAATTGTTGTTGGATATCATTTTGAATTCTGTTTGCCATGCATGCATAAGGAAAGGTAACATTTCAAGACCCAATATGATTATGTTCTGCATCCATTACTTTGTGTATAAAGGTTAACCATTTACAGCATATGCAATCCCTATCTAAAGCAAAGCATTCTTTTTTGTCACATAAAAAACCCAGCTGACTGTTTCTTTTTAACACGCCAATACTGTGTATTTTGATAACAATATGAAAAACATCAACTTGTTTGTTGTACTACTTTCTTTGGTTACTAAAAGTGTTAACCATCAGTAGTTGGGTGGTTACAGTTTATTCCATTGCTGCAAAGCCTTTTTCCTAATTCAACCATTTACTATGGTTGTTATAGTGACCATTCAAAAGAGCAATGATATGGAAAGTTGATTAAACTTTTTTTTTTCAGATCTAATTCATATGTGTCCAGATGTCAGCCAATCATAAAATAATATTTTTGTCTCAAGAGGATAAAGTTATAATGCTAACTCTGACAAAAATCCTCCAAACACAAATTGTGGGACTGCACACTCATGATCCTACAGCAAGTTATGTGCCAAGATTGATACATTTGGCCTTATGGAAAATATTACTATGCTAGTCTAAAGATTAAAGATTCATGCACCATCAGCAGCAATTAATCTTAGTCAAAATACATAGGATACATTTCCAATTGCGCAAAGTGCACTACAAATCCAAACTCACTCACATTGATATCAGCTTGTGGGTGATTTTATGCACACAGCGCCCACCATGGCATCTGCATCAGGCCTACTTACCAAAATTATTAAGGTCCTCCAATGACTCATTCCATCCTTGTTTCCATGGAGACATGATATGATTCAACCAGATAGGCCTAAGTCAGACACTTGAGTTAGTGTCTGGAACAATGTGAACAGACAAAATCAGGCTTATTGATTAAAAAACTTAAACATTTTCGGTCATATGGAATGGAAGTCCAAGTTCCAGAAACTCACAGTAAACAAAGGTTTTGGTCAGTGCATTTTTTTCAGTCATCAGCTAAATTCTGTGACGCAAGTGGTTCCATTCAGATGAATTCAGTTGCCTGAAGAAGACCCAGATGGGTCAAAATGCCGTTGGTTTTCAAAGTGGGGAGCTAAACTTTGGTGTCATTAAGTTAGCAAATCTAAATTAAATGTATTTTTAAACAAAATAAAAATATATTCGATCATATATTTTAAAAATATATTTTATATAATAATAAAAATAATATTCGATCATATATTTTACATTTTGTTGATATGTCTAATTACAGTGGTAATTAAGGGTGTCCTGAAATTGAAGATGCTATACTATGCTATGAGTCAGGGTCTGGTCAGCTTATGAATTTCATTTCATTTCTTTATCTCACTTCCATCTTTTGTTTCACTGCTCCCCGGGCGCTGTGTGTGGGTGTGTTGTAGGCCTACACTACCCCCGGATGGGTAAAATGGAAAGAACAAATTCCTTGTATATGCAAGTATACTTGGCCAATAAACCTGACTTACGATTTACGATTCTGTCATGTATGGTGTCAGAACTGTGATTCCAGGTGGCAAAAAGAAAAAAAAATCTGTTGGCAATCAAGCAAAGTTCCAACCTAAAACATGAAGGGAGCTAAGGGTGGACGTTAAAAAAATATACACTGTCTAGTTGCCACGGAAATTGTTGTCTATTATCTGGCGAATAAAACTTGCTTAGTGCTGAAATCAATACTGTATTGGTAATTAGTGATATGAAATGCTATTTCTTGCAGAGGAAAAAAACACTCCATAAGATGTACGATAATGACTTACAAAAGCTGATTCTCACAGAGACACTGAGGCAAACATGCCTGCCAATTTCCCATAACCTATGAATAACAAATTATTAGCCGAGATAAATTATGCAAATAATTTAAAATGTCTGTCTTCATTTAGTCAAAGATGTGAACATCAGAAAAAAAGATCTGATGAGCACATTCAACATCAGTACTGTCTTCTTACCCACACGGATAAATGTTAATTCAATGAATTAATGAGCTCAACATCTAAAAATATATACTTGCTCTCTATATTTAACTCTGATGGAGCTGGGGAAGCCTTAATGCAGACTTTACAGTTATGGGGCAGTCGAGGTCTACTGGTTAGGCCTTCGGGCTTGTAACCGGAGGGTTGACAGGTCGATCCCCGACCAATAGGAACGGCTGAAGTGACCTTGAGCAAGGCACCTAACCCCTCACTGCTCCCCGTGCACCGCTGTAGCAAGGCAGCTCACTGCTCCGGGTTAGTGTGTGCTTCACTTCACTGTGCGTTCACTGTGTGCTCTGTGTGTTCACTAATTCACAGATGGGATAAATGCAGAGACCAAATTTCTTGTATACGCAAGTATACTTGGCTGAGAAACCTGATTTACATATTACATTTACATGTCTGTTGTTCAAATCTTTCAAGGAAAGATTTGAAAGAGCACAGATAAGTTCTTATGATTTACTTTTTACTTTATTTAATGGTGTATGTAAAGTTGGTTATTATGTGCTCAGTGTCTGGCTACGAATATCCTAGAACACTGGTGAGCTTATTCGGCCACTTGGGACGTAAAGCTTGACATACAATCCACTTCAGCTCCTTTGATGTGGCAGGTCCAGGGCTCGTAAAGTCCACAGAAGGTCTATAACCATCTCCTTGGTCATGCTGAACCTCGTCCCTGTAGGCCGTCTCATCGTCATCTCAGATCTGACCTACAACCATGGGGTCATTTGTGGAATACGGAGTTAAAACCACTGTAGCAGGAGGAACTCATTACTATGTTAAAGCTGCACTTGGTACAGCTCTCTCTACTCTGCCCCCAGGTTGGTGGCACCGGATTGGCCAAGTCTCTAAATCTGCATTCAGGTGGCATCTGAGCATGTGCCAGTTTGTGTGTCCTCTTGAGGTTATCCCATGGACCAAGTATCTCATGTATCTTATTTGTTTGTCTGTGACCTCTCCTGATTGCATTTCCATCTTGTCAGCCTTATACCACTTGCCACCCCATGCACAGGAATTATACAGGAAAGCTGCTTTGTGATCAGAGTATCACTGTGTTGAATGTTGAACTCCAGCCAATGAAAAGCATATGAGCATATGACATATGAGCTGATGTGGGTGTACAAGACAGAGTGGAAATAATATGTCATCAGGAGTTCTGTGTTAAACCTGAGGTGTACTAACTCAGAACAGCAGTAGGCCTACTTGACCGCTGCCTTTCTATGAAGACCCTGTGGGCTGTTTGTGGAATATTTACTAATATCTCATTCATAAATGGTCAAGGTGAAAGGTGAAACAGTGAATGAGAAGAGACTCTTCTCTAGCACTGATGGCAAATGAATAATGTTATGGGTTATGTTATATCACATATCCTTCACTATACTTAGAGATTGGCATGGGATACTTTCCATAAGATCATCTCTCAATGCAAATCAAACCAGTTATTAGGCTAACTGAAACTAGATGTACCGCAGAGCGGTACAAAATATGACCGCCGCCCAGTCCAGCCCATTTTTTCCACAAAAATAAATCACGCTGAAAGGCCTATATGATTCTAACTGTCTCACTAAATTGCATTATCCACACTCAATTCCCACTGGTATCTGCTAGACAACAAGTACCAAAACATGATTAGTTCATAGATTTCACATGTAAAATTCATTTTATACAACCCCACCCCCATCTTGCCTGTTCATAATTGTGAGAAATTCTTGTGTGCATGTGTGCTTGTACATGTTTATGTTTATGTGTGTGTGTGTGTGTGTGTGTGTGTGCGTGCTTGTGTGTGTGCCTGTGTATGTGCCTGTGTTTGTGCATGTGCATGCATGCGTACATATGTCTACTGTGTGAGTATTTGTCATACGTAGGATTACTGTGAATGTATGTGTGTGCGTGGAATGGGTTAAGATGACCCCTGGAGGCAAACATACGGAAAAAATTGGTCATCCTAGGCCCTACAGTTCTCAAGATATTCACAGAAAACTGTGTCTGCCCTACCCTCCTTTCCGGGGGTCCAGTCCAGCGGGGGGGCTACAGATCAAAACGAAAAATGATGGTTCCATGCTATCCATGTGGGGTTACATGCCCACCAAGTTTCGTGTACCCCGGTCTTTCAGTGTCCCGGGAATCCTTGTTGGTGTACGGTCACTAAATGTACACATAAATTATTTTATTGTAAGGCCCCACATAAACGAAAGTTCACGAAACTTGGCATGCATTCGGAGGGTGTCATAATGATCCTACACTTTCAATTTCGTGCAGTTTTGACCATGTCAGCCAGAGATATTGTGATGAAAACACCTAATTTTTTGCTTTTTAATTTTTAACTAGGTGGCGCTATACATGAAATAAGTGGTAATGGGATAGGTTGACATGTCCCCTTAAGACCAACATACAAAAAAAAGGTGGACCTCCTAGGCCCTACGGTTCTCGAGATATTCACAGAAAACTGTCTCCGGCCACCTACAGGCCAGTTGGTGTGTAGTAACATAAATTAATTTATTGTGTGGCCCCCCATGAACGGAATTCCACGAAACTTGGCGTGCATTCAGAGGGTGTCATAATGATCCTAAACTTCCAATTTCGTGCAGTTTTGACTATGTTAGGTCACAGATACCTGCGATTACAACACCTCATTTTTACTTTTTTGTATTTAACTAGGTGGCGCTATACATGAAATGAGTGGTTATGGAATGGGTTGACATGGCCCCTTGAGATCAACATACAAAAAAAAAAGGTCCTTCTAAACCCTACGGTTCTCGAGATATTCACAGAAAACTGTGTCTGCCCTACCCTCCTTTCGGCGGGGTCCAGTCCAGCGGGGGGGCTACAGATCAAAACGAAAAACGATGGTTCCATGCTATCCATGTGGGGTTACATGCCCACCAAGTTTCGTGTACCCCGGTCTTACAGTGTCCCGGGAATCCTTGACGGAAATCCCATTACCACTTATTTCATGTATAGCGCCACCTAGTTAAAAATTAAAAAGCAAAAAATTTGGTGTTTTCATCACAATATCTCTGGCTGACATGGTCAAAACTGCACGAAATTGAAAGTGTAGGATCATTATGACACCCTCCGAATGCAGGCAAAGTTTTGGGAACTTTCGTTCATGGGGGGCCTTACAATAAAATAATTTATGTGTACATTTAGTGACCGTACACCAACAAGGATTCCCGGGACACTGAAAGACCGGGTACACCTAAACTTGGTGGGCATGTAACCCCACATGGATAGCATGGAACCATCGTTTTTCGTTTTGATCTGTAGCCCCCCCGCTGTACTGGACCCCCCAAAAGGAGGGTAGGGCAGACACAGTTTTCTGTGAATATCTTGAGAACCGTAGGGCCTAGGATGACCAATTTTTTGGCCTCCAGGGGTCATGTTAACCCATTCCATGTGCACACATGTGCATAAACAGATACACACGCACACACATACATTCACAGTAATCATACGTATGACACATACACACATAGTAGACATATGCATGCATGCATGCACATGCACAAACACACATACGCAGGCAAACACACAAGCACGCACACACACACACCCACACACATAAACATAAACGTGTACACGCACACATGCACACAATTCAAGAATTTCTCAGAATTATGAACAGGCAAGATGGGGGGTGGGGTTGTATAAAATGAATTTTACATGTGAAATCTATGAACTAATCATGCAATTTAGTGAGACAGTTAGAATCGTATAGGCCTTTCAGCGTGATTTATTTTTGTGGAAAAAATGTGCTGGACTGGGCGGCGGTCATATTTTGTACCACTCTGCGGTACATCTAGTTTATTTATGATTTATGATAGAAAATTGGTGTCCTTAAAGGTTGGATATTTCCTCATCTTTTTACTTAATGCATTAAGATCAGTTTCCAAAAGATGATTTTATATTCCTCTTGTGGCCGGATACATAGAACCAACCAGTTTTAGTCATATCATACCATTTTTACCTATGGATGTGCCTTCAAGCAGACTGTTCTTTATGTGGAACAAATAAACTACATAAACTTGCCACTGCTCACCAGTAGTGTGTAAAAGCCAAAGAATCAATGCAAATGGATGTGTGAGGACAATCAGACATCATTTCTTACTCTGTCTCTCTATATGCATTGGCTCACCATTGATAAATTAAACTAACCATGAGGGAGTTCAAATAGTGGAATACAAAATCACATTTTTAATCTCCTTTAACTGGGAGACAGACGGAGGTCAGAACAGAGGATGTTGCCATTCTTTCACACTTTAAATGCATACAGTAGCATTGGCAGAATCGCCAGGCATGCTGCTCAATTAATGAGGGATCGTTAACCACTTGTAAATTATGCAAGCCTCCGGGCTCACAACAAAAGGATGTGCTGCTTCCTTATTTTTTTCTCCATTCCTCTCATAAATTATTGGCTCCAGTTTTTGTACATGCTAAGACGTTTCTTACTGGCAAGTTGTTAAGGGCAATATGTTATGAAAAGCATTTGTTCGTTGTAAACTTATTTCAGTCCTAAATCGTGACAGCAGAAGTCTATTAAATGATCCTCAAGTTTTGATGGTCTACATGGGTCTATGGTTACTTGAGCATGCCATAGTTCTCTTAATCAATCTTTTCATGTATCCCTTTATGACAGCAAGACAGGATGCGCTATATAGAAAATGTTGCATGTTCATAAGCCCCCATGTTCACACCCCCAGAGTGTAGCACTGTAGCGGTAGAGCCAATTGTTTTCATTTCTGTTTTGTTTTTTGGGCCAACAGCACTCTGTGATGTTGAAAAACAGAGATCTATGTGATAAATGGCCAGAATTCTCCTTTAATTTCTGGTCAGTGCAGACAGTAAGTTTCCAGTAATGCTGTTTAGGGCTCCACTAATCGAGGGATCAGATGTTGATGTCTAAAAGGTGCTTCTGTGTTATGAAGTTCAGTTACAACAATGTTGGTGCAGGAGTAAGGAGACTAATTCAAAGCTGAGAAACATTCACATGAATATCTCAGGATTTCACAAAAAAGACACCTTCCTTTCATCCTTCATGGTACACTGCCGGTTAACACACACACACCTGCTCCTTCCAGTGACCACCTGATTTGCATGGCTAGGCCGATGCCCGATAGCCTAGAAATCTAGACGCACCCTAGCAGCGGCAAATTAATTTGCTCAGCCTGTACGTCTAGTATCAAACCATAGGAATTTCTATTGGCTGATGCCGTGGATGTCATCCAATCACAGCGCTCTATTTTGTTAGAGAGTCTTAAGGCAGGCTCAACAGGATGATGACAGTCCTACGACGGTGAACAACAAGGAAGGTGGCTATGGCGAACGAAGAGCGGTTGTTTGAATCGGTGTAGGCGTCAACTTTGGAGGAGGACTTTTTTTTTTGAAAGTTGAGCAACACAATGCACTTAAGTCATTCCTTTCAAAAAAGGATGTATTTGCCGTTTTGCCGACCGGATACGGATATGGTCGTAGCGCTGGCCTATTGCATGCCTAGGCAGTTTGAAAGACAATTCTCTGCCCGCCCCTTTGATTAAGCGAGGTGAATGGGTCGATTCCAGACTATACATTTCATTGATATAGGATGGCCCGCCAGGCTAGATGCCCGAGGCACCCCCAGCGAAAAACTGTTGAAAGCATCGGCTAACTAGGGCCAGATTTCTGAGTGCAGGGGACAAGTCGAGATGAGCTATGAGACATACATTCACACTCGGTATCATGTTTCAACACACTTTAGGTCAATATCACACCGGAATTCTCCTTTAAGTAGTCTAATGGTGTGAGGGAAAAAGCTCCTCGAGATGCTCAGTTTTTGACATCAGACTGTAGAAACACCTGCCTGATTTCAGTAAGCTGAACTGGCAGTGACAGGGATGGTTGGGTCCTTTATAATTTTGATAAAGTGTGACCAACTTTCCTGTGGCAGGCTACACTGGCACCAGCCTCTGGAATTTCTGTAAGTGCCAAAAAAAATAGCGTCGCCCAAAGATGAGGAGAGTGATTTAGTTTAACACCTCATTTAACATTTTTCTATAGGACATTTACCTCAGGTCATCAAAAGAGGGCCTCCTGTGTGATTTGTCAAAAGATGTATCGAAATTATAATTTGTCAGCAGGAAAAGCAATATGTGCAACACTACTCTGGAGCAATGCAAAAACTCAGTGTCAGATCACTCAGACTTCCATAACAATGTCCTGGGTGATGCAGGGAAAATGCATAGTAGCTGATTAGGCTACTCTCAACATCAGTAAGTAGTTGGTTAGTAAAACTACAACAATATCCCAAAGTGTATCTTACTCCAAGCTGTGTTATTGATTAGTGTACTGATACAGCATACCAGACAGTATATGGATATTACATATGTCGTCACTACATTTTAAAGACATTGACAGGAAGTGTGAGAAAATCACTGATGCTCCTCTGTTTTAGCCTCAGGAAAGTCGGTGTTAACCTTAAGAGACAAAACATGGGATAGGGGATGTCAGTTTTGCTTATGAAAGCATCAATCTGTTATTTGTTTTTCATGATCACTAAACCATGACGTGAGAGATGTTTGTCTCCCAAGTATTTGAACAAACGCTTGAGACTGCAAAAAAAGAAGATTAAAATCTGCCTCTGGATATGTAACCCTGCTCAGATGAAATGCTCCCATGCTTTTAATTGGTGTTTATCGCCTGCATCAGCAAAGTTCCTCTTACTGAATTCCAAAAAGCAGACTAACATTTTTATCAAAGAGAATATTGATTAATGCTATGAATTTCACAATCATGGACAATTCCCTTGCTATCAGACATTATCATCACACTGCAGAGCTGTAACCTAGCAGACTATGTACCCTTCCACATTCCAGGTGCCACAGTGCATACGGAAAGGATTCACAGGATTTTCCACATTTTGTTATGTTTCAGACTCATCTTAAAATGGATTCAGTTGTCACTACACTTTTCTAATAATGTCCGTTGAATTAATTTAGGCACAGGTGGACTCCAATCAAGTTGTAGAAGGATCTCACCATTGATAGAAGTAGGATGGAATATTTCAGTCTTTTATTATTTATACAAAACACTCCAAACAACTGTTTTTTTGTGGAGTGTTGGAGTATTGTGTGTAGACTGATGAGACAAAATGTGGAAAAAGTGAAGCGCTGTGATTTACTTTCCGTATCCACTGTATAACACACATTGTCTGTAGAAGACAATCAAGTTGTGTCAGAGTGTGCTGTGCCTGAAGGTCTGTTTCCTGGAGAGATTGTGAGGTGTTCTTCTCTGCTCTCTGACTCACATTGTGCTGTCTAACTCTCACACTGCATCTCCCTCACCACATCACTGTCCCATTACTTGGCTTTTTACTACACAGGCTGAAGTAGTGAGTTATTTTTTTTGGTAAGGCTATTTGTACCCCTGGTACAATTAGCAGTGTATGCTATTCGTACCCTATTGCAATTAGAAGTGAATTCTATTCGTACCCCGGTGCACACAGCAATGTGTCCTATTAGTACCCCGTCTGGTACAAATATCAATGTATGCTATTCGTACCCCGGTGCACACAGCAAGGTGTTCTATGAATACCGTGTCTGCTACAAATATCAGTGTATGCTATTTGCACCACTGTGCATTTATTCTGGCATATTGATCACACAATCTAATAATAATAAAAAAAAACAAGCAACATGTTTTTTTGTTGTTACGTAACAGGGTGTGAATAGCTCAGCTGTGTAATAGACACTCTGAATAAGGTATGCTGTTTGCATCAATGTATAGTTAGAAGTGGATGCTATTCGTACCCTGGTGTATATAGTACTGTATGCTATTTACACCCTGGTGCATGAACTAGCTAATTGTTGCAATCAAAACTTCCGTTTGAGAATCGATTTCTTGTTCAAATTGCGCGCCTTCTCTCCAGAGATGTTGGTACACATGCACACTCACTCTGCCAAAATGCATCACATGGGAATTGAACCCGTCTCCCACATGCTAACCCATGTCTGTGACCCCTGCACTATCTGCTTACACAAGTAAATTGTGTTTGCAGGTAAACTTATAGTTTATACTGTAGGCCTGAACGTATATCATATACATGAATTTTCTGTTAACTAACAAACTGACAGTTGTATGTGTTCACTGAAACAAGATTATGAAAATAAAACACAACTTTTCAATCTAAAACTTAATCTAAACAGATATTAGGGCCGAAACCTTTCAGAATTCGTCACTTTCTGCTGACGAAAAAACGAATGTCCGCCATGTTTTTTGTGTACGTGAGCAACGTCTTTTTGTTGTTATGTCACAGGGTGTGAATAGCTCAACTGTGTGGCCAAGGCTATTCGTACCAGGGGTGTAAATAGACACTCCGTTTTTCTTTTCATTTTGCCTGACGGGAGAAGAGAGCACCAACATATATCAACCACATGAACGTTACCAAATAAGAAGTTTAGATCATGCCCACTATTGTGAGTAGATTGGATGAGAAAAAAAGGAATTAAAATGAAACATAAAAAATGTGGAAAAAGCTAAGCACTGTGAATACTTTCTGTATGCACTGTATGTGGAGGTCTGTATGTTTGAAGTTTTATTGCCCACAGCCACATGACACTCTTCCACACATGGTGCAATATTACAGCAGAGCCGTGCTGATGGTTTACACCTTTAGGCGCCAAGGTTAAAAAAAACAACACTGGATTTTGACATCAAAATTTCAAAAGGCTGTGGCTTGAAAGTGGTCAGGGATAAAGTCCTACTGTAAATGTGAAAATCATTAAGTATGATCAAAAGTTTATGAAGAGGGTAAATCTACTCATCTAATTTGTACATCATGACGTCACTGGATGGCAACCACCCCGAATCATGCAATTTTCAGTAACTGGATGTTGAACATACATATTTGAGTTCTTCAGAGCCCTATTTTTATTACTTACTTTCTGTACATCATCACATTTACCACTGCCACCTCCAGCTATGTTGGACAAAGGGTCGAAATAAACATTGTGTGTGTAGGACAGTGTCCACTAAGCATACAAAGATGCAGCTTCATTCACAGATGCACCATGACTGTCAGTCAATAGAAGATCGATCAACATCACCAAAAGGTAGATATTCTCCTTCAGAATCAGAATAGGTGTATAACAGATCCAATACTTCATCACATATGAACGTTTTATTCACCATTTGGTGTATTTCTGCTTCAATTTGGGAAGAATCGTTTACGCGTCAATACAAACAAATGCACTTATTCTCCGTCTTTTTCATGAATGATTCACTACTTCCTCTACACTTTGGCCGACATATTTGGGCTTGAATTGAAGCTCTGGCTGTATCTAGTGGTAGAGAGTAGGCCTACAAAAGAGATTTTTTTACACCGTACTTGGATTTATCATCTGTTTTAATCAGTGTTGCTGTTTGTCGCAATTTTGCGACTTTGGCGCTTATGGATACAGACGATATATATTAAATCGTCATTGAATCCAAATGTTTCTCTATCTTATCTTAATTGGATGAACCTGAAGGATTTTACTCTGCTGCCGCCTTGACTACAGCTGTTCATTGGAACAAATGTGTCAATAGAGATGCCATTTTGCCGCGGGGATCCACTCCTCAACTACTTACTGATGTTGAGAGTAGCCTAATCAGCTACTATGCATTTTCCCTGCATCACCCAGGACATTATGGAAGTCTGAGTGATCTGACACTGAGTTTTTGCATTGCTCCAGAGCAGTGTTGCACATATTGCTTTTCCTGCTGACAAATTATAATTTCGATACATCTTCTGACAAATCACACAGGAGGCCCTCTTTTGATGACCTGAGGTAAATGTCCTATAGAAAAATGTTAAATGAGGTGTTAAACAAAATCACTCTCCTCATCCTTTTTGGGCGACGCTAGTTTTTTTGTCACTTACAGAAATTCCAGAGGCTGGTGCCAGTGTAGCCTGCCACAGGAAAGTTGGTCACACTGTGGCTATCAAAATTATAAAGGACCCAACCATCCCTGTCACTGCCAGTTCAGCTTACTGAAATCAGGCAGGTGTTTCTACAGTCTGATTGAAAACTCAAAAACTGAGCATCTCGAGGAGCTTTTTCCCTCACACCATTAGACTACTTAAAGGAGAATTCCGGTGTGATATTGACCTAAAGTGTGTTGAAACATGATACCGACTGTGAACTTTTGTCTCATAGCCCATCTCGGCTTGTCCCCTGCACTCCGAAATCTGGCGCTACCAACAGGTTTTCAATGGGGGTGCTTCGGGCATCGGGCTAGCCATGCAAATAAATCACTGTACCTTCAGGAAGTTTTCCTTGAAATCTCGCGTGTCATGGGAAGTTGATTGAGGAGAAAGAGCGAAACTACAGCTGATACTGACATGAACCATCCCGTCTTATCCTCCATTAGGGACTGTACGATATTTAGCGGGGGGGGGAGGGCCAGTCGCCAGACGATCGGGTTAAAAATGTTCTGCCTAGCCCTCCCCCCTGGTCAAATTTTCTTTTCCAGGGGCCTCCCCCCAGCTCAAAAAAATTCTCCTAGGCCCTCCCCCCTACGTGAATCAAATAAAACTGGTCGAAAAATGACGTTTACAAGGTTAAAACGGCCAGCAAATGTCATAAGCACACATACACACACACGGGTAGGCTACACATCAGTGTTGCACGAGTTTGGTCACAAGCGGCCCCCAGTCGCCCGATATTTTAATCAACCCGACGGCAACTCGGACCGCAAATATTAATTAGGACAAAATTATACCCGACCCGCGATCCGACCCACTTATTTACAAAATGTGTGCTTTTGGTTATAGCCTGCATGCAGTGTGACAATAGTCCATTTCTGTAAAACAAACTAATTTATTTGCGAAACTTTATGCAGTAGAACTACACGCAGTAGGCATGCAGGACATAATGTTTGCACAGGAGAGAGAATGAGAATAAGAGCGCAAGCACGCACGCAACCACCAAGGATTAGAGCACTTGGATAAGATTTGGCCATGGACATACATCTTTCTTTCGAAAACAGAAATTGTGAGGCAAGGTAGGCAAAAGAGATACATTGCTGGTCAAAACGTTAGCGTAAGAACTGGTTTAAAATGCTTAATGAAGCACAAAGCTTTACTAAAGCACATCCACTGTTTAAAGTCACAAACACAACAAACTAAGGTAACTTTTATGCATGCGCGAACCTATACATACCGGTATATATGGCTGTGTAGTCTGTGCCATAACATTTATTCCTGCAGGCTGCCCCGTTTCGGCTGTCATACTTTTAAATGGCTTCGCAAGAAGTAGGCCTACAGTACATAGACCATAACTTGTACTACTGTCATCTTCTTTAAGAACTTTCCCCAATATTTCCCATAGCCTATTATTGCTTTTCCTGAAGGGGTGTCTTTATTATTTTAACTCGCATCTTCAGCTTCTTTACTGTTGACTTTACTGTATTGATGCTAGCCTTCTCGTAATATTTTAAGTAGGCCTATTTGTAGAAAATATATATTTAATTAATTTTAACTGACCCGCCCAAAAATGACCCGAATATCATTAAAATATTTTGTTTATGACTCATAACCGCGGGTGACCTGCAAGCTTATGAGGGGGGTTGTGGGAGATTCAGGTAGGGTTGCGACTTTTTGTACTCGCCCACTCTGTCAAAGAGACGTGAATCATGTTTTGAAAACGGATCATTGATCAGGGAAAAAAAATATCATGGATCAGGAAAAAAAAAATGTCCTCGGCCCTCCCCCCAGGCCAAATTTCTCCTGGGCCTAGCCTGACGACCGCCCCCGTTAAATATCGTACAGTCCCTTATGTCAGCTGAAGCTGCAGTCCGTAGGCTATATGCACATGTACCGGTCACTCCTTCTTCACACAGCACGTCTTCTGTCAACATTACTATTGCGAGTATTCACGTATCAGCTGTAGTTTCTCGTCAATCAACTTCCCGTGACACGCAAGATTTCAAGAGGGCGGCGCCCGGAAAACTTTGTGTTTATGGTCGAGTCTAGAGAAAATTAAGCTTTTGATGATAATAAAGATAATCGGGGTGGTCAGAAGTAGCTACATTAATCATGGGTGTAGTTTGGGCGTAATGATGATTCCAAATTATTCCAAAAATAATTCCGTGGAAATGCATGGATTCCAGTTGCTGCTACTGGAAGCAACTGAATCCATGCTTTCCCACTGAATTATTTTTCCTTTATCATACCTGTTCATTCGTACTCGTCGCTCGACTTATCGTGACTAAATTCAAGATGGCGTTGAACGGTAAAATTCCTTAAGGTACTGTCTGTATAAATCGTCTTGCAAATAAACTACCAGTGCTTTTTCAAAGTTCTCCATGTCTCGTTTTAAATGTCAAGGCCCTCGGAAGTCTACAAATGAAGTATAGAGCTACTTTGAGCCTCGTAAATGGTGTAAAACAGGGATTTATTTGCATGGCTAGGCCGATGCCCGAGGCACCACAACAAAACACTGTTGGTAGCATTGGCTAACTAGCGGCAGATTTCTGAGTGCAGGGGACAAGCCGAGGTGAGCTATGAGACATACGTTCACACTCACTATCATGTTTCAACACACTTTAGGTCAATATCACACCGGAATTCTCCTTTAACTGCACGTGGTTGACTTAAAACCAGCTACGGCTGTACTAAGCGATTGTATATGCTCATTTAGAAGCCAAGAGTTCATGGGGCACTATATACTAATCTTGTTTTGAGATAAATGCCTTTTATTCGCGATCTCTTGGATAAGTACTTCATTACCCACAATCCTGAACAATCCCACAGTGATGCCTCTGATTGGTGGAAAGGCTGTTATGGTCTACTGTAGCCTTCATACTGTATGATTCATATCAATCATTAACCTAGGAATACTTCTTCGTGCATTTAATGAACATTTTGTGTAATAATTCACGGCAAATTAATAAATATATGGTATATGGTGGTCCAAGAGCAGACCATGCACCGGTCCATGCATCAGCCCGACTGAGCAGTGATGACAGCATAGGATGACAGTCAGGTACGAAGCACTGTAGCACTACTATGTTGCTAACGCTAACGTTAACCGTTTTCACACACACAATATAAAATACACGATGATAAATATAAAATTCAATATTATTTTTATATTCACTATTATTTACACGATTACTCCTGAAATAACTGCTATTATCTGCACATTCACTATATAAAAACCATTGTTTGGAGGAAAGGGTTTGCGTGCTGTTGCCGGTTGGAAATGGTTTAAATGGCAAAATAAATCGCGCCGATTTTGCCTATATTATTTAGTGAGGCGCGGTGGTTTATGGGATGAGTAGTTCCTTCACTCGGAAATGAAAATATGTACACAGTCTTGTACCTTTGACTATTTTTGGATTTTCTCTTCGTTTTTTCACTCGAAATGATATGTTGTATGCTTATGAGGTATGCCGTAGCTGGTTAGCCTAAGACAAATGAATGGGAATCTTGTGCAGCTCTATATCAACATTGATCACCACACAATGATTTTCCAGGTTGTAGGCCTACTAAATTGTGCTTAAATCTGGTTAGCATCATAACCACGCTGTGCTAATGTGCTAACTATAAAGTAGAGTTTGTAAACACGTTATCATCAACTTAAAGCACGCACAACATGTTTGAGCAGGAGAGAGAATAATAATGAATGGACGCAGCAACTACAGAAATTGTAGCCATACTTGCTGCATTCTTTTACTTTCTATGGTTGCTGGTTAAATAGCACATAATAAGCTGATTTAAGCTAATTCACTAACTCAAGACTTCAAGGCCTAGCCTAGAAATCTAGACGCACCCTAGCGGCAGCAAATTACAATTGCTGACAGGGCTAGTCTAGCAACTCTCCGTTGGCTTGTTTCAAATATATTTATTGGGAAACATTTCCTTGAAAAAGGCACTTTGTGTGGCATTACATGTTTCTTTTAGAAGACATACAAACAAATAAGAAGCAAAGACAGCGACAAAAATATATTACAGAAAAACCACAAACTAAAAAAGGTAAACAAAAAAGCACAACATACACAACACATAATTCACACCACCCACCCCCTTACCCACCCTGACCCCAAGCCCAGTACCCATGTCAACCCCACCCTCTCCAGGAGTGCATTGCTACAGACTTTATTGTTCAGATTCCCTATCCAGGTAAGAGACCAAAGGTTGCCACATTTTCTCAAAATCCCTCAGTTTATCTTTTAGGATGTATATGATTCTCTCCAGGTGAAGAGTGTCTGTCAAGTGTGTCAGCCAGTGTTTGAAGGTGGGCACCTCTTTCTTTTTCCAGTGGAGAAGGATCAGTTTTTTGCCAGTTATAGCACCATATGCCAAGAGACGCTGTTGTGCTACATTAAGCTTTCGAAGGATCCAAGATATTCCCAGAATAATCAAAATGGGATCTGGTGTTATCTGAACTTTCAGTATCAAGGAAAAGAAGTGGAATATGTCACACCAATATTGTTGTAGTTTAGGGCATAGGGCATAACTGTGTGAAAGGGTAGCCTCCATGGATTCACATTTCTCGCATAGGGGTGATGCATCTGGGAATATTTTATGCAGCCTAGCCTTTGAATAGTGTAACCTGTGCAGAATTTTAAATTGAATTAAACAGTGTCGGTCATTAATGGAACATTCTTGGATGTACTGTAGACTCTCTTCCCACACGTCTAGGGATATCAGGGTACCAAGCTCTTTTTCCCATCCTTCCTTTATACTGACCACCTTGGGAAGGGACATAGCCTACTTTGTAAAGTGTCATATAGTTGAGAAATTATAAAGCGTGAGTTGGAAAACATTCTAATGAAGCTCTCTAACTTGTCTGGCTTTGCCCTTTCAAAATTAGGGAGGTGCGTTTTAACATAGTTTCTGACCTGAAGATATCTGAAAAAGTGATGCTTGGGTAAGTTGTACTTCTGCTGGAGTTGTTGGAAAGAGGCAAAAGTCCCCTCAATGTACAGGCTTCCAATATTACAGAGCCCCACTTCCTTCCAGACATTGAAAGACCCATCCAAAGTGGAGGGAGTGAAGGTGGGGTTTGCTGCTATTGGCAATAAAAATGACAACGTGCTGAGATTGAAATGTTTTTTTAGCTGTTTCCATACCCTTATTGTGTCATGAATAATAGGGTTGTGCTTATAGTATGCTCTTTTCACTGGCACAGCTGATAGTATTACTGCTCTTATAGAGTATGGCAAGCAATCCTCGCGTTCCATCTCTAGCCTATCAAATGGATACGGGGTGTCCTCTAGCCAATGTGCAATTGATCGTAATCCGGTGGCCCAATAATACAGCTTGAAATCAGGCAGTGCTAGCCCCCCATTTTCTTTGTGTTTGCAAAGATGGTCTTTTTTAATTCTGTGTGCTTTATAGTTCCATACAAAAGGAAGGATGATAGAATCCAGTTTTTTAAAGAAGGATTTAGTAAGGAATATAGGTAGGTTTTATAAAGAGGTAAAGTATTTGAGGAAGAAAAATCATTTTAATAGCTTTGACTCTTCTCACTAAGGAGAGTGGGAGTGTTTTCCAAAATTGAATGTTGCGTTCAAGTTTCTCAAGTAGTGTAGGAAAGTTAGCCTTATAAAGGGCACTGTATTTCTTGGTGATTACCACTCCCAGATAAGTTAAGTTGTCTTGAGTTATACGGAAGGAAAGCTGTTTGAGCCATTCCTGATTCTCAACTCGTATTGGTAGCAGCTCACTTTTACCCTAATTGATCTTGTATCCAGAATAAGTGCCAAATGAATTAAACACTTCCAGTATTGATGGGACAGTTATCTGAGGTTGAGTGACATATAATAAGATGTCGTCCGCGTACAAAGATATCTCTGTACACCTTGTATTATAACCATGAATTTTGGGATGTGATCGAACGGTTTCTGCAAGCGGCTCTATGGAAGTGGACACCCCTGCCTTGTGCCTCTGCCAAGCTGGAATGGAGTAGAAAGGGTCTGATTCGTAAGTATCCTAGCGCAGGGGTTATTGTATAATAGTTTAATCCAGGAAGTGAACGTATGGCCACAATTGAACTTCTCCAAAACTGCAAATAAGTAAGGCCATTCGACCCTGTCGAATGCCTTTTTGGCATCCAAACTAAGAATAGCAAGGTCATGTGTGGGTGGCCTAGGGCAATGTATAATATTAAAAAGGCGTCTGAGGTTGTGAAAAGAATTCCTATTGGGGATAAACCCAGTTTGGTCCGGATGTACTAGTTTACTCATAAAGGCGTTAAGTCTCTTGGCTAATGTTTTGGCCAGAATTTTTTGATCCATATTTAATAATGATGTTAGCCTATATGAGCCCACCTCTTCTGGGTCCTTCCCTTTCTTAAGGAGTAGGGTGATGGTGGCTTCAGTCAGCGTCTGTGGCAGTATGCCATCCTCATATGACTGTGTGTATAATTTACGTAAATAAGGAACCAGCAGCCCACCACACTTCTTGTAAATCTCATTACTTAGCCCATCAGGGCTTGGGCTTTTACCATTAGTCAGTGATCCTATAGAGGCTAGTACTTCCTCACATGTAATGTCTGCATTTAAGACCTTTTGCTCTTCTTCACTTAAAGAAGGGAGTTTGCATCCATCGAGGAATAATTGTACTGTAGTAGGTGACGTGTTATGTTCCGGTGTGTATAAAGTTTCATAAAATTGCTTGAACTGGTCGTTAATGTCTTTATGGGAGGTCAAAGCTATACCCTCTCCTGACTTGACTTTGTGAATAGCCCTGTCATTTTCAATTTTCCGTAATTTCCTCGCTAATAATTTATGTGGTTTATCACCAAATTCAAAGTATTTTTGTTTAGCAAAGGTAAAGGCTCTGCAAATTCTGTCAGACAGTATTTTATTCAGCTTGTATTTGAGAGTGTTTTTCCAGAGAGGGTTGTTGAGCATTATCCATATCCAACTGATGAATGCTAATTCTAACTGTGTAGCTTTATTACGCTTTTTGAGGGACGACTGGAAAGAGATAATGCAACCCCTCAGGTACAGTAAGCCTTAAAGGTTTCCCATAGTAGAGTGGGAGAAATGTCATCTTTATCATTGGTTTCAAAAAAGAGTTTTATGTGTATTTCTAAATATTCACAAAACTTGACATCCGTAATAAGTTGAGGGTTAAATCTCCAACTCCTATGGTTAGGAATATTTTCAGAGAGCTTAAGCATAAATGACACTGGACTATGGTCAGAAATAATAATATTGTGCATTGGGCATTATACGAGAGTGGTAATAATTTGCCATCAACTAGAAAAAAGTCTATCCTTGTATAGACATTGTGTACTTTGGAATGAAAGGAATACTCTCTGCCAGAGGAGTTAGAGATCCGCCATATATCAAACAGATTCATATTTTCAGTGTATGATTTTACAAGGTTGCATGCTTTGAAAGGTTCCGCTCTCGAGGTAGTAGATCTATCTAGGTAAGTGTCCAACACAAAGTTAAAGTCACCGCCAATGACTAAATTAGTGCTAGAGATGTCTGGTATTAAGTTTAGGACCTTTCTAAAAAACTCTGGGTCGTCATTATTTGGACCGTATATATTCAGTAGAGTTATTGGGGTAGAATGAATTTCCCCCACAAGAATGACATATATTCCATCCCTGTCAGTTATTGTAGACAGATGCTTAAAGGGAACTCCCCTACGGATCAGAATAGCTGTGCCTCTAGCCTTTATAGTAAAATTAGAGTGATAAATCTGTTGTATCCATCTACATCTAAGTCTAGCATGTGAGTCATTCCTCAGGTGCGTTTCTTGCAAAAAAATTATGTCAGCCTTCAATGATGTAAGATGGGCAAGCGCTTTCCCTCTTTTAACTGGTTCATTAACGCCATTCACATTCCAAGAGCAGAAGGTTAGATTACCCCCACTATTCCTATTCTGCATTCCAGTATGCATTACGGGGGTAGATTAAGGGCATTATGGGTAATTAATGGGTAGATTAAGGGCATACTGTACATTAGTCTCTCCTTCTCTGTTTGATATATTATATATGTCTGTAAGCTGAATGACACTCCTCCCAATACTCTCCCATACCACCCATCCTCCCACCCACCCTAAAAACACAAAACACATAGAAGAACATAATAATGTCAGTTGTACACTTAGTGCGTAGTTTAAGCATTCTGAACAGAGAATTAACTCTAACTTTAACAACCAATAGTGGTCAAACTCTTAATCTTAGTAACTCTACAGTTGTAGAATCTATAACCAAACCTACTTTAATCCTAAACCTAAGGTTATGCATCATCTTTGTAGTGCATTGAAAGGATGTAAACTCCAAAGTCCTGTAGGCCTACAGACTTGAAAAGGCAAAAATAAATAACCATATAAATGAAACTGTGAGGCCTATTAGTTTAGACAAAATAAAACAGTATCAATATTACCAAATGAGGATTGCCTTCAGGAGGGTGGCCAATCAAAAGAAAATAGAGGAGATAGCTGCCTTAAAAGAAATGTGCATTCTGTGCTCCTGGCCATGAAAGTAACGCGTCTCAGTCTTGCTCCTGGCCGAAAAGCCGTTCTGCAAACTGACGGACCTCCTCTGCATCTGTGAACGTGAACTCGTTCCAGTTGTGCGTCACTCTCAGCTTGGCCGGGTATAAGAGACCAAATTTAACTCCGGGTTTGTCTCGTAATAAGTTCCTGGCTGGGGTGAAAGTGGCTCGGCGTTTAACTACGGCGGGTGGAAAGTCTCTGAAAATTTGAATTTGTTGACCTTGGTACTTGAGGGTTCTGGACTTCATGATCTTGTGTAGAATATCCTCAAGGGTATGACAGTAGTGGACCCTGAGAATCAAGTGTCGTGGTGGCTCCATGCCAGGGCTCTATGGGCTCGGTCAATCACCGGTTTCTCATCAAGCTGCAGCACTTCTGCTAACAGCTGGGCCACGAATTCTCTCGGTTTCTGACCTTTTTCCATCCCCTCTTTAACTCCAGCAATCCTCAAATTCTGCCGCTTAGACCGCCCCTCCAAATCCAGGCACTTCTCTGAAAGTTGTTCCACTTGGCTATGTAGTTTCTTAACTTTAGCTTCAAGATCCACCACAACATTGGAAGTAGCATTAGCCGATTCGCCCAAACTTTTTCAATGTGTCATTTTGGCTGTCTATGCGGGCATGTACAGCAATAAATGCATTATCGGTATCTGTTTTCAGAACGGCAATTTCTCCTCTCAGGGTTGTACTCACGTCTGCTAAATTTTTCATCAATTTTGTCCGATTTAGCTTTCGACAAGTCTGCTCGCAGGGATGCTATGGCGGCTATCACAGTTTGATCCGTGTTCTGAGCACTCGGCTCCGGGTTCTCTTTCCCAATCTGGCTCGGCGCTTCAGTTGGGCCTCCATCCCCAAACGGCTCGGCCTTGGAGTTCTGGTTGGTTTTCCGCATTTGGAATACACTGTAGATACTAGGAGTATCGTAGATACACAAACCTTCAAGCAGATGAGTCAAAGTTGCGTAGGTTTAGTATAAAATGTAATTTTAAGTTAAACTCTGCAGGAGCTACAGCCTAGCGCGTCTTATCTCCTCATTGCTCAACAGCGCCCCCCACCTCCGTTGGCTTGTGAGCTCGAAAAATTAAACTTCTATCAGACCAATCAAATCCTGTATCGTTAGGCGGGCTTAACATAATGATTGATGGCAGAGTTGCAACGGTTTGGCTTGAATTCCCTGCTACTTGAAAACAAAGAAGATGGATGTTGCTGTTGGCGAACAGTCTGACATGAGTTAAGCTTTTTTTAAGTTGGCAAAAGTTTGAACTAGCCAACTAGCTCTGCTGGTGGGAAAACGCATGGGACTCATAGCGCTGTCCTATTGCATGCAGAGGGAATTTGAAAGACAACCGATTATCCCGCCCCTCGGACTGAGCACTGCGAACGGTGAGTCCGGGAACGGTGAAACCGGGAAATGGACAAATATTATCAAGGCTTAATGTTTCCGTCTGTGTGCGGGGGTGTCTGTAGATCGGTGTGCAACGCATTCATTCCTGCAGGCCTGTGGCCATGCATGCACCCTTAAAATAGCATCTGCATTTGCGCCACTGACTTTAGACCAGGGAGTTCCTGGTCTGTGGCCGAATTGTTTTCTGAAACTGCAAAATATCAACAGGTAACTTTTGCGCCGGAACACGGCCCGTGTTTTCGCTGAACCACCCCCGTGGGTGCAATCAAATTCCCTAATTTACAGACATGTACCTGTGGAGGGAAAATTCCAATATGTGCTGACTGCAAAATAAGAAAGACAAAAGCGTGAGTATACAAAGTCAATTGCGCTGGAGTGCCTTAAAAGTCATTTAAAAGTCTAATCAAAGTTAATTTAATAACTGCACACAATTAAGACAATATAAACTCCCATTATATTATATCGTGTTATATATTATATTATATTATATTATATTATATTACATTACATTACAGGAAGGACACCCAAGAGATTTTTTTCATTACAATTGTTTCATTACATTGAGTTATTGTTTGTATTTGTCGGAATTTAACCTTTGAGAGGGGACACTGTTCTATAAATTTTAAACCTGCAATCACACACCAACACCCCGCCCCCAATACACACACACACACACACAAAGTTTGCCTTTTGATCCTGTTGTGCATCACAGGCCAAAAGAATCTGTCTGGGGTTTTTTTTGACCAAAGCAAGATGACTCAGAGGTGACACAGCTTCCTGAAACTTCCTGGAAAACCTCCACGTCTTTTGTGTAGTCTAGTGGGTATAAGGACAAAAAAATGACCCATGGTTCTTCACTCATTTCCCCTCCTCGAGCTGAGAAAACAATCCATGTAACAGTGCCATCATCCTTCAACGCTCACCCTGCCTCTGCCCGAGGAGAAGCAGTGAAGGACAACCACTGCTATGTTTAGCCACTGCGATGGCTGGAAGAGAGAAATGGAGAGAGAGGAAGAGAGACAGAAAGAGAGAAAATGAAAGAGAGAGAGAGAGCATTCTCTGTGTCATCCGCTCTAATCCCATTACGGATGAACTGCTCCCAGGACCAGGCCCCCTATCAGACAATTAGATACCAATGGCTCCCCTAATGGGTTTACCACGATGTATTACCTGGCATTGGCTCCTTACCTGGGGCCTGAGCTTGCACTGAAGAGAGGTCAGATACTATATGACTCTGACATGCGGCTCTAAACGTGTGGCCAGACGGACATAGAAGAGCTCTAATTGTAGATATTTAGTGCTGATTGTTGCTCAATCCTATAATGATCTAAAGATGTTAAGGTTTTCATTAAAGCCAAGGATGTGTGTGTGTGTGCGTGTGTGTGTTTAATAAACTGTAATTTACACTATACAATCCACATGATGAGGAATTCAAAGTGCAATGTGCAACATTGATTTTAGCTATATGTCCATAAATATCTCAGACTTTTCCCATATTGCAGGGCTTCCTGCAAGTCATTTGGCAGCGCTTCTAATAGCTTCTTCAAACCATTTAGTCATTTTATGAGTCATTTTACACTCGTACAAGACTGTAGTAGAGTCCCCTATGTGTGTATGTGTGCATGTGTGTGTGAATGTATGTGTGTGTGTGTCTGTGTTTATACAATTGCAGGCTAGTCAGCACGTACCTGTCGGTGTGAGTCTGGGAGCTGGTACGGGGTTAACAGAGGGTGTTGTTACGACTCTTTGATTCTGCCAGGCAGCAGAAACCACAGTAAGATAAATGTTCTTCCTCCGAGCCCCTGTCACTTTGCATCCCTTCCGCCGTTCGCCGAGCCCACCGAGCAGTCCTGCTTTGGAAAGATGAGGGGTGTGATTGTATTTAACAGCTCATTTAACATTCCTGTTGAGGACATTTACCTCTGAAGTCTAATAGTGTGAGGTATGTGCAGCATAGCTCCTGCTGCTTCCAGCTAAAGGCAAGAGAATGGGGGTATTTCTGTAGCAACAAGCTTAAATAAAAGACATTTTTCAGTTGCAATTGCTTTAATTGTGTGTGTGTGTGTGTGTTTCTGTTTGTATTTCAAAGAGAAGTGTTTCAATTAGGCTTTTCATTGCACATTCATGGTCCCATAATGGAAATCTGTAATGCGTTGGAATGAAATAATCAGAATTTATCAGACAATAGAAACCGAATAAAATACAGATCTTCAAGGCTTTATTCAAAATCACATTAACCCCAGGGTTAACCAATTACATTCATGTTCCTCTTCGCCTGCAACCACTGACTATTTGCACTTCTCAAGGCAGTGAAAGGAAGTGGTTTATTTTGTCAATTTTATGCACTTTGCACCAGGTTGCACTGGGTCATTTTGGTAACCTCCCTCGACATACCAGAGCAATGGCGTGTGTGCTTCTCACACCCCCATCAAAGCCCCAAATATGGTGCTCAGGAAGATGGGTCTGTGTCCAAGGCTGGCTCTGTGCACAGCTGACAGAACAACCACCATTTTAAAGTCATCTGCATTATCCATCCACTCTAAGAAATAAGCCTTTTGTTTCTCTTTTACCTCAATGTCTCTCTCTCTCTATTCCCTATCTCTCTCGCCCTCGCTCTCTCACTCTTTCATCCTCTCTCTGCTCATTCCTCTCTTTCTCATTCTTTCTTTGTTTTTACTCCTTCTCAGGAGGGGCCTGGTTTGGACAAGCTGCCTTAGCTTTGGCCTTGCTTCTTCCAACCGAGGCATTCTTTTATTTGCTTCCCCCCCGCTCCTCCCCTCCTCTCCCTCTCCCTCTCAGCCGCTGCTGCCCGGCCTGCCTGCCAATTTTCCTGCCAAACGAAGCAGAATTTGCCGGGGAACAAAAGAAGAGGAGTGGAGCACTAGAAAAGCAGAGTAGTCAGCCCCGGCGCTCGCTAACGACCCCACTCACCCTCGCGCCACTCCCAGCCAGCCCCTCCTCGGCCCCTTTTATCATCCATGATCCTCTTGCCCCAGTCTGGGGAGAGTCAGCACGGCGAATACTTATTACATTAGGTCAGAGCGCGTCGGAGGGGGGGGGGGGGCTGCTGGCCCTGTCATCATCACCACAGGGCAAGAGGGGAGGGAGAGCGGAGCCCAGTACAAACAGGGGGATACTCTGCAGACATACTCCCAGACAAAAGGCAGAGAGAGAGAGAGATACAGAGAGAGAGAGATGGAGACAATGAGAAAGGGAGATAAGAGAGTGAGTAAAAGAAAAGGCAGGAGAGAGAGAGAAAGATAGAGAGCATCGAATGTGTAGGAGAGAGTTAGGAGGAGGAGGAGGTATTTGGGGGGTAAACTTGATTTCAAAGCTATTACAGTCTTTAGCACACACCATTTATTTGACTTTATGTGATTTGGAAACATCAGCAATTATCCGCATCTCCCGCCCACGCAGTCTAACTCCCGTCAGATTTCATTTCCTCTCATTGTCTCTGCAGGCCGTTCACGCCCTGCAACTAACTGCAAGATGGTCATTTTGTATGCTATACCTGTGTTTTTTTCTGCATGTGTGAGAGAGAGTTTGTGTGTGTGTGACACAGAGGGAGAATCTTTTGACATCAAGGTCACACATTTAGTTTCCTCATATGACACAGGGCATAGAATAAGCCATTGCATAGACAATTGCGATTTGTGCATCATGACAATGTTCTTTTTTATGATAATGTTCCATGATTCTGTTCCTTCAAATAGTCCTCCACTCCCAAGAAATGAGCTCATAAATAGTCTGCCTAATCAGGCATCGCGCCAAGGAGCAGCATAGCTCTCAATAAACACCCAGGGTCTCCTCTACAATCTGGGATTGACATACGTAATCATTACAAAACAGTATTTTTTTGTCCTCTCAGCTATGTGGTCATAGTGTTGTAGAAATTCTTACAAATATATATTATTTTTTTTTTCAGAAATGAAAAAGACCTTCCTCCATGAATGTTCTGCAGTTCAGATATTCATAAATTCAGTGTCATTACCAAAATCTGCCAAAACCATCTGAAAAGCCAGATTTACACATCAGATTTGTTCATTCAGGAGGAAATGTTTGGCACCAAAGGAAAACAAAGCTCCCCTTTCATGTTGTAATGGATCAATGTAGTCCTCAGGACAAATGGCTAGTGTTTATCTTGGGGATGTTGCCAGCCTTTTGACAGGGAAACAATGGAAGTTTTCTTTAAAAGTAAAAGTATATGTGTTTTGTTGGCACATTATTTAATTCTGCCTTCAGAAGTCCCAGACATGCAGTTTCTCAGTGGAACTAGTCAGAACACTTTGTTCTCATTAATTTTAACTCTGGAATTTTGCTTTTGCACCCAATCCCTAGACTCACGCCGTTGGTCCCCGTTACCCACACAGCAGATCTGAGGTCAGCACTAACAATCCTCCAGGCACCTCCAGACCAGAACAGGGGACTCAGGCTCCCCCTAGAGATACAGCTGCGACCTAAAAGGGTGTATGGGGCCTTTGAGCTCCAATCAGAAGCTGTCTTTCCCTTAACAGGCAAGCAGATTCTGTGGACGCCATTTCACCCACTATGATAAAAGAGCAATCACTTGGGTTCGATGACAAGAACCAAGAGGCTCTAGTGCTTTATTTACGCCAAAACCTATGACCTCAGATTTCATCATGTATCAAGACACAGGATGAACTGCTTTCACTCGACACATACCTCACTGCCTCGTAAGCGGGGGGGTAGGGGGGGGGGGGGCTGGGGAGTCATTCCCCAGGCACCTAGAGCACCATTGCTGACAGCAGCACACAGCCTTGGCCCCAGCAGACACTGTCTTTAGGGATCAGCACTGCTGTTTCTCACCCCAGCTGGTCTTGCCTGATCAGCAGAGAAAGTCTGGGAATGGTGCACTCCAAATCTGCACCAAAAGTGTTGATCAAGGCCATTAGAAATGCTCAAAGTGTAACGGGTGGAAGTGCTGAGCCAGCAGTTATTCAGGCCTTGTTAAGAGGGTGAGAATGTTGATCAGATGTTCAGTTATTTATTTATTTGTGCATTTGGAACATAGATAGGCATTCATTCTGCTATTTTAAGTGTAGATGAATGGACAGTGTGCTTTTCACAAAATACATAATCAAATACATTGAGCATTTCAGGTGTACCCCCAAATGTTAGAGAGAAAATAATCTTTCTAAAAGTAACAAAGTATTCTAAAAGTATCCTCTCTCTCTCTCTCTCTCTCTCTCTCTCTCTCTATATATATATATATATATATATATATATATATATATATATATATATATATTGGCTCCATCTACTGGTAGAGTTGGAAACTCCACCCCTCAACTTACGATATCTCAACACACCTGACGCTGATCAGTGCCTGATGAGCTGAAGGGCTTTTTAAGGCTCAGAGACACGGTTAGTGGCAGAGTGGGGTTTGGGAGACAAGCGCCAAGTTGTGTTCTCCCTGTGGGTACAGGCTGTCAATGTGGATTACCTGAACGTTGGAATACTTACCTGAAGACGGGAATACTTACCTGAAGACGGGAATACTTACCTGAAGACGGGAATACTTACCGCTGGATTGGCCACGGGCTGCGGCGCTAACTAAAAGTAAGGCTAAAGACTTTTCAAGAGGACACTTACCTGAGGGAATCGGGATTATTATTTCACAGTTGAAGAGACCTTGTTTAAGTTGAAGACCAACCTTCTCCTTAGTTACCCTTTTGACGTACCTTTTCTGTTAATTCCCAAGAACTGTATTAAAATCCTTCATTGTATTCAAACACTGTGTCCTTGAACTGTCCCGCTGAGAACCGTGTAGCCTCTCATGGCATCACATATGGTGGAGAATGCGGGCAGTCTTCAAGCGCTAATAGTGCATGTCAGAGAAGGACACCGAACATTTGATCTCCCAGTTTTCCACATTGGCCGTAGGGCCCCCACAAAACAAAATGGAGGCAATTTTGAAAGCCCTGGTGGCTGGCCAGCAAGCCCAGACGCAAGCGAACGTGGCTATCTTGGAGGAGCAAAAGAGAGCCAATCTTCTGAAAACAGAGGAACTGCAAATGCAGAAACAATTGGCTGTCCGTAATGTCCGCCCAATAAGAGCGATTGACTTTATATCCAAGATGGGGGGGGCCACAGATGACGTTGAGGCGTACCTGCACGCCTTTGAAGCTACAGCCACTAGGGAAGCGTTGCCCAAGGTACAGTGGGTTACAAGGTACACTGGGTTAGCCTCCTTTCTGTCGGGGGAATCGATGAATGCTGTCCAGGACCTGGCCCCTGACCGGGCGACTGACTATGATGCACTGAAGACGGAGATCCTCAGCAGAAGTGGGCTCACCAAGTTTGGCATGGCCCAGCGTTTCCACAGCTGGACCTTTCAACCAGACCAGCCTCTTTGTGCACAGATGCACGAACTTGTCCGGATCACGCGGAAATGGCTGGAACCGGAGAAGAGTACGGCAGCTGCAGTAGTGGAGGCCATTGTGGTGGACCATTACTTACGGGCCTGCCGAAACGGCTCATCAGTCAACAGGCCTTGACGACAGCGGATCTAACCATGGAATCTGTAGAAAGGTACCAGGCCACAGCAGAGATGCTTCGGACTTCCAGCAAGGAGCCCCGGAGTGTGTCCCCGCCACAGACAGGTGGAGCCCATCCAAAAGAACCCCAAGGTTTCCAACCCAGCCACTTCAGGAGCTGTCCAGGCTCCAGGGGGAGCCAGAAACCAGCCAGCACCAGAAAGAGTACACCGGGAGAGTGAAACCCGACAGTGTTACCGGTGTGGGGAGATGGGACACCTCTCCTGGCAGTGTGGGAAACCGGCGGATGAGCCTATGCCCACTGCTGAATCCTCCAGCTCACCACCCGCCCACCTTTTTGCTTCGCTCGTGGTAGTCGTAGATGGCGCCCAAGAACGAACCCCCACCTGCCCGGTGACTGTGGTGCGTAAGGATCTGGTGGGTTCATCGTGTCTGACCCCAGGGAAAGTCCTCCTGGTTTCCTGTGTCCATGGAGACACCAGAGACTACCCCACCACTGAACTCACAATGACCACCACCAGGGGAACCATACTCACGACGGCGGGTGTGGTTGATTCCCTACCCATTCCTGTCCTAATTGGACAAGACTGCCCAGCCTTTCACCCACTGTGGAGGGAGGCTCAGGAGAGGCTGACCCGACTACCTCGGAAGCGGAGAGGTAAGACTTATCCTGAGAATACGCAAGTACAACCCTCAGAACCACTCACTCCAGCCTGTCCTCTTGCAGGGATGGCAGGTGCCCAGGCTGATTCAGAGACTGGTCCAGACACGGGGGAAGAGAACATGGTCCCAGGGAGTGCTCCAATCTCCAGCGAGGAAGACGTCCAAGGCACCAAAGAACTCCCCAATTTATTTAAATAATGACAAGTTCTAAATATCCTCTTCAACAGTGTTAAAATCAGCGGGTGCTGCAGATATAATAATAATAATAATAATAATAATAATAATAATAATAATAATAATAATAAATACATAACACACATATTTCTGTTTTCCGGCAACATATTATGAAGCATAGGCCATTTTACATCATTGTACAATATATTCAATGAAATGCCAACATGCTGCATTAAATGGATCCATAATCCAGTCATACTGAGCACTGCTGGTTGGGAAATATTTTTGAAATAAACTTTGCAGGGATGTGATGTAGGCCTACTGTTTAATACATGGGATCACAAGAGTGCCTCCCAATCAGACGTTTCAGCAATTTCGCTCAGAAATCTCAAAGGCATAATACTGTCGCGATCGAGGCGCCTGTCCCATACTCAGGTTTTTTTGGTGAATGCAGTAATCTTATTTGCTAGGTGAGGTAGGTGCTTGTCTTTGCCTTGTAACTGGACATTTAACTCAAATGTATCGCTAAGAGACCAGCTTAGTCAAGAAATGTTCATTAGTGAACGTGTTTGCAGATTCAAACATGCTCTTCCTCCAAGAAGAGGCTTAACTCGAGCTCAAACACGCAGCGACAGCACTTTACCTCGGGAAAGCCACCTTGCCTCGCTGTAAAACAGTACAGCCTTTTTGGTCAGCTACCATCTCTTCAAGAAAGTGCAGAGAATAGACGCGCTCTTAAGGGCCGGGTTTTGATGAAATTCACCACTCTCACAACAACGTTCAAAATCTCATGTAGGTCGGGACTAACTAAGCTGCCTTGACATGAGCGCTTCCCTGTGAATAACACAGTGCGTCCATTGCGCATCGGGTATTACCTGGGCCCAGGCTACAGATAAAAAATAAATAAAAAAAACATGTCAGTTTTTTTTCATGTCAGTTCGCGCCCCACCTGGCATGTCTCCGCGACCCACAGTTTGAGAAACGCTGCACTAGGGGCTCACCTAGGGGTAGAGAAGACGAAAGAGAGAATCTTGCAACGCTTCTTTTGGCCAGGAGTACGCAAAGAGATGGAGAACTACTGTCGGGGTTGCCCTGAGTGTCAGTGGGTGGCGCCAAAGCCCACATATAGAAACCCGCTCATTCCCTTGCCCATTATCGAAACCCCGTTTGAGAGGATTGGACTGGACATCGTTGGGCCCTTACCAAAAAGTTCCAGGGGACATCAGTACATTCTGGTCATCCTGGACTATGCAACCCGATATCCTGAGGCCATCCCGCTGAGGAAGGCTACGTCCAAACAAATCGCCAAGGAGTTGTTCCTTCTCTCAGCTAGTCTGGGGCTCCCGAAGGAGATATTGACAGACCAAGGGAGTCCATTCATGTCCAAGGTGATGAAAGAACTCTGTGCTCTGCTGAAGATCAAACAGCTGAGAACGTCAGTCTACCACCCCCAGACAGACGGGCTCGTCGAACGTTTTAACAAAACCCTAAAATCCATGCTGCGGAAGATGGGCGCAACTGGGATCAGCTGCTACCGTACCTACTGTTTGCATGAGAGAAGTACCTCAGTCGTCTACTGCTTTTTCACCCTTTGAGCTCTTGCTTTCTTACAGACCCCGAGGACTGCTGGACATCGCCAAGGAGGCCTGGGAGGAGCAACCGTGCCGACAGCGGACCCTGATCGAGCATGTCGGGGCCATGAGAAAGAGAATGAAGGCTGTCTATCCCATGATGCGTGAACACATGGAGACTGCTCAACGGCAGCAGCAAGCCTCCTACAACAGATCTGCTCAACCCAGAGAGTTTAAGCCCGGGGACAGAGTGCTGGTCCTGGTGCCAACCGTTGAGTGCAAATTCCTGGCAAGGGCCATATGAGGTCATTGAACGTGTGGTGAGGGGTAAACTACAGAAGTGGCACGCCAGGGAGGCATTGTTCAGCTGTCTACCCCCCACAGAGTCCAAGGAACCAGGGAGAGAAGAGGTTCAGGTGGGTCCAAGCCTGTCTCCACATCAACAGCAGATGGCCCTGGAGTTGGTGGATCGCAACCGAGATGTCTTCTCCTCCCTACCTGGGCACACGGAGGTGGTCCAACATGAGATCTGCACTGTGCCTGGCCAAACGGTAAACCAGCGCCCTTACTGCGTGCCGGAGGCTCGTAAAGGGGTTGTTCAGGAGGTAAGGAAGATGCTGGAGCTGGGGGTAATCGAAGAGTCCCAAAGTGCCTGGGCAAGTCCCATCCCATTGTACTGGTTCCCAAACCAGACGGGTCTGTACGATTTTGTAATGACTATCGGAAGATGAAGTGTCTAAGTTTGATGCATACCCAATGCCTCGATGACTTGATAGACTCCTTGGTGCATGCTCGCTTCCTAACCACTCTTGACCTCACCAAAGGCTACTGGCAGGTTCCCCTGACCCCGGCGTCGAAGCCCGGTGTCGAAGGAGAAGATGGCCTTTGCCATACCAGAGGGGCTCTACCAGTATACCCGGCTCCCGTTTGATCTCCACGGGGCGCCTGCCACGTTCCAGCACTTGATGGTTCGCGTCCTCGCTCCCCACAAGAGGTACGCGGCGGCATATTTGGATGATGTGGTCATACAAAGTCCAGATTGGGCCAGCCCCGAGTACAGGCTGTGATTTGATTCACTCAGGGAAGCAGGGCTCACAGCAAACCCAAAGAAGTGTAGGCTGGCCTTCAGCGAGACAAACTACCTGGGGTACACCATTGGGCGGGGGTTGGTCAAGCCTCAGGAAGCCAAGTTGCGGGCCATACAGGACTAGCCACAGCCCATCACCAAGAAACAGGTGAGGTCATTTTTAAGCCTAGCCGACTACTACAGACGTTTTATTACGGGTTTTGCTACCATTGCTGCACCTCTAACAGAGCTGACAACCAAACGCCACTCACGAATGGTGAGGTGGAATCCCGAGGCGGAGGCAGCCTTCGTCAACCTGAAGCAAGCCCTGTGTTCCAGTCCGATCCTGGTGGCGCCGGACTTCAGGAAGGAGTTTATTGTCCAGGCGGATGCTTCAGAGGTGGGTCTGGGTGCTGTACTCGCCCAGGCACATGACGGTGAGGAACATCCCATTCTCTACCTAAGCAGGAAGCTACTTCCAAGAGAGAGGAACTATTCCACTGTTGAAAAGGAATGTCTTGCTGTAACCTGGGCCCTGGAATCCCTGCGGTTCTACCTCCTGGGACGGCGGTTTACGGTGGTGTCTGATCATGCCCCTCTGCAGTGGATGGCCAGGAACCGGGAGACCAACAGTAGGGTTACCAGATGGTTTTTGAGCTTACAAGCATTTAACTTTCCTGTTGTCCACAGGGCTGGCAAGCGCCATGGCAATGCGGACGCCCTCTCCCGGCACGACGCCTTCACCCCGACGAGGACGTCGGTCTCAAGGGGGGGGATGTGTGATGTCACGAGAGGCTGTGTCCTGGAGGGGCGCTACATTCCCCTGAAATGGCTGCAGTCACAGACAGCTTTGGCTCCATCTGCTGGTAGAGTTGGAAACTCCACCCCTCAACTTACGATATCCCAACACACCTGATGCTGATCAGTGCCTGATGAGCTGAAGGGCTTTTTAAGGCTCAGACACGGTTAGTGGCAGAGTGGGGTTTGGGAGACAAGCGCCAAGTTGTATTCTCCCTGGAGGTACAGGCTGTCAATGTGGATTACCTGAACATTGGAATACTTACCTGAAGGTTGGAATACTTACCTGAAGACGGGAATACTTGCTGCTGGATTGGCCACGGGCTGCAGCGCTAACTGAAAGTAAGGCTAAAGACTGTTTTCAAAAGGACACTTACCCGAGGGAATCGGGATTATTATTTCACAGTTGAAGAGACATTGTTTAAGTTGAAGACCAACCTTCTTAGTTACCCTTTCCCGTTACCCGTACCTTTTCTGTTAATTCCCAAGGACTGTATTAAAATCCTTCATTGTATTCGAACACTGTCTCCTTGCACTGCTTGAACTGTCCCGCTGAGAACCGTGTAGCCTCTCATGGTATCACAATAGTCTTTACCTCTCCATCCTTCACATCTCTATATATCTACAGTATATCAGAATTTTACAAGTTAAGTGTGTGTGTGTGTGTGTGTGTGTGTGTGTGGGGATCACCAGCTTAGTTCACCTGAGGCCCACAATTAGTGCACAGCAGCTGCTGCTGCTGCTCTCCACACACGGCGCCTGCATGGCCGACAGTGTGGAAGCGGTGGAGGCACCCAGACAGAAATGACTCCTGAGATCTGAATTTCTCCCATGCATTTGTGTTATCTGTCCAAGGGTGAGGCAAATCTGCATGCATCAGTGCAGAGGCGTCTGATGGCCAGTGTGTACGCTTAAAGCTGTTGAGGTGTGTGTGTGTGCGCGCATGAGTACATGCGTACGTATGGCTGGAGGTACGTGTGTGTGTGTATTTTCATGTTCATGTTCCACTGGCTCTCTCAGACAATTTCCCATTTGCTTTGTTATTCCTTAGTGTCTCGTATAATTCCATATCGGCCTTCCCCACTTTGAGGCCGAGACCCACTGCACATGTAGCCGTTAATGAGATGCAAGCAGCATGTGTGATCTGAATCATGCAAGCCCCCTTCGACTCTCAACCCGGCCGGCTCCTTTTTTAATGGTTATTAAAGTAGTCAGAAGCGGCAGTGCAGATGGCTTCTCTGAGGGGAATCCCTAATAGAAGTATTGTCACGTGTTATGATGAGGTAACTCAAACGACGCGCTTTCACCAACCACTTCCTCTGAGTTGTCAGAGGAGTCTGTTAAAAGCTACAATTTTGGTCTCAAAGAAAGTCAGTGTTTAGTCTGTTTCTGCGATGCTAAAAACAACTCTGATTTGGTCTGTGGGTTTGTTTTAATGGGATAAGTCTAAAACAAACCACACTAGACATTTGAGGTAAAGTATAGTTCAATATGAAGCCCTTTAATGCATTATGGTATGGTGTATTCACATTTTATGCTGACAAGACAATATTGAACCTATTATGTATGTTAACAATGTAATGTGGGAAAGAACACGCTTCAAAACAGTTTGTGACTAATTACAAGCGTGGAGTGACACATTTGATTATGGAGTAAAAAATGAAAAACAACCATAAACAAAAGATGAGATTCACTCTTCACACCCTCAGCTTCTGGTCCACGTCCCATCTCATCAAAAAGCCTTTCACATCAAGACACATCTGCAGCTGGCAGGAATGAAGCATTGACTTTCTTTTGTCTTTAGCGTCTGAAGTTGCAGTGAGACCTTGAAAGAGCATCTGTATGCTGAACCTTGTGTGATTCCAACACGACCCAAGGGCCCCTGCTGCTTTGGTGGGTGTCTTGTGCGACAGAGGCGTAGGGTCTGGAATTAATGAGATTAACACGATTATTCTGAGTTTTTAGTTGGGTTTCCAAGTGGCGAAGCGGAAGGCTTAGTTACCAGTCCTGTGCGCACAGGAACAATGTCCCACTGCCATTAAAACAACATCTTTAGTCAGAGTCAGAAGCACTCAATAATAAAATCAAATTGAGTTCCCCAAGAGTGAACAGGACATGGATTGATGTCTGATGAAGAGTCAGGTGTTCTCACTCTTTCTCACAATTCAAGAGTATAAAGGGTCATCTTTTCCTAAATTGCAGTGCAACCTTTAACTGAGTTTTGTTCTCTTTAACTATAGCCTACACTTTACAGTTCAGCTCCACCTGCTCTCTCCTCACATCTGTCACATACTGTGCACCATCTTGTGTTTTTAAAATATGCACAGCTGTGGATAGCATTACATCCAGCTGAAATCAATCTCCATATGATTTTTTCTGTGCTCTAGTAGGGAAAAATGGTGAATTAAAGTCCAACCATGCTTATGGAGTTAGTATCTTTAAGAATCCCTTCTGGTGTCTCTCTCTCTCTTTCTCTCTCCTCCATGTTCAATAACAAAACAAAAAAACTGTCTTTCGAGGAAGTGAAGGTATGCATAATTTCAAAAGAAGTGTTTCAACTGTACCAAAACAAACCGGATCAATCTCACCGGCAGACACTGTGATTCAGAGAAAAACAGCCCAGGGCCACTCTGCGTTTTTGTTCTGGGCCTTAATCAAGCAGGCTTTTGTAGGTGATGTGTCATACTTGAACTGTGCAGACACAGGAGACTGTAAAGCATTGCTCTTGGGGGTGGGGATGACATTTGTGAAGTGAGATGGCATTTATTCGCTTATTACCAGCTAAGCGCAAGAGTTGCTTTGTGAGTTTTCCAAAGTGCACTGACAAAGGGACATGCTGTTTCTAAATCACTCTGTAGGTCACTGCACTATATCCTTAGTAAATTCAAGGTCATTCTCCATTGACTATTTATTTAAGTGTTTATGGTGAAATGCAAGGTCTGATCCATACAGGCTTGCAATAATTGACGTCTGCTTTCTTTCAGAAATTCTGTGTGTACTTTCACCTTCAGAAAGAAACAGGCTGAGACCATCAAGGTTAAATTACCATGGATTCCAAATATAATCCTCCAGGTAACAAAATAGACAGACCCGTATTAAATAGACCTTGGATTTCTTCCCTGTGCCTTGTGGCTCGAGCAGAACCTATGTTTACAACATGTCTGCCCTACTCAGCCCACCCAAGCTCTCCACTGGAGAGGTGGGGCCCCGCACTGATCTATTTTTGGCCAGGCCCCTACCTCAGCCATGTTACAGGCTAGTACCAAAAGAGTCAGCAATCTGCCCTCTTTATCTCTCTGCCTTCCCCTGGCCCTTAACAGTCTGTGCTTATCAGCAAATAGATTACACAAGCATTGCCCACTCACAATGTCAGCATTACACATTTCTTTGAGAAGTGGAATGAGTCATTCGAAATACCTTGCCATTACCCCCGACTTCCGTCAGCATGGACAGTATTTTAAGTAGATACACCTATTATTTATGACTATTTTAAGTGTGTTACCATTATTTTAGATAAACGATTCTGTTCCGGAACATAAACATTTTTAAAGTTTCTGGTTTTCGTTTTCGTTCCGTAAACCGGTTCAAAGCCTTGATTTTAAGTCTGATAATAGTTTGTGTACACTCATAATAGGATAGCACTACACTCTCGCGATATTAAACAGAGTTTGTCATGTATTTAAAAACACCCAAGGAGTCTTTTAAGCTGAAGCTAAGATCCTTCCTGAAAACCTCTGGGGGGATTGAGAGGTCTGTGAAATATCACTGCTTTTCTTCAGATGATTCTAGGAAGCTCTTAGTGTAGGAGTCACCCTGGTTTGGGCTACATCCTGCAAAAACAACTTTCATCACTGCTTAATTGAAGAAAAAGGTCCCTGCAACTGACTTAGCAGGACACAGTTTGAAATGCAGGGCTTAACCGAAGCTGAAGTCTTGATCTGCGTGGATTAATCTGTCCCAGATAAAGACAACTTTCTAATGCAGTGGAGTCCCCTTTCTCTGCTTTGAGCCCCAGGAGGCTGTGGGAGACCAGTGATCTGACCATGACATTCAACAAAAAAAACAACCTCTCCACTCCTTCACTCTCAAACCTCTCCATTCTCTCTCTCTCTCTCTCTCTCTCTCTCTCTCTCTCTCTCTCTCTCTCTCTCTCTCTCTCTCTCTCTCTCTCTCTCTCTCTCTCTCTCTCTCTCTCTCTCTCTCTCAAACTAACTCAAGGTTGATGAAAACTTGCTCTATTCTTTTTGATCAAGGCCTCCTTAAAGGTTTACATGAAGGCCCTTGTTGTTTTGAGGTTTTGCTTAACCTCAGCACGATCAAAGATTCAAAGCAAGCAACATTATCATAAAAACTCAAATGAATGTTGGGCACGCAGAAGAAAGAAGGAGAGGCACATCTGGCGAGCAGACCCGGGCAGGTTAAGGTAAACAGCATCTCCTTTTATGGACATGAGCATGCCCTCTGCAGATTCAGAGGTATTGCATGGAACACCTTCAAAAGAACATGAGGCTACCACATCTTGTTTCGATTTATCCCGAACCAGACTGCCTCTCACTGTCTCTGACTGGCTTTTTGGCACGCCAGTACGACCCTGCAAACACGGTGCCCATTACACACACACACACAGACACACACACACACATTCACTCACATGCTCTTACACATACAGTCATACAGTACATGGTCACGCACATAAACTCTCTCTGTCTCACACAGACACTCTCTCTCTAACAGACACACTCTCTCTCTCTCACAAACTCACACACACACAGACACTCTCTCTATATAACATACACACTTTCTCACACTCAGACACATACTCACACACACACAGAGTGAGCACACGTTTCCGAGTGACCTTCTGGGGAACCATTAGGTGGGAGTAGATTAATTAGTTTGTACATGGCTTTGAAACCGAGGAGCAGCCTAAACCCACACGCCAGCCCGCCACACATCTGGTGCGGGGCATCTGGTGCCATACATCAAGCTCTCTCTCCCGTCACCGCAGACAGCCGCACAGGAAATGTTGCTTTATCAAACCAGCTTTTTAAGATAATGTTATTTTTGCAGCCGATAGCCGGGCGTGGAGATGCAGTGTCCAGAGCGTGTGGGGGGAGTGAGGGCCCCCCCTCCTGTCGTCGTGCGCAGGGGTGAGGGGTGAGCTGGAGCAGGCGCAGTGCTACTGTACACGTGCCAGTGGGAAAGGGAGGCAGAGGGGAGGAGATGCGAATGGAGGGGAGGGGAGAATGCAATCCTGAGGCCAAAGTGGCACGCCAAAGACCGAGCCCTAACAGGCAGTTGCCCCACTTTCCCAGGACTTTTTGTAAGTGCGGAGGGGGTGTTTGAGCTCACTTTTTTCTTTTTTTTTTTGGTCACTGCCTCTCTCTGCTGTCTGGATGACACTGACAAGAGTGGGAATGTGAAAGCAAGCGAGCAGGCAAGCGAAGTGAGTTTCTCTATATCACAGAGGGGAGTCAACTTGTCATGTGATTAGCTCAGGCTTTCCTTTTACTTTATTTTGACTGTATGGAAACTCAGTGAAACTTCACTCATACTCACAAAGCATCTGTACTTTCCAGATTTTTAAACCTATACTCAAATGCCAAACTGAATACTAAAGCACGTATACCACAGCGTGACCACCATTAAAACACAACAGATGCAACAAACAAATCACACCATTAGGTACATCACATGAAAACATTGCATTCCCGTTGTTCGTTATTCGAGCTATCGAGCTGTTCCAAACCATTAACTGATTTGCGTCATGGAATCCTCTCCAGGCCAGCCTGTTGCAGTAGACCTTCAGCGTTAGCTGTTGTTGAAGCTAACCTGTCACCCTGCTGATAGGATCAACTATCCTGGTGAATCAGTATGAGCACAGCAATAAAGCAGCCCACTCAGGCTGTTCCCAGGGCTACAGGTCTGCCTATTAGCAGCGCTGCTTTATCATCCCTCATTAGCTCACAGTTGTACTTTACTGTATTTACTGTGCTGGGATTTGGGTATATTTGCATTCGAATTGTACACTGTGTACCTTAGGAGAAAGAGGTTTTACCTGCTGTTTGTGAACATAATTGTGATGGATTAAAAGGGTTTAACAGTAGATTTGTAAATTATATATTTTTGGTGCGTGTGGTGAGAATTAGAGGACATAATGAGGAGACATGGTTTATTAAGGTGATGCCACGTACCTATAACAGAGTGTTCATGGTATGATGACGTGTTAAGTGTCAACACTATCTTAGTGTCAAACGTGACAAATTGATAAAATGGCAGAAAAGGAAATTCATTAGCCGCTTATTTTTCTGTAAGTGCTGTGAAAGGAATTGGCTCGTGAAGAACTCCACCTGATTATTCTGATGCATTCTTTCAAGACAGTGGGGGTGTGAAGATTGAACGAGACAGAGAGAGAGAGGGAGAAAGAAACAAAGAAAGCTTCATTCTTTAGGATTAAGGTGGGCAGGGGGTGGTGTACATTTATGAACATGTAGGTGGGGGCTCTTTCTGTCTATCTGGTTTTTGTTATGTGAGCATGGGTAGAGGGGAGGGGAGGGGAGGGGAAGAGGGGTTTTGTAAGGAAAAGCTATGAATCCCTTCCCTACCAATCCCCTTGTAATCCTAATAATCCTTGCCTGCATTCTCCGTCCTCTGTAATGCGTGCCAGATGCTGATAGTCCAGATAAACAGCCAACCTGAGTTTTTTTATCCAAGCTAAATAAGGCTTGGGAGCCGCAGGAATTCACCCCGCTGCGCACACACACACACACACACACACAGGAGGACGATCAAAAGCACACAGCGCACAACAACGCTCGACTGTCTGACAAACACCTCCACCTCTGTACATGTGCCACATCCTGTTCACACGCACTCTGCGCTCCGCACTCACAAGTGCAAAAGATGCAGATGCTGTACAGTAACACACATGCACGTGGCAGTTGTGAAATATGCTTCATATTTCTCACACACACACACACACACACACACAAAAATGAATAAAAAATGAAGCACCAAACAGACACAAACATGAATCCACCGTCGGCGTTGACTCCCCCTTGTCTTCTCAGCTGTTCTCCCCTATCTGCCTGTACAGTATATCCTTGTATTTCTGCTTCCAGGTGGTAGTGGTGCGCTCTGTTTGTGTTTGCTATCCCCCTCGTCTCTTTCTCTCTTCTCCTTCCCTGAGGGCCTGAGAGGAATGCTGGGTAGGAAGGAGCAGCAGTGGTGTATTGTATTGTTAAACCTGTATCCTCAGGGCTTTGAGCTGCATTGATTGCCTTCGCCATTCTCTAGTGAGGCAATATACGGGTGGAAATAGAGAGCAGTGATGAAGCGCCGTGCCACAAAGCTCAAGTGAGAGGGTATTGGCCAACCAATAATATGGAGGATCTGGCCGGGGATGAACCATGGGACCCACCTCGCCCCCATGATACCAGTTGTTACAGTAATCTTCTGGGACCCGTGCTTATAACTTGGGGGGCGTGTGTGTGTGTGGGGGGGTGTCATATGTGTTTTGTGACACTATATTCCACTGGATTTAAAGCATTGTGACATCTTGCTGAAGTCAAAACCATTTAATGAGGCATGTTCTCAGAAGTGCTAAGAACACCTGCAAGTGTCGCATTGTTATTCACTCACGAAAAACACATAGCAAAAGAATCACAACATCAAAAAAAGGATGGAATCAACACATAGCCTAAAGTGGTGTCAGTGAGTGCACGGCTGCTGTTAGTTTACTTGGTAACACTTTATAATAACTACACACAATTCATCATTTATTAAGCCTTTGTTACTTATTAGTTAATGGTTTGTTCATCATTAGTAATTTCTAATTTATCATCAGTAAAGCATTTGTTCACACAGTTATAAATAGTTTGTTCATAGTAAATAAGCCTATGGGCTCTATTTTAACGGTCTGAAACGGATGTGTCTTTGCGCAAAACGCAAGTCACTTTGTGGGCGGATCTTGGGGCTGATGCTATTTTACCAGCTGGATATTTGACTGTTGCCGATGCAAATCTAAAATGGGGTGGTCTGAAGTAGCTACATTAATCATGGGTGTGATTTGGGCGTAACGTGCAATAAACCAATCAGGGCGTCATCTCACATTTCCTTTAACAACAGGCACGCTTGTTCCATAGCTGATTGCTATTATGGTGGCATATTTGCCAGGCGCAGCCAGGAGCGTTCACAGCGATTTTACTGTTCAGTTAGGAACGGTCAGCTATTGATTTTTCCTCTTGACATACTTTCCGATGTTTTGGGATCACTCTCACTGAATCACGAGATTATGAATGCGTGGTGATATTTTCGCTATGAACAATGTAATCTAACATTACCTCTCTATAGACAAGGCATATCTTCTGTCAGTTAATCTCTTCTCTCCCGTGCTGCCGCTGGGGCATTTGGGTTAAATGGTATCGGCATGCAATTCAACATCACGTCTCCTTAAGACATCTAATAATTCCTATTTTATGTCATCAACACATCCATGATTCGTGAAAATGTGTACGCTAGATTTATGCCTATTTTTTTCACATCTTAATGGACACCACACTGATTTCCCTCGAGTGGTAATATTATGTATGGTTTACCGAAATGGGAACTACGTTGTATAGATGAGTGGAGCGAAGTGTGCGTTCAGCACAGGCGGCCTGTGAGAAACAGTTTCCAAGTTGACCTCTAACTTTCAACTCTGCACACTATTCCATTAACCCTTAGAACCCGATTGACGCAAAGTGCGTCAAAAAACACACCCTTTCTTCTCTGTTAAATTTCTCTGCGACTGTTCATCGCAACGAGATAAAACCTTTATTGCGAGAAGAAGAAGTGGGGCTTTCCAAAGAGACTACGCACTGTACGATTGTCTGTACGATCAAGTATGAAAATTAAAAAAAAATCATGAAATTAAATCAAATTGCATCATATTTACAGTCTATACTTCTCTGCGTTCACCTGCGCACCCATTACTCTCGTTTGAATTACTCGCGAACCCGTGATCGCATAGATATGGCAAGTATATCAGATGAAAGAGGAGAAACAGGGCTATCCATTGGTATCATGGATATCGATCTTTCTGGCTTATAAAAACAGACAAGTGACTGCAAAATATTAACATCATGTACACAAACCAACGCTGCACACCCATTACTCTCGGAGTAATTACTCGCGGACCCGTGATCGGATATATATGCCACGCATGTTAGATGAAAGAGGAGACACAGAGCTATCATTTGATACCAAATACATCCTTCTGGGTTATAAAACAGACGAAGTGACAGCAAAATAATAACTTCATATAGCTGGACTTACCCCACGTTTTTGTCTGTTTTTGTGGCAAAGCATGTTTATAATCCAACGCTGTCGTGTGTTTCTCTATGGCAAAACATGTTCATAATCCGGTTTTGAGATCCTAGCAAATTCCTGCATGGCATCCAATTCAAGGCTCACATTGCATCCCAATTTGTTCAACAAAGAAACACCTTTTTTGCCTTTACTTTGTTCATGGCAATGCAGTAAACAGTTGAGAATCATCATGAGTGCATATACCATAGTCACACATGCTAACAGGCAAACTTGGGTCAAGTCAGGTCAGATCAGTTCATGTCACAGATATGGAGCGCAGAATGGTCATTTTTCATCGCTAAATAAAATATGGCATTTATTTCCGTAAATCACACACCACATATTTCTGTAAATTGCTCAGCCCCAGAGTATCCCTCCAACATGGCAATTATATTGCCCGTTTCAGGACAGTCAGCCCTACACACACATGAAATGCATGTAGAGCTATGAGCTTGCTGTGGTGAGATACAGGTCAAAATATAAGAATTTTTATAATATGATTTTTATATTTTAATTCTTTAAAAATCAAAATAAAATCAATGCTAGTACTAATACATGAAATGATTAGCAAATGTCTAGGCAGATCTGGATAGCCTAGACTCTGCTGAAAAAAACAATATATAATATGTGTGTGTGGCACTTACAATGACCAGAATAAATCCTTATGAATAAAGGTAGTGAAAATGCCCTAAAAACAGCTTAGGGTTCTAAGGGTTAACTGCATGACAATAGGCTATTTACAATATTTTCTGTTAAGTAGAGTTTTAGCTAATTTTTAAGCTATTTAAGCTAATTCACTAACTCAAGACTTTAAGACCATCATGGATATAAAACGTTTTTTGAAAATAACGAAAGGATGTTGCAAAATAGGAAAGACAAAAGCGCAAGTATACAAAGTCAATTGTGCTGGGACGCACGAGAGCCCTATATCTAAAATATGTTTATACATTATTGTTAATACTTAATAAATGATGCAATCATTTGTTTTTTATGTTTTTGATTAAGTAATATTTCCATTATTTAACAGTTGTTACACATGCACTAATGATTAGTTAGGATGAGGATACATATTTTATAAACCACTTTCTAATACTATAATTCATAATTATCTCAGGAGTTACAAGTGGTTAGTTAATGATATTTTGTGAGCACATCTAAAGTGAGGACATTTTATGCCTTGCAACACATTTACAAATGAGTTATAAAGTTTACACTTGCATTTATTAATTTAGCCGACACTTTCACCCAAAGCGACTTACACATGTCAATGAAATTAAAGGGCAAGGCCAAATGGACGCCAGGGTTTGAACCCCCAACTTTATAGGTTACTGCATGTTAACCCGGCTCCCTATCCACTACACTACCTCTGCCCAGTGGTATTACAACAGTCAATTCAAAAATATAATATAGATATGTGTGTTTACTATGAACAAACCATTTTTAACTGTGTGTAAACATGATTTGCAGATGTCAGTGTGTAGTAGAAGAAAACAGAAACTCTTGCATAGTTGTGGGGGTTTCTATCCAGGCCAAGGTAGTGTAGTGGATAAGGAGCTGGACCAGCATGCAGTAGCCTGAAAAGTTGGGGGTTCCATTCCTGGCTTTCCCTGTTATGTCAATGTGTATGTAGCTTGTCTGCTAAATGAATGAATGTGAATGTAATCTTTACAACTCATTTGAAAATGTGTTGCAAGGCATAGAAAGTCCTCACTTCAGATACACTCACAAAATATCATTAACTAACCACTTGTAACTCCTGAGTTAATCATGAATTATAGTATTAGGAAGTGGTTTATAAAATATGTTTCCTCACCCTAACTAATCATTAGTGCATCTGTATGTAACAACTGTTAAATACTAGAAATGTTACTCAATCACCAAAATATTATTGCATAATTTATTAAGTATTAACAATAATTCATAAACATATTTTAGATATAGGCTTATTTACTATGAGCAAACCATTTATAACTGTGTGTACAAATACTTTATTTATGAGAATTAACATAGGAACAATGCTTTACAAATGATGAACAAAGCATTTTGTAATAGTTTGCAACTGGTTTATAATAAGAAAATGATTTCATTATAAGTGGTTGTTTCATTACTTTGTAAGTACATGATTTATACTTAATAACATATTTTTTGAATAGGCTTATTTACTATGAATAAACCATGTATAATTGTGTGAACAAATGCTTTACTGATGATAAATTATGTATGAACTTACCAATGATGAACAAACCATTAACTAATAAGTAACAAAGGCTTAATAAATGATGAATTGTGTGTAGTTATTATAAGGTGTTATTTTTAATCACCTATTATGCAATTCTCAGGTATTAAAGAGCATCAAGGTCACGACTCTATCTTACTGTTCTCCATGCACACTCCAGATTCTGGATCATCTAATGAGGGAAATTAGGCAGAAAAAAGCAAACACCAAGGCTGAATATGCAGAGTGGTTATGGGAAATCGTGATGCCGATGATAATAAGGGCACGCTGGTATTGATCACAGTAATGACCGCACTCTGCAGGGACCAGCTCGGGGAGCAGATGGCGCATCCACCCATTTGAGATACAGACCCCTCCATCATTCCTGGCAGCCTCTGAAACGTGGCCCTAATGTCGCGCATCAGTCTTGATCACTTTTGCCAATCTGGAGGACGGTGCTGTCTTTCAGGGGTGACTCCGCATGTCACCTCATCAGATGACATTGTCTCAGCGCTCCACTCCGTGCTCTTCTCATATTGGTGGGGAGAAACTCCAACAATGGTCTGAAAATGTGTGAAGTGCCAGAGAAGATTAAGGGTGTTGCTTTACAATTCAGAGTAGACATGTGCATGTCAATCAAGGAATGTCTGTATGCAGCATGTATATTTCACAGCACACCGTAGCTCATACCAACTCAGTTGTATGCAGCAAGATTACGGGAGATGAAATGTTCATGTCCTGGGGATAACTTAAAGATGCTCGCCTCAACCTGCCCTGGCTCAGGGCTAAGATTGGCATTATCCCCCTATGAATGCACAAGTGGGAGATGTTTGTTGCTTCGCCTTAGCCTGAGAGTCTCCTTAGCCCTGGGCCAGCGGAGCTTTTAGCCTCGGGCTGAAATTGGAAAATAGAGAATGAAAAATAGTGTGTGAAAAGCTGCGAAGAATTCCTTCACACGATTCATGGAACAATGCACACACTGTCAATTATGAAAACGTCATACAGTGGTTGCATTAATGTATTGTGAAATAATCAATGATTTGTCAAATCTGCGAGGCATCAGATGCATTGAATGTCCTGGGCAAAGATATTAATCACCTTCTTGAAGTAACATACAGTACAACCAAACTGAACAGGACATGAAACTAAAGTATTTGTGCCACAGACAAATGGATTTCTTAAGATCACAATACAGTATAACAAGTACAGTCCTGTAATAAACCATTGAGTTAATTGGCCATTGACCAGCTGTTGATATTTTTGATAACCCAAGACAGGTGCCCACAAAAAGCTTGTGTGGAATGAAATTAATGAGCATGCCCTCAGGCCAACCCAGGTCTGTGCTGACCACAGTGTAAGTGTAATTGACTCCAGGGTATGCATTTCTAGAAAGGGTACTCAATTTGCAGGTGTGATATGCTTATGTGTTAGACATTATTTTATAGTAAGTGCAGGTCCTGTTGTAGATTATGGCCTTTATTTAAAAAAAGGCACCAGTGTCGATTGCCACCACCAAGGTCTCTCTTTCGTCAGTCTCATTCAGTTGAATCGTATCTCCAAGGAGACAGTGTTTCTTTCTTTCCACCCACTTCCACCGTTGTGATTTTTAGACAGGGCTCACACATGCACAGTCTACAGAGAGCAGAGGTTCAGGTCAAGGAGAGTAATGACTCTCTCTCCCTCTCTCTCTCTCCCTCCCTCCTTCCATCCCTCTCTCCTGCCTGTGGCCTGGTCAGGCAGGCAAATACTGGGTCAGGGAGGTTGGATTCTCCTGGAATGTTGAGAGTGTTCAATCACAGAGCCGCTCACTATCAGGCAGAACAAGGTCTCTCTGACGCCAAAGGTCCACACAACGGTCCCTGTGGTATCACGCTGGTTGGATATGGTAGCTGCCCCAGCCCTCCACGCAGACGCAAACCTCATGTGTGAGAACATGACTCACAGGGTCTTTGGGAAGTTTGGGAAGTGCCCCCTCGTCTCCGCGGTGACTTCAGCTCGCAGACATCTGCTGTGGATTAGGTCCGGAACATTCCCTCAAAAAAAAAAAAGCCCACTGGTACCTACCACCTACCGTGTTGACACAACCAAGATAAATTGAAAGCGTGAAACCATCAGTCACTTCATTGTTAAACAGCCACGGGACATAAGAACGGGGCTGACTTAACCATTTTGTGTGTTGGCTGTCTGTTTTAGATTCACACTTTTTTTGTCATTCTTTTGAAATGAAGACGAGGCCCCCTTTAGTGTTGGGGGCAGAGGTGCAGGTGTTGGCTGTTCTGTCCTGTTCCACTGCGTCATTCCGCCTGTCCCACCACTGGACGCCTTGGGCAGGCTGCCAGCGCTCTCCCTCACCGGCTTATTTTTAGGACACAGCCTCTCCACATTGCACCGCTCTGCCTCGCCCCCTGTGAAGAAGAATTATCTCAAGTGGACAGCATCTCGGATGGAAGTCATTTAGTGTGTGTGTGTGTGTGGTGTGTGTGTATGAGAGAAAAAGAGAGAGAAAGAATGAGAGAAAGTGAGAGAGAGAGAGACAGAGAGAGATAGAGAGAGTGTTACATTACAGGCATCATGTTTCATGTATAATACATTGTTCTTTGCTGAACATCTCATGAGGTAAACTCATTTGGACAAAACAAACTCACACATTTTTATAATGGCTTAAGCTCTCACAACTGACTATGCAGACATAACAGGAGCTTTTTGTTTTTGGTCCCATTTAACAGGTCCATGTCAAATCAGTGCTCCCTTTATGTGTAAGGATGAAATCTGAAGGAACCTTTAAGCTGTGTCAAAAGCTGTCCCAGAATATCTTGCCCTCTAAATAGAATTCTGTCGCATCTCAGATTTAAGACCTCAGACCTAGCGATGTTATCTTGAAATAATTGCCAAGTTTTGAATACTTGTATTGTATGTTGTATTTATTTAGATTATTATCAAATAATAGTAGCTTGGCAATGTGTTTGTTTTTAACATGTTCAGGATTGAAGTGATAAGAGTATCACCTATGTAGTGGTTTGCAAAAATGTATAGGCTCCTTGTTGTGGAACTGCATGTAGAGTTTCAGCACTGTGCTAAGGCTTGGATTTTCCTATTTGCTTTTTGGGTGTCGCAACACTGGAATTTCCATGTTTAAGATTGGTTATGAACAAACTATTTGATCAATACACCTTTGTATTTGTGTTCCAATTCAGTCAACCCTTTTGTGCAAGATGCACAGGAACAAAAACAGCTATTTCTCTCGGTCACGCTCCTCGACTTGTGATAAGACTGTGACAGCACTTGCACCTTGCATCAAAAACGAAGGTGAACATATTCTGAGAAATATTATTTGTCTGTGTCTGTAATCAGGATTAGGCCAGTTTTCACCACAGGGGTAGCATGCCATGTGCTGAGGAAGAGCTACACTTCAGAGCAGGTCTGAATTGCAGGATGGAATCACAAATGATTTGTCTCTTTTGTTCAGATTGTGACATGGCCATGACAGTGCCTTGGAGTGCTGCTTCTGGTTCTCAGTTTTTCTGTGAATGCCCATTATTGAGAAAACAAACATATACAGTACTCTGTTCAATTAGGATCCAGTGGTCATACATAACATGATACAATGTACGAGCTTGAAAAAAGAATGTATCAACTTTCCTTCAGACCACCTGGCCAATTAATGATTTCCAGAGGTAGTCAAACCTCAAGTGTGTGTATACACAATATGGGAAACTGCTTGTAGACTAGCTGCAGTAGCTAAAACGCTGCCAGGAGGAAAAAGAGAAATGATGTGGGAACCCTTGCATATGCCATAAAAAATACATGGTTTTGCATTCATTATAGTTCCAGACTTTTTTTTCACTAATCAACAAATGCTTCAAAGGCTTTCCAAAAACGTAATGAGTCCCAATTTAAGTACTGAATTGCTACCTATTCAAAACATCAAATTGAAAGGTTATTTTTAAAGATAATGTTCTTATCCACTGGACCAGTGGTTGAATAGAATCTAATATCTGAGAGGGTGCTTCATATTTTGAATGTTTGATTTTTTTTTCATTAGCTTTCCACATCTGTCAACTTTCCCATTTTGATATCATTCTGTTGAGGTTTGTTTTTCCTGTGTCAGGTTTTCTCTAAAAGTCTAAACATATGCATCCAGCGAAATATTGCAAAACAGCTCATCAGGCATAAAAAGCCTCTGTTTTGTGTCACTGTGAGAAATGGCAGTCTGCTGCTTCTAGGCATTCCCTCTTATGACTGGAGAACTCTCCAATGAATGTCTCCATTAATCAATGGAAATCCACTGCCAGATGGGTGTTCACAGGACCACAGACTGTCCAGGATTTATGCTATAGCTGAAGAGGAGTGGGAAAAAAGCTGGAATCCCCAAGTCAATTAATAAACAGAATCTTTGATCTCTCCGTCTGACCCATCCATATCCTCCTGGTGTCTGACTTCAGTGTAACTGCTGGTGGACGCTTCCAGTCCAGGGTCAGGGGGTGAGGACTAAGAGCACCCCCTTCTCTTCAGTTCTAAATCAGAGACATGCTGTAAGGAGGATTTGTAACTTTTTCTGAGAGAGTAATTAAAATACTCACAGCCCCCTGACTGAGAGGAAGATTAATCTCCTGTGGCACATCTCAATCTGTGGTATGGGTTGCCTGATGCTCCAACGCACGCACAGACACACACACACACACACACACACACGCGCGCACACACACATACACACCTCCATCAGGACCCAGCCTCCTCTACACTTCACTGCTCACTTCATAAGAGTTTGGAGGGTAAAGTGTGTGTGAGTGTGTCTCTCTGTGTGTGTACATCCTGCATGCTGTGCATTTAACTGGTCCAATAAGACCTGGAACGGCAGCCATATCCAGAAAGGTTCACATCAACCATCAGCTCATTTTTGCCTCATTTTCATCCAAACACTGCTACCCAGGGACAACCAGCGTGTCTACTGTATGTGTCTGTGTGCTACAGAGAAAGAGAGAGCACTTGTGTGCATGTTGTGTGTGTGTGTGTGTGTGTGTGTGTGTGTGTGTGTGTGTGTGCCTGTGTTCATATCTTGGTAAATCTGTGTCCGATGCGACCTGGAGGGGCAGTCATTCTCATCACACTTGAGCTCATTTTCTACTGTCATTTAGGCCTCATTTTCATTTCATCCAAATTCCCACTCTGCAGGGGGACAGCTAGCTGATGCTAACGACATTCAAAGTGTTGGGGCTGGCAAGAGAGGGATGCATTCGGGAGTCGTGCAGACTACCCTGCTGGAGTTGACAGCCTGTTTTCCCTGAGCAGCCCCCTCGTGGAGCCTGGAAAGCTTGCGTGGAACGCCTGTCTGCCTTCACTGGCTCCAGGCTGCACAGGTGCTGTTCACCCAAAGCACAGAGGAAAAAAACAACACCTCCCCCAGACCCCAAACACAGCCCCACCGTCATCAGCCCCACACACACACACACACAGAGAAAAATATGGATACTGTCAGGATGCAGAGATGAAATCACTCATCATAGCCGCTTGCTAGGAAAGACAAAAGTGTTGCTGCAGACTGAGATAAGTATGTAGATTGGCACTGACAGTTTGAATCTATTATACAAAATATGTCTATGATTCATGGAAGCTCAGGCAGCAGTTACTTGTTACTTGTTATTCATTCGGTCATGGCTTCAGACTGATAACATGTACACTCCCGTTTCCATATAACCAAATAACAATATATGTGTTGCTGCCTGCAGTGCACCTTCTTCCATCGTTCCTGTTTGATCCCTGTCCTGCTGTCCAAGGAGTAGGCTCCACCACTGCAGCCTCAATCCGGAGGGATGGGCAAGGGTGACCCTGCACTATATACTATAATCTGGACTATGGATGGAGCCTACTTGCTTCTTACTGTTCAGATCTTCTTTGTGAATTGAATTGTCAGATCCATTCACCTTTCATGAGTCTTTCTGGTAGAAATGGCAGTTTATCAAGTCAATGCCCTCTTCCTCTAGTCTAGTCTACAGCATTAGGTAAACATTAAAAATAATTTAATATAACTCAGACTCTTCTCACTACCTCAGAGCTCAAGAACGTTTTGACATAATTCTGGTCACACTGATTTGAATTGAACCCTTCTCCGTCATGCTGGTGATGGTTGGAGTACTACGACATGTTCCCCAGAGGTCATCTCTCTCCTGAGTTCAGCGCTACAGTGGCAGAGATCTGGCTGATCCAGTTTGGGGCGCGTTCAATCAAGCTAATTCTGCAGGGGGATGTGAAGGCGCGAGACGCTATGCTGTGCCGTGCATGGTGTGCTGGAGTGCAGCGTTTGCAGCAGTGGCGGATCTTCTCGGCGAAGCATGTTTTAAAGGTCATGTTCTCACTGCATCGCTCTAGCCCGCAGCTTTCACCGTGAAGAGGCCACAGCCCAGAAATGGGCTATGTAAAAATCATCTCCGAAGTCAGCAGTGATTTATTTTCCGAAGCCAGATGCCCTTGCACACACGTTAGACGCGGAGGTGGGGGTGGATGCTGCTACAAGCTGTTTTCTGTGGTAACGCTTGTTGTCAGGAGTAGGGACTGAGGTTGGCAATAAGTGATATATTATATATACAAGTTTAGGGCTACAGGTTACAAACACAGTTCTCAGGAGTATATATTTTGTGAAGGTACTGTATATATTGTATGTTGTTGTATGTTGTTCATAAAAGTATGTTGTTCATAAAATTCACAATTATTCAATTGGTTATGCATTGTATTTCATTGTTTTTTACAAGATTTATGTCATGTAACACCCGTACCCAGAATGACTTAGAGAGACACAAAACGAGGTTAAGAGCCATACTCAGGAACACAACTGTGGCTGGGGATTGAATCCATGACTTCCTGTCTTCCACTCAGAAAAGTTTCCGAGCCAACAAACCCCACGATACGAGCATACCAAAGACATATAATTTTCTATAATCGTGGAGTGAAACTTTTTTCTAAGTTGACTACTTCATATTTTGATTTTCTGAAGTAGCTTACTTCATCCATATGCTACTTGTGTAGAGTGCAGTGAGATGCTAACTCTGTGAATTTCTGAAACTAATTATATAATCAGCATGAAGCCTCTGCTTGACATCGTGATGGCACAATGTAAGAAGAGACACTTTCCCATACGGCACTGCTGTGTTCATCTACTATGGCCGTCTGTGTGTGCGTGTGTATGCATGCGTGTGCATCCATGTGTGTGTGCGTGTGGCGTGTGTGTGCGTGTGTGTCTGAATATATGTGTGAAGGTGTATTTGGCAAGAGGGTGGCAACAATAATACATTTAGACCTTCCATTAACATGACGGAGCTCAAATGATAAAAAAGCTTTCACACCTCAATCAAGATTAACTCAGTTGTGAGGAACATCTTGAACATCTGAAGTTTTTTTTTTTATGTTTTTAACATTTGCATGTTATGTGGCATTTTAAAGGTGTAGTGCATTTTAAAGGTATAATTCACATCCAATTGAGCTAAGAGATGGATGAGAAAGTGTGAGTATAAGCACACTAAAAGAGAAGCTACATCATGAAAGTATAAGTATATATGCTCTGCATTTACACACACAGTGATGTGAAACACACACTAATCCCGGCGCAGTGAGCTGCCTGCAACAACAGCGGCGCTCGGGGAGCAGTGAGGGGTTAGGTGCCTTGCTCAAGGGCACTTCAGCTGCGCCTACTGGTCAGGGTTCGAACCGACAACCCTCCGGTTACAAGTCTGAAGTGCTATCCAGTAGGCCACGGCTGCCCCGTGAAAGTGAATATCAATATCCTTGTGGGATGGTAGCATCTGAGGCAGAAAAATGCAATGTGGAATTAACGCATTTCACAATTTCCGGGTTTCCGGTTTAACTGAGACCTAAGGTTAATGGCACCTTGGAAGGATAAAACACTTACCTGTTCTTGTTGTCCTGTAGACTGTGCTGTAGAAGAGTGACTTTCTACAACTCTGTGTAATAAGGTTGGCAACCGTCCCGAATTGTCTGGGACATCAGGTATTTTAGGTGATTTTGATTTGTCCCATCAGGGACAGCTCCAGTCCCGAATTTTAATCACAGCCTCATCGGCATTGTCAAGCTGTCAATGGCCAATAGTAGGCTACTTTGTGGGTGTAGATTAGCCTGGTTAAAACCAGACCCTTCTCAGTCGTAACTGAGAGTGGGTCTGGGGAAGGTTCGTTCACAGCCCATTTCCAAAGGGCATTCCCAAACGGACGCCGATCAAAATGCCTTGGACGCAATAGGAGAGGCCAAAAACCAATCAGAGCAACGAAAGAGACAGAGTGACGGAAACAGGAAGCAGGAAGAATTAACCACTTTTTAATTAAACGTAGGCTAATTTACAAAGATATCGTGCCACACTGAAAGCTAATATTTTGTGATTTTACATCTGCCCTCTGTCAAACACAATTGCATTTTCAGCTCTGAACAAAACAGTTCACGTTCAAACGAGCATTTTGTTTCATTCGTCCTTTCTGGCTGACCGGGACATATAAAGCAGGAATGGGAGACGAGAGACTGAAACGTTCAAAGCACTTATGCCGGAATTGTTTCAAGGCAAACACTGAAGTGTAGCATTCGAGTTATGCTCGCATAGCACACCAATTCAAAAGTAGCCTATGTGTTTTCTGTCGGCTACGTGTCCAGCTACTATAGTCCTATAAATTAACCAGTGGCGGTTCTAGGATTTTTCTAAGACAGGGGCCACAAAGGGGCCACATCATACACTGAGGGGCCAAGAACCGGTCAACATCCATGCACAGAAAATCCCTTTTTCAGTATGGCAGTGGTGTAGTCTACATGATATGCAGGACTATGCAGTATACCCACTTAAAAAGCATCACCATCTCAGTATACCCACTTAAAATAGGCAAGGATAGGTATTAACATTTGGGGTTGATCACAGTATACCCACTACAGCTAACTAGACTACATCACAGCAGTAAGGTGCATATATTTCACCAGTCTCACCTTGTTCAAATACTTTTGCTAAAAAACTAAAAAGCCAATTTAAATCTTAACAAATGTCCCATTTATTTATAATGTGCATTGAAAACACAATATATAAAACTAAAATATAATAGACACTTCAGCGGAAATGCATTGATATTTTAAACAGAAATCATACATCATATTTGTTCAATCACATTCATGTTTGTTCAATTGGACAAGTTTTACTTCAACTCTTTCCCCTTTAGTTGATAAGAGAAACCACTTTCACTGCCAGTTTGCATACATTTAAACAAACACACACACACACACACACACACTCACACACACACACACACACATAGCATGTGAGCAACAACTACATCATATTTACACAAATGTTTTTTTTTTCAACAAATATTTTTACAACGGTCTGATTTGGAATGGTCTTTGAAGTCACCGTCTTGCTTCCAGTTAGAAAAGCCTGATTCTGATTTGAAGACAGACGATGGGGCATTTGGAAGCGAAAAAATTACGGGAGGGGTAGCAAAACACTAAAGATGAAATACTCTAACCATTTGAAGTCTTTGTATCAGAATTCATTGAATGGCCTCTTCCTATTTCCATGTTGTATCTTGCGGAATACCTTTAAGAGAGGTTGCACAGAACCATCTGCTCTATGGGAAATGTCTGGAGATAAGAACATGTAACAAGTTTGAGTAACTTAATTGTAATTAACTTTCATAACCCACTGTCAACTTTTTTACCTTTTAACACCTACCTATAATGTCATGATTACATTATATTAGTGGTGTGTAAGTCCAGGGGCCTTTCACTTTAAGAAGGAGAGTAACTTGTGTCCGTGTCTGTAGGCTATTATTGGGAAATGAGATGTGTATATGAGGATGTAAGTCAGGATGTTTGCTATTTGATTAGTTAAAATAAATATTGAAAAACCAAGAAGAGAACCTGTCTTGGATCGCAGAGAAGTCAGAGAAGTGTCATGCAATGTTCATTTCTGGTGGGTGTAACAGAGTTATAAATGTAGTTTAGTGTTTGTATGTGATTTTCGCCGTAATTAAAGGACAGGTTCGGTATTTTACACTTAAAGCCCTGTTTTCAGATAGTTTATGATTAAATAGAACGTTTAAGATTGAAATTTGGACACATGCTGCTGTCCTGAGAATTTTCGGTTTCTGTGGTAGCGCCCCCCCTCCTCCAGAACGCTGCATAGGTGCACTGGAACAATCCTTCCTAAAACGCATAGTTCAAACTATGGGCCGCGGTCCGCAATGTGGACAATGGTCTGCAGAGTGAAATTATTCCCGGGCCATCGTCTGATAATTTGCTGCGCAATTGATCAAGGAGCCGCGGACAGAAAAAGAAAACAAACATTTCTGCAATTAGTAGAAAATACTTGTTTGGTGTCATCAAACATAGAGGCATAGAATTAAGTCGTAGTATAAGCGTTTATTCAATGCATGCGTGTGCACGTTGGTAGCAAAGCTAAGCTTCAACCTATTGAAAGGCTATTTAATTATGAAACGACATTTAATAGAACGACATGGATTTATGCAACTTCCATAAAAAACAGAGCACAGACTATAGAAAAAAAGTCAGCCAAAAGCTATTAATTAGTCTTAGTTAAAAATAGTTAAAGATCTCCAGATCAGTGATTTACGCATTATCTGATCCGCCATTTACCATTCACAAAAGCTGGTATTGTGTTTTCTGAATCCTTACATTCAGGCATTCAAATTAAATGTAATTAAATAGCACATAAATATTCTATCAGTGTATGATGTGTGCATGAGGGAAACATCCCAAAACAACGGCACCCATATAACTGCTGTTGTTTTGAGAAGTATTTCTCATGCAAGCATCATGCAACAATGCAAAAACAATGAAACTATTGTAGGCCTAATTATATTTTACATTAGTAAAGCAGTACTCTGATGTGCATGTTTTCACAAACTTTTGTGAACAATCTTAGCACTTTAAACATTGACTGTTTTGAAGTGCATGTATAGCAATATAGTATAAAAATAATAATAATTGTGATATTATTATGATAAATTGATGGGGGGTGGGAGGAGGGGTTCGTGGGTTCATGTAGGTGGGCCCTATGACCCCAAAGTATGCCTTGACTGGGCCTCAGGTCAAAGAAGTTTGAGAAAGGCTGATGTAGACGACAACGACAACTTTGCCCGCACTTCAGTCACAGTCATTATTCATTTAATCATTAAATAAAATACAGTACACGTCTTGGTTCAATAGGTTACGTGCAGTCATTTTAATATGTTTTAATAAACATTGAACCAATCCGGCCCTCGGCTTGTAGCAAATTTGTTTTTTTGGCCCTCTAATGTATTTGACTTTGACATCCCTGCTGTATACATTTTAAAAAGACCTAGCCTACAGACAATGTCACCCTAATAAGACAGGTAATTAAATAATTGAAAAACCAGGCACTTTGAATAGTTAGATTAAAGTAGGCCTATAAAGGCTTACATATAGACAGTTCCAACGAGTTCCACAAACCATTTATCAGCCTGAGTGGCCCATTAATTACAGTAGTCATAGGCTAGGCTATACATATCAACATAAGACTAGCTTGTGCTAGTTTCTGCAATAACGTCAATGCTTTAGCTCCGCTAACCTTTCTCTATGGTAAAATATGTCTTGTCTTCACCGTGGGATAGTGAGAAACGTAATTTCGATCTCTTTGTATGTGGAACATGTGAAGAAATTGACAATAAAGCTGACTTTGATGCCTTCCATCCATGTGTAAAACAACAAGCAACCACGTAAATCCGTCCACTGTCAAAAATCCTGTAGTTTTCCCATAGACAGTAACAGTTTTCCTCGAACTTGATCGCTTGTAGGGTCATGCCATTAGACAAGGGGCCACTCATTTATCCCCCTACATTTCTTGTCCTGCTGGTTCATTGGATAAACCAGAAACTCATTCCCCATTCCCAGGAGGCTTTGCTCCATTCTAGCCTAGGCCTGCGTTCATTTAAGAACAAATAACAAATTAAATTGTATTTTTTTTTATTTATGACCATGCAAGTTCTGTAACGCCTGAATAAGACAAAAATGAATTAAGATTAAAAAAAAATTAAGGCTAGCCTTCACAAAAATCAGCATGGGAGAAATGAATAGGGAAACCATGAATGACATATAGACAGTGAGCGAGTGGTATAAATTTTGGTTGGACTCCCACGTACATTGAAGTGTAGATCTCGGAGATTTTCGCGGAAATGTTTACATGTATAGGCTATCTTATGAAGGACTCGGGGCCGCGTTAAAAGCTAGACCGGCCCACCGGGAAAATTCCCGATCTTCCCGATTGCCACTCTGCCCCTGGGCTTAGCCCATAGAGTCTAAACAGCACTGTCAACATGGCGTTTCTAAAATGAATGACAAAATATGCTCACTGTAGTGGCAATAGGAAATAGCATCGTACCATTAGGAGCAGCTACGCTTGGTGACTGGTGGTTCTGAAGACTGTGGGTTGAAGTCACCAGCTCCAATCTGAGCCTGCGCCATCGTCTGTAGGTGAAACACTAATGCGTGTCACAAAATCCATACTTGTATTCAGCATGTCGTCTAGCAACTGTAAAACCAGTTATTATTATTTAAAAAATCATATAAAGCTTGAGTGAATAGGGTAGAAAATGTAACCAATTTATCTCAATGAAACTCTCCTTGTCCTAACACTTTCAGACAGAATTCATGCGAAGCCCATGAATCAAATAAACTCAGAATAGTGGTTAATAACTTTGCAAAGCCATATAACACCATTTCAAACACTTCACACATTACCTTTCCATGCATAAAATCTATCAGCATGCTAACAATGAATTCAAACCTGAACTCAAGTAACCTAACATTAAGTAACAGTTCACTGACTAAGTTAACGTTAGCAGCTTGCTGCTGCTTCATAATTGACAAACCTAACAGCAACAAATAAACGTCCTTTTCACATATTAATGATAACCAACATAGAGATTTGTGACTCACCAAGAAACTTCTGTGGAGGATGAAACACCATTGATCGGTTCTTCACGTTAGCTGATACTTTTCTGGTTAGCCAAATGCATTCTTTCTTTCATATACAGACCTAAGCAGTTCGCTGTGTGCTTTAGCTTTCAAGCTTCAAAAGGTGCATTACTGCCACCAGTTGTTTGGGAATGGAGTTGCATCTCTGATCATCGTTCTCAACAAGTTTGACACTTATTGATGATTAACGGTACAGGGGCCATTCAGGGGCCAATGAGATTTCAGTTGGGGCCAGGGCCCCTGTGGCCCCGCCCCTAGAGCAGTAGTGAGAGATAGAGTTCTTAGTCTTTTTGGAAAGTCATAATGGTTAAATCATTGTTTGCACTGGTTGCACAAATTCTACCTTGCTGGGGCATCATATGCACCGTTTTCCTAACCAGAAACTTTATGTTTTATAGGGGTTTTCAACCTGCAAGTTGGTCTTTAAAATGCTGAAGGATTTATGTATGTTTCAAAGTTGAATAAAGAGTTGCCCTGTTGGGCATTTAAAGTATTAAGTGTCACGAGAGTGAACACGAAAGGAGCAGAATATAAAAGAAGATGCCATTACACTGATGCTCCACTGGAAATAAATTGCTGTCTGAAGCGCCTTCCGTGTCAGAGAGTTCAGTAGGTCTTATTTATACAGTCTGGATCCTACCGGGCACCAACGTCACTGATCAGGCAGTGGCAGAGATATATGCCCTCTAATGATTTTGAAAATTAAATGCTTATGTTTGCTGTAATTAACCCTTTAACTGGAACACCATGATAAAAGTGATGATTTTTTTTTGTTTTATCTTGCTCTATTCGGCTGTAGTATGAAAACTCTGTGATTTTTTTTCAAAGGACCCTCCCATTCAATTTCTATGAACTCCACCAAACGTTTGAAGTGCCTGTTTATGGTAAAAGTCAGTTATGACTTTGGCATGAGATTATTGTGTTTTACTGAAAGAAAACATTTTTTTCCCCAACATTATTATTATCTTGTAGCCCTGGTCCCAGAGTTTAAGAGAAATCATGTTAACAAGAAATAAACTCATTCCTGTACCTGCAGACCACTTAAGTAAATTTACCATTGAAATGAATGGGATTCTATGGATTTAGGTGAAGAACGTGTACACATAATACATTTTGGTCTGTACCATGAAGAGAAAACTGATTCAACTATATAAACCATATATTCTCTGAAAGCTTAGACCCTCAGGATGTGATCTAACATGACATGAGACATGTCCCACCCTCCTCATTAGTATGCAGCCCATGCATAACACATTGGGTATTGGTAAATCGGGTATATGGCTGATACCTTTGGGTCTGTGCTATTTAGGAAAAACTGGTTCAACTATATAAACCATATATTTTCTGAAAGCTTAGACCCTCAGGATGTGATCTAACATGACATGAGACATGTCCCACCCTCCTCATTAGTATGTTGCCCATGCATTACACATTGGGTATTGGTAAATCGGGTATATGGCTGATACTTTTAGGTCTGTGCTATTTAGGAAAAACTGGTTCAACCATAAACCATATATTTTCTAAAAGCTTACACTCTCAGGATGTGATCTAACATGACAGATCTAACATGTCCCACCCTCCTCATTAGTATGCTGCCCATGCATTACACATTGGGTATTGGTAAATTAAGCGTATGGCTGATACATTTTGGGCTGTACCATGGAGGAAAAACTAATTAAACCATCTAAACCATACATTGTCTGAAAGCATGTACTCTCAAGATGACATGAAACTGACATGGGTTTTGACATTTGTCACCCTCCTCATGACATGATAGCCCAAAACAGTATTAGCCATACACTTTTTACCAATACCCAATGTATTATGCTTGGGCAGCATACTAATGAGGAGGGTGGGACATGTCTCATGTCATGTTAGATTACATCCTGAGGGTCTAAGCTTTCAGAAAATATATGGTTTATATAATTGAATCAGTTTCCCCTTCATGGTACAGACCAAAATGTATTGAATTGCATTCAATTAACATACAGTAGCTAATAAGCCTATTTAGCACCTCACCAGTCCTGGCCCTGTCACTACAAGCGTCTTATGCTGGATCACCCTCAAGCACATTGGACTTTCTTAATTTAACTTATATAGTGTATTTAGTATTGTTAGTTTCTTATCTTATCTTCTACTGTCTTTATTGTACAGTGGAGTTTAGTTATATGTTTATACTATACTAATGTTTACCATTTCTGTTGTAAGTGCATGTTGTGTGTTATGTCTGTATGCTACTGAGACCCTTGAATTTCCCCTTGAGGATCAATAACATATCTATCTATCTTACATTACATTACATTACATTTAGCAAACACTTCTTGACCAAAGTGACTTACATAATGTCAGCTATATTACAAGGGATCACATTGTCCCCGGAGCAACTTGGGGTTAAGTGCCTTGCTCAAGGGCACAACAGTGGAAGCCGGGAATTGAACCGACAACTTTCAGGCTACTGCACGCTAGCCCAGCTCCTTAACCACTACACTACCACCGCCCCATATATTTGATATATTTCATGCGTATGCATGCTTTTTAAACATATATATGCTGTGTTTACAGTAGTGGTATACATTTGAAAACAGTATATAATGGTTAATATGATTAATTCATAAACTTCATGTTTTCTAGAATTATCTATACAGACCTGACTTTTACCATAAACTGGCACTTCAACCAATTGGTTGAGCATGTTTTCAAAAAATTATTTCACCATGAAAATATGTATATATTTTTAATGTAAGTTAATACATGTGTTATTCCACTTCATTTTAACATAATAATGAAGGGAAAAAAGTCTTACTATTGAAAACTTGGTAGATGTGCCTCCACAAAATATGGCCGAAATCGCGTAAATTAATTTCTTAAATCGCGTATGATGAGAAGGTTTGGCCTTTGACATTACAGAGGTACTGAGCAAATATTTTGTGCTTAACATGTAGTGCTCAAGTGGTAGATATGGCTCCATATGTTTAAACTCAAAACAGTTGGATGTTATGGTAAGATATGGTGTCTTAAAGTGTGCTCTACCAAACGGTTGAGCAGGCAGTTAGTTAATGGCCTGATAATACACAGACAATACTCAATGCAGATGTGTGCCCAGAAAGACTAGTATTGCAGAATGTATTGTTGTAGCTTTGTTGTTCCAACCAGGAACATAACCCTTATCACTACATTGAAAATGGAAAGAAAATGAAATTCCTACATTGAGCTACTGTAACCATTTGTATGCATCAGGTTATTAGCCTATGATTGCAGACACTCTTCCCATCCTTTGTCTGATGTAAATATGTTGCTGTGCATTCAATTTCTGATTATGATTGTGTTTTGTACTTCATGTTTAAATAGATCATAACTTTCACTTTTTGTACATTGTTTTTACCTTGAATGTTCTGTCTGTTGACAGAACATTCATGGATACCAACATCAACCACTGTCTGCAGGAACTGTGGGAGTAATGACTGATAATCAGCTAGCAATCACTAGGCGTGTGGCATATTTTCCCATGTATAACATCAGGAACATCCAGGAATGTCAGGCCCTACCTGGCTGAAAACACTCATTACCGGCTTTGGTCTGTGCATTCCCTTCTTTCAAGCCTGTCAATGTATTGTGAATCCTCTGCAAATGGATCAGACGGGTCTGGCTCGTCTTCAATCAGCCCAAAGGGCACATATCACTCTGCTTCTCTGTTCTCTCCAATGCTTCCCCATGGCTGCGCACATTGCATTCTGTTCAGTAATGCTCACTTATATGGACACGACCAGATCATCATCGACCAGACAACTGAGGGTGTTGCATGCATAAACAAGAGTTAATGATAGCCTATGCATAAATGGGAGGATGATATGACAGTTGTCCCGTAAAAATGGCAGAAATTGTGTAAAATGCAGGTTAATGTCTGCAGTGTAGTGCTAGTTGACTAGTTTTGTTTACTCATGGCAACTGTTGATATGGACAGAAAACTCATGCTTTTAGCAGAGAACTTTAGCTTTCTCCCCTCTGGTAAAATTACATGTGCACTTTGGTTCGCAGGAAAAAACAACTATTTTTGTTGGTTCAAACTCTGAAACAGGGTCACATTCCGAACCGCTTTTTGTTTGGTCAAATGTTAGTTTGCGAAAAGGAACAGAACCGGTTCTTTGTCAGTGGAAAAGGGCTATATGTGAAACCAAAGTTTGAACTATGGTGGTGCAACTCACATAGCCCAATAGATAGTTAAAGGCCCCCTATGCAACATTTTCAACTTAATAAAACAGTTTAGAAATCATTGTGATGGTTAAATCACCTGTTGTGGCGAGAATAACAGCTTTCCCTGCTCCCCCTACCGTCTAACCTGACCCTAGCCAGATGAATGTCGTTCCGCTTAGCTCCGCCTAGCTTCACTCACATCCATCTGGGACCTCTTCCATTGAGAGTGATTTCTGCAACCGACTTTATGGTTCAGCCAATCAGGACGCAGGGCGGGAGTTTCATAGATGTGAAGTAGTGGAGAAGCGACCGTGAGACTGTTATCAGCATCATGGGTTGGCTTCGATGTGAGTGGTTGAAGTAGCACGTCAATAGATGACGGACAAGTGGCTTATTCAATCATATGCAAGCATTTTTTGATTAGGCCCAGCCTTCTGAAACACCATTCCAATGGATCGGTTTCAGATGGATGAGTGGAGCTAGGCGGAGCGAAATTCATCTGGCTAGGGTCAGGTTACCTACCGTCTCCTATAGTGGGAAAACCAGCCTTGCAAGATCTGCACTATAGCGTCCCGAAGTGTCTGAATCAGGAAGTCCTGTAAGAAGCGAGAGCGAGCTAGAAACACAAAATGCTTCAAATTCTCTGGACATACACACGCCCCCCTCAAGCACCAGTTAGCCATAATATGGCTTCATTTTTTTGATGTTCATCATGGCACAGCCAGCGAAAATACCAAAGAGATGGTTGTGAAATATGCCCCCCAAAGCTGTAGGGGGAGCTCCGTAGAGAAAAATCTGACAACAAAAGTGAGAAATTGGCGATGAAATGACTGGAGTTACAGAACGGCCCTTTAAGCAACACAGGTGTTTTCCAAAACCATAGTTCCTACGAACCAACGAACGTTGAGAAAGACTTACAAGCTGGATTAAAACTTAATGGCTACTACTGTATCATGCCATTTCCAGAGTAAATGAGGAGGTGGGCATTAGCACACAGAACCACACCTAAATAACAATAGAGTACACACTAGAGAACTGTTTCACCTGGATGTATGTCCTGTATAAGACAAAAGTTCATTCAAAGCAGTCAATAACTTATGAAGTCAGCCTATATGAACTTTAGGCCAGAAGCCACATGGCCCTAGAGAGAGAAAGAGAGAGAGAGAATGTTCATTTTAGCACAGAGTTTGTCGCTTCTGTTTGCTCTTTGCTGTAAATATTTAACACAGTGTCAAATGTGTCAAACTGAGACTGATAATGGGTTTTAACTCCTGTTCTAAAGAGATCTCCCATGACCTACCAGATGTGGGAAAAAAACTGAACACCTTATGCTCTGAATATTAGACCCATTTACACTTTGAAAACCTTAGCAGCTCTATATATTTTAGTCCTTACGAAGACTTACAGTGGTTAAAAATGGAGCTCTTTTAAAACTGTTTTATTTGAGCAGCATAAGAAAATCGGGACAAAAATGGTTCTCATCCTTTATGTGCCTGGGTTTGTACTCCCAGTCAGTCTTAGACTGCTTGGAAATGAAACATATCAAATGCTTCTTTTATATATGTCTATTTATTTTCTGTTGCTATCAGCTACTTTTACTGTACCCAACTGGGTGTTAATAGTGTGGTGAAGGCATTGGCACGTTTATTTGCAATATGGGGAAGTAAATAGATTTGCATGAACACAAGCAAAGGATCTTTTCTCAAGCACATCCAGAATACTTTGCATTGTGACAGAGATGTCCATTCTCTCCTTTTAGCCAAGAGGCAAGTAAAGTTGAAAGACTTTGGCATCTTTTTGCTTTCTGTGAAGGGAGTTATGTGCCTTCTTCCTTGCTGCTTGAATGGGGAAAAACAGCAGTTGTCCAGGGCTACATGATAAACACGAGAGTGAAAGAGAGCGGTCTGTTTGTATGTCTGGTTTCACACGCAGCATAATGTTACGGTTCTGTTTCTGTCTTCATTATTATTATTTTCTTCTTGCATAGGAGGGTTTTCTGTGTGAACAGGTAGACAAGGAAAATATCTGGATTTTGTTTTTCCCTTGCATTTCTTTTTTGGGTTTTGCTTCCCTAGGCCTTCTTCACTTGTAGAATCCAGAGAAAGACATTTGTCAGACTCAAGATGAATGCTACATTCTGTACTGTATGTACATCATGAGGAGTCAGTCAAAATGAAATCTGTAGTTTCGATGCATACTGAAGAGATCTTTCTGTCATCTCTTACATCTTATAGCACCCCTAATGTGCACAGAGAGAGAGAGAGAGAGGGAGAGAGAGAGAGAGAGAGAGAGGCTCCCTCCCCACAATATGGTTCTAATTATATAATAATGTCCAGGAGAGTTCTAAAGGAAGTCAGGACATCTGGGGATATGAAACATTAAAGACTGCATAAATGGGAGCTACGGGTGCACACTTTCACATTTTTTTGTCAGTCTTCATACTGAGGGCCAATTAAAATAAAGTAACTCCATCTACTGCAGAGGACAGAGGGAACCAAGACAAAAAGTGAGGAATTGACTTAACTATTATCAACCATGCCACAATAATCTGTCCTTTCCATTAAATGTATTGATTCCTTTATGATAGGACAAGGCAGGGAAACTCCAGAGGTAAAGTTATATGCACTAGGTATTTTCTTTATCTGCACTCTAAGGTATACATGAAAATGTGTTCATAATGAGGGTGGATGCAGAGCTTAAAGAAAGATGAGGATGTCCATGACACCTGCCATGGAAAGTGCAAAAAGAAGTATTTTCATTGTTATGCTGATTCACAAATAGTTACACAAATATGTTTTTTTCTACATACTTCAGCAAAAACTCTTTTTAGAAATGGTAGAAATATACACAGTTGAAAATTCAGAGTCCTTTCTTAAAGATGCAGTGACACTCTGATTAACCTGATGGACTGAAGCGTTTAATGTGGCACAGCCAATATATATACCTCAGGAAATACAGTTTAGCATCACTTGAAAATGGAATTAAACTTAGTTTTAACCTCAGATGTATCAGAATCAAACTCCATTTCCTTAAGCCTAAAAAGACAGATGCATTTACAACAAGCTAGCAATTGAGGCTTTAAGCCTCCACACTAATAAACCCAACTCCCAAGCCAAAGCGAGAAGAAACAAATGTGATATTCTATGTCAGGTACTAATCTTGGTTTCATTTTCTCAACCACCCACTCCAACAAATGAACCATGGATAATGGATATGTGTGCTGTTTCTCAGTAGTTCTATGGATTATCACCTCCTCTTACCTAGAGATTCAAGTTTTCCACTCAGATTTCAGATTAAAATTGACTTGATTTATTTAAACAGTTTTAAATTATACATCAGTTCTGATGCAAGGTGCTGAGGGCTGTTAAAGCTTAAAATGCCCTCAGGCCTTAGTGCATACTAGTGCACTTCAATAAGATCATATGTCCCATAAAATAAGGCACCAGCTCACCACAGATAGGTATTTATTTACAAAGTCCATTCATGAAGACATACCGTACATAGTCTTGTCCAAACCAGGAAGACATGCCTCTGAAGAATGGGGATATATGTGTGCATGAATGTGTGTATGGATCAGTGTGTGTGTGTGTGTGTGTGTGTGTGTGTGTGTGTGTGTGTGTGTGTGTGTGTGTGTGTGTGCGCGCGTGCACGCGATTTGTGATGTGTGGGTGATAATTAAGTGTTTAATTAATCCACACCTTCCTGAAATGTAATCTCTGTCGGAAGTTTCTCTCTCTCCATACTATGATGCCACCTGCTCTGTGGCTCTGCCACTCACTAGGTTATAGGTTTCCAATTAAAGAGCTGTAAAGTTTTTCAATGTAGTTTGTTACCATATAATAACAGCTTCAAACTCTCAGATATTGCTGATGTGCGCCCGAAATTCCTGGTATTGCACTATGTAACACTGTTTTCAAGGGTAGGAGCATGACCCTTTTTATCGGCTTAAGATGAATTAGGCGCTCCTGTAGCACTAATTTGATAACCAGTATGTTGAAATTTAACAAAAAGAGGAATTTCTACATTGCCTTATAATTGAAATACTAGTGTTTTTTTTATCTTTATATATCTGCACTTTTCTGTTCTATGACCGACTTTGGATCTGATTGTGGGTAATCCAGTTTCCTACTTCCTCTATAATACACACACATACCTTCTTCCCACTGTCATCAACTCAGAGGGTGTGTGTGAGAGGTCTTAATTACCAACAAAAACAAAAACACACTCCCTGCACAGGGAGTCCAATTTTCCTTCACACAAATTACATGTCTAGTGGAATGGGTTGTCCTTTCTTTCCAAATTACAAGCATTTTTTCTCTTCTCTGAAGTTAAATCTTAATGTGTTTGCTGCCTTCAGATAATGGGGATTCTAGGTGGATTGGTTGCATTAAGTTGACAAGGAGGAAGAGGAGGAGGAAAACATACCACCAGTGTTGGTAGAGCAGCAGTAGCCATGCAGTCCCAGACTATTCAGGACCTCCTTGAGGAGTGAAGCATGCTGTATCTGGATGGAGTTATAATTCCGAGTTACAAATGAGCCAGGAGTTATCATCAGTAGTTAAGGGATTCTGGGGCACACCATATATATTTACAACACAGGTTTTTTTTTTAGAACTGGTCATGCACAGAGCTCTAGTTTGTCTTATGTTTTATTCACAGTACTAATAAATGGTGGTTCTATACCACCAGTTTTTAGCCATACATTCATATGTGTTTGTGTGTGTGTGTGTGTGTGTGTGTGTGTGTGTGTGTGTGTGTGTGTGTTTGTTGCGGAGGGAGTCTATTGATGCAGCTCAAATTTTATTGTTTCTTGAACATTACCTGCTGCATAAAATGGAGATGGGTTGGGGGTGGGGCAAACAACGAGTAAGAGATAAGGACAAATGAGAAAGAGCTGCTTGAAAGTGTGCATCACCAGGGTGTATTTGCGGTGTGAAATTGCAATTATCTGGACAAGCGGCGAGGTCCTGGCGTCCGGAGGGGGCAACACAAATGTGTGGCTGGCATGTAATTAACAGATAAAACTGTTGGTTCATTAAATGCCTGTGCGGTGTCATGGCTCTGTGGCGGCGCTATCGATTGGCGGTGCTGCTTCAGTGCTCCTCCCACGGCCCAGGAGTTCTGACACTACATCCATCACAGCCTCCCGACCACCAGCATATTTGCAGAATTTTAATTAGCTCTACGCTAAATCCAACATTGTTAGGGTTTTTTTCTACCTTTCTCATTTACTTGCATTTACTTTTTTACTTTTTGGAATAAGACAACACATAATGCTAATGGTTTTAAGGAGAGTGCAATGCGGAATAAGACAACACATAATGCTGATGGTTTTAAGGAGAGTGCAATGCGGAATAAGACAACACATAATGCTAATGGTTTTAAGGAGAGTGCAATGCGGAAGGGAGACAGGTGACAATATGAAAAGAAGAAAAATGAGCACTTGATGGGGAGAGACACAACAAAACCATTCAATGGTGTTAAGTTTTTACCATTTGTAATGTGTTTAGTTTTGCTTTTGCAAATTCATCTTCCTCTAAATATTTTGCAATTTTTTATAAACCCTGCAGCAGTTCTTTTCTCCTGAGTGAATGCATTCTCCCCATCCCATCTCCCTCAGAGTACCAACTACTGACTGCTCTTTTGAGCGCCCAGAGGAAATTAATATGTGGCTTGACAAATTCCATTACTTAAAACTGAGAAAAAAAGTCACATCACACATCTACTGGCTGCATTGACAAGGAAAACTAGGTCCTGTTACTCTTTGCTAGACATGTAATATCTGTGAGAAGCTGTGTGTGAAGTGCGGAGGAGGCCATATGAACAGTGGTAGCCATTTTACTTGTTCCTGCAATGTGAGTTCGCCCTGTACAGCTTCCTTATCAAAGGGACAGTCCAGAGTGAACTGGCAGCTGGTGTCCAAGGACCTTAGGTATTATATAAGATAATGAGAACCTGTGGGGTGAGGACCGTAGCTGTGCAAAACCTGATGGCACCTCTGAGACAGGTTTAAGCGGACGACAGGCACCACTCGACATCTTTTATTTAGATGGTCCCTGATTGGATGTGGAACGTGATTTACATATCCATTGGCTCCTGACTTCTCATTCCACACATCCAACCCTGTTGGGGCTCTTTGTGATGGTATCATCTTCATCAGCGGCCTTGGCATATGCTCTTGTAAAGGCTACTACAGCTCTGTCGTGTCCAATCCACTGCGCACAAGAATTTGGCCATTCGTTATGTCCTTACCGCAGAGTGTATGTGTGCATAAGAACTGATTGGTATCATTTATTTAAGAAGATGGAGTTGGACTTGCTGGCTAAGCCATTCTGCCTCTGAAACAGGCTGAAACAGGATTTCTTGCATAGCTGTTTAAAGAAGAGCTGAAATATGGATGTGACTCACTCAACTTCTCCCACATTCCCAATGAATGGAAATTCAAAAATCCAGTATTGTGCAGAAGATCTGCACATACGTTTTGTCAGATATACATTTGTACTGAAATAACATCCAAAATGTCATGCTTAGGCTTAGTTTGTGAAAACTTGAAACTCACCTATCTTACATTACAGGATGAACTGTGATTATCTGAGTGGTTTATCTTTATAAGACATTGTGTCATTTCACAGAACTAATGGGCATTTCAGCCAGGACCACTTCAGTCAAGAGAGAATGTTTATTTCAATTTGCACTAAGCTATCTATGGCTCTGGTACGACCGTGTTGACCTCCCTGCCCTTCCATGTGCATCCATGGAAAGCCTGAGGTGAGCAAGTAGAGACAAGACCCCCACCCCCGATAGGTACAGAACAGAGCAGGTGTCAATGACAACATACATTGATCAAGTCAGACAGGAAAGAAAGAGTTGGGATGGAGGTGAGTCTCAAAGTGGCTTGCAGTGGCATGAAGTAATGCAGCTTAAATAAGGTGCCCAAAACAGATGCAGCTTAAACAAGGTGCCCAAAACAGATACAGCTTAAATAAGGTGCCGAAAACAGATGTAGCCAATCGTAGGCATAGCAAGGGATCAGCTGAGCTGTCAGCTGACTGTGCGGCCTGCTTCAACTGACGCTATGCTCAATTTGTGAAGTGATCGCTTGTTACTAAAGGCCAAACTGATTGTTTGGATAATATGCTCATGTTAATATAGAGCTGTGCTTCATCAGCTTCATCATTTCTATGTGCATGTGTGGAGAAACGATATCATTGGTACAAATTGCTCTAACAATATTTTCATTCTGATAATTGCCTTACTCTCCCTGAGGACTCTCACTCAATCTCTCTGTCTCTCTTTCACAAACACATACTCTCTCAAAAACACACACACACACACACACACACACACACATATCTGAAGGTGACCAAATTAAGCTGTGATGTAGGACTTAATTACTTGTGACCTTCGACTGATGTTGCCTTATTGTTACCACAGCACTGCATGCAGCTTGTGGACTTAATCACTTTGGCCTTGGTCTGTGGTTGCCAGGTAACCAACTCATTTAACTCCTCAGTAATCCCCATTTAGAAATTCCTGCACCATCCATCCCGCAAGCCCTTATTTACTGTAGCCTAGAGAGTGAGGCAAATTCACATTGTGCAGTGAGCACCATGGCACTACAGTACAGAAAATCTGTGCAGCAGACCGTTCTGACACTGTCAGGAGAAGGTCATCTGTACAGGTCAATCACTGAATCCAATTAAGGAGTATTACATTACACTACATAATATAAAAGGAGAAGAGGAAAAAATGAGATTATGAGAAGGGAAAAAAACAGGGGTGACTTGAGTGAACTCTAAAAGGTGATGTGTCTGTGTCAAAAGGCAGGGCTTGAGTTGGATTATGTAGCTATCAGATTCAGAGTGTGATTAATCACTAGCTTTGCAATTACCCTAGAGATGCCTGCCTGCATAGTGCATACTATGGTGTCTGAAAAGCGCTTGGTACGCATGGACGTCTTCATCACAACTCTTTTATCTCCTTGCCTGACAGATGTCAGTATGATACTTATTTTATTTGGAAATACACATGATCCATTGGCACATTTGTTTCTGATTAATTACCAAAATTGTTTTTATACACAGTGAAAAAGAATGCAGTACTTTCAGAATCAGAATGCAGAATCTCTTCAGAAAAAACAGATCAACACTCACATGGTAGCTGGCACACTAAGATCTGCTTGAACTGTTCTATAACATCCTAGTGGCACTGTAGCCTACCTTTATTGCACCTTTATTGTACCTTGATTGTTGTAAGTCTCTTTGGATAAAAGCATCAGCTAAATTACTAAAATGTAAAATGTTTTATTGGCAGCGAGAAGTACAGCGGTGAAACGCTGTTGAAGTCATATTCTCACCGCATTTAGCAACTGGTGAGGCTGGGAGAGATGAAACCAAAGGTGGTGAATCAGAGGTTCAGATGAGGAATGAAGCGCATGTCACCTGTCCCAGAGCAAAGACAGACGAACCTGTGACAGAGGATATAAGGGGAAACAAGGAGCCTGGGGCACAGCCCTCGCTCTTCTGAAAATCTAGCCTATATTTCCAAAAATCTACTCCTGTCGGTAAATGGTGGGTGCAACTTACACCATATTCTGTGTACGTTTTATCCACCTAATGGTCTCTCGTGTCTTAATTCCTGCTCTCCTCCAGTGCAGCCCATGGCTGTGTTATGTGCCTGATGATGAAATGGAAAAGCTAATTAGAATTGTGTGCGTATAACAAAACTATCGATACCAATGTCCTTGATGGTGACCTATTTTACATTCCACATGAACATCACAAACTATTCATTTTGGAACATTCTGGAAGGATCTGAAGGTTCAAAATTGCAGTCAAAATAAAGAAACAGTTTGGTTTCAAAATCACATTTTCTGCAACCATGAGCTTGGAAAGAAAAAAATGAGCATTTGAGTTGTGATTTTATGAGTAAACTGGCACTTTGTTTCAATATCTGTTGGTTTATTTTCACTCATTAAGACTACGTTTTCCTCAAGGATATGTCATGTTTAAATTGACATGTCAAATGAACTCATCAGAAATATGCTCGGCACTGATGATCCTGACAGTAACATAATGAAGCAATGGGTTAAGCAAAATATTACTTGCGGAAGATAATGCCTCCAACTATACTGAATGCAATTAGTCTTTCCCAAATAGTTGTTACAACACTGCGGCATTTACAGAGTTGCATCATTTATCCAATGATTATTTTCTGTGCATTTCCTAAAATGTGGAAGAATACAGCAATATACTCGTTTGAGCTCATTTAATCTAGTTAGTTTCTTACAGACTGCTCTGTCATCACATTCCAAGACACTGTAGGCCTACCTTTCAGTTTAATAACTACTGGATTAGCTAGTCTCAATGCACTGATATTAAAGTGGAATAGGCTAATCATTGATTAGCTAGTCTCAATGCACTGATATCAAAGTGGAATAGGCTAATCATTGAAAGTTGGATCTAGGCCTACTACTCGGTTTACCAAGGTTTTGATCTTAAATATTTAAACAGTGTGATGTCACTGTCCTTTCAGCCTGGCTCCTGTCCTCTTGTATGTGCACTCTGGTTTGCTGACTGCTTAGTGAGATGCTCTGTGTGTACCAATGGGAGTTCTGATTCTGTAAGTGGTGTGGCAGCACTAGATGAGCATTGCCTTGTCTTTCTTCCGTCTTTAGCTTAAGTTTAGTCTCAGTTTCATGTATTTGCCTACTAGGTCAAATGTTATCCAGCCCCACAGACATAATTTATTTTTCCCGATCACTGATCTAAATACTACTCGTAGTCTTCCCTTGGAATTGCTCTCAGAATAATGACTAACACTGACGAGTTTTCATCCCCATGTGCTTTCCTGTCTTAAGGGGTAAGACTGACCCCTAGTGTTGATAAAAGATTTAAAAAATTGGTTATAGGAGTAAACTGGGTTAGACCTTGCACACAGCGTTAAAAATGAGAGACATGGTATGCATTTATCTCTTCATGTTTGAATAATCATTTCCTTCTAAAAAAATATTTAATTTGTAAAAGGTCTGTAATAAATGAATGAGTGAATAGTTTGAGTGATAAAGGCATCCTTTCCCCCACTCTCCCTCCTCATGTTTTTTTTCTTTGTTCTTTGGCATCTCCCAGACACCAGGACAAATTAAGCCCCATTTGCTATAATGTTCTACAGTAAAATGGGGAAGTTATCAGTGGTAGCTCCACTAGATTAATTTCACGGTTGTGCTTTTGGAGTTAATTATTTCTGGAAATAATAGACTCTCTGAAATTATTCCTTTAAGTTGATACTCATACTGTACCTCTGCAATTAGCGGTGGGGTATTTTGGTCACATACAGCATATTCAACACACTGCATTATGTGATTTATCATGGGTCTTGCAGATTTTAATCTTTTCTTCTGGTCGCTACTCTAAAAAGGAATTATATAAAGTGCCCTACAGCTACCAACATGACTACATTAAAACACTGTATAGATGGAACATGGTTCTTTATTGGCTCTGGGAAATCTAAATGTCCAGCAAAGGATCTTTCCAACATAAAGAATCCTTGGTTCTAAAAGGCTGTGAAGCTGACAGCTAAAGATCCCCTGATCATCCCAGGTCTCAAAGTGCAACCCTCAGGGACTTTTCTGTTGAGCCAACCCATTGAACCCTGGAAGCAAGCCTTACAAAGACACTTTTTTTGCGAAAGAGACTTTTTGTTATCAGGGTGGAGTTACAATTCCATTCCCTTGATTAGGAACATCAAGTAAGTGGAGGGCTTCGTGCCTGTGGCCTCACTGACTTCATTCTTCCAGATCACCCTCGCGTGAGGTTGAGGCGCATTCCTTTGGAGGCGGGTGGTACATTTCACACCAGACCCAGAGTTACCGGAATAGAGCCTGCGTACTTCAGCACTCAATTAGAGACCACACTCATCACAAAACCTGCCTGACTAATCTCTCTGGTTTGCTATACATGAATGTGAGTTTCCAGTGTGTGTAAAATGGCAGAACCTTGAATGTATGATATGAGCATATGAAGAGGGAATGTCTAATTACAAGTAATGTTGTAAAGAATGCGCAAATCAGTAAGCAATTCTCTGCCAGTGACAGGAGTGTCACTCACACTCCTCAGTTGTATTGAAATACTTCACTGACAGGCCTTGTTTGATGCAGCCACACAGAACAGGAACAGGATATTTTTTTTATTATTATTTTATTTATTTTTTTGGAGGGGGCGGTGATGGTTTTGGGGGTATTTGCGGCCTGAGGTTAAAGAGCTGCATTCTACACAAGTTGCTCTTTCTTTGTTGGCTCCACAAAGGAGAGAGAGAGGGAGAGTCGTCACTTTGGTGGATATTCAAAATAGAGCCTAGTAACTTCTTCAAGATGGCACTAATTGGCCCCGCTGGGAATTTGGAGTTGGAAATCCTTCATGTGACTTGTGCACTGCTCTCAAACATAAGCTCTTGTGTCGCAGATGAAAAGACACTCTCCACTGCACGATCTTCTGATTACGATGAGAGTAATTGTGATCTAACAAGATATCATAGTGGGATCCTTTTAATACACTAAAACATTTGATCATTACAACAAGCCAGAGACTATTTCCTTTCCAAGTCCTTGTCCACAGGAGGTTAAGATATGCATGTGTAGCAGAATCTCACCCATCTAATTATGTCTTCTGAGCCAACATCAGAGTTTGGGTCCATATTAATCCTACTGATCAGCAACCCTGTTTGACTTTAAAGATTATTCATTGCTCATCAATATTAATTTCAGACGGTGGTTCTTAATTTGGATACCACTTCAATATAAAGCAATGTTGGAATACAGAATATTTAAAGTGGTAATTGTTTCCACCTTTTCATTCACTGAACAAGCAGATGGATGAGTGAAACAACATAAAAATGAAAAAATATGCCTAACAACCACATGCCATGTTCATGAGTGAACTACTACTATACCTGCAGTAAGTTAGTCACATGTGCAATCAGTGATTTACAGTATGCTTGATATGCCATGCACGCAGTGCAACAAAGACACACCAGCAGAGGGCTTTGGAAAGAGCAAAAACATTCACCCGGAAGCCGACAATCCCTACTCTCATGATGTCACTCGCTTAAGCAACATGGTGAGCCACACCTAGTTAATCATCAACCCCTCAGTGCTAAAAACAAAATGAGCCACAGCCTGCTGTTCTGACACACACACAAGAGGAAACATTTATTTAACAAACAGGTATATAAAATTGAGAACTTTACAACAAACTGCATATACATATTTACCCATTCTGACACCAAACCAAAGGTAAACTCCTGCTGACTCCTGCTATGAAACTGTGTTATATTTAACACATGTGACACATCATAAACTCTCTTCAAAGTATTTAAAAAGGAGAATTCCAAATGAAATTGGCCATTAAGACATTTTTGGAGTACCAATTTACAGCACTGTGTCACGATACCCCCAGTGCAAATATAGTACTTGTATTAAGTGCAAAAAGCTTTGACGAAAAACAAAACATTCTGGAAAGTACTCACTTCATCCATTAGAGGTCTACGACGTTATGAAGAGTTAAGGTCAGCAGCACTTTACACAACACAAACACATACAGTAAACTTGTCATCAAACCAATACTTGTCTGCAATGATGTCTCTCCAGCACTCAGAGGTGGAGTAAACACTGAATTTAGAAAGTGAAAGTCCTTCTATGTATTTCTTCTGCTTGTGCACGTAACACAGGTGATCACTAATTAGCTGACCTACTTGACTGAAGGGATGTGCTAATTTTGATCAGCTGATTTACTAAATCTTTGGAAAAATAATTTGGCAGGATTTTTACTTTCTGAACCGGGGATGAGAGTAGAATTTATAAACTGATTCACCATATCATTTTAGGTTTTAAGTACAGATATGAGTTGGATTTACCATCCTGGTGGTGAAAATAAAACATGCCATCATGTTGTGCACTGTCATCATTTTTTGTTGTAAACCTCTGCCAGTGTTCTGAACTTTGGGCCGAGGGTGTTCAGGAAGTCCAGATTGTCATTGGGGTTCTGGTCACTACAGCAACCCACTGAGCCAGCCACAGAGCCCTCCCCCTCAAAGCCGTACGAGTGAAGAATGTCATCTGCGTATCTACCATCCTCACCTGTGCGCAGGTAATTCAGCTTCTGCAAATGCACAGCAGGACTGGGATTAGCACTGAATGCCCATAGGATTTAGTAGAGCAACCACATTGAAACTATGTCAACTCAAGAGCATAACCAGATTATTTATGACAACTACAAAAACATGTTTATGTTCATGTTTAGGATACATAAGTCTTCTGTATTGTCAGAATGTGTTTATAATTCTCTCACAGGAACTACAGGTCATTACTATAGCTAAAAGCTTGAAAAGTGACAATAGGTGCTCACCATGTCTAAATAGATGCCATTTGTTCTCCATGTTTGAAGAGTGGCTTCGTCCCTCTGGTTAAGAAGGAACACATTGTTCTCTGCCCTGAAGTCATGCTGGCTGTTCATGTCCAACATGTCTGAGGACTGCTGCAGGAAGGGTTGCTGGGAGTCCTGCCAGGCTCCTGCCATGGAGGTGGCGTTCATGACTCCCATGGAGTTCATGGTGTCAAACATGCCATTGTCCACTGCAGTACCTTTCACTGACTGATCTATGCCCGATGTGGGCACAATAAGAATGTTGGAAACCTAAAGCGTGTGAAACAAAAACAAACATGTTAATGGAGGCCATCAGACTTTCCTGAGATAAATATGCCTTCGTAACTGAAAAAAAAACAAACAAATTTCCAATGCAAAGGAGGTCAGAAATACAATCTGGCATAATTTTTAAAGTATGTTGCTTTCAAAATATTAATTGTTAGCTTTGTAAATTAGCATGGATTATTTTCAGGCCAACGTAACAGTCAATCAAGAAAAAAACTCGCACACCATTATTTGCCGTTGAAAAATAAATAAACAAAGTGTTTAATCCAGGGGTCTCAAACTCAAATGAGCTGGGGGCCACTTCTGCCAACATCATCTGATTGGAGGGCCGCGTCAGTGTTAAAGAATAATACAAAAAAGAATGGCAAATACCTAAAATGCAATGGGGGTTTTTTTTCAAATACTGTATTTTCAAACAGAAAGTGCAAGTCTTTTTATCTATTTTTAGACACCTGTGCTATAAAATAATGATAAAATAAATATATATATACAAATTATGAAAAGAAACAAAAAAAGCATAAAAACAGGTATGTGTGTGTTTCACACCAAATAAAAATATTTTCCTCTCATAACTTATTTAAACCTGGCATATCAAAATTTCAAAAGGCCATGGCTTGAAAGTGGTCCGTTACGGACACTATCATCACGATTAGCACTGCAACCTCCAGCTATTTTGGGCAGAGGGTCGAAATAAGCATGGTATGCTTAGTGGACACCGTTGTACGCAAAGACGCACCTCCATTCACAGACGCACCGTGACTATCACTGTCAATAGACGATCGATCATAATATAATCTCCAAAAGGCAGATATTCTCCTTCAGAATCAGAATAGGTGAATAGCATAGCCTACCCAAGACTTCATCACACGTGAATGTTTTTTCAACATTTGGTGTAGGCCTATTTCTGCTTCAATTTGTGCGAAACTAAAAACCTGGCCTGCATCGCTTCCGCATCATTACAAACAAATGCACGTCTTCATGTTTCTCGCGTGTAGGCTAATACACTGTATTTCCTGAAAACTGTGTGCAGCGATTTTGGGCTTGAATCAACCTCTGGGTGTCTAGCAACTAGTGGAGGAGAGTACAAATGAGATTTGTTACTGTACTTGGATCTATCATCTATTTTAATCAGTGTCGTTGTTTGTCACAATTAAAAATACCCTCAAGGGCCGAATTACATTATTATTTTGAAATAGGCCGCGGGCCGGGAGTTTGAGTTTTAATCCATCAAGCCAAGTTGCTGCCAAGAGGTGAGGTGTTATTTTCAGGCCAATGCATAAATGTATGAACAGATGCAGTGCTTACCTCCTCTCCTGGTCCTTCAGTGTTGGATTTCAGCAGCATTCCGCCACTCCCATGTGCATCAACATGCTTTGGCTTGTCTTTCCCCGTCACACAAAAGAAAGCAGCTAGGACACCTTAGAGTGTGAAAAAAAAAACACGAGTTACATATGACGAATCGCTTGTGATTTCAACATGCACCACTCTGTGCAGTCCGTTATTTCTGTATAACTTAAGTAAGTAAGTAAGAGTGTGTGTGCTAGTGGGTGTGTATGCTTGCTTGTGTACACCTGCTTGTCACTGTGGGTTGTACTCACAAAGCAGCAGGAGCAGGGCCAGGCCCAGCAGCATGGCCAGTATGCCTCCGACCCCCAGCGCAGTGGACGTCTGGCTGGCTACACACTGATTGAGCTGACAGCGGCAGATCTTCACTGTGACCGTCTGTGTGTCTCCCTCACCCTGTAGGTCTTTGACCAGCACAGGGATTGTGTACGTCGTCCCCGTGGGAAGCTCGCCTGCCTGCTGCAAAGTGGCTGCTGTGTCTAAGAAAACACAGGTCAGTTATATGTTATTTAACCGCGCATTTGGGGACTGAGGTAAAACCATTGCAATTAGGAGCAAAACTGAAGATGTTTAAACACTAACAACCCTGTCAGGCCCAACCCACTGCCACACTGTTCAATCTCACTTTCATCACGATCACGATCACACATCACCTAATTTTATGTACAGTTAGAAATTAGCATATTCATTTTTATGGAGCCTGGGAGTGGCCATTGCAACACATTTTTACATTGGAAACTGATATTTTACTGGAACTGTAAATTAATTTGACTTAATATGTCTCTTGTTTTAATTAAACAAGAATAAATTGTGGGAATTAAATAATTATAATGACTGCATGATATGATTAAAACAACAGCCCGATTTAGTAAAACCTTCACTCAGAATGGCCACTCCTGGGCTCCGTTCTTTTCCCCATCCTTTACTGTATGTTACTATTGTACTTGTGTGCACGTTTAATGCACTCCTGATCCTTTACTGTATGTTACTATTGTACTTGTGTGCACGTTTAATGCACTCCTGATCCTTTACTGTATGTTACTATTGTACTTGTGTGCACGTTTAATGCACTCCTGATCCTTTACTGTATGTTACTATTGTAATTGTGTGCACGTTTTACTATTGTAATTGTGTGCACGTTTAATGCACTCCTGATTCTTTACTGTATGTTACTATTGTAATTATGTACACGTTTAATGCACTCCTGATTCTTGCCATAGGCTGATCTTACTAGGAATGATGGTTGTGATCATCATAATACAATTGCTCTCATTATCATGTTAAACCTTACCATTGAGTTTACTCAGTGTCCATTCGCCTTCATAAGGCTTTCTCAGTTCAAACAGGAAGGGGGAGGAAAATGGCGTCTTGTCCTTGTCCTCTGCCACCAGCACCACAGAGCCTAGCTCCCCCTCCTTCTCACACACAATCAGTTCGTGGGTCGGGAGAAGTGGAATGTTGTCATTCACATCCTCAACAATGATGAAAACGGTTCCTGTTCCTGTTTTAGCACCTGACAGAACAAAGCAATACATATTTGACTGGGGCTGAATAGGATTTAGTGTTCTCTGGTACCTATGCATCATTATCAATCCAGCTGGCTCTGTGTAATGGCACCTGGTTTTGTATGTGTCACTTGGTGGGGCAGGATTATTCAGATTGCCTGAAGGATTTTGATCCACCAGTACATGTGAAATAGAGGTCATCAGACTCCCAGATATGACTGACAAGTGGTGACCACACCCAGGCTTCAGGGGCGTGTGGGCCTGTGGTTCAGACTATGACTAATGTGCTGTCTGTTGTTGGTGTAAGCAAGATAATCCTCATGCAGTCATGGTTTACTCACTGGCATCAACTGCTTTCACGGTGATGTTGTACATGTCATTCTTGACTAAGTGAGACTCCCTGTCCACAGTGTTGGTGATCTTCAATTCGCCAGTGCTCTCACCCACTTCAATCCAGGAAGCTGGGTCTGAGATCTCATAATACCTGCAACACAACCATACAATATCATAGGAGCAGTTCACTGATCATGTTTGATGAGGATCTTCCTGGCATCACAGAGAGCTTGGTAAACATGTCAAATTCAAATTCGAGTAAATTTATAGCCACTGTAACTGATTAAGATGAAAGTCCTACTAAGGGATGGGTAGGCCATATCAACAGACAGTGTCTGTACACAGACGCGATAATAAAGTTCACATGCTTCTGTTACAATGAGTCATTTACACACAAGAGATAGCAAAGGTGTGCCTCCGCTGTTGAGTCTGTTACCATAGCAGTTATATCATAGCCTATGTAATAGCCTATGTAATGCAAGACGGAGTACATGTAAGTAAAAACAAACACATATTACAAGCATAACAGGCTTACCTGATTCCTGTGTTACTACTGGTCTCTGGGTCTTTTGCTATGTATTTGCCAATGACTGTACCATTCGGCAGGCCCTCTTTGATTCTCAGTGTCAAGTTTGCGGGCATGAACTCTGGTCCCTCGTCCTCATCCTCCACATTCACGTCTATGGGGATAGAGGCCCAGCTGGCCTGGGTGCCACTCAACTCTGCTTCATTCCGAGCCTGAACCTCAAGCTTCACAGCTTTGTTCTTTTCATAGTCCAAGGGCTGGAATACAGACGATGAGGAATGTTGAGTATTTAGTATAGCTAAATCCAGGGTAACACTTTATTCAGGTAGTCCACTTAGAGAGACTTGACAGATGTTTCTAGAAATTCAGTCAGTTCAATGAAGTTCAGTCTTTCAAAGAAATACTGAAAATCACCTTAACCAATCCTAACCCCTAACCCCAACCTTATTTTGTTGTTAACAGTGTCAACAACCACAACCATCCAAATAAAGCCAGTAAATTCAGCAAAACTACATGAACCACACATACTGCTTTCCTATCAGTGCTAAGTTAAGAATATCTTGTCCACACTGTTATCAGCTATAATGATCAGATTAGACTTGTATGTTCACACTATTAATTCCTTGCATTCCATATCTACATGGGAACATGCTTGCTATGCAGAATTGCAATTTATCTTACTTGTGTTTATTCCATTGTGAGATTTTTTAAATGTTTTGTATAGTTAGAAGTTAGAAAGTAGAATGTGTGTTTCTGTAATTAGATGTCAAAACACCAATGAAAAATGATTTGTTATAATTATTATAAAAGTTATTATAAAAGTATTAAAAGTTATTATAAAATTATTTGTATGTAATTATTATAAAAGTATTTGAATGATATACTTTCAAATCCTCAGTCAAGGCTTAACATGTAGGAATTCCTGTCAGCATTTTATGAATCAGGTACATCAGGAAAATCACCTTTGTCAGGTACAAAAGTCCCTCATTTGTGTCTGGGTCGGTCTCAATCCTGAAAAGGCCAGCGTCATTGCCCTTGGTAATGGCAAACACAGACTTCCAGTTGGGTGTTTTTGTCAGGTCTTTATCTTCCACTGGGATTCTGAGTAGAAGAGTTTCTCCCTCTACATTTTCTTTGACATTTACACTGAGCTGTGAGGGAAACAGAGAGCTTGAGAACAGTGTACATCTACTGTAGCTAATTCACAGAATTCACAGGTGCGTTAGGTATTATTCCTAATTACTAATGTTTTGCATGGATGTGCGCTCTTAAAATAACCAACTCGCCATAGACTTCAGACCAGGTTTCTCTTGGTCAGTGGCGTAATGCGTTTTAGGTGGTGTACAACTTTGCACCAGGTGGAAAACGAGTTTTACTACATGCGCCAGGGTGCAAAATAGGGGCCATCATCTTAAATATCACTATTTATCATATTTAAAAAAGTGAAATGTATTGACTTAGTATTTAACTAGATATTAACATATTATCTTTAACTTATTAGACCGGAGTTTCCCTTTAACTAAAAGACCATATTTTGAAACAGCCATAGCATTAATCATTTTGTTTTCCTTGCCTATAAGTGTGGATACTTACAGAGGTCTTTGAGAAAACTGGTGGGTTGTCATTGATGTCTTCCAAAAGAATCGTGGCTGTGGCTGTGTTAAACAAACCATTTGGTGCTCCATTCATGTCTCTTATCTCCACGGTGATGAAATGCTTATCTTTCACCTGCATAAAGGAGATAGTGAAAGGGTTTATCACAAAGGGTTTTCACACATACATTCACGTAGTTGCAGATTTGTAAAAAGTTTATTAGTTAATATTTAGACTTTTCTTTTCCTGAGATAAAAAGTTGCTTTGAATGATGGAGTCTCAGGTTACCTCTCGATCTAGTGTGGCAGTTCGTGTCTTAATGACACCTGTCTGAGCATCAATAGAGAACAGGTCGTTGCCATCCAAAAGAGTGTACTTAATCTTGGTGTGCTCTGTGCCAGTTTCATCTCGGTCTGTTGCATTAACGTGCCCAACTACAACACCTGAACAAAGGATCAATACAGAATATTTGAGTCATTAAATTGTGATTGATTGACTTTTGGTGTTGCTATATAACCTATAAATATTTTTTCCGAACAACTAGGTATAGATTTGAAGGTTTTGAAATCTATTGATGTCACAAACAAGAAATTATTGATTTCAGTACTAATTCCTTTCTAAAAACCCTTTGAAAATACATTAATTTGGGTGGTGGGTTGTGAATGATCAGATGATAAGTAAAGATAATTCTGAACATGTCATAGTTTAAACAGAAATACCATCTTCCAAAACACTTTTTATGTCTTACCTGCACTCTGTTCCAAAACAGAGAATTTGAGTGACCCAGTGAATGTTGGGGCATTATCGTTCACGTCGGTCACTTGGACTGTGAGAGGCAGAGGTAGGTCAGTCTCCTTATTAGTAAACCTATCATAGACCTGGACCACAATCTTAAGTGACAAAAACAACAAAAAAAGGACAAAAAATGAAGAGCAACTGTTACTATAATGAACACTGACAATCTGACAATCCAATAATTATGCTGTTAAGTCTTAAGTCTTTTTTTCACATGTCAAACTTATTGGCTTGAGTCTTTGAATAATACAAAACATGGATTTCTATGCAACGTCACGAAAACATGCGTGCGCAACTAAGAGGCAGAAAGCACCATAGAACAGCATAGAGCAGTGCTGTCCATGAAAAGATTACAATGAGTTTTTTTTGCTGAAAACTGCACCACTCAAAATCACAATGGTTAGAGAATGTTCAATATCCCTAAAAGAATGCATGTCTTCGCCATAATAATGCAAATGAACGATAAACTCCTAAAGTGAGCGCGCATCTAGTTTTGTTGGTAAACACCTTTTTTTTCCCCTCTTACTTGAAATTGAGGCCATTCCTCACGGTCAACAGCACTGTGGACCCTCAGCATCCCAGAGAACTTGTCCACAGTAAATACCCCCACTGGATCCTTGTCCACTCCAGGACCAGAAATGACATAGTACACAGAGTGGTTGGCAGAGGAGTCGGATCCAACCTGCACAAAAAAGACAGTTGATATATCTCATAATGTCAATGACAAGCAAATATGGCTAAATAAGCAGCACCACAAGCTAAATTTTTGTTCGAGCACTCTGCTAGAATTACAGTTTTTCTCAGTCATGATTCAGTGGATTTTTCAAATCATCATTAACGTTTGCACTACAGTAACTGCTTTTCTCAAAACATTTTGTGCAAATAGCAACACATAGTGGATTACCTGCAAATGCATGTAATTTCCTCAAAATGCTTACTTCATGTCTCAAAAGCAAATATTCATGCCAATCAACATGGCAGTGCCATCATAATGACACCTTCCTCTCTCGCTGTCATGAACAAGATAGTCAAAATGCGTAGCCATGTCACTATTGTGGTTTACCCAGTAAACCTTCTTATGAAAATGCACAAGGCTGCTTTTTCCTGTTTGCCATTATCAATTTCAAATGACAAATTACTGTATGTGGGAGATTGTAGGAAAGAATCACATTTTGAGAATTTCAATTTTTTGCCTCATTTCCAGAAATACACTTGACTCCATAAACATAAAACATTACAAAGCATCTTACTCGCTCAATATCCTTTGAAAGCCCTGAATTGTCATTTTCAACAATGCTGATGGGAGGAGGGCTCCATCTTCTTTTGAAGCGTCTCAGAATTCCGGTCTTTGGGGGCTACAATGTATGACACACACTCATGAGACACTACATTTGAATTTGACAAACATTCAATTTCCTTTAGTCCAGAGCCACCATACCAGTCAACACTACTGACATTAGTTGAGTGTATATCTACCTGAGTTGACTTCTGGGAGATGTAGACATCCATTTTACTTTGCCTCCCATCACTGTCCTGGGCCCACACTGAGAAGTGCCTCCCAGCGGAGGGCACCTCGGTGCTGTGGAGAGCAACAATGGTGCCATCTAGGTGTATGGCAAAGTCAGGGTCACTTGTTTCAACACGCTTTAGTTGGGAAGCACAGCCAACTACATAAACTGAGAAGGGTAGGAAAATCAGATGTTAACATGGTGGAGAAATTCTTTGCTTGTAGCTATTATGTGGATCATTGAGAAAGAGAGAGACAGAGAGAGACAGAGAGTGTGTGTGTGAGAGAGAGAGAGAGAGAGAGAGAGATTAATGGTATCCATAAATGAATGCTTCTAAATGCCTCTTATTCTCACCTTTTGACAGAACATGACCCGCATTTATTTCTTGGGGAGCCGTAGCATAAAAAGAAGGAGGAAAACAAGACTCGCCACATGCACAGAAAATAATCTGAAATACAACAATATGGCACTGTATAAGACTGATGACTTTACCATCTTTAACATCAACAGATAACAATGCAGACTTCAGTGTTTTTATGGAATTATCTTTTTCTTTATAACTATGTAGAATCCATCAAAGATTAACATCAAACACGTTTTTGTCTCTTAAAAGGGTATTTCTCAGTCACTAAAAGAAGTAGTTGTTACTAACCTCTACACAGACGCAAATCCACAATATCATGTGATGAGACATGCTACCAACTTCTTGACTCTTCATGGTCAAAACAACAATGATTCACTGAAAAAGTAAAAACAGTATATAAGGGTATATACTGTGTTTTGGGTGTGGATGGGCGTGGATGGGTGGAGTGAATCTGCTCTGTTTCTTCCCATACCTTCATCTGGTTGAGTAGCCACACGCTACACACACACCTGTTTTGAACACTCACGGCATAAACGAAGATTGTTAAAGCGGAGCTCCGCCTTAACAATCTTTGGCATAAACTCTAGCTTGTGTTTGTTCTAGTGACGTACACCAGTTTCGCCCGACTCCACCCTTGTAATCTGGGAAAGTGAAAGAACTTCCGGCACGGCGGGCACCAACATGTTGCATTAGTACTCGTGTGGCGGTGTAGCCTTGGGCTACAGGGATGTCACCAAGGGGTGACCGTGGGTAGCTGCGCCCACCACAACATAAACTCTGGCCACCCCTGGCTATGTCACACCCATTATTATCTGTTGAATTGCTCAAGAAGTACTTATCACACATAAATCACACAGATATGACGTGACCCGCATTTATTTCTTGGGGAGCCGTAGCATAAAAAGGAGGAAAACAAGACTCGCCACATGCACAGAAAATAATCTGAAATACAACAATATGGCACTGTATAAGACTGATGACTTTACCATCTTTAACATCAACAGATAACAATGTAGACTTCAGTGTTTTTATGGAATTATCTTTTTCTTTATACAACTATGTAGAATCCATCAAAGATTAACATCAGACACGTTTTTGTCTCTTAAAAGGGTATTTCTCAGTCACTAAAAGAAGTAGTTGTTATTAACCTCTACACAGACGCAAATCCACAATATCATGTGATGAGACATGCTACTAACTTCTTGACTCTTCATGGTCAAAACAACAATGATTCACTGAAAAAGTAAAAACAGTATATAAGGGTATATACTGTAGGTGTTTTGGGTGTGTATGGGCGTGGATGGGTGGAGTGAATCTGCTCTGTTTCTTCCCATACCTTCATCTGGTTGAGTAGCCACACGCTACACACACACCTGTTTTGAACATTCACGGCATAAACGAAGATTGCTGCTAGCAAACATGAGAGCCATTCCAACTTTCAGTTATCGTCAAATATCTACCTATACACAGCCATTAAACTATTTGAATATCAACATTCATTCAACTTCCAGTCTGTCAACAACTTTTAAACTATTTACCTTCAATTTTTAAACGGTCTACTTTTAAACTATCATTAAACTATCTATTAAACTAGCTGTCTATCAACAAATTTTAATCTATCTACTGTCTATCAACAATTTTTAAACTATCTACATTCAGCTTTTAAACAGTCTACTTTTAAACTATCAACTTTTATTAAGCTATGCAACCACCATGTCTATCCTAGCATCACCGTAGTAACCATCTCTGTATTATCTGTTTTAACTATACATGATATTTTACATCACAACTTTAGCATTTTCATGCACTGGTAATGCCTTGGAATTGCATTTCTAGTTTGCAATTGCAAATCTATGTGTTACAGTAAGACGAACGTTTTGCTGTTGTATAGGTTTTGTTAGGCAACATAAATTAACACATTTTGGTCTCTTTATTGTCTTAATTGTATATTGATTTACTAATTGTGCAGCACAAGTCAAATTTCATTCAACATGTGCGTGCAATTTTTTTTTATAATTAAGTGTTCCACGTGCGCTAAAAAGTGCCCCCCAAAATGTCTGTGCACGCCACTGGCTGTTGTGATAAACGGTTCTCGAGAAAATTAACTACACATGGCATTTAATCATATTTCCATTGTGCTTTGTCTATCTCACAAACGCTTTGGTCAAAACAAACCATATATCAAAATAAACAGCAGACCTTACCGAACACTAAGATAGCCTATGCATTAAGAATAAACGAGGATAAGCATTCCTCAGTATAGTAAGTGGATCCCGAGTAGGCTAATCCGGTTTTGAAATTGCAGCAAAATTCTACATGCTATCCAACTTTTGTCTGAAATTCTAATAGCAGCCCAAAATAATGAACTTGCTTTCCAAATCAAAGAATCATAAGTTGGTCATGGCATGCACAGATCATCTGTGCTTTTAGATATTTCTACCAGCATGCTTCAGGTGGCATGGATGCAGACACCAAGTATTTTTCCATAAGATAAAGGCTGATCTAAGATATATGCTCACATCATACTTTCCCAGATATGGGTAGGCTAGACCTGAAAACGGATATAGCCTAGCATATGAAGAGCTCTTTTCCAAAACGCTATAAATCCATTTTTGTCAACATTAATGTCATGTTATTATGACCGCCGCGCAGCGAAGCGGCGGTCATATAGGTTTAGTCAGATTTTTTTTTTTTTTTTTTTTTTTTTTTTTCGCATGCCCAAATATCCGTCAATGATTCCCGGGACACTGAAAGACCTGGGTACACGAAACTTGGTGGGCATGTAACCCCACATGGATAGCATGGAACCGTTGTTTTTCGTTTTGATCTCTAGCCCCCCCCGCGCTGGACTGGACCCCCGAAAGGAGGGTAGGGCAGACACAGTTTTCTGTGAATATCTTGAAAACCGTAGGGTTTAGGAGGACCATTTTTTTATGTTGATCTCAAGGAGCCATGTCAACCCATTCCATAACCACTCATTTCATGTATAGCGCCACCTAGTTAAACACAAAAAAGTAAAAATGAGGTGTTGTAATTGAAGGTATCTGTCACCTAACATAGTCAAAACTGCACGAAATTGGAAGTGTAGGATCATTATGACACCCTCTGTATGCACGCCAAGTTTTGTGGAATTCCGTTCATGGGGGGCCACACAATAAATTAATTTATGTTACTATACACCAACTGGCCTGTAGGTGGCCGGAGACAGTTTTCTGTGAATATCTCGAGAACTGTAGGGGCCTAGGAGGTCCACCTTTTTATGTATGTTGGTCTTAAGGGGGGCATGTCAACCCATCCCATTACCACTTATTTCATGTATAGCCACCTAGTTAAAAAAATTAAAAAGCAAAAAAATTAGGTGTTTTTCATCACAATATCTCTGGCTGACAAGGTCAAAACTGCACGAAATTAAAAGTGTAGGATCATTATGACACCCTCCGAATGCATGCCAAGTTTTGTGTACTTTCGTTCATGGGGGGCCTTACAATAAAATAATTTATTTGTACATTTAGTGACGTACACCAACAAGGATTCCCGGGACACTGAAAGACAGGGGTACACAAAACTTGGTGGGCATGTACCCCGACATGGATAGCATGGAACCGTCATTTTTCGTTTTGATCTGTAGCCCCCCCGCTGGACTGGACCCCCCGAAAGGAGGGTAGGGCAGACACAGTTCTCTGTGAATATCTTGAGAACTGTAGGGCATAGAATGACCATTATTTTCCGTATGTTTGCCTCCAGGGGTCATGTTAACCCATTTCATGTGCACACATGTGCACAAATAGATACACACACACACACACATACATTCACAGTAATCATACGTATGACACATACTCACACAGTAGACATATGTACGCTTGTATGCACAGGCACATACGCAGGCACACACAAGCACGCACACACACACACACACACACACACCCACACACATAACATAAACATAACACAGACAATCAAGAATTTCTCAGAATTATGAACAGGCAAGATGGAGGTGGGGTTGTATAAAATTAATTTTACATGTGAAATCTATGAACTAATCATGTTTTGGTACTTGTTGTCTAGCAGATACCAGTGAGAATTGAGTGTGGATAATGCAATTTAGTGAGACAGTTAGAATCATATAGGCCTTTCAGCGTGATTTCTTTTTGTGGAAAAAATGTGCTGGACTGGGCGGCGGTCATATTTTGTACCGCTCTGCGGTACATCTAGTTTAATTGTTTTTCAGGTCATATCAATAAAAGTGCAGTTGTGTTGTTTTAAAAAAATATTTATGAAAATGCATTAAAATGGAGGATAAAGCGTTTTGGAGCCAAACTCTTCTTATGTGGCCCTATATGTGATATGTGATATTACTATTCATTTATACCCTCCCCCTCCCCGTTTTGGCGTGCCACCCCAAGATTGTGTGGTTTATGTACAGTGTTAGTGCCTGCAGCAAAGGTGTAAGACTTCATCAGAAATATAATGGACATGATTCATTTATTGATCTTTCTTAATAAAATTGCAAAATGAGCACTGGTTGTGACGGAGATGGGTAAAAGGCAGATAATAAATTCCCACGCACTGGAATGTATTATCTGTGAACACACATCCACACTAGGTGCAGTGAGCACACACACACACACACACACACACACACACACACACACACACACACACTGGGAGCAGTATGAAATACCAAAAAGCAACATGATATTTGTGTTCCAGTTTCTTAGAGTATTTACAGTATTCTCAGAGTCAGACTATGGTTACTAAGCAACCAAAAGAGCCTTTTTCCCATCTGCCCTGTATTTACTCTGTGGTGTTTCTGCTCCAATGTGGACATGTGACTTCTCATCTAAGTGCTGTGGAATGTGACTGGGAAAGGAGCTCAAGTGGGAGAGGCTTGAGTCAGGCAGATGAACTCACGGCGTCACCCTGAGCAGACTGATAAGAGAGCCACATTTGGAGGCCGCAGCCAAAGCTTTTGGGTTGGCTGAGTGTACAGCACAGAGAAGCAATTCCTTTCAGAGAAAGTCATATTAAAGGAACAGCATGATTTATCTCTAAAGCTGTCTCTGGTTTCATTACTATAAAGCTGTCTCATTCCACCTTACATTTAAGTCTTTGCTAAGTGGTTTCAGGAAATCTGAAATTGGAGGCTACTTGTTGCTTCTGAATTGTTTCCCATGAGAACATTATGAAAAGTTCATGAAGAAACGTTTATGGTTTGAGTGGACATGGACTGAGTGAGCACTTACAGGTTAACATTACCTCTAGTGACTTGTCCACGGCCTGATAAAACGTATCTTTAATGTATATCAGTATGACTGGGTGTGTCTCAGCTGTTTGTGTGTGTGTGAGAGAGAGAGAGAGAGAAGGAGAGAGAGAGGGAGAGGTGTGGCTTAAGTAAACAGACAATAAATTCTGCCTTCAGCAGATGATATTCTCTAGTTGCACCCATCTGGTGGTTAACAATGGGATGGCATATGAGGGATACGAGGGGTCCAGAGATCCTGGTACAGCTTACAAGGGTAACAGCTATTGTGGGGATTCTAAGAATCAGATTGAAAGGTGAAAAAAAAAAGTTTGCTTTTCAACAAAAAAAGAAGCAATCATGGGATTTGGGATTGAGAAATCCTTCTAACAGTACAGATTCACTTTGTTAGGATACTGCATTATGGGCATCCCCAAATGTTTGACAGCACCCTCCTTTTCAGTGTAAAGTGTCAATGGAGGGGAGGGGGTGTCTAAAGCATATGCATTCGACTCCTATCAGGTGTAACAATCTGACTAAGTAACTGTGTCACTGAAAAACCAACATTGACTTGTCTCATGTAGTGCATTCACCCGAGCTGTCTGAATTTGTTATTATAATTTAAAAAAATATATATTTTGTGCATTTCTGATGTGCTGCCCTGTGGTGTTATGCCAGAGAGGCAGAAATGTTTACTTCCCATAAGCTAAAGAAAAAATATGTCTAGTACAACATGCTTGTCCACATACTTCTCATTGTTTGAGTCGCTATGGCAATGTTATCTTTTTTTTATCTCATTATCTGCCTGTGAGGAGTGGCTTTGTTCATCTTTTTTCTACATCTTTGTATTTGTGTCTCACTTTTGTCTCACTCATTTTTCAGCTTGATTCACAAACTTTCATATTTGGTTGCATAATGCCAATATACGTTATTTCTTTTTTTGCCCTTGTGTGTGTGTGCATGTGTGTGTGTGTGTGTGTGTGTGTGTGTGTGTGTGTGTGTGTGTGTGTGTTTGTTTGTTAACCGATAATAATCTGCCTCTCCTTTAGGCACGTCAAAACAGTTTTATTTCATCAGAACACACCCACACCCATTTTGCTCATTTTTCGTAAGAAAGATCCACCACAAGTAAATGTCATATTTCCCATGAAGTCTTACACCTTCACTTCAGGCTACAACGCCACACCAGTGCCAAAGCAACATACCTGCTTTGTCTTGCTAACAGTGCGAGGAGTCAGTTCTGTAACTATGGGACTCACCCTTGAGTACAGCGTACTGCCTAGGCTGTAAGTTAATGATTCGTTTGTTTTTCAGATATGAAACCAAATGAAGTCACAGTTGCTTTTTCATGACAGGCAAACTTGCTAACTAAGTCATTCACATACATGTTCTGATTTATCCTTGAAGCTATCCTTTGAATACTGTAAATCATTTGCTGACATTTTCTGCACATAGGCTATTTATCTCTGAAGAACTGCTTCCAATATTCACCAGGCTTCTTTTCATAGACTTTCATGTTTTTAATGTTCTAGGCGTTCTTTGAGTTTAATCTTGCATGTGTATTGAATAACTATTTGACCCGAAGTACTTTTTAATCATTAAACATCTAGGTGATATTGCACAGGGGTATACTCACTTATTTTGTATTGTTTAGTTTGTAATTGGCAGAAGCCATTAAATTTGTTGTTTACAATAAATTAATTAATTTACTTGACTTGCCTTGACTTCACCCATGAATGAGGATCCTACACTTCACAATGGACTTCTGTCTCTGCTTCACCTTATCAATAATTAGTGCCACACCTATACCACGGTACTTTGAAATAGCCTGTAAAAAATGCTAACAGGAACTTGCAGTTTTACGAAAGGGAAAGCTGTAAAACTGCTAAACTCAGGGACTGAGATGGGGCAAACAGAGAAGTATTAAAAAATAGAGAAGTATAACTCTCCTCAGTTAAGTTAAGCATAGGGGTGTCGTTACTTTAACACAGCAGAACGTTAAGTAAAATCTGCAGTCTGGTGAAAAGTATGCCAGAAAGGCACCAAACAATGAATAAAAGTTTGCAAAACACCAATGTGCTGCAGCAGGTGAATTGAAATCGTGACACGATTCAGATCCAAGACCACCTGCAAATAAACAGGCCAGTGGTGAAGAGGAGGTGGGTGCACATTCCTAAATGGTTCTACAGGCACACACACACACACACACACACACACACACGCACACTGATCTTGAGACAAATGTTAGATATTACGCAACTGTGCATTATGCCAGGGGTTGGGATGACACCAAACACCACTATACTGCAACTGCATATTGCGTTATCTCTATCCTTTAAAGGTCACTACCCCTATCGAAATTGGGTGTAGTAGACCATAATGTGGGCGCAGTTTGACTTGATCAAGCGCCGCCCATTAGGCTACTGCCCCTGCCTGTGTTGTATCATAAAAGTATCTCCCACTTTCTCTTGTTTTAGAGTGGCATTTGGAGGATTTATTCGACTGGAATAGGCTAGATAGGCGAATTGAAAGGATATTTGTCAACGAATCAAATGGCTCACGCAACGTCAGTTATACGACTTATTGTGCCCGTTCTGATACTGGTAAGTAAGAAAATATCGACAACTTTGGCTTCGGATAGCCTATTCAGGAACAGCAAATAACGGAATGTTGAGTGACATTCAACAAGTAGCTTAGGCTAAAAATCATTAAGTTCTGGACAGAGTCACTGTTAAGAGAAGTAGGCTACGTGACTGACATGTCACGAAGCCTACTGAAACTCTCCGAACTAAGCATACCTTTTTAAAGCGACTACAATCTCAATTTGTCACTTCTTTGTTGTGACCTGCCAACAGAGCTTTTACGAGGAATCTACACAATTTGACAGTTTCACAACTATTGTGATTTGCCTTTGGCTTACTGTTCTGATCGAGGAGTTCAAAGCTATTTCACGAGCTGTGCCTGTTATCTAAACTGGAAGTTTAAAGGAGCAACCTTTGAAAATAGGCTACCACTGAATTCATTTTTTGATTTACATCTAACAACAGTGACTTTTTTCACGGTTACCCTAGATAATTACAATAATGCCAGACATTGACGTGTTATGCATCTCGTTTTTAGATTTTACAAGTCCAGGGGTATGACAGAGGACTACAGAAGCTTCAGAGGCAGAAGAGAGAATGGATCATTCCTCCCAAGAAATTGATGGAGAATACGGACTATACTAAGAAGGAATACATATCAAAAGTATGAATATTTTTAGTATCAAAAAATGATTCTGTAGTTAAGTTACTGATGTTAAATCACACTGTAGACATGCAATGCTTGGAACCTTGCACCTTAACTTCTAACGTCTGTATTTTTTTTTTTTTTTAAATCTATTAAATGCAACCTCCTTGCTCCAGCAACTGATAGACAAATTTTAGGTTTAAAAGGCCATGCTGTATCTTGTCGTCATTATGTAGCCTATTGCATAGTATATTTATATCCCTTCTAGCCTACAATATTATTGATGACACTGATCTGCAAGTACGTCTAGCTTAGTTCAAGAGTATTGCACTGTTGGTTATTTAAAGCTCGGTTTACACTTTCACTAGTAGCCTACACTGATAATTTACACAAGTAGGCTGTAGATAGTTGCCACATGTAGGCTACAGGATTTCCCGGGATTGTTCTCTTTTTTGAGTGACTGTCCGGATAATTAATAATATTTTTTGGGATACGAATTGTTGGTGAAAATGAACGTCTGATTATCATTTCTGCTATTTCAAATGAAACGGCTATTCGGTTTTGTTCTTGGTTGTGTTTATCGTATATCAAATCCTATGTAGCCTACGTACACAGACATAAAAGGCATGCTTTTTGTTGATTGGCAGCAAAAATAGGCTTTACCTTAGGCCTATTACCTAGCAACTGCCGCGCAACCACACTGCCCTACAAAGGCTAAGAGCAGTATCTGCACTTTTGCTCTTTTTTTTTGCACAAATAAGAAGTACATGGTCTGTTCTTCAATCTGTTAAAATTTTATATGGCTACCTAATATATTTCTTAGCTAAATGTACATGTTTAGTTTGCAGTTTGTATAGAAGAGTAGAGTGAAACCAAGGCAGAGTGCAGTATCTGCCCTTACTGCCTTGATGTCACTTGCCATTACTGCATTCTGCCTTTGTTTCACTTGCCCTTACTCTAATTGTGTGTGTGTGTGTGTGTGTGTGTGTGTGTGTGTGTGTGTGGACTGGGACTAAAAAAAGCCCTGGACTTTCTTCTAAAAAGGCACACTACCATTCACACTCACACACACATTAGGTGTATATCATGATACAGTCTCACAATATTAAATGCCAGTGAAAGTATCATATTCATTCAAAATAGTCAGTCAGATTTTACAAAAAGTAATTAACATATACTTTGACAAATAAGCAGCAGTGTGCAAAGGTGTCAAAGGTTAGGTTGTGCAGCAATGCAATATTGCTTGACATGAAAGTCTACAAGAATACCCGATTGATTTTGTTCCATTTTTACATAAATGTTTATAAATGAAAGAGTTTTCATTGTTAAGGCATCAAGCAGCATATCTTCACTAAAAATGTAGTAAGTACCTCCTCAATTAATATATATTATATATTAATAAAATCTGGGCGGTGGTAGTGTAGTGGTTAAGGAGCTGGGCTAGCGTGCAGTAGCCTGAAAGTTGTCGGTTCAATTCCCGGCTTCCACCGTTGTGCTCTTGAGCAAGGCACTTAACCCCAAGTTGCTCCGGGGACAATGTGATCCCTTGTAATATAGCTAACATATGTAAGTCACTTTGGTCAAGAAGTGTCTGCTAAATGTAATGTAATAATATAAAAACTGAGTGATTATGATCACTTGCTACACTTACTGCAATGTTATTGTATGGCCATGTAAGTATAAGCAGTAATGCAAAGGCAAAGTGCAGTATAGCCTATAAAACTACCAAATTTTGCCTAAATGTCAAAAAACAAAATGTTTAATATTCACCTCACTTTGATCTATCTAATGATACCCCTTGTTGTTGAATATAATTTGATGCTTATACTTGGTGTAAGAAAAACACAAAAAGCTGTTTTTCTCAGTTTGGCCTTTTTGCAGATACTGCTCTTTGGCTTTGTATAGGGCAGCACAACTATGACCCCAGACCCCACTTTGTAGTTACACACGCCTGTCTAGCTAGTTGCTCTGTAGGTTACTATAGAAAGGGACAGCAGCAGGGAAAGGAGTCCAAATCGAGTGGGTGTGTCTGCGTCAAGTGCATCAGGGCAAATATAAGTAAGATACTATAGGAAATGTTTCAACATTGTATATAGGCTGCTACACAGTAACGCCGCTCTCACCACACGCATCACACACAAGGGCACCAAGGGACAGAGGGGAAACCTAAATGTAGCCAATAAACTTGAACGTTACTTACTCTAATTAATTGGGAATGCATGAGTGCACACCAAAGAGAGAGAGAGAGAGAGAGAGGCTGGCAGGCTCCAGGTGGCTTGTTGTGATATCCCCTTTTAAAAATAAGAAACTGTTTATAACAACTTAATATTATGCATAGTATTGTTAATATTGAGTTATCAATTTGGCACAAACGAACAATTAAGGCTAGAGTTTATGGATCAACCTTATATCTCACAAGAGCTGGAGGGTTTTATGAGAAAGCTTAGACTGAGCGACCTTAAAGTGGCAATGCACCATTATGTATTATAACAGCATAACATTTGCAGCATTTCTTAATATTTATAACTTCATAATTTATAAAAAAAAATATTTTATTTATTAATTTATTTTATTTTATTTTATTATTAGGGCAATTCCATGCAAAGGTCATCCTTACCATGGAAAACAAGTTGTGCATACGCAAATAGAACTGTTGTTAAAATCTTCATTTAGGTCTATATTTTATTGTTTGTAACTGATCTGATTGAATTTGATGGAGAATGACACTCTTTTTACATCATAAATATGGTGTGCAACCATACAGAAACAACATTTTCACATGGTAATATTATACATATTTAAAAAGTGGATAAATGGACCCAAGGTTCAAACAAATTTTTTCACAAATCAAATGGGGCAACCCTAGCTGTACATCACCAGACTCTCATGTCTTTTCAAACAGATTCGCTCTGATGAAGAGACACGAACCAGCATACGTTACTATCTCGAAGGCAAGGGAGCAACTGAAACTCCAGTGAACCTTTTCACAGTGAATCCTGAAAATGGCTATGTCAGGATCAATGGAATTCTGGACCGGGAGGAGACATCTTCTTACTATGTGAGTCTGTTTTTCACACTGGCTGAGGAATGGACTTTTGTCATGAGGCTGTGGTTGGTATAATGAAGTTGAATTTGTGGTGTGTGTTTTTTTTTTTAGTTGAAGGGAGTGGCAAAGTTCACAGATGGGACACGAGCAGAGAAAGACATTGATCTGATAATAGAGGTTCTAGACCAAAATGACTGTCCACCTGTGTTCTCTTTTGAAGCATCTCAAACTACTGGTGAAATTAGTGAAGCAAGTGCAATTGGTATGTGTTTTACTTTGCAGATATCAGAAATTCTACCTCAGATTAATAACTGGTGGTTATACTGATGACTTTTGGTGTATTTCAGCTACATATGTGATGAAAGTCAGCGCCACAGATGCAGACATGCCCAACACTCCTTACTCACAGATAGCCTACACCATTGTTGAGCAAAGCCCTGCAGGGGGCAGCATGTTCTACATCAACCAGGAAACAGGAGGGATCTATGTCAAGCTGAAAACTCTGGACAGGGAGGTGAGTGTCAGACTGTTGGTTGACTGTGTGACTTTCAACGACACTGACTGACTTCATGTCAAAATATGCTGACTCAGAGAATTCAGATGTTCAGTGTTCGAGAGCACAGTGTCACAACTTGTAAGTCATTGTGCAATCGAGGGATCCCACTCCCACTTCTATCCTTCCTAACGTCACGACTAGAAGCATAATTTCAATACCACAAATTGTTACACTGTTATTGCCTCTGGCTTGTCGTATGTCTCTCTGAAGCCTTGTTTGTCTGGTTTGTAACATGTGCAGACCCATGACACATACACACTGACAATCAAAGGAACTGACATGAATGGAGGTGCAGGAGGGCTCTCGGGGACTGGAAAAGTTGTTATCAAGATTCTGGATGTAAACGACAACATTCCAACTCTGGAAAAGAACTTTGTAAGAAATTATTCACTCTAAGATAAGTCCATGACAGTAACTCAGCTGTTTTTAACATAAACATCACATGAGAATAAGTAATTCTTTTAGAAAATCATATAACATACCGTGTTAGATGCATTGCACTTTCTGTATACACATTGAATACCTCTTTAGAAGTGAATTGCTCTAACCTCTTCTTTTATATTCATAGTACGAGGCCAAAGTAATGGAGAACACAGTCAATGTGACAGTGTTGAAGATCCAAGCAGTAGATCTCGATTTAATTCATACCGATAACTGGCTGGCTGTGTACACCATTGTCTCTGGAAATGAAGCAGGATACTTCAGCATCACTACAGACACCCAGACAAATGAGGGCATACTGGTGTTGAATAAGGTGTGACACTGAGACATGTCACAGTAGTCAATTCAAGTCAACTTTATTTATATAGCACATTTCATACATTTAATACAAAAGCAAAGAGTACTAGTAAATAAAAGCATAGAAGGGCAATAGTTAAAGAATAGTTTAAAAAGGAAACTACATACATAGAGAATAATTAAAAAGAAAACACAAAATACACCAGGTAGAATAATAAAAAGACAGATTCAGAATGTATAACTCAGTGATAACAGGAAGTACATTTGATCAGTTTCTAAATTATGTTTTGACATCAGCCCTACATGTTTGGCTTTTTTTTTTGAGGTGGTAAAAAAATATTTAGTTATTACTTTCATGTGGCTTTGGCAACAAAGAAGCTCCTTTCTTGTAGATATGATTTGAGCCAATTGATAAGTATACCTGCAAATCCAACCCAGTGTTCTAGTCTGTGTAGTAATATGTTGTGATCAATAACATCAAATGCTGCATTAAGCTACCCACTGCTACCTGCTCTTCCCAGCAAATCATCTGCATTTTAGTGTTTGACTGACACCATAGAATCTTCATCTATTTCTATGCTTTTGTCATGAATGGTCAGAGAAACTGAGAGGGACAGAGTGAAATATTTCAGCAATCTATGGACATGAACAAATATTTAGAAAAGCACATTGTTGACTTTAGACAAGGTTGTTGTATTTAGAAATTAAAGCATTTCTTATATCCTTGGCAGCCCTTAAACTATGAAGAACTGAAAGAGGTCAACCTGCGGGTGGCTGTTTCCAACAAAGCGGAGTACCACTCCTCCACCATCATCACTCAGTCCAAGACTTACCCCATCAAGATCCATGTCCAAAATGAGCCGGAAGGCCCTCGCTTCCGACCTCAAATCAAAGTAGTGACAGTCTCAGAGGACAGAACCACCATTAATTTAAATGAGGTCATCACTACCTACAAGGCCATTGATAGTGACACACTGATGTTTGCCACCAATGTCATGTAAGAGCCCTTTTGTATGTTGTTTGTATTGTGCATTTAAAAAAAAAACGAAAATATACTGCATTACATTCAATATACGATACACATTGATGTGCATATGATTTTATTGCCTTTGGGAATGATTTGTTAAACAATTCTACTGCTGTAGACTAAATGACACATCAACACTACTAATGTGAATGTAACGTTTTATCTTCATGTTTGCTGTGGTGTTTATGGCTTTCGTTTTTCAGTTATGCCAAAGGAGAAGATAGGGACAACTGGATAACTATAGATCAAAACACTGCTGAAATCAGACTAAACAAATTTCCTGACCGAGAATCCAAGCACCTGGTTAATGGAACATACTATGCCAAAATCATTTGTATCACAAAAGGTAGGGATTGTTTGAAACTTTGATTTACACACATTTGGTCAAAATTACAACTGCAACAAGCTAGTGCTACAAATCAGAAATGTACCTCCCAAATATTTATAAACAATTAGTTTGATTAAGTGTATTAGGAGTCAGACGCCTTGAGTAAGCCATTTACTCACAATCTGTAATATTCCATCTTAGATAGCACAGAGAAAACAGCCACAGGAACCATCGCCATTCAGGTTAAGGACTTCAATGACCATTGCCCAACGTTGACCAACACGACCCAGACTGTGTGCTTTCAGGATAATGTGGTGTATGCCACACCCGTGGATAGGGATCCCTTTCCCAATGGAGCACCGTTTGAATTTAAAGTCATGTCCAGCACAAAAGAACAGTGGACTGTAGAGCGCCTGAATGGTGAGTATTTGACTAGAGTCACGGCCAGATAAATTATTACATGGGGAATGTTCCCTCAAACAAGAAAACTAACTCTGCTTTCTGCTTTGTATTCTTTAACATATTGCTAGTTGGAAAAATAGTGAATAGTTTGAGTATTATGTCTTTGTGTGTGTGTGTGTGTGTGTGTGTGTGTGTGTGTGTGTGTGTGTGTGTGTGTGTGTGTGTGTGAGCAAGGGCGTCGGAGGTATTTCAAACCTGCGTGGAGCAAAGTAGCGGGGGGTTAGGGGGTTCTCCCTCAGGATTTGTTTTAACTGAGTAGATGTGATTTCCATTATTCTAGTGCATTCTAACAGGTGGCCTACTGGAGAAGGGCGATTCCTTTTTTCGTTCACATTACGTCTTTACTGCACAAGTAAACCTGGCTGAGCTGAGCATGCTTTCCAGAGTGACAAAATTGCACTGCATTTGGGTTAAACCACGGTTTGAACTCGATATAGCTTAGGCCTACTGTTAATATTACACAATGACTAGGCTAAGAGCCGGTTTTAGCCTACTACGTGTGGGTAAGCTGGTAGAAATTTTGGGTGGGTAACAGCAAAGCGGTCAAATTGGATCAAAATTGACATAAACACAAACACAGAAAAATCGGTACTACCTAGTTTGAGTTGCTGCAGCAAACAGCCAGGGATAGGTAGTATTTCTGGTACTTGTATTTCAAAAACAAAATAGTATGTTGTCTTTGTATTTTATTTTGTTGAAAAAATGGCTTCCCGTTTTGTATCAAAATACTTTATAGGTGTGTATTTTTGTAGTTGTAGTGACATCATAAAAGTGCAAAACAATGGATACAGCCTCTGACTGGTGCTGTCTTGCCCAGAGTTGTTGTGATCCCTCAAGTTTCTTGAGAACTTTAGTCATCAGTTTCTTGAGAACTTTAATAATCCAATTGGAACACATGGAACCGGCGGCTATGTGGTTGCCCTGCAACAAGTTGCTCCATGTAGGCCTATCCATACGGCTCTGGGCCTATCGCTTAAAAGCAAAATGGAACACATGGAACTGGTTAAGTGGTTGTCCTGTGTAACATTGCGAATGCATTGATGATGTAAGAGACACTTTGTACCACTTGACAAGTTCAGACATTTTGAGTGCATCTCTGATACAGCATTTAGGATATGAGATGTAACAGGCAAGTCAGCATATTGATCTGTTGACTGTTTGCAGGTAATAGCATATCTCGTAGGCAGAGAAAAGCTGTTGCCCTCAAACACTGTCCACTTACAGTAATCAACAGAGTCAGTGCAATGATGAAGGAAGAGATTAAATTGAAAGATATGAAAGGTTTGCAACATTCTTTTTGTAGTCTAAATCCAAAGAGTAAGACAAAGTAAGTGTTCAAAATAAAACTTCACCTTTATTTACAACCAAGATACAGAATAGGGTAGACTAGCCATATTTCTGAATAAAAGCTACACTGTTACGATACTTGTGCTCATGTGCTTCGCGTTTGCTCTGCACTTGGGTGCAATAATTCTGCCAGGAGGTTTGCGGTGAAAACTTGACATGCATCGTCACTGATTTGGGTATTTTCCTAAAAAAGATAGGCGGAATTGATTCAATATGGTTGCACATAAAAAGACGCAATGAATAAATTGATACAGTCGCCCACGTGTGTGTGTGAGAGAGAGAGAAAGAGAGATTTGCACTCATCTGATCATTCTGTGTGATTTTTTGTTTGTTTGTTCACTATCAGACACCACAGTGATCTTGCGACCCAAAGAGACTTTGTGGCCAGGCTTTTACAAGGTTTTCCTGCAGATCGAAGACCAGCAGGGAAAATACTGTGCTGCTGATGGCCAGGTGTTAAACATGGAGGTGTGCAGCTGTGCCGCTGGCACCAAGTTGTGCCTGCCACGAAATGAAAGGGGGCCCACTGCCGTCCTGGGACCCGCTGGCATCCTCTTGCTCCTCCTGGGACTCCTACTGCTCTTCTGTGAGTGCATTCAACTCACGCACAGTACAGTGTTTAGTATAAGTATAAGTATATATACTTTTTTGATCCCGTGAGGGAAATTTGGTCACTGGTCGGGGCTCGAACCGGCAACCCTCCGGTTACTAAGTCCAGAGTGCTAACCAGTGGGCCACGGCTGCAGTAGGTGGTTTGTGTCACTTCCATGTTAGTTACTTTGAAATTGTAAAAAGAAATAAGAAAACTGGCTAAATTAGCTCTAGAGAATGCAACCAAGAATGCATGCAAGTTTGTGTGATAGCTGTTAAGTGAAAATGGTATACAGAACAGATATTGCTTGTCAACAAGTTGTTGTTGTTGTTGTCACAGTGAATTTAGCCAGATACTGTCAGATTACTGATTATTTGACACTAACACTTCAGTAATCAGTTTAACTCAATGGCCTCCTCTTGATAAAGAGGCTAGTAGATGAAATTCAACCTCTTGAAAGGTGTTTGGAAATAGCTTCATGAAAACATGAGGAACAGGGGGAGATTCCAAGTGTATGCTTTACTGACAACCCTGAATTATGAGCTCAGAGTAAGTGGCAAAGCTCCTAATACAGGTAGAAGACCTCTGTGACTATTTTGCTTTGGGGAATGAAGCCACAAGGCTCTGCTATTATGAAGGTTTACCGCTTATTCTGATCTTGTTCTGAGGTTTGTCACTAACCCACGTTCTTGGAATACACTCCCTACCCGTGTGTTTCATCTTGCTGGTGCATTAGTTGCTCATTTAAGTTAAAAAAAGAGAACTCTTAAAAACGTTTAAATTTAAAAAAGAAAAAAGAGAGAACATCTTCGATGGTACTAATCCTGTGCATTTGACATGTGCTCACAACTTGACAGTGCTGCTCCTCCTGCTGTTGTTCTGCCTGTGCGGTGGTGCCGGAGCGGTACCCGATGGTTTTATCCCCATGCCCTGGGGAGCCAAAGAACACCTCATCGCTTATCACACTGAGGGCCAAGGGGAAGACAAGGTATCGGTCACGCGCACTCCCAGAGGCAGGCCTTCACTGTCTTTGTAATAGTGCATAGCAGCCAGGGAGGTTCAGATGACATGAAACAGACTGCATGACGTGATTGACATTTCACTGAAATGTGTGGTTTTGACTTTACAGGGAGTGCCTCTGGTGACCATACCAACAGAAGTGGATGGTGGCCACATTCCGGCCATTGATGGAGGCGGAAAAGGTTTTGCCACCGGTCTTGGCCTTCATGTAGACAAAGGAATTACTAATAATGTGTATAACAAGCAGAAGTGGATTTCAACAGTGGGCACTGGTGGAGGAGGATTTGAGTATGGGTATGGGATTCAGCAACATGAACACAGATATGAGGGGGTGTCCAGCAAAACGGGTGCATTTGAAGGCATTGCATTATCGGAGGGGTTTCTTCAGCAATATTATTCACAAGTGAGTTTCTTTATTTGTATAGTGTATGTGTGTTTGTGTTTGTGTGTGTGTGTGTGTGTGTGTGTGTGTGTGTGTGTGTGTGTGTGTGTGTGTATTTTACTTTGAAAGCAACTCAAACTTTCCCAAACATGTCTCTGAGTCTCAGTTTCTTTACTTTAGAAAGCCCACTGCATTCATGATCAGCATTCTCCAAAAGATGCTCTGCTCATCTCTAATTATGAAGGCCAGGGGTCTCCATCGGGCTCAATAGGCTGCTGTAGTCTCCTCGAGGATGACCAGGACCTGGACTTCCTCAGTGAACTCGGGCCTAAATTTAAGACTCTGGCTGACCTCTGCGGTGGAGCGGCACTTGAAGTCGGGTCTAGTATGGTGACGGTCACAGCTCCTCAGCCTTCAGCAGCGCACGTGGCGAACGTTGATATCAGCGGGGATATCTCACGGAGCATTAATGCTGCTAGAACCGAGTCCACCAGCCTGGCCACTTCATCCACCCTGATCCAAGGAAGCACACTCTCGTCAACCCGTCCAGCCACCACCAATGTGCAGCTTCAAGAGAACTTAGGCGTTCCAACCCAGACACTGCTCATCCAGCAGCCAACTCTCTACTATGCTGCTGCCCCACCTATGTACGTGGTGGACCCACAGCCCCATCCAACCCTGGTCGTAGGTTCTGCTGTCAATGTGGGTGAAAACCTGATCATGGTCGAGAGAAAGGCCGCCACAACAGGATCTGCCCAGCTCCAGGGTGTGCGTCAGGGGGTGCTCGGGGTGGAGAACCTGCACGGAGCCCAGAGCCTGGTTCTGCTGGAGGGCAGGGCTTCTGCGGCTGGTGACCCTCAGCAGATTATTGGCACGTTGGGGAAAAGGCAAGTGCTCATGGTCGAGACAAGTGGTCAAGGAATGAAGAGCGGCTCTGTGAATCGAATCGGTCATGGTGAGAGTTACACTTCTGGTAATGTCTCACTCTCAGGGACAGCAATGAGTGCTGGGAGCGGGAGGCTGCAGTATACAGGCAGTGGAGGTCCGATTCAGGTGCTGCCATACCAAGGCCATCCCAGTCAGAGTGTAGACGTGAGAGGCCAAAGTGCCTCCGTGAATGTTCCACTGGAGGCTATGCACGAAGGCACCCACAAAGTGGTTGTCCAGGAGAGGGTGTCAGTCACTGAGAAAAATATCCAATCCAGTAGTACAGCATAAAATGCTAAGGCTTCAATTATATATTTTGCTCCAGTTTATCAAGTTTAATACATTAGAACTATAGGGAGACCAGTGGCTATCTGAAGAATTACAAAAGAATATCATTAGAATGCAAAATAACAATATTATTGAATGCAAAATGAAAAGTTAGTGTTACTAGGATTAAGTATTAACTCCATCAGAAGGCAAAGGATCCGGACAAAAAGAACTCTTAAGATTTCTTTTGACTTTAGTACAAGATTTAAATGTTTTTAAGATACACACAACCTCTTCATTAAACTGTATCCAGCACTGTATTTGTTGCTTTACAAGTATTGTATATTGAAGATCATGAATCATCAAAATCAATTTTTTGTATAATAATGTAATGTTTCTATAGTTGTTTCCCAAGAAAGCATAAACAGTATAATGGGTTTAGGTTTGCTGTAATACACTGCTTATTATTACCACTAGAGGGTGCTACTGTTCTATGCAACTGAATGACTTCCTGTATGTCATTACCGTAATGAATGAAAAAATAAGGTTAACTTTTTCAGAAGAATAAGGTTTGCTGAAGGGTGCAGAAATGTAACTGACATTTCAATAACTTTTTAGTTTGATATTTCCATTTTTTTGTTTTTTTACTTGAAGCTTTATGCAGAAGATGTAATATATGTTTAAATGTGCTAAATATTGATTCTAAGTCATTTGCATTCTTTTTATATTATTTGGTATTTTTTCACTTACTGTACCTGCCAATGCTGCTTTGCATATTTAAAACTGGTCTGATAAGCCATTGGAAAGCTTGTAAAACAGCCATAGGAACAGCGTCTATTCCAGGCTACTCTAATTCGGACTGCTCAGGACTTCGACCTTGGGTGTCTTGAAAGGTGCCTTATAAATAAAATGTATTATTATTTTTTATTATTATTATTATTATTGTTATTATTATTATTATTATTATTATTATTATTATTATATTAATAATAATAATAATAATAATAATAATAAACCTTGCTTTACTAAAACCTGCCTGTGACTAGAAGAGTATAGCCTACATGCATCTGCACTTACCTATTATTTGAACTCTTAGGCTTACTCGCGAACCCGTGAACGCAACCCGAGGAGACACAGGGCTATCCATTTGTACCAAGTATGTCGATCCTTCTGGCTTATGAAAACAGACGAAGTGACTGCAAAATAATAACGTCATGTACAAAAACCAACTGCACACCCATTACTCTCGTTTGAATTACTCACGGACCTGTGATCGGATAGATATGCCACGCATGTCAGATGAAAGAGGAGACACAGAGCTATCATTTGATACCAAGTACATCCTTCTGGGTTATAAAACAGACGAAGTGACAGCAAAATAATAACTTCATATAGCTCGACTTACCTCACGTTTTTGTCTGTTTTTGTGGCAAAGCATGGTTATAATCCAACGCTATTGTGTGTTTCTCTATGGCAAAGAATGTTCATAATCCGGTTTTGAGATCCTAGCAAATTCCTGCATGGCATTCAATTCAAGGCTCACATTGCATCCCAATTTGTTCGACAAAGAAACACCTTTTTTGCCTTTAATTTGTTCATGGCAACGCAGTAAAAAGTTGTAGAGAATCATGAGTGCAGACAGGCACACACGTAAACTCGGGTCAAGTCAGGTCAGATCAGTTCGTGTTCCAGATATGGAGCGCAGAAAGGTCATTTTTAATCACTAAAAAAAAAAAGGCATTTATTTCTGTAAGGCGCACACCACATCTGTTAATTGCTCAGCCCCAGAGAATCCCTCCACCGTGGCAATGATATTGCCAGATTCAGGACAGTCTGCCCTACACACACATGAAATGCATGTAGAGCTGTGAGCTTGCTGTGGTGAGATACATGTCAAAATATAAGCTTTTTTATAATACGCTTTTTATATTTGAATTCTTTAAAAATCAAAATAAAATCAATGCTAGTACTAATAGCTGAAATAATGGCAGATCTGGATAGCCTAGACTTTGCCGGAAAAAAAACAATATGTAATATATGTACTTTATGTAAAACTATACAGAAACCATGGTGATATTACCATATTGTCTAATGCATTCAGTAAACTCGAAATAGCACTGACACTGATTGTTTTTTTTTTTTTTTTTTTTTCTCCCTGTCGACAGTACTCAGTGACTTCGAGAAACAGTATCTATGTGAAAAATGGACAGTTTTCCTTTAAAGCATCAGCTGGGGTGTTTACCTAACACACATACACAGGCCTATACTGCACAGCTATGTACCAGCTAACTACCATGACACTCAAAACCAACTCATCTACATCCAAGCTGGGTTTGAGGCTGCACAGATACACAAATGAAAACTTTGTTTGGGTGGGCAAGACACAATGCTTGAGTGGGTTTGGGGTCAAAAAGAACCATTGTTTTTATCAATGGATGACTGCATTATGCAATATGAAAATGTACTATTCTGCCTTTGTCAGATGTGTACAGAAGAAGACATGGGGATGACGTCAGGTAATTTGGTAGATCACAAAAAAACGTAAAATCCACAATTGATACCTTTTTAATTTCATATTTTTATTTTATTTTATGGCTCCCATGCTTATAAACATGGCAATTTTACATAGAAAATGTCCCATTTCAGCTGATTGTTTTGGCCCATCAGATATCATCTGCATTAGATAGTCACTATTCTTTCCCATAAAAAGTAGCCTATAGTGTGTTGTTACAATATTTTAACAATTAACACACAATTTATAACTTATCACATCATACAAGCATGTTTTGTGTTATATCATTAAAGTTTTAGCTGCAGTGCCCTTATCACCATCAACACAAAATCAACATGCCAGGTGATTTTCTTGCAAGTTTTGGGTCCAATGTTGTTGTTTTTTAATCGTAACCCCACCTATCCTTGTTATCTCACTCAGACCAATCAAAATTGTTGTTTCTAATAAAGGACACTTACCATATAATAACATTGTTGGTGATTGCCTTCTAATATTTAAAGAGCCCAAGATGTAAAACCATATTTTTCCAGTTTTACCTGATGTCCCAATTTACCTTCACCCTACTGTAAGTGCATCTGATCAAAATCTTTTGACAAGAAAAAAATCACAAAATACAGTTGATTTCATTGTCTTGCCATTACTAATGTTGTGCATATTATACACATTAAAACAGTTTGACTATTTTCCAGCCATATCATATCAGCACAAATAACCCCTTCATATAGTGTGAATTTCCAAGAATGTCTGTTTTATGTCCCTCTAGCTATTTGAATGCTCTAAAGTCTACTGTCTCTAGTGGTTTAACTGTGTAATGCAACACTGCTGTTTCAAGGAGAGAGACCGGATACAAGAAGATGCTCTGCATCTTCTTACCTTTAAAGGCTACAAAACGTCTGTCATTTACGTGTTAAAATATTTGATTTTACTGCAAGGACTTGTTGTTTTAATATTCTAGGTAATTAGTGGCGCTTCTTTGCACAAAAACAACTCTGCCTCATTGCCCGGAATAATTCGAATTCTACATGGGATGGAAATACCTGGGATGTGAAATCAAGGACCGCTAAGATGATGCGGTTTATACTGGATTGCCTTAGGCCGACACGGCAACGGGCTGGCGACAGGTAATGCTCACGTTAAGTCCATTTTGAAACGACTTTGTAGGTTTCAATGGCCTCTCTGACATTGAATAAGCGCAGATCCGATGAAAAACACTGATTAGCCGTGAACATGCCTCCTGCTTCTCCTTAGTGAGTGAACAAACAGAGTGAAGCCACGAAACAAATAATCTTGACATTAGCCTACGTATGGACGTGACAATAACTAGATTTATTGAAATCTAGTGAATGATTTGCCCTACAATAATTTATATCTTAGGTGGCAGCGACTTAAGTCAGTCAGGACACGGTGGATGCGAATCATGACAACCATGACCAGACGCATATTAGGGCAACTCCTGAAGTAGGCTCCATTTGTGTCCTAACATGACCAGATTGGTTATTTCCATTAAGTTGACTAGTTTTAGTTTATGTATTTATGCATATTAATTTTGTTGTTGAGGTGTACGGTCTGAAAGAGTAGCCTATAGGATGTTTCTCCTATCAGAACCCCTTTTTCTGTGAATGACTGACTCATACTGAGTGCGGCACCTTGCACATGCTCCGTTGAAGCTGCACCAACACACAAAAACACGCGGACCCTTGCACACACACACACACACACACACACACACGCACACACAGAAAGAGAGAGAGCGAGAGAAAGAGATTAAATTCTAATAGCCTTAATGATTTTAGCTAATACTGATTGTGTATTTATAATGCCTTTCATCCTGGTGTTCAGGGACATCTCCCTGGAAAAGGTGGACAAGGAGAAGGATGGCACTTCCAATCATCAAAGCAATGAAATCCAGGTATTATGATTTTATATTGCTATAGAATGCTTATTGCTTATTGCTTAGATGTTGGATCACATGCATTTATAATCTAAACAAACTGAAAGTTTAATAAAAGAAGGAAGAAGGAGATGTTCTGGAGTTTCTCTGAAAGCATAATTAGCATCGAAACCTGGGCAAGAGTGCAGGCTTTTCAGCATGAACTCTTCAGTGTGCATCCTCTACCGTCTATTGTGGATTAACCGACTAATGTTGAGCAATCAAGTTTGCGGACCAAACACATGTTGAACCATGAATTGAATTAGTTGTAACTGACATGAAATCATTTACAGTCAGGACCACTTTACTCAAAATAATATTGTATAATATTGTATTTCTATTTGCAACAAGTTACATTTGGCAGTATGGCTCTGTTCTGAGACCACCCTCCCCCTATGAGCCAACATGGAAAGCCGAATACAGAACAGAGCAGGCACATAATGAGGAGGAGTTCAGGTGGAGGTGGGTCCCGAAGTGCAAAGCAGCAAGCGGTTAGAGCAGTTTAAGTGCGGAGCCCCGCAAACTCTCTGCCAATGTGCTTATATAGTAAGCAGTCAAGTTAGAATAAATTAACGTAACACAATGTAGGACATTTTTGGTTTTTACAAAATTCTTTACAACACAATGTAGGACATTTTTCATTTAACACACCCAATTCATCTCAAACCGATGAAAAGGTTCAAGCTCCTACAACAACGTCTAGAGCAATACCAGTTAGGGACATCGGCAATGTCCGACATTCTATACTCAGTATTGTAAGCTGATTGTTGGTGTGTTTGTGAAACATAAACGTGGTTACACCAAGCACCAGGGGCGTCGGACTGGGGAGAGAGGGCCCTTGAAAAGTCTGGAATATATTTTATTTAACCTGGGTTGAGGAGCATGGGAGCCCATCAGCACTGCCTATGCAGGGGCCCAGGATCTTGTGCTACGCCCCTGCCGAGCACATTGATAACAGCACTGTCTCTTTTGACTATCATCCTATTCTTTTCTGACCATACTGACAGGAGCAAAGTTAGTTAGCCACAACGCTAATGCGACAGCAGGGCATAGATAGGCTACCTGTCTACGATGCATCCTAAACATTGGGCTGGGACACTTCTGCTTGCTAAATAGGTTTTCAAAATGTAACAGAATTACACACTGTAGCCTAATATAGAAAAAATAATGACAATTTCGTCTCTCCATTTGTTTACAGTTCAGTTCAGAGTCTCCATTTTTCCTATTCAAGCAGGCCTATTTATCCATCGCTGTTTTAGGCCCCCACGTCTTTCCCCCTATGGATATTAGAAAACTACCAGATTGTCCGTCAAGTTCTATTAAGTGGCATAGGCTATACGTGAACGCACCCGTCACATTGCTGGGTGCAAACGCCTTACTGTCTATGAGCAACATTTGCCGACAATCAGAGACACCTGTTTGATTTCCAATCAGACACCTAGTGATTGTTGCCCCCACCATGATGGCAGCGCTATTACGTTGGCTATGTTCTGGAGCCCAATGCGGTATCTAACTTTCTAATATCTATTTCTCTACTTCTCGTGCACAACGCTTAATTAACAAGGTCATTATTGCACTACTGCCTACTGCCACCCACTGACATGAAATGTCCACATAGTTTGGCTTTGATACATGAAAGTGTTGCTGAGATATGACCTCACTTCCTGTTTGGGGGCATTGCAGCCACCTTTTTTTTCTTTCACTCACACATACATTTGTTTGGAATCACACACGTATACCCCCCCACACACACACACACACACACACACACACACCCACACACACACATGCACACACATACAGTATATGCACACACCTTCACACAGACAAACACACACATACATACACATACACATACACAAACACAGACATACACTCACAAACACAATGCACTTGCACAAATTTACATGTACAAACTCACACACACTCAAACACATACACACACACAGAAAATCACCTTGACTCACATACATACGTTACCACATGTACACACACACTCCCATATACACACATACACACACACTCATCATAAATGTGTTTGTCCTGGTAAAATCTCTATTTTAGTACGTTTTCACACCTGGCTCTTTGAATCAGAACGTGGAGTGTTTCCCTCAAAGATCTGTTTGATTGGAGGAGGTGGTCTCGGCTCGGTTCCAAACGAACTCTAGAGTGGTTTCTTTGCAGTGAGAAAGCAATCGACCCAGTGTACTTACATTTTTGTAGACCCACACATTAGGACGTACGCACACACGCACACAAACCCACACCACACACACACACACACACACACACACACATACACACGCATGTGGAGCTCTTATAATAAGTTAAATGTGGGGTGAAGTGTTCGGGATAGTGTCTTCAACAGTGAAATAATCATGGACTAATCATGGAACAATTAAATCACGCGTGAGGTTGTTTGTAGACAAAAATGTTTTATCTCACGTGGGTTTGTTATATAATTTGTTTACGAATTAAATGCTGCCATGTGAACACAAACAAAAAACAAATCCAGGCACAATGGAGAGTATTGATTCAGCCTGTGATTCGAAACAAATTAGGTAGGAAAGCGCCCCTATTTTGGCTCTTAAGAGCCGTTCACACCAAGAACAATAACTAGGGATGGGCAAAAATATATCAGGATGTATTTCAAAATAAAATACCTAATACCCTCATTTTAAATGTATCCAAATAAGCTAACTACAAAATACAGTAACCATATATGTATCAAAATAAAATACTGTATTTTTGTGTTTTGACAATACTCAAAATACCCTTCTTAAGGGAGCATGGAAGCACTTTGCAAATCAGCTTTTTTATCCCAAACATTTAGTCTATTACTGTAAAACTACATAGTAAAAAAAATGACACATTTTGGCCCCTGCGATACCATACAGTATACCGTATGCAAGTTCATGTAGTGTAATCAGAAATTAAAATCATTCAAAAATGTACATTTGCATTTAGTCATGATTTTACAGTGCTGATGCTTATGCAAAGCGTGTGTGTGTGTGTGTGTATCAGGGTTGTGCACAATTCGAATTCTGCTTCCTGTTTGCTACCTCAATTGAAATGCAATTCAAGTTAAATTCAAGAATTGAATTGGAATTTAAGAGCCAGTTTCAATTCAATTCTGGAATTTTGCACAAGCCTGGGATGTATGTGTGTGTCTGTGTAAAGGTGTGTGCATACATGTGTGCATATGTGTGTGTGTGTGGGGCTTTTTTGGATATTGTGTTAATGCATGTAGCCTAACTTTTGACTCGTATGCCCGATTTTCAAAAATGAGGTACTATTGGAATCCTTGGACCCTCCCCTGTCTGTTACCGTTGGTGAAATTGAGCCAGTACGTGCATTTCAATGAGAAAAATGAACATTTTTGGCAACCATCTTGAAATATGGCCGCCATCTTGGATTTTCCATTAGCCAATTGGACAAATTGTTTTAGTATGCCCTAGAGAACAAATGTGCCAAATTTGATGCTTCACTATTTGTACGATTCCACTGAAAAAACACTCTTAGCCGCCCTACTAAAAACAAAGACCTGACACTTTTATTTCTTAAAAAAATAGATTACTGTAGGCCTATATGAAGAGCCTTTCATTAGGAAACTAGATAGAATATAAGTATATATACTCTTTTGATCCCGTGAGGGGAAATTTGGTCTCTGCATTTATCCCAATCCGTGAATTAGTGAAACACACTCAGCACCACAGTGAACACACAGTGAGGTGAAGCACACACTAATCCCAGGGCAGTGAGCTGCCTGCATCAACAGCTGCGCTCGGGGAGCAGTGAAGGGTTAGGTGCCTTGCTCAAGGGCACTTCAGCCATGCCTACTGGTCGGCAACCCTCCGGTTACAAGTCCGAAGCGCTAACCAGTAGGCCACGGCTGCCCCCCAGTAGGCCACGGCCCCAAATAAAGATGGATAGATAGAAACAAAGATAGTTAGGCCTATTCAAATACATAATGCCCCACCTTAATCAGAACCTTGTTATGGGAGAACATTTTTACATTGTCTTTGTTAAAAATGACTATCGGCCGATAAATATCGGTCATCGGTTTTTGAAAAACTCAAACATGGAAATCGGTATCGGCCTTCAAAAGCCCGTGTCGGTCAGGCTCTGTAGGAGATGGAGACAAATTAACAACCGTGAATTATATTCGCAGAGAGAATTGAGCTGCGGTCATATTTTGTACTGCTATACAGTACATCAGAATTATTATTCATAAGGTCTCTTATGAACCCCCACCCTCTCTATGTGTGTCCTAATCTGACCACCAGGAGCTTCACGAAGAAATGGCTTGTGAGGAGCTTGGCTTGAAGGAGGAGCATGAGCAGCGCCATGAGACTCAAGAGGAACTGGAGAAGCTGGCAAAGCAGAGGACAGAGCTGAAGAAGCAGATCGAGCTGATCCAGCAGCAGCGCAAAGAAGAGAGACAGTTGGTGAGCCTCAGTGACAATATTCTCATGAACCTTCAACATAATTAGAGATTATTCATCTATTTATATTATTATCATTATCATTGGTAGTAGCAGCAGCAGCAGCAGTACTAATGACAGTAAAGTTCAAATTTGCTCTGCTTGCCATAGATGTGATTTTGAATACCATTATTTTACTTTCCTCAGTTCTGTTCAAACACATAAAATGAGTGGCTTTGCTTGGGAAGAAATACACAGATTGTTTCTCTTTGCTTTAGAACATGTTTTCAAGGACTGACACAACCTAGGGCTACAGTATTTGTCGCAGATTACTGACATACTTAATTGTTTTTGCAGCTGCTTTCCTTACAGGAGGAGCAGGAGGAGTTGGAGCAGAGCGTGCATGAGTACGAGGAAGAGCTGTCCCGTGCCCAGGGGGAGCTACAGCGCCTGCAGGAGGACATCACCCAGGCGGAGCGCAAGGTGGAGGGCGCCAGGGTCCGCATCAGCCCTCTGCAGAACTCCATTAGCCAATCGTATGCCGAGATTTCACGGGTTGGTGTGTCTTTGGTGAGGTCCCCCTTGTTCTAAGCTTTGTCTTCCCACTGTCTGACCACGCTTGAAATGGCTGCTTGTCCTAGTCACCTTCTGGCTGCCTATGGAGCGAGCAACGTGATGGTCTAAGGTGAACGTGTGGCCCAAGCTCATTGGATGGCTGCTCATTGGCTATCAGCAACTGTGTCTTACATACCAGAACTTACTTGCTGCTCTGGGCAAGTAAGGAACCAAAGTGCCATCTTCATAGGAATCAACTGTTTATCGCTTAAGACAGTTTCTAAGCATGGAGATGTACAGAAACAGATGTACAATTTTTTTTTTTTTTAAATAGAAGTTTGCAGCATATGTAAAATATTTAGCACATGCAGTAATGGGTTGCAGTAGCTTTATGAGTGATTGACCTCATTTCAGACCTAAGAGTTTCCATTCCAGGTTGCAGAATGTGCTCACAGATGTATACCACTGCAGCTTTCCGATCTTCCCATGTGCAACAGACAGCTAAGCAACAGCCAAGTACAATACACGCAAAGTACAATTTCATGCTTTGGGTGCTATGCTATGCTAGCTAGCAGATATGAGTAGCAAAATCCCTCCCACATCACCTTTGAGATTATTTTGACTATTGTTCAAATAGTCAAAATAGTTAAATAATGATGCTCCCTCTTCTAGTTCAGGATATGCCACTGCTCTGTAATAATGGTTTTGGTTGTGGCCATTTTAGTGGCAGAGTGCTTCAGGACCAGGATATTTGGATACTTTGCAAATGTTGCAAAGTATATTTAATAAACTATATTTAATATAGTTGTTTTTACTAGTGAGACAAGCATTAACTTGCCACTTTTGTAGAGACAAGCTAAAAATAAAGATTCTACATCTAATATTTAGTTTACCATGCATACCATGCATAATCATGCATGGCATGGTCTTAGTGTTGCTCATTATTTAGGTGTGAAATGGAATGTTTTACATGTGCTAAATGTATATTAGTGTTACAAACTACAAGAAGCATAAGGATAGCATAATGAGATGAGGGCATGTGAAAACCTGCATGTTCCAGAGGTGTAAGTTCCTCAACGGTCATGTGCATCTTCTCTCCGTCTCAAAGTTGTACAAGTGATACCCTGCCAGGATTAACTGTGTTTTCACTGGACAAAGTGAGTGTACGTCTGTAACACTGTGTGTCATCTCTGCATGTGAGCTTACTTCAGGGATAGTCACCACACCTCTTCAGCTGGTGTTTTCATGATCATCTATCAGACTTCAGAAAAAAAGGGGGCATGATTTGGAATGGCCATATATCAAATGTAATGAATGTAAACACAGTCACGAGTCATATTTCTCACCGTATTCAGAGTACTCTGACAACAAGTATCACAGACAAAGTCATCCAATCTTATCCCCTTTTGCCATCACATAACAGGTGTTGTGTCTTTTGACCAGGCTCAACAAAGACTTGGTGAGCTCATAGCCGAGCTAATTGCCGTTGAGGGACCTGTTGCCATAGGCATCAGCCACCAGCAGGGAGGAGAAGAGATCCACACAGAGGACGGCCCCGAGGAGGGGAGCCAGGGGGACGAGGGGGAGCTGAGTGAACAGGACCTGCAGCTGCACATCGCAGATGATGAGGAGCTGTGCGGCGAGAGCACCAGGGAGGAAGAGCCAGACAGGCCCAATCCTGCAGACAACCTGGTATGAGCACACACATACCGCACTCACACACTGCGCATGTGTGCATGTGATCTCTCTGTCGGGTGTTCTGCCACTAGCTGGCTGACCCCTTTCTTATCTCCACCTCCGCATCTCTGGCCCTTCTGACAGAAAAGCAGCGGATCCTCTTCATTCACTGAAATCACACTCACTGAGGTGAAAGAGGAAGAGGAAGGGTCGTCACCCAGGTCTATCACACCACAGGTTTGCCAATTTTAGAACAAACATTTAATGTAAATCAGATATATTATGTTACATAATACAGGAATGGGAATTATTGATAAACTCCTGTATTGATTTTACCTGGCCTCTATTCACCCATCTTAGACATTTTTGGTTAATAATTACCAAGTAGTAGCAGAGTAATGGCATGGCATACAATGGGAGATATATAAATGGTGGTAGAATGATGATTTATTAACCAATATCCATAAACTTAAATGTAAAGCAATATCACTTCAATTGAATTTGAGGTAAAATTCAGATAGGCATATATACCATAACAAGTTGGATGCCAGTTAAACAAAGTAAGCTTAACCAAATAACAAAACATAAAAAATAAAAACATAAACTTAACAAATTATAAAACAAGTTAGATGTTAAATACAGTACATCAGATAAAACAGTAGGTCCTACATAAAATATTAAGAAAAATAAAACAAACTCCAAAGAAAGGAGAGAGAGAGGGGGGGCATAGAGCAAGGGCTGAGAAACGCCTAGCCAGCCCAAGACAAGGAGAGCAGAACAGAAGAGCCACAGAAAAGACAGAAGAATCTGTGTTCTTATCTTACATCTAAAACAACTTAACATATTAACATATAGACGCCATTCTACTGGAAACCCCTGAATCACCAGGGACTCTATCTTATCTGAGAGTACAGGGTGAGGGCACATCTCATCAGAGAGGGCATGCAATATCCCAGATTACAGAAACTGACAATGTTGTATTTCCCGCATGGAGACTTCTAACATGATACCAAACACGAGCAGATTATCATTTCTCCTTTGACAAATACAGTTAGAGTTCAGGTATTTTCCTGTGGTCCAGGAGAGGCCCAGGACTGAGTTAGGCCTTCAGTAGGGTGACTATAGCTGAAAACAGTGACTTTCCAGTTCATTGTATGTAGGTATCGACAGGGGTACTGTGATTACAAACACTTTTGTCAATATGGAAACCTTCCACTGATTTAGGAATGCAAAAAGGCTGGCCTTACACTATAATATGCAACTGCAAGTAAGACAGGGTTGTGGGTAAAAAATATCCCATTATGATATGGCTGCATGTATATGTTACCCTCAATGGTGAGCCAGTCTTGGTATTTCTCATTTGGCAGATCGACTCTCCTGACTTAGAGGAGGATGAGGAAGAGGCATCAACCATTCAGTCCCTCATGACCCAAACTAGCAGTCGCACCACGCTTGGGCAGTTTGACTTTTATCATCCAGACCCCTTCACTGACAGTGAGTAATACTGTTTTAGAGTAGTACTCATTTTGAAGTAGTCAAAACAACAAACACATAAACACACTATGTTTTCACATATTTAACACATTTATTTCCAACAGATGACATGTTCAGAGATGACTTGTTTCCAAAAGTGGAGGTTGCTGGTGAGTATAATCTAATTTGTTGTTTAATTTTGGAAATGATTTTGCTGTGGGGCCTCAGGCATGAAACGTGTGTGTACAAATGAAAATAATGCTTTGCCATTTGCTTTGCCAACATCGGTATGAATGACAAGGTCAGGGCGATGTGTGTGTCCAAAGCATAGTGGTCAGCTGGGTTGCACATCTCTCTAAAGAATCTGCAAATTGATAACACCATTTGGTGATAAAAGACCCAAAACATTTAATTTAATCATGTGAAATGTTCTCCACAGATTCTACCGATGGATTTTTTAGTGATCCTTTCAAAGGCACTGATCCATTTGCATCTGATAATCTCTTCAGCCAGTTTGAAGGAGAAGAACAGTACCCACCTGATGACCATCTTGACCAACGTGAATCTGAGCCTGAACTTTGTGTGCCTGAAAGTACTAACAATATGGATGATAAAGAGTGTTTCGTTGCTGAATCTTGTTCCTTCAATGAAATAGGGCACATTGGAGATAGGTCCCAGGCTGGAGACCAATTTGACAGCACTGCTACAAACCCTGATTCTAATGCTCTTGAAACCAGGGGAGAATGTGATGGCTTTGAAATAAGCATGTCCATCTGCTCTGAATCTAGTCACACAAATTATTCCCCAGTTGACCTAGCTGATCAGAACACTTACATAACACTTCATGAGTCAAGTGTCACTGAGAACCCTGGCCCCATTGAGCTTAGGGATCCTCCCCTTTTAAGTATTGCTCTCTCTGGCGAACAAGAACGGAAATCAGAGGGTCTTGAATTAAACAATTCCTGCCCCCTGAACGTTGATGGTATTGATGAGGAACAGTGCGGACCCATGGAGTATGTCCTCTCACGCCCACAGGGCAGTGAAGTCCATCGATGTGACCCCGATGGCTCTGAGCGCAGTGGCTCTCCACTGATGGACACAGGGATGTACAGCCTAGCAAAGTCCAAGGTTCAGGTTCGTAGACACTTTAGCTGTGAAGCAAGTATGGCACTATGCATTGAGACCTCAGAGGCCACATCAAGCTGTTCTGAGCCCTTTTGCTATGGAAATGACATAAATGGGTATCAGTTTGAAGACTCTGATGTCTGTGATGAAAACCATTTGAATGTGGAATCCAGTCAGAGGATCAGGGTTTCATCTGTTGCTCCAAAATTTAGTGATCAAGAAGGTACTTCTCGTAACCTCAATAACACCACAAACTGTGATGGTTGTGTCTTTGAACTTTGCCATCACTACCCTATTGCTGCTGATCCTGACACATTGAGAGCTAGCAGGGAGGGCTCCGGATTCAGCGACTGCGCCTCTGTAAATTCTCCAGCTGATAACAGTTCTTGTGATTATGAATTTGTGGAACATAGTCCCCTCAGTCCTCAACTCAATAATGGCAAAGATGATGACATAGATGGAACTGGAATGAATCAGAATAATCATGATAGTCCTGACCTCACCGGTTCAAGCAAGCAGGAAGTCAGTGAAACTCAGTATCGGTATCCTGACCCATTTAGTCCAGAACAAAATGAAGCTGTCCACTTTAACTTTGTTGGGTTGGATGATGGGGAATGCAATATTTTAGTTCCCATTGAGAGCTTTGACTTAAAAGCAGGTGATCCTTTTAGTCCAGACGCAGCTGACCTGATAAGTATGAATGCTAACTGTCAGCAGGTAATAAATCTAGACCCATGTCATCTTGGTCTTAACAATATTTCCAGGTCTGATCCAGTAGGTTCAAAACACACAGATTATGAATCTTTTAGCTCAGAACCCAATGACAGAGCTAGTTGTGACTCGAGTGGCGGTGAGCTATGGGACACAAAGGCCTCCAGTTCCCTGGGCAGTGATGATTTTTCCAGTCCAGCTCAAAAGAATTCTCACATTCCAGACATCAGTGCTGTAACACACTGTGACAACTTTAATAGTAAATCTGAGGACTTTGTCTCCCACAACTGCAAGCTATTGATGAACTCGGGACCATCTGAATTTAGGGGTCTGAACTCTCTCAGTCCAGAACCGAAGGCTGACTCTGGTGGCTACCATCTGAGAGAGTATGATAGTGGCTGTTATAAAACCAGCAATACAGTAAACTGTGACTTGCGGCCACCAGAACTAATGCAGTTTGATCCCTTCAGCCCTGAGCCTAGTGATGCAGAGATGTGTGATGTAGGTAGCGAAAGCAACCATTGTTCTCAATCTGCATTCTTTGAAACTGCATCTAATGGGCCAAGCCAGTTCTCCTCCTGGGGCTTGGAGCCCAGCATGTTCACCACCAGTGACAGGAGCCATAGTTTTGAACAAGTAGAAAGATGTGAATACACACCTACTGGAACTAGTTCTGATGACTCTGTGCGAGGTCACCCTTTTGATTCAGAGTCCAGTGAGACAACTGGTTGGAGCCTCTCAGAGTCTGAAACGAGTAGGCTAAATGATCAGAACCCAGAGGACACTAGAGAGAGAACGACCACCTGCTCTGACTTCTCAGAGCAAGATGGCTGCTGTTCAGAGCTGAACAAAGTGGCACGTTCAAGTCGCCATAGTTCTGTGCCTGACAGCATTGCGGAAATGTTGTTTGGCCCTGAGCTGAACGCAGCCAGGTTTTATCCCTGGGATTTTGAAAACAGCAACACAATTGTATGTGACAACCATAGTCCAGAAGAAAGTCCTGACACCATCAAATGTGAGTTCGGATTAATTTCAGGTTATGACATCAATGGCAGTGTTGCAGTTAACTCCGGAGCCTCTGAAATTCCTAACCTAAGATAGGTGAATTGTGGGCCTGTTGGTCTCAAAGTGATTAAGCTGGATGTTAAATGCTGAAACTCATTTTGACAGGAAGATAATGAAACAGACAGTGCTTAGCCTATACAAACCTTTGAATGATTAACACTATTAAACTTTAAATTGAATAGTTAATAATATTGTGAAAAGAACAGTGTTGTGCATTCCATTGGAGCAGCAATAGATTTCATAGCCGTAGCTGTGATTGTTTTTTTCTTATATCTGCTTAATTCTTGATTTGGCCTAAACTATTGTCTAGTAGCATTACTAAGGGCCTGACTTCTGTGCCACCACGCCTGTGTCATTGTTTTGCTCTTCCTGTCCACAGTATCCACACTGTTAATACTGTACATTTTGTTTAATTGTATATAGCCCACTCCACACATTAATGTAGGGATTGGTAATAAAATGTAAGTAAGTAGCCTAGTAAATAATAATAATATGATTAATAATAATAATAATAATAATAATAATAATAATAATAGTTTTACCATCGAGATTAAGTTGGTTGTAAACAAAATAAATTGTGTTTCATTCAAAATGTGTTGTCCTTGCAGCTTTACTAAAATGAAGGCTATCCATGCCATCACACATGCACCACTATCTGATCTGGCTCCGGAAAATAGGCCTAGTAATAATCTCATATCTAATAATCGGCCAGTTTAATTGAAGATGGATGCCAGTCCCATGCAACCTACCAACAGTACCCTAAAAGAAAGGACCCAGACCTGTGCAAAGAGCATAGAATAGCGTGAGATGTATTTGGTGTTCCACGTGTTCGTTTTTAATGTGTGACGTTAGACTCAAACCATCCACTCAGAGCGAGCTTGCTTTTGGAACCACCTTTCTCTGACGTAGGAAAACAACACTCAAGCTGTGACGCCTGCTACGGAAGAGAAGTGTTTGCTAGCAGTGAAATTTATCCTCTAAATATTCAGCGTGATATATTTAGAAACGGGGCGTCCAATATGTTGTGTAATCAAAACGAATACTAGTAGTAGGATTAGAATCGTTTTCGGTAAATGAATGTAGATCACTGTCTAATCAAGAAAATAATTTTAACGTTAGTTGGCTAGGTAGCTAGCTAGAAGCTAGTTTTCAGTCTAAACATCTGAATAGGCAGGTCCTTTGTTTCGGAATGATCCATATTGATAATCCGAGACAGTAAACTTGAGTGACTAATTTACCCAAAATGAATTAGCGAGTTCAAGAGTTAAACCAGTGATTTGACTCTGTTTGTTTAATTTGTCACGGAAATAGTTGTAATCAGACCGTGATAGAGGAATTTACGATCGCTAAGATTTGCTAGCTAGCTGGAAGAGGGAAAGGGCTTGGAGTGGTCATGGGCAATTGTCTGAAATCCCCTACATCAGACGATATTTCGTTGTTACATGAATCGCAGTCTGACAGAGCTAGTTATGGTGATGGCACAGACCCGGATTTAGAGCCACCTCCACCTTATGAGGTAAGTGTTTTATGTTAATGTTAGCAATAACATCGCAATTACAACGACGGAACAGTCTTGGCTTGTTATTTAGGCAGGTTAGCATTTCTGCCAACCAGCTAGCTATTTATAGTCGGGTCATTTCCGCATATGTGCAAAGCCTTTTATTCTTTGTGTATTGATTGATCTGTGTTATGTGATGTCTAATGTAATGGACGAATCTTTGTAGATGTATGTTTAATATAACACAAGGCGTTTAAAAAAAAACCGTTGAGAACACAAAACTTGGTCAGGACTTATAGAGTTAAAGTTAAAACAGCTATCTCTAGCTAACGTAAGGTTACTGACCTGGATAGACGCTGGCTAAGTAACAGTCTATCTGTAGAAGTTCAGACACTGCTCTAGATTGTGATGTTTACTCAACTATATAGGTATGAGTGATGCAGGTTAGCACGAATTATTTATGGCCTGTGTTAGAAATGTTGACAGCCTCTCCCCAAAATTGAATGTGTCAGATGTGTTGATGAAGTTGAAAAATAAGATAACTTAGGGGAAATGTGTAATAGAAGTTACAATACCTACCCTACCATATCTACTTATGTGGTCATGTTTGGCAAAGCAGACACTTCTTAAGTCAGTTGTCCCTATCTTGCAGGAGCAGGCCCACATGCCTGTTTACCACCCCACACCCAGTCAAACATGCCTAGCCACTCAGCTCACTGAAGAGGAGCAGATCCGAATCGCTCAGCGCATAGGCCTCATCCAACATCTGCCCCGGGGGGTCTATGATGGGGGTCAGGACGGCTCAGAGAAGAAAATTAGAGAGTAAGTACAAGCTGTAGCAGATAAAGGTTTGAGCAGTGACCAATGTGGTGCGCGCAACAAAGTTTTATATACAAGGCCTTTATAGTTTGATTATAGTAAAGCTACAGTGTAATACCTGATTACTCTTTTGCAGGTGTGTGATCTGCATGATGGACTTTGTATATGGAGACCCAATCCGATTCTTGCCATGCATGCACATTTATCACATGGACTGCATAGATGATTGGCTGATGCGCTCTTTCACCTGCCCTTCATGCATGGAGCCAGTGGACGCTGCTCTTCTCTCCACGTACGAGACCAACTGACCGTGGAGTGGACCACTCTCCCTACTTCTTCTTCTTGCTCTTACGCCCTCCTTCAAAGCTCTTAGTCTCAATTTGACCCAGACTTCAAACCCTATTGGCCAGTGTGTGGTGGGGACACATCAATGAAGATAGGGTGTGTTGGGGGGTGGGGGGGGGGTAAAAAGACCCCATTTCACGCAGCAGCCTGTGTTGCTGCATTGGAAATGGCTCGGTATGCTTTGGGGCTGTAAACTGTGGTTAGGTTTTGGTCAATGGTTTCCCTGCGTACATGCTGTGTTGTGTGGCCAGCTGGCGTGCAGTCTTGTGGTTTGCATAAACATTGAGGATCATTTGTCTTTAGCTCTTAGCATTATATATATTTTATTTTGTTTTGTTTTACTATCTTAAAAAAAAAGGATTTGTCAAGTTAAAATCAGTTTTCAAAGTGAAGGTCTAGATCAACGACTTGCCGAAATGTTTTTTTTTTGTTTTTTTTTCTGAGCCTAGGACCAAAAGGAATTTTGAATTCTTGGTTGAAAACCAAATTTTAGTCCAAGAGCAGGTTTCATGCCTAGAAAGACCAATCCATATTTCTTTCTTCCAGAAAGATGTTGACTGTCTTATCTCCTCTGAGCTAGCAGTGCAGAGAAAGGCAGTCAAGTGAGTCGTGCCTGCCGTACTTTTCAAGCAAACATGCAATGTTCTATTGAGACAAAAAGAAAACTTCATTTCTATTTGAGTTGCCCAGTTTTTCAGGCATCATTTCATGTCTTAACTCTTCTAGTCTTCAGAACTGTGTAGTACTTTGTCCACAACTGGAGGAGTCGAGTCACTCTCATTCAGCCAATGTAAAGGGCTCATTTGCGCATGGGGATCAGGAACAAGTAGCCACCGGTTTGCAAGTACAGTAGGATTGCTTGCACATACAAAACATAAATATATATATATATATATATATATATATATATATATATATATATATAGAACCTAGAAAATTGCACTTTACATAGGTTAGTAATGGGAATCATATATTTATGTACAGTATAACCTTAACCTTGCACTAATCTTATTTTTGTCACATAGGTCACTGTAAATAATTCTATTAATGCTATTGTTGATCAGTATTTATGTGACATACTATTGGTGTACATTTCAGATGCTGAAGTGTTACAGTAAACAATCTATTTGGGTCACATCATCATACACTACACTACTGAAGGCCTTTTATTGAAGTGTCAGTTTATTTAATGTCAGTTCCTAAATGTTTTTTTTTTTTTTTTTTTGCATTATATCCAAATGTGTTGGTCACCCTATATATCATAGCAGTGTACAGTCCCATTCTTTTGTGTACAGTAGCAGTACATTTGAAAAAGTAAACCAATGAGATTCATACACCCTTGCTGTCAGTTTAGAATATTATCATCATGATATGAACAATACCTTAGGTGAAATATACAGTGTATGAAAACTTGTGATTGACAGTGTGACAACAACAAAAACAAAAACTAGATATTTCTGCATTCAGGATGTTGAAATTAACATTTTGGATTATTGTAGAATTGCTCGCAGGTCGAGCTGAAGAGGTGGTATGGCTGTAATGCTACAGTGTTGTTTATTATGTTTGGGTTAACTGACAACATAGGCAGCCACAGATGAAAAACAGAGAAGTTGAAGATAAAATATTTTTTTTATTATTATTATTATTAGTAGTAGTAGATGTAAGATCTCGCTCTCAATCAGCTCTTCTATGTCAATTTTAATAATTTACTGACAAGTGATTTTACACTTTCTCCTTGTCTACATTATTGTGGTTGACAGCTTGTGTTAGCCAGACTAACATTTGTAGGGGCGTTTGTAGCTTTATCGGTTGACCAATTTATTTTATTTATATTTAATGTCTCTTTAGTCAATATATTTGTTTTCTTTTATTTTCCAGAAGAGTAGTATAGGATTTCTTTTGTCTTTATAGTTAGCCAAGCTTTGACCATTGACACTTCAACTCTGCCCATTCAGTAACCATGTAATAAAGATCACATTAAAGATGATATGAACATGCTATAGTGGCAAGTGATGTTATTGCTTGTATAGATGACCGTAATACTTGAAAATTAAGTTTCACAACCAAATGTGTGTGTGTGTGTGTTGTGGAAATTTGTGTTTTGGGGTAATTTTACTATATCAGATAAATTGTCAATCTGTCTTTTTTTAATGTTCAGAAAACTTTTTGAAAACTTTTCAATTTACAGACTTGTGTGCATAATTCAAGAGTCTTGCACCCCTAATGGATTCTACACTGGTTGTTGATGGTCATTAAATGGGTTAGGGAAGTATTTTTACAATGGGTGCTTTACGTTAAAGTACTTTATCATCATTTTTTAAACAACAAAGTTTTTTTTTTTTTTTCTCTAAAATCCCAAAATCCAATCCCACTGTGATTAAATGTAGGCTACAATGCATCTTTGTGTTCCCAAAGTCTTATCCATTTTGGTATTTGTTGTGTTCCTGTGGCAAAGAATGGTAATGCTGTAGCAAATCCACCTATTGCTTCACACACAGACATGGAGTAACCTACATGCTTCAGTGTTTAAGCACTCTCATGGAACAGCGTATTAGCCCTGTGGTGTTGTGAAAGCCAGGTGCCTTGCTGGGCATTTCCTGGAAATGTAGATTTCTGACCTCCTGAGAACTTCCACAGGTTGCTCCATGCCTTTTCTCCTGTAGACTATGCAAAGAAGTTGAAATACTGATCCATTTGCGTCACATGCATGGTATTACCAAACAGCCTCATTGTAGACTGGGACCAAACCTTTTCCACATTTTGACATTACTGTTGTTGCAGAGTTATTTACTCTGAGTAAGGGTGGTCACAATATAAAAGTTCAGAGCTAGGGATGTTAAACCAGGAATAAGGAAACACTTACATTACACACAACTTAGTCAACATATTTGCTTTTATTTTGGTTTTGATTTCAATCTTAACAATTGTTCAGAGTATTCTACATTCACCAAACTGTCTTTTGCTGCTGTTGTTACTTATACCTGAGATGCATTCACCAATCATGGTGGTGCTAAGACTGGTTGTGCTCCAAATGTGCAACAAATAAAGCCAGGGCTCTGCTCTGCCCTGTAAATTCAAAGGAGAGTTGCCGAGATACTGTTAGATTCATTGGGAAAAATAAGATGGTCCAACCAATTAAAATAAGTGGGTTTGTCTTTAATTTAAATAAGATCAAGAACCAAAAGCATAAACATTTAAATATAAACTTCTGGCTGACCACAATGCAAGTCATCTGTAATACCATGTAATGTGTTCCAGCAATACTCAAATTCAACACTCATGAAGCAGTTTGTGCCATATCAAGTCATACATGCACTAATCCAGTGTTTAAGGCTTGCTCGCAATTACCTGTTAGTTACTAAAAAGACGTCTACCAAACTCTGTGTACACATTGTGAAGACGTGTTTCACAAATTGCTTGCCAAGTCGTATACCTTTAGGTGTCAGAAGACTGAACTGTGAGCTGTTCTTCCTAAGGCTTGTACATTCCATGGAACGTGACAGGACTGATGATATCAACCTCGGCCCTGGCAATCTCCGAGAGGTCCTTTGCATTGAGGATGAGCATGTACGTCGGTCTCACGGATGCCGGGGCCACCACAATACTCAAGAGCACACCTGGAAATTAATTTTTCATGTGCTGTCAGAAATCTTTCCTTTTTGATTATGTTTACTGGGACGTGTGTGTATAAAATGAGTAAAAGTATGGCTTTAGTGTAAGAGACCTGTAAATGATCTGAGAAATAAATAAATAAACTTGTGAGTTCACACGCACCGTCATCCTCATCTGTGCTGTCAGGGGTCTGCACAAACAGGGGCTCAGAGGGGTAGGAATCTGGCTCCTGCCATACCCAGGTCTCCTTGGTCCTCACGTTCAGCTTGCAAATCTGAAGTCAACATAGTAAATAAAGATTGATCAAAACAAAAATAGCACTGCATGCAAGAAGCTCAAGCACAATTGCATGGTTTGAGTTCATTTGTGTTTTGCTTTTGTTCACTTTATGGTCTTCCGTCGGGTGATTATACTGTAAATCTGATTACAATTATAATTAGGTACATACCCTGTCTGGAACGAAATGGTTCAGGCCCAGGGCATAGGCATACGTGTAATTCCTTCCATTGCACATTTTGTAATTGATTTGGGGGAATTCAAAAGCTATGGACAAAAAAAATAGTATTTGTTGTAAATTATTCCTCTATATTTTCTAATAATGTTTATTTAAAGATTTGGCAAAGAAAACTTTGACTGACATGGCAAACCCTGGAAGTGATATAAAAGCCACCAGTGGTCCTCTTACCATTGTAAGGAGCGGAGAATAGCACCTCGGGCTCCAACCAGATGGTACCATCTTCGCGCATCACTGCAGTAGCAGTTGTATAGTTCAGAGTGATCAAGTTTGTCCCCTGATCTTCCTGTTGATGTTTATTCCAGACATTCACATACATGCGTAAACACACACACACACACACACACACACACACAGAGACAGACTTAATTAGTGATGCCATTGTAAATACACTTTTTTGCTGTAAAATGTGAAAGAATGGTAAAACAAAAGAGCATTTTGGACCAAATGCAGACTTTCACCAGCATCACAGACTTAGTAATCCTATGTAAATACTAAGTAAAAATGTCCCAATGCTTTTTAGGATGCAGACAGATGGCGAAGAACTCACCTTGGTGACATTCAGGGGAATGGCGTACCTGCGCACCTCAGGGTGAGGGGCCCGGACGGCATTTCTCTTCACGTCCTCCCAGTTGGAACGGAGATTCGCCAGCCACAAGAAGTTATACACAAACTCAGGCCTACACACAACACATAGAAGGGTATGGGTGATCAATGTGTATAATCCATGTGCTTAATCCATAAATTAGAATAAAACTAGGTAACATGCTTCTTCTAGGCCTATAATTTGTACCTTGTGTACAAATACCAGTCCAATTATTGGACAAGAGTTTTGGCAAAGATGCAGGATACTTATGTCATCAAATGAGCTTGTATATTAGATCAAGAGATTATTTTCCTGACGTTTGATAAAGGCTTCATGCATATGCTTACCCTTTCCAAGTGCACAGATCCACAATAATGCAGCCTTGGTCCTCATAGCAATTGATGTGATGGAAAAGGCCCATGGAACCAGTCCTGTACTTAATGTCAATGTACTCTGGATTATTCTTCCTGGCAATGTGAAACCAGGTCTGTAAAACATAGAAAGGCATATTTCAGAATTCACAATGTCCAGAAAACAAATGCTGAGAAAGTGCTGGTATTCAGAAATACTTGAAGTGAATTGAGTTTCCACTTTAGTCGTTTTTGCATTATCCTGCTTACAGACAAACTGCACCAAAAACCTCCTTGGTGGGAGCAACAAACCCACCACCTGCATTATGACCAGGTGCTCCGACACTTACTCCTTTCATGTCGTCAGACTCAAAGCAATCCATGTATTGGGTCCCACGGACACTCCAGGCCCCCAGGAATTTCAGCAGGTTGATCTTGATGGGTGTCTCCACAAATACAAAGTAGTTTTCTGACATCCCAAAGCTGTGAAAGTCCAACCCCACAAATAGAAAGTGAGTACAAAAGTACAATTGAGTACAAAAGTATCTTGTGTAATTTAATGTGTGCACTAGTGCTGCACCTGTGGACATAGGATGGCTTAAACCGCTCTGCGCTGGGGAACTGCACCACCACCTGAGCCTTCTCCACACAGTCAGACTTATCTGATGATCATGCACAAGTAGAGCGCATATCACATGCTAGTTTTAGGGATCAGAGACACAATACTATACCAAACCAACACATGGCATCTGGTTCTGCATGGATTTCCATGACAAGCACAGAGACAAGTCGCCTGGAAACGCTGGAAGATCATACCTTTCTGGGTTGGTGGCATCTTGACAATGTTGTAGGCCAGACTTGCTCCTTTTCCCATGCAGTTGCCAATGTTATAGACTGTGCCATCCCTCTCAATGTGGGGATGTGCTGTGACTCCATTGACGTTCACAATGCTCATGAGGTCCACCTTAATTCAATTATTGAATGAATAAATCAATCAATTAATTAATGAGACCTGATGTGCATGGTGGGGAATAAATGTGTATAATTAGTACCAGTGAAATTAAGGGAAATAAATCCAGTTTAGCTGAGAATGAAACAACTGTCAGTTGATGGGATATACCTTTTTAAGAGTGTCCAGCGTGTCTGTGTTGACTTTTGTAATGAAGTTGGTCTCTGTAACAGCATAGTAATCCTCCCCAATTGGATAAACATTTACCAGGCAGTTGTCAGTAACCTCAACACCCTTGAAGTAAGAGAAGAACCTGCAAACATTTAAAATTCCTAGAGTTACTGAGTGGTTCATTTTGCACGGAATGGATTTATGTCAAATAGAATGGATTTTTATTGTACTATTGACAGAAAGAGGTGTAGATGGGACCATGAGGACTTGTAATCTTTTACTTGGTACAGTATCACCTGTAAGGAATGTAAATGGATCATTACAAACCTGGAGAATATGTTTTTGCAAGGGTCAGGGTAGGCAACTGTGCCGAACTCAGTGATCACAACGCGCTTCTCTGTCATGGCACGCACATAGGCATCGGTCTTCACAAACCTAATTTAACCAAAAAAATCAGGCACTTGCATTTGAATATAATATTTGAGGGAGGTAATCATTCACATATTTATATACATAGTTTTGGTATTTATAAAAGTTTTATCACTAATACTGAAAATGAAGGACTTAATTTTATTTAATATTAACAAATCTATTCGTACTTGCGCATGTAGGTGACCTGTCCATTATTGAAATCAAATTTGTGCATTAGAGCCTGGCCATCAAAAAGATGGAGGAAGGGTTCATCTCCTACTTCAAACAGGCCTGGGCCCAGACGCAGCAAAGCGCCCCTCAAGAAGGATGGGATCCGTCCTGTGGACAGGCCAGAAAGGAATGTGAAAAGTCATGTGGTCAATTCGACTAATTAAACAAAATAGAAATGAACCTTTGTTTTAGTTAATGGAGGGAACGTAAAGGCTTACCAGTGACTGTTGCTGGGAGGGCCTCTCCAGTCTCCTCTACGGTTTCAAAGATTTTCTTGTAGCCACCAGCGGGGTGTTCAAATCTGCTCTCCAAATAGAACGGAGAAATCGGTTATCACTCAAACCTCTGCATAGCTCATCACTCTGGTTTGTTGTGCTCAGTTTGTCAAAGTGAGCATTGCTCAGGCAGTCTACAAATGGTCACCAAGTGGTACTGGATGTGCAAAACTCTGAAAGATGGGTGCTATTTCTATTTCTATTGTGAATTCTTTCAATCTAACCAAAAACCAACCAACCATGAATCACCATTCAAAGAAGCTAATGTTCACTCACCGGCTGACCATGGTTGCCTCCTTGATGTGAGCTTACTTAGGTGGATTGTGGCTGGAGTGTTAGAACCCTCAACCTTGGGTGACCATTTCAGCATTTATACCAAGAGCTCCCCTCATACGTAGTAACTCAAGACCTTATTGCCTCTCTCTTAGCCAATCAGATGACTGTCTGAACAAGAATGCTTTTGTTTCCAGTTCTTGAGCCTGTGGGTACAATAGTCACAATCTCCTTCAGGATTTAATTCCCACGGCTATACCCAAAAGTGCTTCTGCCGACAAGCGTGTCGCAATAAAAAATAATTTCAGGATTGTACAACCTTTTAAGAGTTTTACAGAAAAAGAGGGACATGAGCCGCTTGGTCTGTGAGCTTTGAGATCCAACATGCTTTGTACATTTGATTCTTTATTTTCATCGCTGGTTCCATGTCTTAGTTTCCTTTCCTTACCAAATACTTTAATCAGCATGACACATTAAACAAAGAGACACACACACACACACACACACACACACGCAGTCTACACGTTTTCTTTCATGAAACTTTGAGTGTAAATGACACTGAAGAGGTAGATATCCTTTAACACTGTACAGTACCACGTATCATCTGATTTACTAGGCGAAACCAAAAATTCAGATCTGGCCCGTTAAAGCAAAGGGAGTAGGAAACAACATTGTGGTTCAAGCAGCCGTAGAGGTCATGCGAGACACCTGCCTCGTATTAAACTGCCCTCATTTGATACACTTAGAATGCACGTGTCAGCCTGGCGTGGATTACACTGGACATGAGCAACGAACAAGAGCAACATTGTTTATTCACCAAGGACAACAAAAGCAAGAAATCATGACAAGAAAGCCACGTTAGTAACTTTGTGGCCAAGTAGGGCTGATGATTTGTCAGTCAGGAATCTGAATTACTGTAACTATCTGCATTTACACTCACTAATATGTCCAACTGACTGTTTTAAATTCACTTTTGTATCTGATTTTTTTTCTCCCTCAGAATTACCTTACCTATAGCACAAGGAATATAACACCTTTCCTGTGTATGTCTGAAATTAAAAGTGGTACATTAATTTGCATGTTTGTTAAGTATTTACAGTTAACTTTATTATGTTATGTACATATCAATAAGTATGCATGTTCGTAGGCTATATGTTGACAACACAAATGAATATTCACCATAGGTATTGCTTTAGCCTGAATACCAGGGGTTATTGTTGCTCAAGGGTGGCTTTGATTTTGAATTACATTCCATGTCAGATTTGTATTAACTCTGACAGACTTGATTTAGACTCTTGTAGAAAGTCTTTTGACATAAACAAATGCAAGCAAAAAAGTCATTTTCTCCATTTGTTCACACAAGTAAGGTGCACATTCTTACTTTCTTTCTTTCAAAGAATAGATAAAGCATACTGTTTTTTAAATTATTATTATTATTATTATTATCTACTTTTCTACGTCATATAAAACTGTAAATTCCTTGTGCTGCCATATCAAAGGGGGTTGGTCTGGATGATGACATAAGAGTTTGGATATGGCCCTAGCTAACATTTCACTGTATTTTTTATGTCTTGCTTTATGTGGATAAAGGCACTACGCTGTCACTTTTCCTCAACTCGGATTCCTATCATCTACAGGAATTCTCAGATGATTTTGCAGTTGTGGGGCATGTGGTGGACAGGAGACTGAGCTCAGGGAACTGTGTGGAACTGGTTGTGGGAACATGCCAATCTCTAGGTATGGTGAAGGGTATGTAATGATGTGGGGCTATTTTAAAAATCTGCCTGCCTCTATGGAAATTTCACATAGGGGTGTTTTTCCCCTTTGTATTTTAAGGAAGAACATTTATTTATTTACGATACATTATTCATTCACAGAGAAAATTGGTGTCCTTAAAGGTTGGATTTTTCCTCATTTTTTAATAAGGCACTAAGATCAATTTCCAAAAGATGACTTTTTATTCTTCTTTTTAGTCAACTTTAGCATGGGTTTTGTAAACTTATGAGCACAACCGTATGTGAACACTGACAATTTCTACCTTATCCAGTAGGTGGGGGTATTGGGATATGTTTTGGAAACGTCATCATTCAATATGGCGTGTTCTGCCTGAATATGGTAGGATAGTTAATTCTCTAACATAGCTTATATAAAAATAGTTCAATTCAATGTATTGCTTGGGGAAAGAACAGTGGACAAAAGCCAGTTTACACTAAACAGGTGTTTTGAATGCATCTATTGTTTTTCTTTTTTGTATGTAATAAGACATGCAACTTTTATGACACAACTTACCATGCTTACTTACTACTATGCACACATCATGTAACATACACATAACACAAACTTATCATAGCACATATACACATCTACTAATAGGACTTTTTCATATTTTTTACCTCACATTTTCATGTCAGACGCATAACACTACTCACATATAAATTATCCTCTTGGACACTCTCCTGCTGAAAGACACATTCCTAACTGAATTTGTGTCCAAAAATGTATCGTTATATATTATTTTCTTATGACCCGGCAACACTTTATAATAATTACACTCTATGAAGCATTTGTAAGCTATTAGTTAATGGTTTGTTCATCATTTGTAAAATATTGTTCCTACAATAATTCTCATCTGTAAGTTATTCACAAACACAGTTATAAAAGTGTTATTCTTGGTACATAAGCCTAGCCTGACGAGCCAGACCCACATTAAAATGTAGGGTCTGGGCACTCACCGTTCGCAGTGCTCAGTCCGAGGGGCGGGATAATCGGTTGTCTTTCAAATTCTCTCTGCACGCAATAGGACAGCACTATGAGTCCCATGCGTTTCCCACCAGCGGAGCTAGTTGGCTAGTTCAAACTTTTGCCAACTTAATAAAAGCTTAACTCATGTCACACTGTTCACCAACAGCAACATTATCTTATTTGTTTTCAAATAGCAGGGAATTCAAGCCAAACCGTTGCAACTCTGCCATCAATCATTATGTTAAGCCCGCCTAATGACTCTATACACGATTTGATTGGCCTGATAGAAGTTTAATTTTTCGAGCTCACAAGCCAACTGAGAGTTGCTAGACTAGGGTGCGTCTAGATTTCTAGGCTAACATAAGCCCATCTAAAATGTGCTGTAAAGTGTTACCACATTTGGAATGTTCAAATAAGTGTTACTTCATACCAAGTAAGATTGATGATCAAATTTTGTTTTATAGTGTCACCATGGCGCCTCTATGAGAGAGAATGCATTTCAATATTATTTTTTTCGCCCTGTGGTAAATGTTGATTCCCCTGTTGTGCTTAGTTCTTATGCACTAAACAGAAGTAGAAGTGGATGTCAGAAATTAGGTTAAAACCTCTTTAGTCATCTGACCTCATTTGGAATAGCAGAAGCCTTTCAGAGATCAGCACGACTGATGGCCTTTTTTATTTGTCTGTGTGACTGTGTGTATGTTTTTTCCCAGCACAGAATTCCTAGGTTTCCTGTCCAGAAAGATTATCCACACACACACACACACACACACACACACACACACACACACACACACACAGAGAGAGTGAGATGCTTTCTTCCATACAAAGTACATGTGGTTCTCTCAAAATTCATTTTGATTCATAGTGACTCACTCTTTTATTTTCTTCTGTCTCTGATTCTCTCTCTCTCTCTCTCTTCCTCTGTCTACCTTTCCCTCACACACTCCGTCCCTATCTCGCTCCATCTCTATCTCTTTTAACATTGATGTATACTGACATCGTCCTTTCCAAACAACTTTTCATGAGTTGGCTCAACAATTGTGTTTGTTGTGTAGTTGTGTGTATGATGACATACTACATTGCAATTTATATTCAATTCAAATCACACACAGTACAGTAGTCTCACAACCACGTTTGACATTTACATTTACATCACACTTCTCACACTTCTCTTTGTGACTTAAAGTATTATGTTACTGATATAAAGTACATATATTTATGCTGTTCAGATATACTATATATATATATATATATATATATGTTTTACTGTAATCTATGTGTGTGATAAATGTGTATCGTTGGTTGTATAGAACATAGTAAATGTTGAATAAAGGAGATCAAGGTCAAATTCATTCCATCCATTGATCCATAAGAATGGAAAATATACTGTCATCATTATATTGTTATATTGTAATGAAAATGAATTGTTGGATGCAACAATTTAACAGCTTTAGCTATTACATTAAACAGTACTGAAAGACATAGCAATACTTTACATCAGTCCTAGTAAAGTGTCTAAAGTGCTTATAGTACGGTCTGATGAAGGGGAGGGCCTGCAGTATCACTTAGTTTGCATTACAGATGGCCACAGTCTATCACTGATACTTCCCATAAAGCTGCCATAGGACGTTGGTTGAATTTGCTTTCCTTAATGTTGCAATTTATCTTTGGAGATTATTTGTCAGTTGTAAACAATACACTGATTAAATCCCTTTGGTTAGTTGAACAGACATCATCTGTCTGTATTGTTCTAATCAGTCCCACATACTTAAAGACTATGACTTAGATGGGAATTACCTGACTTTCTTGAGTAAAGCAAGTCTCTCTCTCTCTCTCTCTCTCTTTCTCTTTCTCTTTCTCTCTCTCTCTCTCTCTCTCTCTCTCTCTCTCATTCTCTTTTGTCACTCATCATTATTAAACAAATGTAATCCTGGGGTATACCGTGCGGTCACCAAATAAACAAGCACATTAATGCATTCACACACATATGAGGCTAAGACCAGGCTTATGGGTGTCAGTATTAAGCCCAGAGAGGGTCCATGCATTACCTCACTGGGCATTACAGTCTCAACATCAAGCCGACCTGTTATGGTCAAATCAAAATGGGTCAGAGTGCCCTGTCCATATGACCAACCGTAGTATTGCTGTAGTGCAGTATGATGTGACTCATGTCAGGTTGACCCATTCGCATTGCAGTAATAGGATGTACATGTTCATCAGTGGAACATCTTCACTCGGCCTCAGGCAGTGAGGAATACTAAGCGACCCCACTAGTTGATCAAACTTGCCCTGACTGTCTATTTTTCTGTTTGTCTGTGTGTGTGTGTGTGTGTGTGTGTGTGTGTGTGTGTGTGTGTGTGTGTGTGTGTGTGTGTGTGTGTGTGTCTGTGTGTCTGTGTGTGAGAAGAAGGAGAGAGAGAGAGAGATGAAAAAAAAACAGAGGTGATTTTTTTGCACCCTCTAGCGTTTCCTTTCAGCACCTTAAATTCCATCCACTGTTTCCCCTGAGGGGTCAACAACCAGGTGAGCGTGCCACGGAGGACAATCTAGGACAGAAAAACAACCAGGTGAGCGCACCACGGAGGACAATCTAGGACAGAACATTTGGCCCCGTAAGCAAGGTTGTGTGCACTTTCACATGCTTTCATCCTACTGAAGCATTCTGCCCTCATGGGCAGACACCAACCACCATGCTGCATGATTCACTTTCTCTCTGTATAACGGCCTGAATAACATTTCTGCTGTGTACGGTGGGAACGTGAGGTGAGGAGCTTACTGAATCAGCTGTAGGGGTGCTGTCTGTGGTGACTGAGGAGACACCAACATGCGATGCAGATGATCCCAAAAGTCACTTGCACTGACATTCTTTCTGAAATGACCTGGACATTTTTGGTTCTTCACATTTGAATTTTTGTTCAAATCGCAAGTGTACACACACACATGATACAGATGAAGAGGAGCCTCTCAAACTGGTCCTGTTTTCTCACTGCAGGTCTTGCGGAGTTTATGTGTGTGTGTGTGTGTGTGTGTGTGTGTGTGTGTGTGTGTGTGTGTGTACAGTATATGGAGAGCTCCGTTTCACTGCATATTATCTTCGTTGGTTCATCAGTTATTTGTGTTCATCAGTTTATGAATCAGTTATTTGTCTCTATTGCATCTCAACCTTCATTTTAGGTCAGAATATGATAAGCTTATATGGTTCATATTTTTGTTAAATATTTTAGCAATACAATACTTTCGTCTTATTCTACTCAAAAACGTACAAAGCGCTTAGAAAATATGGTTATATCAGTGCTGTCTACTATAAGCAACAACAAAAAAACAACAGAAGACATCCTTGCCCCGTTCTCCCTCTCTAAAAAATGTGAGCCCATCACTTGGCTGCCGCAGAGAGCTAGAGTGGCACCGGACATCTGGCTGCTGTCCCCCACAGACAACACTCTCCCGGAGCTACATCTCAGTGACACAGCAGAGGATCCAGCCACTGGGTCACACACACGCGCAAAGTGCCTCTCTACGCAACATTCCACAAGAAGGATCATGGAGGATCAGGGAGACGATGCCTCATCTTTTGTGTGTGTGTGTGTGTGTGTGTGTGTGTGTGTGTGTAGAGAGGGGGGGGGAGGGGTGTTAGTGTAGGTGTGTACTTAATCTTTAGAATAATTAAGTTGTGCCTGTAAAATAGTCCCAAATGGAACCTAGCCTCTCACAGGTTTGCTTTCTGTAGAAGCTGTGCTGACATATGATGCGCAGGTTCCCCAGTGTCTCATTGTTACTCCACAGGATTCTCCCACTCAATCCTTGACATGCCTAATCCGCCCCTGCCTGTCTGAATAATCCCATTAGGCTTCATTGTATTCCAAAAGAATAACAGACTTTGTGTAAATAAACTATTCCTGAAAGCTCTGGGACTATAGCTCTTGCCTCAAGTGGCTATTTTTTTGTGTTCAGTCCTCTTTTTAAAAATGAGCAAACACATTTTCTTTTTCATGGAGGATGAAAGTGAAATTGGAGGCAATAATTGGTGGGCATTGTAATACTGTAATACTCTCCCTGGACACTCCAAGATAAGGATGCAAATACGAAGAATTCAAATCAAATGGGATTGTGTGGCTGTAGAGGTGGGGGGTGGGGCTCGCTTTCCTAATCTATGATTTCAGGGGAATCTTGCAGATCCAATTGTCTTTCCTTCACCTCAGAACCAGATTTTATTTCATAATCACGATTACTGTTTTTGAGGCCATTATGGTGGTTTCCTCTGTATTAACATAGTGACCGTGATTTGTTCAACTAAGAGTTGTTCCTGGACCAACATTGTAATGACGGTCCTGGACAAACATGACAATGTGGGTCCTGGACCAACACTGTAAAGACAGTCCTGGACAAACATGACAATGGCAGTCCAAGACCAACATGGCAACATCGCTCCAGGACCATGTACAAACAAAAGCTACTGCTTCAGCCTATTACCAAGCTACATTAGTAGTCCAAAAGTGTGCTCCTTAGCCAGTGAACTAACATAACACCGGCTTGACACTTCACATAGTTGCATGCTTCACCTACCTATTAGCAAGCTAATTTGGTAGCATAAATGTATGTTCCCTAGCCTAGCCTCTAACATAATAATAGCGGCACCAAGATTGCTAAATGAGCTTCAAAGCTACTTCAACTACTGTATCCCTTCAAAATAAGTTATTTAAAAGATGCATAGCCACTGAATTACCTATTAGGAAGCTAATGTATTACAGTAAATGTGTGGTCCCTAGCCTGGCAGCTAACATTAGACAAACATGGATCCAAGTCAGCTAAAACGAAAATAAAAAATTATCACCACTTTTGTTCAGAAATTCTAAAACAACGATGTTTTTTAACACTTCAAAATAACATTTGCTAAATTAACCTTACATTTTTCAGTAGCCATAGGTGTGTAGATTTGAACAAAATCTGGTTTGGTTCTTAACGGGAGCATTTACTGCCTGAAATATCCGATTTTGCTTACCACGCTCGGAGTTATAATGCTGGCCTGATGGGTCGCCTATTTACACCGTTTCAACAGCACATGAACGGTTAGACCGAGAATTCTCGTCATGAAATTAAAATTCCACTGGAGCTCCAAGCGGTTGTGTACACGCAGCCTTACAACACTGTTTACAGCTCTTTGAGTCACGGTAAAATGTAATTTACAGGTACATAGGTAATTTAGATACACCTATGGTGTGGGTGGTTGCGTTTCTGTAGGAGTCCGCTGTCTTGGTTTGTATAGAAATGGATATTAAGTGACACATACAAGCAAGACGGTGGAAATACGGGACCGACGGTAATAGGGGGAGTTCCGATACCTGTATTGAGATACAAGTTATGATGACCCACTGGTTGTTTCTGGAGGGAAATTTCAAAATGGCAATGGGAAAAGCATGAGGCTCACATTGATGACATCACAACTCTTACTTGACACAACTCTTACTTGAACAAATCACGGTCACCGTATTAACATAGTGGTCCCCCAGCTTTACATGCCCCCCTCAATCCTCTTCCTTTAGCCATGGGGACTCAAAAGAGGTCACTGCGACACTTGCTGACAGACAGCACACAGACACAGTGAGTACGTGTTACGCAATGTTGCCCTTTAATTATGTAAGGAGCGATCGTCAGAAGTGTTCTTCAAAGAGAGAGGAAGCTTGCCGGAGTCCCAGATGAGCGCATGCAAATCAACACTTTGTGTTCCTCAGAAGCCGACTGCCACTGTAATTGTTCCTCTGGAGGACGCCGCTTGTCTTCGTTGTGTTGTGCCACCACAGCGTTTGACATGGAGAAAATGGGTATACTTATCTCAACACTTCTTTTTTATACAGTAAATAAGTTGTGAGTGGTTTGTCCATGTTCTAATCTGTAGTAATGTTCCTTCAAGCTCCACTTTCTCAGTTTCCCAGTCACCATACGACAGATTGTGCTTTTCATCTTCAGGGAACTATTTTGATGACACTCATCTTTTGTTGCTATTGAACTCTAGCAATTGCTCTTGCTCCTGAGCATTCCAGTGGTTGAGATTTTTTTTATCATTTATTTATTACTTTGTGTCAGACTTCTGACTCCATGTGTCCTACCACTGCTCTTTTCCACTTTGGCAGAATGGATGAATAACAAGAATTGTGGACATGTTTGATGGTACGTCTATTGAAGTTGTCACAACGATGTGCACTTTTGCACTGATCGCTTTTTTCTCTGTTCATCTCAGTGTGTATCTTTCATCCTCTTGCTCTCGATATCCTTCAGGGTCTCAAGGTGGTGAGGGCTGAGTAAGGTCTAAACATGTTCCTCACACTGACTGGACTCAATGATGACTGGATGCAATGCACACAATACTCACAAGTTATGTTACAATTCATAACTTCAACTTCAATCATTTCAGGGTTTGTGTTTTTCTTACCATTTTCCTTCTATAAAGTGATAACCTGTGATGAGCAGTTGAGTACTGACATATGGGTTAGAATCACATCCAATCAATATATTTCACGAAATGACGGTAAAACCCAGCATGCCTTGCAGGCATTCCATGGATCATGCTCTTTGGTAAGTGACCCTCATACCAATTTGTTTCTTCAGGTGTTCAATATTAAAGCACAGCCATTTAGCTGACAGTTTTCACCCATTTAACATACTGTATGTGCCTTGCAGTTTGCATATCGCAAGACATATAAGGCTTATAATTTGAAATGGTTATCCTGAAAAGAGCATAAATTGACACCAACTCTTGTTAGCTCTGAAATCCTGCACATGAGTGACTCTGAAAATATTGCATGGTTCCAAAAAGGCAACATATTGTGTTGTGGAGCAATGGCGCTGCGGTGTGGCAATAATCTAGTGTAATCTTTAATAACATCCTACCAGGCAAGACTGACAACAATAAGCTTTAGCTGGTCATCCTGGATGGGGGGCACCACCGAACCCCTGATGTCATCCCGAAAATGTTGCCATGATATTGCCCCTTCCAAACCCCATGCCCCCCCAAGCCAAGGCCACCCCCTGCTACCTCACCAAATTACTGCCATGGCCAGGATGTCCCATATGTTTGTTGACTCCTGTCATGTCAGGAGGTGGTCATATTGCTTTTCTCTGCTCACTATCTGTCATGGGGTTTGGATTCAGTAGGGCAGAAAAAAAGGAGTGCTCATTCTGGCTATAATGGTTGTCACTCTTACCGTACATGGGTAAGAGGTGTGTACAGTATGTGTGTGTGTGTGTGTGTGTTTGTGTGTGTGTGTTTGTGTGTGTGTGTGTGTGTGTGTGTGTGTGTGTGTGTGTGTGTGTGTGTGTGTGTACTGTATATACTTTGTTCATACAGTGATAGACTGTTTCAATCGTGTGGTGTGTGCATGCGTTACGGATGACTAATCTCCCTCCAGGTGAGCATTGCTGTGCTGTGCATCCACACACTGCGCTCTGGGTTGTGTAGCCATGCGTGTGTGTGTGTGTGTGTGTGTGTGTGTGTGCGTGTGTGCGTGTGTGTGTGTGTGTGTGTGTGTGTGTGTGTGTGTGTGTGTTAGTGTGTGTGTGTGTGTGTGTGCGTCGGGTGAAACAGACCGAGCCAGCTGAGAGGAGACAAGACGGACAAGGTGCTTGTGAATGTGAGGCCGCTCTCTGGCGGCTGTGGTGATGTTCTGTGCTGTGCTGTGCGTGGGAAGGAGCAGAGTCATGCAGGCTCCTTCTCGGCCTGTTATTCCCCTGAATGATGTGTGGGGCTATACACACCCATCTCAGCACTATTCCACCTTCCTCTAGGCCACAGACGAGCTATTACTCACCTGTCACAGAGACTGATGCCACCTACCTGCAGCTTGCACAAGGGGAACACAGGTAACATGGATCAGGAAAGAAAGATGCACTTGGTTAGAGGTCACCGACTGAAATGAACTTTTCAAAGCTTTAAAGCTATAGGCTACATAAAACATGACAACACATGTACACTAAAAGCAATTTTCTCTGCGTTGAGCATGTTTTATTTCATAAATCGGCTGAACTCAACGCAATTGGCTGATCAAACATTGTTTGAAATCTGGGTAAAGGGTTCCAGTAAGAATGTGAGTATGTAAATGACATGGAGTGAACAGATGAATGTTTTATGAATACGCCTTTGGTGTGCACATGCAAATGAACCAGGATGAATGGATGAATGTTTAATGGACGCCATTGTGATAAAGGAATCCCCTAAATAGGGCGCCAACAGCACTGCCACTTCAACAAAAAAATACAGACTGCATTGTGGTGCTGCCAGAAAAGTGATGCGATGAATCCAGATTAGTAAACAGTGTTAATCGGGCCGTGATTGGCAGGACAGCTGGAAGGGCTATTGTGACGAGTCGTATGCTTCTTGTTTTGTAAGTGCAGGATCCTATTGTTTGTGCACTAAATCCAATTACCCAAACTGGGGTGGGATGCAAACTTATGAGGTTAATATGAACAAGAATGTACATTCATATGTAAGGCACTGATACATACATGACAGCAGCTCACATGTGTTCTCTACTAAAGACCTACGTTAAATAGTGTGGTTTTATTTTAATAAGGTATAAAGAGTTGGTGGGTTGAGAGACAAACTACTATGAAAAACACTTTCAGAACAATTACATGGACATGATTTTAGCTGGAAAGTGTTCAGAAAAGTGATATCTTCAGACGTCAGCTCTATATAGAAAATCATGACTGACATGACCTCCATCAGCATGTTTTCCTGATTGCAGATTATGACCAAAACAGATGGTAGGAAAAAATCGTTTAACCCTCCACATACACAAATGTGTGCACGAATAGGCACACACACACACACACACACACACACACACACACACACACACACATCCCACTCCCATTTTTCCTGATCCTAACAACAACTCCACAGTGGTATAAAAGGGAAATGGAGCTTAGCAGAAATATTGTCAGACTGCCCTGAAAACAGAGAGAGGAAAAGAGAGAGAGAGAGAGAGAGAGAGAGGGAGGGAGCGAGAGGAAGAGAGAGAGCTGGGCAAGCATATTGAAAGAGGCGGCATTTGAATTGCTAATCAGCATTCCCAAATAGAATGGAGAGTAAGCCTAAAATAAAAGCAGCAGCCAGGGTTTGGTTAACCCTTGGGTGTTCAACATCCCGGCTGCGGCAGTACGGGATCAAAGCGTTTCCTCAGAACTGCAGAACTGAGCTTTTTTTTTCACAGGCACAGCTTTTCTCCTCCTCCTCCCTCTCTCCCTCTATGTTTCTCTCTTTCTCCTCTCTCCCTCCTTCCCTCTCTCTCACTTGCTCCCTCTCGTATTCAAGTTGCTCTAATTTCAAAATCTTTGCCTGAGAGAGAAACACAAAGAGATGTGTGTCAAAAATATCTGAATCAGGCAGATTATGTCTCTCGCTTTCAGTGTTAAAGATCACTGGTGAGCCTTTGTCTGCTCGTGTCTATATATCAATCATCATTTATCATTTAACTCCTGGACTTTCATACTTCTAACCCTGTGTGTGATTTGTGAGGGTCTTTTATCTTTGCTCTCATGCTGTGTGTGTGTGTGTGTGTGTGTGTGTGTGTGTGTGTGTGTGTGTGTGTGTTCTGTTTGCTCGTGTGCTTATGTGTTTGCTTATTTGTGTGTGTGTGTGTGTGTGTATGTGTGTGTGTGCATATTTCCACAGATGCTTGTACAAAACAATCACGTCCCCCTAAATATTGGTCCTCCTTCTGTAGAGGGGGATTTATATGCCTCCACGCCCCCTCTGTCCCCTCCACCCGCACGGTGCCCTGTTAGCATGGGTGGAGCAGCTGGCATCCCTGGCACACCTTGGAGAGTAAGCACTGCAGCAGAGGAGGAGTCTGCACCAGGCCCCCCGTGTCCAACATGTGATGCCACGTCACTCTGAGGAGTGCAGCATGCCAAGGATACCCACTCCTCAAATGTAGGTCAGATTTGATTTTCTCTCTCTCTTCTCTCTCTCTCTCTCTCTGCTCACTGCAGACACATCACATCACCGTGAGAGTGAAAGGCTTAAACGTGCCAACCTCACAAGTCACAACTACAGTATGATTTTCCTCTCAGCTAGCCTGATTATGGCTGCCTGCAGCTGAATGGCACGCCGATCGATGTTAGTGCTATTGGCCCCTATTTGTATGCAACTGCTCCTTCCACAGCCGAGATGATTTTTTCTGACATACCGATGGCAGGAAACGCTGGGGTTGGGCATGCCATATTTGCACAGAACACATGCATTTGCATAGATATTGTTTCAGGATGCCAGGTTGGGCGACATGCTTGCATGTGTGTGATTGACAGGCATGTAGCACACTCCAGACATATAAAGAATAAGACATACATGGCGGTGTGTTAACCCTCTTCTCCTTGTTCCAGCCTGTAGCGTCACGCTGTTCTTGTACCGCCAAGGCCCTATTACCATCCGCCATCACACAGCAGGTGGGCCTCAACTCAGATTGCATTGCACACCTTCTGTCCTTGGCATTGACCTTGACAGATACATTCACGTTGCCAGTTTAACTCTCCGAGAAAGCCCCAGCATATACCCCATGCTGATGTGTGTGAGTAGAATGGGCCCATCTCACTGAGTCTCTTTTAATTACATCTCGCATGTCTGCAGAGTTGCCTCTTAGTACCACACCTGCTGCTGAGCTAACCCACCCACCCCACCCCCACACACACACACACACATACACACACACACACACACCCTATTGCTGCTGTGCAGGGTGGTGTGTTGCCCTATCCTCCCACTTTGGTGTCTTAACTCCGAGGAGTCCTTTAATCTGCCATTAAGACAGGGAGAGAGAGAGGCTTACCTCTGTTCCTCTCACCAAATCCACCTCTAACATCCTCCCCTAGAGCTGTGATCTGACATCCCTCCGAGGATTACTGCAGCTATCACCCAGAAATGGAATAGAGAAAAGAGAGAGATGGAGGGGGATGGAGAGAAAGAGGGAGAGAGAAAAAGAGCGAGGGAGAGAGGGTGGGTGAAAGGATGGGGGAGAGAGCAGAGTGCAGAGCAGCATCACCACCTTGTTCACATTCCGCTCACACTCAAGGCACACACACACACACACACACACACACACACACACACACACACACACACACACGGCACTACTGTACTCTCGATCCCACATTCAATCTGAGCACGACTGAAACAGTGACCTAGTTGTACACGTACACATGGAGGTGGCCAGGTGAGGGGAGGCTCGGATTGCATGATTGCATGATTGCGGCCAACGGTCTGACCACCAACCCCACCCCCCCACCAGATCATCACCGTTCCTCCCAGCCGTGAGTAACGCCGCTCTGATGGCTGCCCATCTGCACTGGCCAGGGACGGTGCGCAGTGGGGGTGGGGGACGGAGAGCGCCAACAGAGGCGTCCGTAACAGACCACCTCTTTTAGCCGCACCTCGTGGACGCGGGGCAGATGGCCCGAGCCCCGTGCCAGGAGATCTCCCTCTCTCTTTGACCATCTGTGGACAAGGTCTGGAGGGCTTCTCTTCCCCATGCAGCTCACTTTCAGAGGTCCCCTGCAACAACAACAGCCCTCCCCCCAGTCCAGTCCTGTCCAGCACCCCCAGCTCCCTCCTCTCCATTTGAGCCGCTGCCCGAGAAAGAAAGAGAGAGAAAAAAGCAACTCTTGGCCGTTGAATGGCGAGCTCACAGGAGGAAGGAATTTATTTTCGCTTAATGGCATTGGGCGTACATTGACCCTTGACCACCTTTGATTGCCACCCTTGATTGCCACCCCTTCGGTTGCCATGGTAACCACATCCTGGTCAGCTGAGCGCGATCCTGAGCGGAACATCCTGCCATCACATCCTGTTACCCTGCTCTGGTGGGTCTGAGACCCCCTGCCTCCACCACCCCCCCTTAAGCAGGGTGCTCCATGTATGCAGATGAAGAGGAGTTTCCTGAACTGGTTCTGCCTTCTCAGTGCTTGTGTTGCAGAGTTTGTGTGTGTGAGTGTGTGTGTATGTGTGTGTGTTTTTGTGTGTGTGTGTGTGTGTGTGTGAGAGAGAGAGAGAGTTTAACAGAGAGAGAGAGAGAGTGTGTGAGAGGGAGAGGCAGAGAGAGCGGTAGAGACTGTGTGTGCATGTGTGTGTGTGTGTGTGTGTGCATGTGTGTGTGTCCATCCTCAATGCATATGTGTGTGGTGTGAGACTGTGAGGGAGCGGGCTGGATCAGTCGCCTCAGCTGCAGCAGGCTGCCTTCGCTAAGCAGAGCACGGCGAGGGGATGAGAAGGCAGCAGAGCACACATCTGCACCAGAGCAGGTCATGGTTGACTGGAGCTCCTGCAGCGACCCAGCTCTCTCTCTCTCTCTCTCTCTCTCTCTCTCTCTCTCACTCACATCTATGTCTCTTTTACTCTCTCCTCCTGTTCTAATCCTCCCTCTTTCTTTCTCTCCTCTCTCTCACTCTTCTGTCTCTTTCTCTGTCTCTCCAATTCTCTTTTCTGTCTGTCTCTCTCTGTCTTTCTCATATAAACAAACAGACAAACACAAACACAGAGAGAGACTAGAGGGTGTGTGTGTGTGTGTGTGTGTGTGTGTGTGTGTGTGTGTGTGTGTGTGTGTGTGTGTGTGTGTGTGTGTGTGTGTGTGTGTGTGTGTGTGTGTGTGTGTGTATGTGTGTGTGTGTGTGTGTGTGTGTGTGTGTGTGTGTGTGTGTGTGTGTGTGTGTGTGTGTGTGTGTGTGTTGTGTGTGTGTGTGTGCAGTGATTGCAAAGTTGACAATTGAAATCTCTCTCTATGCCCAGTGCGCACAATTTCCTATATAAAACAGCATTAGCCAAGCAAAGCAGTTAGCGTGTCATTCAAGAGCTGTTAAATCAGATGATCACTGGAGTTGATAAAAGCTCAGATGTGAAATGTGCAAATTCCTCATGTATATATATCAAATGAAAAGGTATGTGTGTTGACTTTCTTGAGTGTCCAGTATACATATTATGTCTATGTGTGCAGTCATATGTGCTTGTGCACACAAATGAGCAATCGTATACGTACATGCATGCATGTCTGTGCAAGCATGCATTCATGCATGTGTGTGTGTGTGTGTGTGTGTGTGTGTGTGTGTGTGTGCGTGTGCGTGTGTGTGTACATATGGTCTCGATGTGTTGATGTGTAAATGCACACATGTCCACAATAGTGTTTCTATGTGTGTGTGTGTGTGTGTGTGTGTGTGTGTGTGTGTGAGCCATGCATGTGCAGGATCTTTCTGCATGTGTGTCCTCTCTGTGTGCGGTGTGCGCTCAGGCACATGTGGCTGAGCATTGGTCATTCCCTCTGCACCTCAGACAGAGCTGACTCACCACAGATGGAGGACTCTCTCTCTGCCCTGTGTTATTCCTCTGACACATGTCACATGTCATAGTGGATGAGCTCGCGTCAAGGTGCCATGTGCCCATGTGGTATCACTACCACACCGCATCACACAGTGACATCTCATCTCTCAGATGTCAGAATTGGAGGATGTTTCTCTTCCTCTCTCCCTCTCTACTCTCTCTCTCTCTCTCTCTCTCTCTCTCTCTCTCTCTCTCTCACACACTCTCTGTCACAGTTAGAATGGCATGAGAGCCACTGTCGCTTTTGTGGTGCCTGTTGGTCAGTTGGTGGACACTGGCTATCTGATGTACCATGACTAATGTATAATCTGAGCTGTAATGTTACTTGTTTAGAGAGAGTAGCTAAGGGTGTTTTGATGTGAGGGGTTAACTGGGTTAGTTCATTCATAATCTTCAAATCGTAAAGTGTGTACATGTTAATTTTCAAATATTTATAGTCAAATTATAATTAATGACATTTCCTAGGCTGCTCATTAAGGCCCGGCAGAGAGAAAGAGAGAGAGAGAGAGAGAGAGAGAGAGAGAGAGAGAGAGAGAGAGAGAGAGAGCTTGTTTGTATGTGCATGAGAGTGAACGTGTATATTTGGAGGGCTCTTACATCTATTAAGCGCACAGACATGAAAGACCCTTTGGACAAATTGGGTTTGAACAGTAGTTTCCATGACAACAGGTTGTCCTGAGTGCGGAGTTTAGTTGAAACATGTGTATGGGTGCCCTGCTCAGAGGGTCCCCCTGGAGGAGCTGTGTGCACCATTCATCGGTTTCTGTCCTTGTTTTGTAGGGAAATAGATGAACACTCAGAACACAATGCTCAAGCATGATGTTTTCCCCCCCAAAAGAGGCCAGTTACAGTTTTTATTTCAGCTCACTCTAAAAGCTTACAAACACAAAAACTTTGATTGGATGAGAACATTTCACTTTTCGAATGCATTACATCAATTACTGGAAACTTGAACTGAACACTAAAAAGCAGCCAGTATTATTTTAGTTGTTTAAAGTTCAGACAGCAAGTTACATTTTCATAAAAGAGTCAGAATATTTTATATAGACCCTGTTTGCCTGTTTTGGCCTTAAAATTGGATCTGGGCATGAGCAGAATTCTAAACTGGTCCAAGCCAGAGGTCAAGCCCTATCCATCAATGTCAGTCAGAGCAGGGCCATGACAATAAATGATAATTCACACAGTTGAAGGCAAAAACCGAGAGTGATATGGTCAGTTTAATTGTAATTCAGATGTGATTACTTGAAGACCTGATGAAAACAGTCAATTGTGAGCAAATTTTCAAACCGGGACTTCACTCCTCACAATCTGTTCACAGGTCGTTCCAGATGCTTCACAAAGAAGGCTCATTAATCATTGAAAATTAACTCTTTTTGTGATGAGCGCAATTGATGTGGCCGGCCGCCCAAATGGTGCTGCATTGACAGTCCAGGCAGAATGGAGAAAGCGTTGGCAAGTTTCTCACAAAGGAGCAGAGAGGCGCACTCACTATAGGGGTGGCTCAGTACATCAGTTTGTCTGGAATCAGATGATAACAAATTCACTGATGCTGAGTTCCTACTATCCCAGTTAGAGATGTTAGTGTTTATTTACAGATGTTTAATATTAATTTACAAAACAAACAGCCAGGCAGACCAAACACCAAATTCAGATAAAGAAAACACAGACTTCAATCACTAGCCTGGCGGGCCATCCTATATCATTGATATATAGTCTGGAATCGAACCATTCACCTCGCTTAATCCAAGGGGCGGGCAAAGAATTGTCTTTCAAACTGCCTAGGCATGCAATAGGCCAGCGCCACGACCATATCATTATCCCGGTCGGCAAAACGGCAAATAGGCTACATCCTTCTTCGAAAGGAATGACTTAAGTGCATTGTGTTGCTCAACTTTCAAAGAAAAGCACAAGTCCAACTCCTCCAAAGACGCCAACGCGATTCAAACAACCGCTCTTCATTCACCATAGCCACCTTCCTTGTTCACCGTCGCAGGACTGTCATTATCAAGCCTTAAGACTCTCTAACAAAATAGAGCGCTGTGATTGGATGACGTCCACGGCGTCAGCCAATAGAAATCCCTATGGTTTGATATTAGACGTACAGGCTGAGCAAATTAATTTGCCGCCGCAAGGGTGCGTCTAGATTTCTAGGCTATTCAATCACAGCTATTGATTGATAATAGCAGCTCTGTATTCATAGCAAGTAAGTGTATAGATTTGACTAGTCAAGGTAGTCCCAATGATTTTACAACAAAATCTGAAATTTAGAATGTTAAGGAGCCCCTGAACATTATATTTGACAAGAATGAAGCATGTCTATTTAGTGTTCTTTTGACTATCATTGGATTAAATAATTCAGTTGATTATTATTATTTATTTATTTATTTATTGCTTTGACTAGATTACTTGTTTTATTGACTCTTACTGTGCACTTAATGTAGATCTCTTAGAACAAAAGGTCCATGAATATGACATATATTTAATAGATCAGAGACATATATGTAATAGATCAGAGACATACTGAATGTAAAAAGCCTTTTAATGACATCCGTAGAATATTATGAAATATTTGTGATAATGTTCAAAACAATTGTAAAATAACATGACAACAAGATGACGTGATGCACCATGTTTAAGCAGGATTAATTGTGCTGTGGCAGGCCATATTGTTTGAGCTTGAGCTCAAGACCCATTTAATGTTTTTTGTTCTAATGGACAGCATGGGTGCATCTACGTGATGGAGACTGGGGTGGGGTAGGTATAGGGGCTTACACCAAAATGGGGGTGGGGAGAGGAGAGGAGAGGAGAGGAGGGGAGATTAAAACCGCTGCCGCCAATAAACAAAGTGCATGTGTGTGAAACATGGAGATTGCTGTGGGAGACGGCAGACAACAGGGATCACGTCCATCTGCAGGGGCTCCCAGATTACTGCTCCATAAGCCAGCAGGCCACATGTCAATCATCCTGTCTGTGGCAGGGCACTGTCACAGAGCTCACAGACTAGACACTTGAGATCTACACAGAGCGACAGACGCATCACACAACAAACACATTCACCCAGCCCTATGATTCAGTGTTTATCCTGAGGTGTACTTCCCGTCCCATGGTTGGGGGAAGTTTTCGGATTTGTAAATGGTTGACATTAGCAGCTGGTTTGCCACACATGTCCAATGACATTCAGAGTGTGTCGGTGCTTTGACAGAGAACGCTCTTCTTAAGGGGCACAGAGACTTCATCACTTCCATTAAACACATCATGGTAAATACAGCATTTCAATCCTGTGTTTCACAATAACAAATATGGCCCTAGCAGAGTGCAGTTTATACTAATGTATCAGGGGGTCTATTCATGAAGTCATGAAGAGGTCAGACTTAATCCCACCACAAACAGTGAATAGAGATACATCCACCATCAAGAACATGGCTTCCCTCTTATCAGCCTATTGTGATTTGACATCCAGTCCGAATTTTTTTCACACAGCCTCCACAGCAAGTTCATTTTTAACTTTCTAATTGTTTGGCACTCATGTAGGCCTACATGTTATCTAATAAAAAATAGTTATTATTATGATATTAATGTAGCTCTTGAGTTAATAGGAGGCACCTCTTCCTTGATGAACACTGCTGTATCTGACAGCATTATGGCATGTTTGACAGTTTAGCACAACACGCGATGTATTACGTATAGCATGACATCCCAGTAAAATAAAGACTTGTTTTCTAATTAATCAGGAGACTCTCACATGAACAGTAACATTGTCCCACGGACACTGACTCATCAACCGTCATCAGCACAGTGGGCACCCATCATTTCATTTGTGATTGAAGTAACAGGCGTGAAAGAGTGGACAACAACTGTTGTGTCCGTTGCCCCCTATTTTGCTTTGAATCTAATCCCCCTTTCCCTTCCCCCCACGTTCATCTTACTCCAAACGTATCGCCCGTCCACATTATCCTCTGTGCATTTTAATTTTTTTTTTCTGTCATGGGTCTACATCTCCCCCCGCCCACTCTCCTCATTTTCGCTTCAAACCAGATAGAAGGAGCTGAGAAATACTTAATCTCCCAATGCGATTGGCTACTGGGGACGGGGTTCCATCCACCTTGAATGAGAGAGGGGTAACTAGGCAACTTCAGCACTAAAGCGCTGTGAGACTTCCGTGAGAGAGAAGGTCCTGGATTCTGTCAGATATGTAGGTCTGGATTATAAAGAAACAGTTGGTCTGTGGAACGTAGCAATGCAAAGGATATGGAATTACTAGAAGATTTATACGGAGAGACCAAACATGGATTTACGCATGATATTTTGGACTGTACAGTGTGCATCGGTCACCATTACAAAAAAGGTGAGCAGTCCCATATCTTACAGGTGTGGAAGCAAATTTATATAGTTTGGTGAATGAAACCTGTGTTTGAATCTTGTTTTCCAGTCATTTTATTGATGTCACGAATTTTGGGTAATGGAATCATTTTATGTTGGTCTTAATTATGTAATGTGCGGTTAATGAGGACATTGCCGTTTGGCACTGCCTACATATTGGCTACACATGTTGTTAAGGTGCTGCATATCGTGAATGTATCTATAGCATAATTATTTCTTCATTTTATTGACTATATCATCTTAGTTTCCCAATCAAAACACGAGCACGTCTTCTCCAGACCCATTTAAAATGTGAGAAATATGAATAAATTGTATTGCCATCATGGTAGTTGTAAGGCTCATGCAGGAGGTTATGTCAAAAGGAGAGGTCCAAAGGAAATTCATCTATTACTTAGTCTACTCAGATTCACAGGCTATGACACACGTCTTACCGGCTCTCTGCTCTGTCGTGATCACTGCAGGCTGGAGTCAGAGGTAGCATCAGAAACAGGAATATATTCGCCTCTCTAACCATTGTGATGTCGTTAGATTCGAGTTCACCCGAATGGATCACTGACTGTTTTATTGAATATTGTTAGTAAGTATTAATTTCTGAAATTCTCAGCTCTTTATGATCTGTTCCACCACTGAAAGGTGGATGAAAATAGATGTCACTGAAAGAGATGCAGTTAAAGAAAGCCTCTAGAAGGCACTAGATCTCTTTGGGGGATTTACATGTGATAAGGCTTCATGTACAGTAACTGATTTCATGGTATGGTCTAATCAAAGCAAGACTAGACACTCGTTCTGATGTCCATGAGGAGCCTTCTTTGAATAGTCAGATCATTCTCTTTCTATTGCATTTGATGCTATTTAGAGGAAATATGTGCATCTATCTATTTATGAAATATGCATTAAATTGGCCTGAGCAATTTTGACATGCACAGTAATGATGTTACTTAGCAGTTACTGATTAGATTGATTTATACCTCCATACAAGGGACAGTGAGATTTTATGCAACAAGTAGGCTAGATTCTTTTCTCCATATAATATGTTAATGTATGAGTAAAGCATGCAATGTGTTACTGTTCCTAAATCTATTTTGACAGCACCCATCATTAGGCTCTGCAAATGTGCAAAACCACATAAGTTCATATTCATCAAGCCTACAAAACCTGTGCCGTAAGCTTATCTAATTTGTGTTACTGAGAGCAGCAAAATACTCTTCACATTGCTTTGTGATTTCAAATGAAATGTAGCCTAATAATGTCCTGTTATAGGTGTGCGAATATCCCATAAGTGGTGTCCAATAGTAAGATCTTCAAGATGACCTCTGACCTCTGTCAAATGGGCCTCTGTTACTGGTGGCTCCGTCATCTTATGTAACTCCAACTGTGACGAGGCTCTGTGGTTTTCAGACCAGTGTACCACTGACCTCAGCGCCAGCCCCTCATTCACACTGATTAGGCCATGCAAAGCATCTTGGTTTTTTTAAACAGTTGGTAAATTATGCAAGCTATTTGAACATTTGTTGTCATACTTGAAGGAGAGTTTTGTGGATACTGGATATGTGGATACTGATTTAGACTTGATTTAGATTTAGTTTTATTTAGTATACTTTGTTTTTCAGTATATTCTTTATCTTCTACTGTCCTTATTGCTTAGTTGTGTTTTTTATATTATATAGTATACTTTTATTACTTTTTCTGCTGTTAGTGAATGTTGTGTGTGATGTCTGTATGCTACTGAGAACTTGAATTTCCCCTTGGGGATCAATAAAGTATCTATCTATCTATCTATGATCCTGAAGCTTTCTGGGCCCCATGTCCCTCCAGCATGGGAACGTCCTTATAGGCTTGACTGTATTAGTCAGGTTTTGTTACTGCAGGTCTAGAGTGAATGCTAGCTCTGAGGAAGTATGGTATGGATCTTCTCTGGTGCATGTGGATGCACCCCCCACACGATGCACCTCAGACAGTTCACAGAGAGCTAAGCAGATGCCCAAAGACAACTATCAGCTGCACTATTAGATTATTATTTTCTCAGCCTTGTTTCCACGTTAAATTTGTATCAATGAAAGGCTGAATATGATATTGAGTACATATCCAGTGAAGTAATGCCATTTTGTGATGTAGTTTTACTCTGTTTCTTTGAAGTTGCAATAGGCCACATTTGGGTGAAAATAAGAAGAATCACTCACTGCCACAATTGCCCCATGGCAATACTGTATGTTCCTCACTGACTTATTGAACAAAAACAGTACCTAGTGGCACATACTGATTAAAATTCTTCTACCTTGTATTAAAACCAACCGGTACAGACTCAGTATGAAAGTAGGGCTGAGAGAAATTGCTGCGACCATTGCTCACTTAGCTACATCAGAGTCTTAGTGAGAACTCCAAAGTAGGCTCCCTGCTCCCGTTCTGAGGTTTGGCCATCTCTGTGTGTTGGCTTGGATAGATGGAGCCATATGAATGCCCCCAGTCCACAGGAAGCTGATCCAGTATGAGACACAGCAATTCTGTCACTTAATTGAACCACATACTATGGAATAGAACATAGTCATAGATTGTATATCAGGTTGATCCCAGCTCATTCTCTTGTAGCATTAGATTTCAAACATGCAGGAAGTAGTTCTGCTAAGTTGAGAAAATAACAATGTGCACTGCACATATGCATTTGAACTAGACCCAGTTTACCATAACCAGACCCGTAACCCAGTTGACAGACCATATAAACTACAGTTTACAGATCATTTTATTAATTTCACATGTGCATTGCATGACAGTTCATATGCATCTGAATGATTTCTTCTACCTAATTATATTTAAATTTAATTCAATTTAAACCATATAAAGCTCTAGGCAAAGTTATCAAATAATACCGAAATTGCCACTTTTGTGATTCTGTATGTGTGCACCATAGATTTGGTCAAATGCTAATTAACATTCTGTAAAAGCACTAAAATTGAAATTAGAATTCAATTCAAGGTTCAAAAGTCAGTGAGCCCTTGGGGACGAATGCAACACAAATCCATGTGCACTTTAGCCCGTAGCAGCGAAGCGGGCCCAGATAAAGGTTAGCCGCTGAAATTATTCATTGCATTGTCGGTTGACTTTTTGCATTTGCTTAAGTAGGCACATTCATCAACCCCCTCGAGGTCCTCTGGTCTCAAGAGGATTGCTATCCCATAAACCTCCGAGATTTGACAATGCTGGGGGCTTTGTGGGTGTGGAGCCTGAACAAGGGAACAAATTTGAAGCTATATGTAAAGATGGGGCTCGTCTTTACAACAATGACTCTTTCAATTATTGCATTTGCAGTTCCATGCTCTAAATGCATTACTTGATACCATAGTGTTGAATTAGGCCACGGGGCTCTTTTGTGCTATGGGATCTAACCATCATATGTACCCCTATCAATGCAACCCCCCAATAAAATCAGAATTGTTCTTTGACTTCATAAGACTGTGACATTTGTCTCACCACTGAAAGAGTATAATAAACTGTCAGTAGCAAGTTAGGCCTTGAAGCATGGATCCATACAGAAATGAAAGTAAAAAGTTGAAAAGTAATCACTGAGCATAAATGCAAATTGAATAGAAATCATTTATATAAATTCAAATTATGTAATCATTGAGAAGTAATGTTTTTAACACAGTTGTAATGTGGAGTGCACCTTGTTTCCAGTGAAACATGAACAATTCTAGCTTCAAGATGAACAGTGTGTTTTAATAATTCTCTGCAACACAAGCTATCAAGAAATCATGTCGATGTCAATTTCACCTCAAATCCATTGTACAGTCATGCTGAGAAAACCATAGAGGTGTGTGCAAAGCAGACACAAAACAAATGGATAAAGCTCTGTTAGCAGCATGATTAGCTTCCACCGGGCTGTGACATTTATCAGTGTGTCTCATTGTGAAGAGCGCACTCGGACCTGGCAGCCGCTTCTCACTTCCCCCTCTGTCACTCCACGTGTCCGATAGCCCTCGGCCAGACTGGAGGGCCACACACTCCCATCTCAGTGTTAAGCGTGATGGACAGCATGGCAGTTTGATTTTGGGATGGCTCCGTCAGTTCTGTCAGACCAGAGAGCATAGTATATGTATGCATGCCCTACATTTGAACATTTAAATAAAAAAAAAGAGCAAAGTAAACACATCAAGAAACATTGTGTTAGCTCCTCATGGGTTAAATAATTGGGGTTCGGTATGTTCTATGCAATATGATTACAAATGGTGCTTTCTGTATGCATTTATCAAGCAGTTTGTAGATTGGTGTGATGCTCACCATCTAGTTGTGAATGTAAAGAAGACTGAGGAAATGACCTTTGACCCCAGAGCAGTTTCTGAATCAAGTCCAGTGTGCATCCATAACACTCCCATACGTCAGGTCTCTTCATATAAATACCTTGGTGTTTTTATGGACTGCTCACTCACATGGCCATGTCCATATAGAAAGTCTCTTTTCTAAGCTCCAGCAGAGGATGCATTTTCTGATTGAGGATTGTATGGTGTCAGTAGCGGGCTCTTGTTTTTATTTTTCCAGATGATCTTAGAGAGCGTGATACAGTATGGCATGCAGACCTGGTATGGCAATCTGGCAGTTCAGTTAAGGTCCAAGTTGGGGCGTCTGGTCAAAACTGCCCTGAAGATTGTAGGTCATCCAGACAGACCAGGGCTACATGCAGGCACTCTATGAAAAATCAATCCTCAGGGAGGCACTGAAAATTGTAGAAGACCCCACACACATCCTGTACGAGGAGTTTGCCCTCCTACCCTCAGGTAGACGCTTTAGAGTACTAAACTGCAGATTAAATAAATACAAAAACTCCTTTATCCCGACTGCCATAAAGATGCTCAATGATAGGTAGCTGGCTACCTATATGTTATCCAGTGTGCAGCTCTGACTGAGTTGTTTTTTTGTTTTTTGTTTTGTAACTGTGGTGGTGTGGAGCTGTATGTGTAACTGTTGTTTTTTAAATGCCTATGTATGAGCTGTGTATGTGTGATGCAGTGATCGTGAAGCCCAAGACAAATTTCCCCTTGGGGACAATAAAGTATACTTTACTGTATTTAGGAATGTATATTTTCATTTCCTCTACCGGTGCTATGAGGCTAGCTGAGGTTAGCTATTCAACTGTCACTTTATTATCCTCTTTTTTCTATACAAAATGATGCCTTCGATGAATATAGGAGTTAATGTATGTATCGATTGAGAGGAGTGAGAAAAAACACAGAAAGAGAGAGAGAAAGGAGCAAGAGAGGGACTTTTTGGAACGAGCTGTGAAGAATCTGGTCTGCTGTAGGGCCTCTCCTTTGGACCGTACCCAATCCTCTCCAACAAAACGCGGTTAAGTGGTCTGTTTCGACACACTATTTCAGCAGTGCGAATAAACAGAGTGAAAACAAAAGCAGATCCAATCAGCGGTGAACTGAAGGCACCTCAGGGGAGCTGGGTGAGAGAGAGAGAGAGAGAGAGAGAGAGAGAGAGGGAGAGGGAGAGAGAGTAGGAGCAGACTTGGCCTCATTAGCATAATGCTGTTCTCTGACCTTGGTCCAGTGTCCCTATGCCTGCAAGTGCCTGGCATTCACACTCAGTGGGAGAGCTGCCATTAATCAAATAATTAGATGCAATAACAACAGCGGTGGTGTATATAAGTGCCACAAAGAATCATTTCACACAGGGCTTATGTAATTTTGCCTATTATTTTTAGCCCTATCTTGACTCAGTCGTTGGCAGTGTTTTCATAGCTGTATAGTAAAGGAGTTTGGTGTTTTCGTGTTGGTATTGTGAAATCAATAGTCAAAAGGGGCTTTTGCATGCTGCAGGAGAACTTTTTGACGTCATTCCCGAATGCAGACATTCTCTCAGGGGTCTCTGCAGATATGGCAGAATTCAGAACATTTTCCTCTCATTCTGATGAAGGGTCCACTGCCGATGCAGCAAATATGTGAAGCGAAGCAATGGTGCTTTTCTTCTCATTTAATTTACCAGCTGCAGCAACTGAACCTGAAGTAATGAGACCTTAATTCTCTGCTGGAGAAAGTCAGTGTGTGCAAATATGTTTTACATTAAGTTGTGTTATGACAAAAATTGGTTGACAACACTAGAATAGACTGGATTATTATAATATGTGATTAAATAGCTGGTTTATAAAAAAATAGAAAGTGATCATAGTCGAATCCCTTTCTTTCAAGAAGTTTAAACAAAATATGTTACATTTGCCCTAATTTCATTATGACATTACAGTAAGGAAAACCACTCTGACAACAATACCACACCTTTCGACAATACCACACCTTTCGACAAACACCTTCTACATCTCGATACCCTGCAGTAACAGTTACCCTACACATTGTCCACACATAGTCATCCCACTTGACCAGTAATTACACAGAACTCACATCAACTGACAGATCTGGCTATCTGACAAGAGAACTAACATGTCTACTAGATGTAAAATTACGTAAGGACCATCTTTCCTTTCACATTCGTTGTACGGGGTTTGAGGGGTATCAGTTCAGGAATACCACCACCTGTATTCATCTTGACATGTTTAGAATAATATAATGAATTCACACACCAAATCATTTAACCTGTAATTTGTGACTCGTTTTGCTTGCACTCACAGCTTGGCATACCTCTTTGTACAGTGATTGGTAACCTGTGGTGCATGGAATGAATGAATACTTCTGACTACTTCAGATGCTAATGGTGGTTGCTATGTGCTCACCTTGTTCATTTTCCACATCATGCTTCTCCCAGTGAGCCACACACAGCAGAACAACACAGAGCACCAGGCAGACCAGACCAGCTGTGACACCAGGCAAAGCAGTAGCAGTATTTTGGGACAATGCAGTGGCTTGTGTTTTGACAGCGCTGTCCCTTCTGGAAGTTCCAGGTGTATTGGTAACAAAGACATGCGGCGTGGTGGTGTAACACTGAACGGTTCCTACAAGTGTCCTACCCTCAGGGCATGGTGAGGGCTGCTGCACATAGCACCAGGACTCAGCCGGCTCAACGCTCACCTCTCCTCTCTCTCACATGCACCACACACGGCTCTCATCTCATCATTTCCTTTTGTTCCCACACACAACTCAGTCTGAGTTGGTTATCGTATCAATATGGAGGAATAATCACTTTAACTTAAACTTAAACTTGTTTATATTTCATGAGAATCTAAGATGTTTGTAAATCCTACAGACAGCAGCCTAATTGAAAATTGAAGAGCTCCTCTGAGATTTGCTGCCACATGGAATTCCCTCATGCGTACCCTCCAGTTGTAACACTCATACCTTCTGAAAAGCTGTTTAGAGATTAATTCGTTTTTGCCAGTTTACAAATAGCGTTCCTCATTTAATAAACACTGGAGGTTACTGGTCTGGTGTGTTACAAATAGAGGCATATTGTGTGGGAAAGCTGGCTTCACATCAAACAAAATGATCTTTGTGCAAATGATTCCAAACGTTTCATCCTGTCTTCCTGTCTCTCACATTGGATTTTCTTTGACAGAACATAGAGTCTACCTACAGTAATCTCCCTTGGGTCCCTCGTTGTAAAGTAGGCCACTGACTGCCGTGAATGTGTAGTGTTCTAACTGTGCTCTTATTCTGCCAGCAATCTCCCTCGTGTAAGGAGAATAAGGGCTGTCATATTTTATCGTGTTTCGCTTGCCTGTGTGGAGAAGCTCTCTAATCTGACAAAACTGAGATGTTCACAGGCATAGGACTGATCTGTGTGCTTAACCTTTGTACTATGCCAAAGGTTTTCCTGATTATGTTTTAGTTTTTACATAGGGGGAGAGAGGTGCGTGTTAAAGTCGACAGCTTGGACGCTCTCTCTCTCTCTCACTTTCTCTCTCTCTCTCTCTCTGAGACGGATATGTGTTTTAATGAGTAAATAGCTAATCATTACATGTTACCTTGCAGCTCTGCCAGACTGACAGCGGTGGCTCAGGAGAGGGCGAAAACTTGCGGGGTGAGAGATGCTCGTTAACTCTGACCCAGATCAGAGGAGACATTGTGAGCTGTTGAAACAGAGAGCAGATTGAGAGCCTCCACTGACCTAGTTAGCAACGGTTTGAAGAGCAGTCACACATCACATCGAATCACTCTTCCGACTAACACAATGAGGCGTGCTTTGCCCCATGTTAATGAAAATTACATTACAGTGGTGTTCTCTCTGTGGTGGGGAGTCAGGGAGGCGTCCTACTCGGCCTATGGAATGGAGGTGTGCGGTTGGACATCCCTCACTAATGAGTTTGGACTGCACTGGCAGGATCTGACATGAGGCATTCTTCATATGTTAAGTGGTGGCAGACATGATGTCAACATGACATGGAGCAAAATGTTCCTCTCTGGTTGAGCTATTGTGACAATTAAACGTTGGAATGGGAAGATTTAAATAGTATTTGTTTATTGTGTTGTTTTTCATATCTGAGACACAAGGTACACTGTCTCCTGTTCCTCGCAGCCACGAACCAGTGCTGCTGAGTATTAATGAAGTCCTTCCTGTATAAACACTGAGGGCTATGTCAGCACTGGTGCCAGCTTGGCAGCTCTGGCCTATCTCTGTGGCAGCAGTGCCCAGTTCATGAGCATGAAGCTTAGTGGGTTCTGCCATTTACATTTTGTGTTGCCAGAAGTTTTCTATTAACCCATCCTTGATGAATGATGTTTTTTTACAGTGAAATTCAAAACTAGATCACAAATAAAACAACAGTCAGAACAAGATAGATAGATAGATAGATAGATAGATACTTAATTTATCCTGAGGGAAATGTAACAACAAACATCACCCTTTAACAGTGACATATTCTGTGGACTGAAGTATAGAATAACATGTTTATATTTTTCCCCAGCAGGTTCTCAAACAAGACAGAATGATGCAGTCCCCACAAGTGACCAAGAATAGGACACTGGCTCTTCAGCACAAAGAATGAATTAGTTTGAGAGAAGGGGGGGAGTACCCAGCCTGCCTTGAACAACACAGAGTGGACCTGTTCTAAAAGACTACTGCCATAGCTTGACATGGACATGTAACAAAGGATAACTGACTACCCGACAGTGGAAGTTGTACACTAGAGGAGTACCCCATGCTGGACCCGCTACTGAAAGCACGAAGGACTCAGGAGGATGTCAACAGAGGCAGAAGTTACACCAGGTGGCAAAACCAGCGTGAGAAAGGAGTCTCGGAGGAGAGGTACTGAACGACACACATACACTCACACACATACACACAAACAAACACACACACACATACACACATACTGTACACACACACATACCCACACTTTCTATCTGTCTGTCTGTCTGTCTCTCTCTCTCTCTCTCTCGCTCTATCACACACATATACACACACACTGCACAGTAAAACAAGCAAAATGGCAGACACACACTCACAGAGAACAGCAAACACACAACCAAGACTGAACAAGTGTCCCACAAACTCTTCAGTGTTCAAGTCAATTGCATTACTCAAGAGGTTGCAGGTCTTCTTTGGCTGTGACATATTCGGTACACACACATTGGTGTCAGTGTTGTTCCTCTGCAGCTTTCTTCCCCCTGGAAGACATCTAGGGTCTCTCTCTCTCTCTCTCTCTCTCTGTGTCTGTAGGAAGCTTTGGCAATCCGCTGTATCTAACTGGGAATGGCTGATTCGGCCGTAATAGGATTTCAACAACACGCTACTTAATAACTGTCAGAATGAGGCCAGTTTTGTCAGGGAGGGCTGCTCAGGGAGAGGAGAGGAAGAAAAAAGGGGGAAACGTGATGCTGAGAGAAGGGAGAGGTGGGAGAGAGGAAGAGAGAAAGAGAAGAGCGATTGATGTGGAAAACGGAGGCAGTGGAGGAGGGATGAAGGCTTCCTGAAATGTTTTGTGCTGCAATTACTCATCCAGAGGGGGCAAATAATCCTTTGCAGCATTTGCAGGTTGCAGTGGTTTCTCTCTCTATCTCTCTCTCTCTATCTCTCTATCTCTCTCTCTCTCTCTCTCTCTCACACACACAAACACACACACACTGCAGTCGAGCCCTCTGCGGTGTGTTGCTGCATTTCATCCAAATGTGTAGCTCCCTAGTCGCACCGAGCCACAGGCAGCTCAGGGATTCCCAGTCGCCTTTTACATTTGATACCATTCCAGAGTCCACCCGCGTAGGCTGGCAGCTTAACGCAGCAAAACGGAAAATGGCCGGGGCTCTCGTTTACCGGTGGTGATAAAGCCCTCTCCGCTAGTGATGATGTTGAGCTCATACGTCTCCTTCAGCAGCAGCACACTGGGGCAGGTGCAGACACACACTTCCCCATCGCCGGGGGAACAGAGGGGCATGTCAGACTCAGAGGTGCTGGAGTGGGGGGAGAGAGAGAGAACATAATCTGTCTGTCCTGTGCCATCTCGACGTGTTGAACCTCAGCCTACCTCCCCTCCATACACACACACACACACACACACACGCACACAGATGCACACACGCACACACACAGACACACACAGACAGACAGACACACACACACACACACACACACACACACACACACACACACACACACACACACACACACAAACATACACACACATACATACAGACACACACACACACACACAGACACACACATACACACAGACAGATGACAGACACACACACACACACACAACCTTTCTCCTCACCCTGTTGCATACAGCAGTAGTGATGTAATGCTTTAGGGCAGGAGAAGTATTGCCATTCCAAGAATCATGTCAAGAGTGAGATGGAATTGAATCGACTGCGTGCATGTGTGTGTATGTGTCTGTGTGCGTGACTGCGTGCATGCATGCATGTATGTGTGTTTGTGTGTGGGGGTATGTGTGTGTGTGTGTGAGAGAGAGAGAGAGAGAACAAGGGAGATTGAAAAAGAGTCGTTCGCTCAACAAATACCTCTACTCTCCTCCTCCACCTCCTCCTTTCCCCCCATCCTCCCCTCTCTTCCGCCTCTATGTCCTAATGAGTAAGCACCCTTTACTACACGGTAAATCTGAATTCCAGTCACAAACAGCTCCCGAGGCCAAGGCCTGTGTGGCTATTTCATTGCCGTCATCTGATTCTTCCAATAAATTGCACAGCTGGAGGGGAGCCCATCGATTTGTGTTAAATATATGTGTGTGCTCGTGTGTGTGTGTGTGTACGCGTGTGTGCATGTATGTGCATGTATGTGTGTGTGTGTGTGTGTGTGTTGTGTGTGTGTGTGGGTGTGTGTGTGTGTGTGTGTGTGTGTGTGTGTGTGTGTGTGTGTGTGTGTGTGTGTGTGTGTGTAAGGATGGGGAAGCAGACCTGTTACTGCAGCAGGCGATTCAAAGAGATGCAGAACAACCCTACTCCAAGACCTTTTACGAGCTTGATGCATTCTTGATGCATCACCTTATAAGGCATTGAGTAGCTTGTCAGGTTGAGTGAGTTGTCTCTTCTTTAGCTTTCCTTGAGTGGCCTCTGGTAGTGCATTCTACCTCCAAGTAGCATAGGTTGCATGCTGGTCTCCCTCATTAACAATGGCACAGAATGAACATTTATTTGCTACTCTTTTATTTAGCTATTGGGGCTAACAGCTTACCCCATTATTTTGAGTCTTATACATGTTGTATATGTGCAATATTGTGTATATATATATATATATATATATATATATATATATATATATATATATATATATATATATATATATATATATATATATATATATATGTTGATGTCTATGTTATTTGTCAAGACTATGTCTTATTTTATATGCCTGTGCAGATCTGTTGCCAGTATTTTGTTTGTCTGTTTATATTTCCCTCCAGAGATCAGTGGGAGGACTCTGCATGTCTGTGGATCATGTTTATGTTAATGTTTTCCAAAATAACAGCAGCAGGAGTTTCCAAGTGTTTGTCCATTTTTATCATGTGTCTGTCTGGTGATTTTAAAAGCTTCCTGAGAGTTGTGCTAAAACACACACACACACACACACACACACACACACACATGCAAGGAGCAGATGGCTGAAACAGATTTGCCCTCTTCATGCCTTTTGATTTCATAAGAAAGTAGAAGCAGCTCTCCAGCCTGGGGCAGTTTAAAAGAGCAATCACTAATGCTTAATGGGACGGACCACACACCTACAGATCTCCAATCACATAAAACGCCTACACATGGACAAGGACATCTCTTCACCTTTCACTGTCTTCTAAAGGCACGCAGGGAGACAGATATCGTGCAAGCATATTATTGGATGGAAAATGCATGGCTGGCTCTCAACTGTTACTTTGCAAACCCAAACTCCGCTAATTGCTTCCAGTCACGTCATAGAAAAAAATGAACCCCAAAATAATTGCTCATAATCTATTGCAGGTTCAGGGTTCAAAATTGCCCAATGCCAAATTAGTTGTGTCTGGAGGGCCTCTCAATACCACCCATCTGGTGCCATCTGTCCCGTCCTTGTGCCCACGTTTAGGCAGGCAGTGGGCACGGTATACATTTACCTCATTTCACACAAACTGCACGCTAACAGATTCAGTGTTATAACTAAGAACTTTCGGCCGTGGAACCTGCGTATTTGGCATGGCGGCCATCATTTCCATGCCTGAGCCATCTGCCTGGCTGGAGTAACCATTTGAATGAAGTTCTCTTCGCCCCTCTTCAGACTGCGCATGTGTGATTGAGTGTGGAAGCCTCGGACTTACCTTAAATCTCCTCCTTATTTTACGAGGATGTGGTTGAGCTTGGGCTAAAACAAGCTTCGTCTTGCATGCCTACGTGCCCCAGCCTTGCCCGCGGCTCATCACTTTCCCAAACGCAGTGCACTCACCGTGATCTGACCCCTGAGCGTGTCAAAGCCCGCAGTGCCGAGCCTAAGGGCTCGTCCCTTACAAACAGGTTTTTATTTCTGCAGATCTGGACAGGCAGTTATTTTCTTCATCAATGTTTTTTTTATATATTCGCTCATCAAGCTCAAGAGAGGTTGCCGAGCCGTTTTGTGCTGCTTTAAAATACTGTGCCATTACAGTAAGTGTGTTGATTTTACAGAGCATTATGAAGGTGACATTTTTATTCTTTCAGTGTTGGCAGAGTGAGGCATTTTCTGAAAGAATGACATTTTGTCAATTTTCTGCACTTACGTGATGAAAAAAGAAAATTGTTCTAGGGCCACAGCCAGAAGGTTTGAATTATTCTGATGGGCAAGATTGGCCTACCCACGGCTGCTGTGTGAGTCATGCACCTCGCAGAGGAATATGTTCCAACACTTGGACCACAGTCATCCACGGTCATTACAGAGATGCCTCATCTCTCATTTATGTCAGCATTTAACAAAAGATTTCAGAAAGCTGAGTGCCTTTGTAGCTCCGTTTCACGTCAGACCCTTTGTTTTGCATAGAAAAATCTGAAACACTCTAATTGGAGCTCCATCATTCTTTCAGTAGGTGCGCACACAGAGAGAGCCCCTGCATTCTAATTCTGCTCTGCTTTACTGACTCATACTGCAGTCCAGTGTACAGATGCTACTGAGAGCCAGATTAGAGCAGTCCCCATGATATACTCTACATACTTGGAGCTCACTGGCAGACATTTTAGAAATTATTTTCCCAATCTAGTGTTTCCCTGCTGAGACTTTTAATATAGCTCATCTGGCCTAGTTTTTATTGTCATACTTAATGCACAATGCAAAGTGTGCTCAGGAAAAAAAGTCATTTTGAAAAATGTATGTCTACACTATATGATCTCTCTCTCTCTCTCTCTCTCTCTCTCTCTCTCTCTCTCTCTGTGTCCGTGTGTGTGGCACTGTGAGTTGACAGGTGGGCGTGTTATTGTGTGGTCTGACCGTCTGACAGCATTTACTGAGGATAAGCAGGAGGTGTAAACAAAAAAGTGAGAGTAGCACCCCCAGATCCCCTCCCACCCCCAGCGCTCCTTTGCTAGAACCCGCTCCTGTCTGCATCCCCTCCCCAACACACACAAACACACACACACACACACACACACACACACACACACACCCCTCCTCTCCGCTGCACCCACCCATCCCCCCATGAGCACTGTGGGTGTGCGCTGGGCTGAAATGATTTTCTCCTTATATGCAAGTCGGGGTCCCATGGGAACCAGAGGCGTTGGCAGGGGGCCCCCTGGGTAGCCACGCTGCAGAGATTTGATCTCCATACCCAAATCCAGGCTGGCCCTTTCATTAGGAGTGTCTGAGTGTCTGCTGGGCCGGGGCAGATGCTGGATTTATTTGGTTTCACTTGGACGTGAGACAGAGAGAAACCCATCGCTCATAATTGTATGTTGTTTGTTTGTACTTGTACTATTTATTCATTTGTACTGGACGTATGTTAGTACTATTTGAAGTTCGGTTTTTCAAATGCTGGTTGACCCCCTTGATAAATGCCCCCTTCTGTGCATGATGACATATGTTGACATATGGAGTGGAAGTCAAGGAAGTCAAAGTAAGTCAGGTTCTGTAAGCCAACGAGCGGATCTCAGCATGGGCCGTGTACGGTTCATCAACTCCGATAAGTTGCAAGTCACCCACCAGGCCTCGCCTCCAGCCCCACTAATCTCTCTGTCTTCTGTCTCTTTGTCTTTGTCTCTTCCTCTGTCTTCCCCTGTCTCACCATTTGGCATCATCTCTCTCTGTCTCTCTCACCCACCCTATCTCTCCTCACTCTTTGTCAATTTCTTTTTTTCTTACACCACCCCCTTTCTCTCTCTCTCTCTCTCTCTCTCTCTCTTTCTCATCTCTCTCTCTCTCTCTCTCTCTCTCTCTCTCTCTCTCTCTCTCTCTCTCTCTGTCTCTAGGCCAGGATCGCAGTGAGGCAGGCCTGATCAAGCGCTTCAGGGGGGATGGTGTCCGTTACAAGGCCAAGCTGATTGGGATTGATGAGGTGACAGCAGCACGCGGCGACAAGCTGTGCCAGGACTCCATGATGAAACTCAAGGTGGGGTGTCCATCCAGCAGCTGCCACAGAGAGAGCAAGAGAGATGGTGTGTGTGTGTGTGTGTGTGTGTGTGTGTGTGTGTGTGTGTGTGTGTGTGTGTGTGTGTGTGTGTGTTTGTGTGTGTGTGTGTGTGTGTGTTTGTGTGTGTGTGTGTGTGTGTGTGTGTGTGTGTGTGTGTGCCAAAGGAAGGAAGGATTCAACTAGGCCCTGACAGTCTGTGATAAGAGACTAATCTTTCAAATATACATTTATCTGCCATACAGATGGTGGGATTGCTTGTTATTCTGTCCAGAATATGTGACATGTGAGTCAACAACGCTATCCCTTTGGAATCATAAGGTTCTACATTTTTTCAGTTATTCACATAATTTCCATTCTGTGACAATTATTTTTACAAGTATTAATTTTAAGTATTAAAATTATGTAAGGTATTTTTTGTTCAGTGTTGTTATATGGAATGCAAAAACGTTGACGTTTAGTATCTCAGAACTGCACAGAACCATGCGGACAGAGCCCCGCAATCCCAAGGGGGTGATATTCCACAACACACAAAGAGAAAAATTATTTCATGAGAGAGAAAATATATAGTGAGGACATAACTGATTGTGTTTTATGATTAATTGGGTGTACACTCTATAAATGCACAGTGTGTTGAAAGAATGTTGAAACTGTGAAAAATATATATTAGAAACCTGCCTGCCTTAATAAGCATTCCTGGCTCGTCTGCAGTGAAATGCCTAATGCTCTTCCAAGTGTCATGCTGTCACAGCTAAATCTTGTGACTCTCATGTCAATACCAAACACACTGCAACGCTATGCTTAGATGGACCTGCAATGAACTTCTTTTCAAAGCACAGAGCGCTAGTCTAGGGGCTACTGTGGCAGGTTGTCAATGGTAGGCAGACATAAAAATCATTGTTCAGCAGTCGGTGCTTTGTTCTTCTCCAAGCTCTGAACCTGACGCTGACAGGTATGAAAGGAATCATTAAATAGGCGTGCAGAGGTTGATAAATATATGTGTTTGTGTGTCATTATGTGTTACTATGTGTGTCTGTTTATGTGCTTGTAAGTGTGTGTGTGTGTGTGTGTGTGTGTGTGTGTGTGTGTGTGTGTGTGTGTGTGTCTGTGTGTCTGTGTGTGACTTTGTCTGTACGTAAGTGAAAATGATTTGTGTGTGTGTACATTTTTCTCCGTGATTCTGTGTATGTGCCTCTGTGTGTTTGTGTGTGTGTGTGTGGGTGTGTGTGTGGGTGTGGGTGGGTGGGTGTAGTGATTGTGTGTGTGTGTGTGTGTGTGGGTGGGTGGGTGGGTGTAGGTGTTGTGTGTTGTGTGTGTGTGTGTGTGTGTGTGTGTGTGTGTGTGTGTGTGTGTGTGTGTGTGTGTGTGTGTGGGTTGGTGGGTGGGTGGGTGTAGTGATTGTGTGCCCAGGCCCTTGAGTGGAGGTCTTCTCAGCCACAGTGCTGCTGACATGAAAGGGATGCCAGGTGATCAAGCCTGCTTGACAGGCAACCGTAGGATGTGATGAACATTTTTAATCAGCAGATAGAAAAAGGGCCACGGGAAAATACGCTTCAAAGACTTTGTTCTGCACAAGCTGCAAGATCCCCTCCAGCTAACAGCATGAAAGCATCTCTCTCAGAATGCGGTAGGTCAGCAAACCAAACCAAGCCCATGCTCCAGCATGCTCTCGATGCCACACGTAGAATAAAACAAGCTTTGACACCGCGGAGAGCTTTCCAGACACCGCCAGAACACAAATGTCACATTTTGTGCTTCACGCAACACATGTCCGCCCTCCCAGTGCTCCGCGCCTTTATCTCCGCGCGCTGATGAGAGGAGATAGATCTACCTTCCTGCCCGTGCCTTCGCTTTCATTTCCCTCATGTATCTTTTTTTGCTGTTTGTTCTTGTCCTCTTTCTCTCATCTCCTGCAGGGAATTGCGGCTTCAGCTCGATCAAAAGGCGAACACAAGCAGAGAGTGTTTCTTACCGTCTCCTTCGGTGGGATTAAGATCTACGATGAGAGAACAGGAGTGAGTATCATGCTGTCCTGTGTTCAATTACTGTGTTTGGAAATGAGATCATTCATGGACATTCACTGTACAGCAGTGGACAGCACACACTTGAATTCATGACAGAGATGATCCTAAAACATGGCCTGACCCTAGCAATGTGGGTAAACCATACACAGAAACAGGCGAACGGGTGACTGATCCACTTTGATCATTAGCTTGATCACAGGGGCTGATGCAGTCCCCCTCCCACACACTCACACACTCTCACACACACACACACACACACACATACACTGAGAGGAAGAACCCCCCATCCCCAGCTGTCTGTACCACTAACAGCCAATTAGTAGCTATCATATTTATCTGCTTCTTCCACAGCGCTGTGGAAGTGCACACCTACGTCACCTCAGCACTTATCGTTTAATGGAGTTCATTATGAGGCACAATATGAATTATGGCTGTAGATAGGCCACTCTCTTCATTTGCATTTATCATCAATAACAGCATGCTTGCGTGCTAGACTCCAGCTCAGAGAGCCCAGGGGTGCTTTTACGCCATCTGCTGATTGTTTCTCTTAATGGACACTATTCATTATTACTGCAGTGCAGCCTTACTTACCTCTGTGTGTCTCTGAGACACAACCGTGTTTGTATTAGTTGAAAAGATGACAGTGGTGCATAAAACTCACACGACTGGTTGTTGGATGTTTGTGAAGAGCTAGGAGCACACCCTGCGGAAGATCAATTATTGATACAAATTTTAGTTGTGGCACATTATGTTCTTCCCCTTCGCCACCCAAACTAAACATCATTAGTATCAGCCCATAAATCCACTATGCTGCTGTAAACCATACCTTGGCTTCTAGATAATTACCCAAACTGCCAGGGGTGTTAATCATCATCACTAATAGTTAATTATGCTACTTTCGTGCTCCAGTGAATGTAGGTCCAGATTCAGTGGGCAAAGCATCCTCATAAATTATAATAGTCCCAGGGGCAAGATCATGAGGATTTCTACCATTTGTGCTTCGCTCTGGTGGTCTGTAGCAGTTGTTATTGATGTTTGAAAATATGAAATGCACAAGTCACAGATTTAAGCTAGAGAAGGGAATTTAAGATTAGTGAAAATGTTCAAAATGACCTAAACTTTCCTATTTTTTATGTAAATTTCCTGTTATTGCTCAGATACTGGGTCTAAATCATCTAAATAATAATAACCAGAGCAAACAGATGTACCAGTATTAGTTTAGCCTTTGTCCTTGTGTCGAGATTCAAAATGTTTTTTGGTTGTTTGTTTTCTTGTCAGACACAGGTAGGACAGAGACCTGGTTGAAATTTCAATTTGCTCTCCCTATAGTTATCCATATATTGCTCTTGTTTATCAAGCTTTGGCACACCTAAATGTTTTGATCCAGCAAAATCTGCAATCTCAAGAGCAATCTTGTTTTTCAGGGTCTGCGTATGTGTGCTACTATGACCTTAAACAATAGGCCTAATGTTATTTCATGCGTTTGGCCTAATCCCAGTGGAAACCGCCCTCATTCTTTTAGTAATCCTCAATAATCTGCACTGCTCTCTCCACAGGTCATGCAGCACCACCATGCTGTCCACGAGATCTCCTACATCGCGAAGGACACGCGAGACCACCGTGCCTTTGGCTACGTCTGTGGAAAAGAAGGCAACCACAAGTTTGTGGCCATCAAGACTGGTCATTCAGTGAGTTTCGCCATCCTCTCTCTCTCTCTCTCTTTCTGCAAGCGTCCCCCACAGAGTGATCTCCATCTGAGAACCTTTTCTGTGCCCATTCACAGGCCGAGCCCCTCATCCTTGACCTGCGTGACCTTTTCACACTTGTCTATGACATAAAGCAACGAGAGGAGGTGGAGAAGAAGGCTCAGAGAGATAAACACTGTGAGCAGGCCGTCTATCAGGTAAAAGCATGCTTATCTTACCTGTATAATTAGTCATGTTTCACTGAGGTTTGTGGTTCACAGCTGGGCCAGTAGTTTTACTGATTAAACATGTTTAATTTCTATTCCATAGTCAAGCTAAATTGTATTTGTCTAAATCACCATTTGTTTTCCTCACTTTTTGACACAAGACTATTCTTGAGGATGATGTTGAAGATCCCGTTTACCAGGTAGGTAACTAAAGCTATACTTTATGAAGACTCGCTGTGTCTGCTTTAAATTATCCTCCATTGTAACCCTTCAGTTTATGGGTCTCTCTCTCTAATCATTTACATGTAAACAGTAAAAATGGTAGAAATATGGTACTCTATAATAAGTAATGAGAAATAACCCAATTAATTCCTTTCAGTGTAGTTCATATATATGTATATGTATATATATTAAATCATCACAAATCATCACAATGCTGCAGTTTATTTTAGACAATCATTTGACTTCATATTAGTGTATATCTGTGCAGCCATTTTTTCCTGTACATTTTATAAGTTCTTTTTATGTTTACTTTTTTATTTGACAGACCTACTATTTACTAATTGTTGCACTCCAACCTCTGTTTTGTTTGTTTAATTTTGTTTCGTTTATACCCAGTGCTCTTTTGCTCACACTGAATACAGACAAATTTCACCCTTGGCTTGCAGTTCCTAGTATATCCATTAAATCAAACGTTAGAAATGTCTATGCTGTGTACAACTCCCTCACATAAATACCACACACAACATCTGGCGTGAGCTCGTGAGCTTTAACGATCCATAGGTGGACTCGAAAATTAGCAGGGGAGCAAACCAGTCTGTACTAGCAGCACTGGCATGGACTGTGCCCATTGCTAACTCTGAGTATTTGCCCACATCTCTCTCTCTCTCTCTTGCCACCTCCTGCTGCATTGGTCTCTTAGTACATTGTGTTTGAAGCTGGACACGAGCCACTCCATGGCCCACAATCAGAGGAAAGCGTTTACCAGGTACTTAACTGAGCCCCATCCCTTACTCCCATAAGCCCAGTAGGAAGCTTTGGCTGAAAGGGGGACACTTGCTTAATTCATTATTAGCTGACTGTAGCTGCTAATTGCAAATATATGTCCATATTTGTCCTCCCCTTCTTTGTAAACAAAATGTCATATGAAGCTTGCCTTACTTATGATTTTTTAAGTCTACAACAATTCCTTCAAGGAATTAGTTTGATGATGTTTACCATGGTCCCATGGTAATGTGCTCTTTACCTATTTCCATCTGGACTGGCCTCCAGGTCCCAACCAGTCAGCAGAAAGAAGGAATCTATGATGTTCCAAAACGTCATCTAATGACTGTAGGTGTTTTTTGTTTGCTTTTTGTTGTTGTCCTTTAAAAAAGAAACCTTTGTTACTTTGCTCCCCCCTCTTACAAAGTCATTGGTTGCTGTTAATTGAAACCAACAGGGTCCAATTGCAGGCCCCATCCTATTTTATTTAACCTCTCACTCAACTCAAACCTCCCAAATGCCTAAACATCTTCTCGTGCTAATCTACAAAAGTGACAGTTAAATGGCTGATAATGAATTGGGGAAGAATTGTCCAAGTATATCTTGGAGACGCATATCGCTGATGATAAATTGAGGATTTCCCCCAACACAAGTCTTGGTTATTAGACCACCTTTATTCAGCCATGAATATGAATCCGGCTCAGAAGAGGCACTATATTGATTGACATGCATGATTGCAAAGGTCATTTCTAGTAAGGGAGGAGTGAAGTTTGCTGAGAGGTCTCCTTTTCAGGTGGGATGAACCTGCATGTGCTTGTGAGAGGCGTGTGGGCAAACCCTAGTATCCCCAGAGACATTATGGAGAGTAAATATATTTTCCTTAGATAGCATAATCTAAGATCTAAAAAATGCAAAGCATTGCTCGACGCAAAAACAGAAGAAATGGATCAGGGACTGCGAAAATATATTTCTTTCCATCTGGGAGATGTAGTCACATTTTCAGACGTGATAGTAAGCCACAAAACATCCATTAAACATTCAACATATTGGAATATTTTAAAAAGGAGAACTAAGCATTCATGAAATTCAGCTGGGAACTGGCTGAAAACTAATATTCTTGCTATCTCGCTTGAAATGGCCAACACCCCAACTGTTATGCCCACACATCACCCAGTCGAGCTTGTCTGCACATTCAGTTGGAGTGCATTGAGTTCCTGGACACCGTATTTTGGCGTATTTGACGTATTTGTCAGTATTATCCTCCTGCCTTTGCTCCATTATGCCAAACATTGATCTTGTTTCATGCATTTCTCCTCCCATCCCCTGCTAACCCAGGCAATAACACTATAACTCTTGCAGTTATGTTCTTTTGCCATTCCTTTGTCACGCATGCATGTTTCCTGTGTCTTTTGTCTACGGTCAGATGAAATGTGCATGCTTTACATGTGATGACTTGTTTTCTTGAACCTGTGCTTTCTTAAACATGATTTAAAAATCATATGATCTCAGTGAGAGTTACATGTACTATAATAAGCGACATATAAATGCTAGAGAGACTCTGTTCGTACTAATAGAGTAATGGAGATATCTTTTACATTTCCATATTTTGACCTTTACAGTTGAAATATGAATTCTGTTTTATTTTTCCTGCCTGCTTTGGAGTGATTTAGAGGACTACACATTGTTATCAGTGGATAAATAGTATTTGTCCTTCCATAGGTTACAGTCAAGTCTAATCACTAGTTATTTACAACATCTCTTACATAAATGGATAGCTGGAATGCATGTATTGTGCTAACTCTCTTCATGCCTGTCTCTCTTATCTTGCTCTATGTGAAGAACATCAGCCAGTTTGACCTTTTTGGTGACATGGCCACTCCACCAGACATCTTGTCGGTAAGAAAATACCACCAGAATGCAAAGCCTGATAGTGTGTGTGTGCATGTGGGTGTGGGTGTGTGTAAAAGAGTGAGAGAGAGAGAGAGAGAGAGAGAGAGAGAGAGTGCATGTCTGTGTGCTTGTGTGTGTGTGGTGCATCTATTTGAGTGAGCATACATGCATGCATGCTTTCCCATTGCAGTAATGTCAGAATGTATTACAGTAGACCTTTTTAAAGCGAAGGGATTATTCTGAGACACAAACAGAAACGTAATTGGATGACGATCAGAGAGTGAATGGTTTTGGAAAGGGCGCAGTGGAGAGTGGGGCTCAGTGGGAGACTTGAGTGACGATAACAAGCCGAGTCACAATCACTGTTCGTGCCCACAGATGCCTGCTTCCCCGGCCAACACGCTGGACCCCAACCGCAGCCGACGGCAGCGCCAGCTCCCCTCCGAGCTCTTCACCCACTTCAGTCCTCCAGCTGTGCCCTCAGGTGACTCCCAGCGGCCAGGGGCACTCTGCCCAGGGCCTGTTTGCACTATCTACCACCCACCAACCACAAGCATGTCCGCAGTTAGACTGGATAAATTGTTCCTCGTCAGTTATAGCAGAATAAGAGTATATGTGACATTTAGAACCATTTAAAAACCTTTATGGATTTTTTATGTGCAGAAAGTGTACATTGAGAAATATAAATAAATAAACAAATGTGTGTATGAATGTACCCATATGTTATGTTTGCTATTGTGCCATTAGAAATGTAGAGAAAGTGTGGGACTCTAGACTGTGTACAGTATATATCCAGCTATATTTTTGCCTTCGCTTTGTTCCCTGTTTCTTTCCCAGGCTACATGACCATGGGTGCTGTCCAGGCTGCACAGTGGGCCCAGCAGTCGTTCGCTGCCCAGGCCCCCCTGGCATTCGGGGTGCAGGGTCCCCTCCAAATGGCCCAAGTTCTGCCTGGGGGTCAGCCGGTGATCTGGGGCCAGGCCAACCTCTTCCACTCGCCGGCCACGGGCCAGCAGCAGTGGGCGTTTGTGCCAGCGCAGACGGTGGGCATGAGCGGGCACCCACTCCCGGCGGCCGTCCTCCAGGGTCTGGTGCCCATTGCCGCCATGCGGCCACACTCCTGCGAACCCTCCACCGCCCCCTCGTCGGTCATTGGAAGCCCGCAGCACACTGTGGATCCTAAGCTACAGCAGGGCAGTGCCAGAGAGGCCGTGGGCGAGGGCGTCCTTGCGGGGGTCCAGCTCCCACTGGCAGGGGCAGCACTGGCCGGCGTCGAGCAGTCGGACGTGGCCGGTGCCTTGCAGGCGGCCGTCAGCCAGGAAGGGGACGACAGCTGCACCAACCTTGATCTCTCGCAGATGACTTTGACCCCGGGCTCGTCCTCGTCACCCTCCACCAGTGACACATGTGAGAGAACACACACACACACACACACACACACACACACACACACACACACACACACACACCTACACTCACACATTCACACACAGCCACATTCACACATATAGACACACATGCACACTCACACACACAGTCGCACCTACACTCACACATATGCACACTCCCACACACACACACACACACACACACACACACACACACACACACACACACACACACACACACACACACACACAGGCACATTTACACATACACACTCTCAATCTCTCACTCACACACATGCACACACACATACCAAAGAAAAAAGACACATTCATGAATACTCACATGTACACTGTCACACACCATGAGGCATGCATGAAATGTTTCACAAATATCATCCCCCATGTCTTAAGTTTCAGCCACCCTATCCCATGCTGAAATATTTGCATGTATTTTATAAAATCACATACTGTTGTAGCAGAGCTGTTTCTAGGTCATGACTGGCTATGCCAGCCCTTTTCGTCTTTTTTTCCACCCTCAAGAAACGTTGTTTGGGAGTTGGAATAACATGAATAATTCAGTTTGTGTCAGTGAAAGTGAATGTGTGTTTACCCTCTATGGTATAATGAATGGAATATTCAGCCAAGTCAGAGAAAGAAAAAAGACATTTCCCAGTAATCAGACCAAATGTTTAGAGTTTAGAGAGATGTTTAGAGCTCCACCTTGAAAAACAGGTCTTGACTATCTTATTAACGAATACTGTAGTAGAAGTGAATGTACAGTATATTTGACTATTTGTTAGGTTGTTCTGTGATCTGTTCTTTGTTCTTTCCTGTCATGGTGCAAGAGGGTTTTGGAATAAAGAATATTTTAGTCTACACATACTGTAGAGGATAATGCATTCAAATTCACAGCATTATTGTGCACAAGCTAAAGGAAACTGTCCAGAAATGAGCGTATCACCCTCACCACGTATTCACTCCATCTCAACTCGACTCACCCCCCTTCTACCCCCACCCTATCTTCTGCTGATTGACAGCCCCTACACCAGCCTCTAAGCAGACCCCACCCTGCCAGTCTCCGCCACCCCAGAGTGGGGAGCTCCCTGCAGAGCCGTCACCTTTTGAAGCTGGAGCCGGCCCTACTCAGAGCACAGGACAGGAACTGGTAATGGGCCTCATATTTACGTTAGCCCACACAGTTCTCCACACATTTCATGCTTTATACTGTTTTATACTGTTTTAGATGATAGAGACAAGTAAGCTAGATATTATTTGTTAATGTCATGGCAGTAAAAAAGATATAGCATTATTCTAAGATAAATAGAATGCAATATATTGTATTATTGTTTTGTATTGTGACGTCTTTTAGTGAAAGAACTGTAAAGCACTACATGTGATGTGATGACTGTTTTTCTCTTCAAGGGTGCCTGCGCCAGCAGTCCCTGCTCAACAGAAACTGAAACACAATCTCTAGTGGACCAGTCCAACACAACAACATCAGACTCCTAAAGAGGGACAAGCTGTACGTTTCCGTCCAAGTTTCTTCCTCTGCATTCCTCTACTCTTCCATTTTCTCTCTCTTCTCTTCTTAACTTTTCTTCTCTTCACGCTGTTTCTCTTCTGTTGACTGCGTCTCGCTGTATTTCCGCGTGTGTATGAGAGAGAGACTGAGAGAGAGAGACAGACTGTGTGTGTGTGTGTGTGTGTGAGAGAGAGAGAGAGAGAGAGAGAGAGAGAGTGAGAGAGCGTTTTGCAGTACATTCTTGTGTTTGTAAACTGTACAGTTAAATTCTGGTACCGTTTTTTCCACAGAATGAAGGTTCCCTACCATTCTCTACCATGCTGCCAGAACATGGCTGGGGACACTTAGACTGGTTGTGGAGATTTTTTTCTTCTTTTCTTTTTCTAGTTGCCAAAAACGTCTCAAATGTTATGAAATAATATTTGATGCCAAAATCATATTATATGCCATGAAGGATCTCCATTCAAATTGTGGATTAAAGGAATATGTTCAAAACAGGAAAGAACATGAAGAAACTGCGGTGATAAAATTCTTGCAAAAGTATTTTTGAAAATACCTGCAATAAGGCACACAGTGTTTAAAGCTTGTTGCAACATCAGTTCCCAGACTGTATAGATGTGTACTTGCAGTCCTACTTAAAGGCCCTTTGTGACTTTGAGGTTGTCTCGTCACTTACGGCGTCACAGGGCAGCCCTGCTTGAACAATCAGAGCTGTTGTGTTTATTAAGCAATGGCCATGACCGCCCCCATCTTTGCTTCAGCCCTGACCTGGCATGGACTCTGCTCTCTACACTTGTTCCCATGCTGAGGGCATCTACACACAAACTGCAGGCCTGGGCCTATTGTGAAATGGTGAAGTCTTGGATTTTTTCTCTTTTAATTTTGTTTTAAGAATTGTTTCACAGTTGTCACGCTTTTTGGATGTTTGTGACCATGAAGAGCTGTGGGGAGAGAGGACTCGTCACTCCAAAAGGGAACAATGGAATGCCAGCATGGATTCCTCAAAAAAAGGAAAGACAGATCAAAAAAATCTAGCAAATGTTTATTCTCGATATAGCTTTTATACAGTGAGAAAAAAAAATAAAAAAGCTTCTTTGTTCTCTTTCTTTCTTTTTCTACCTTGTAAGTCACTCAAGCATCTGTTCTTTGGTCAACCCATGTGTTTTTAGTGTGATTAAAAAACTCTATTCTGTTGCCAAAATATAATTTTGTAAATACAGTCGGGAAACACTCATGGACCTTGGTGGTGTGACACTAGCCTCAGTGCCAGCTACTGTGGTTCCTAAGCAGTGTTACTTCTGACGGGGAGTCTTGCTGGAGGCTTGGCCGTTATTTCACACTGTTCCACTGAGGCTGTCACCCCCATGTCCTGTGTGAATATGTAAGATTGGCACCTAAAGATCTTACTGCAACTAATTTGTCAGTCCATTGGATGGGTGTTGAGTGTAAGTGGCTCAGTTTGTACTAAAAGAGTAGCACTACTCAAGTGCATATCTGTTGATGGGTCAGCATTGTTTGGTTCAGTTGAAGTTTCAGTTGACGTGTGTTGGGAAATAGTGATACAAGAGTAGACATGTTTTCATCCCAGTCTTTCCCTCCTAAAGAAATGTTGAAGAGACTTTGCAATCAGTTATACCCACGACCCTTCCATGTGCTGTTGTGTGTCAACATTGGCGTCTCTGTTCTCAATGCGATTTGGAAGCCCTTTTCGAAGCAGAAAATGCAGCTTAGAGCTCTGCCTGACTTGCGTTGTCCTTCTGTTTTTAAATACAGTTCATTTTGCCTTACGACTTTGTATGCAGGATCAGTTATTTTCACCCTCTACAGTCAATGTTTCAGTCATCCATTATAGTCACATTCTCTCATTGTGACAGAGAGCTTTGGCCATGCCGACCTGACCTGTTAGATGTTGTCCAGATAAATCTGTGTAATCCTCAGCAGACCCATGTAGTGGTCAGACATTCACATGTCATGTATTGATTAATTTACTGTAATATCATGGGGGATTTAATATTGCAATATAGTTCACAAATTTAACACAACTTGTAGTTTGTTTTAAACAAGAAAAGAAGATTATATTTATGACTACAACGTTTGTTTTGCTTTCCAATTCAACATCTTGCCATGTAATGCTGTCAAAAATAAAATGCCATACAATTCCCAGTGTTTGTGTTCTCACTGACACCGCGCATCTTTTCACTGATAGCTGACATGCTGGGAGAAAGATAGAGAGAATGAGAGAGAGAGAGAGAAAGAAATCACTGCAGCGTGAGTCAAAGGAATGAAGCTGATAAAGGCCTGCAGGACATAAAAGTCCATTTGACACAGTTATCCTCTCAGACACAGAGTGAGAGGGGGAGAGTGTGAAGTGAAAGTAGTGAGGATGGAGAGAGGTTGTAGTTTTATGTGGCTGTCATTTTTCACATGTACACTTACACATCACTCCATTCATTTGCTTGTAGCACCTTTCTTTCTGACGCAAGGCGAGAGAATGAGGTGATAGGCATAGTCGAGCACAAACACTGGGCCACCACCATGAGGAGACCTGCTGGGACCATGCATATTACACTCCCCAGCTGTTTTTAGACAGGGAAATAAATCTACTGAAAAGCATAATTTTATGGCACAATGTAGCACCATATAAAATGTAAGACTATATAAAATAGGTTTGTGGTTATGTGAATGTCTTTATGTGTAGATAAACTGAATGAACTGTCCTCATGTACATCTGCTTTTATTATTTATACTGAAGACAAGACAGAATTATTATTTTTTTACTGGATTTTTTTTCTCTTCAAACACTGAAAACTTTAGATTGACCCAGTAGAGGGTGCTACTAGTCCATCAGCAGGAAAGGTAGTCACATCAGTAGACGTAGTAGTAGCAGCCCACTTTCAAAATAGGAGTAAGTGGATCAGAGGGTCAAAAGTCATTTGAAGTGCGACACAAAACAAACACTTACGGGAAACCCTGGTTTTGCTAAATGTTCAATAATGTCCAGAAAACAAGAGGATATCTCTGTTTGCTAAACTGTGTCATTGTTTTCAAAGTGGTTACGCTTTATATTGTACATTTTTATAGTGTTTTCCTAGACAGATACTGTATGAGCTGATTGAGGTAAATTGATTTTAGGGATAAAAATAAAGAGATAAAAAAATGTGTCTCATAGACAGTAGGGACCAGTAAACTTTTGCTGACGGATGCATGTATCTTGTAGAATACAACCTCTCAGCTGCACTCTGGACAATATTGACTTTGAGGACAGGGGTTATGCAAACTGTTAGAACACACAAATGAGACAAATTCCAGTTTCTCCCTTTATTCCAACGGATCACCATGTTGTTAGTGTCCGGCGTGAAGTCAGCTTTTAAGGGACATCCATCACATGTCTGGGTGCTCTCATTTGTCCTATGGTGAGTACACACTACTTTACTATAGAATAGGATGTGCAAAAGTAAATTATTTCAGTTATCTCATCAATGCCAGTACCAGACTGTGAATTGCATTCTTCAAAGTCAGTATTACACTAAAAACAAATGTTTCATTTGATCATCTCCGTCATGGTCACCTCAAGCCTTTTCTTGTGCTTATCCATCTTTTTTTTCCCTCTTAATGAAACACACACGCGCACACACACACACACACACACACACACACACACACACACACAACGCACGCACGCATTCAAACCTGGCCCCTTTGCTTTCAGGAGCGCGGCGGTTGTGCTGGTCAGCAGTGGGGAAGTAAGGCGACGAGAGAGCCGTGCCCTCAGCACAGGATGCCCTGCCACCCCAGTTGATTGCAGTCTGTCTGAGTGGACCACCTGGACCCGCTGTGACCCCTGCCACAGGAAGAGGGTAGATGACCTCGCTTTACTTCCTATCTGCCACTCCATCCTCACACTGCTGCTGCCTCCATTCGCCATGCTCCTTTGCTATGCTATGCTTTGTAGTATGCTTAATGTAGACTAGTGGTTTGTAGTATGCTTAATGTAGACTAGTGGTTTGTAGTATGCTTAATGTAGACTATGTGGTTTGTAGTATGCTTAATGTAGACTATGTGGTTTGTAGTATGCTTGTAGACTATGCTTTGTAGCATGCTTGTAGACTATGATTTGTAGTATGCTTGTAGGCTTTGCAGTAGGCTTGTAGACTATGCTTTGTAGTAGGCTTGTAGACTATTGCAGTATGCTTGTAGACTATGCTTTATAGTGTACATGTTTTGTCATGTTCATATGTCCATACGGCTTGCTGCATGTTAGTTTATTTCTCTCAAATTCCCTTACACTATCGGTTTTCTTTCTGTCTTTTTCTATGTATTTCATTAAGTACCGCTATGCTAAGCTTCTCCAGCCGTCTGAGTTTGGGGGAGAGCCGTGTAACATCCAAGGCCGAGAGGAGGAGTCCTGCACCCCACCATCCCGCTTCAAATGCACCAGCGCCCCCCTCTGCCAGGGCTTTGTGTGCGCTGTCACAGGTGACGCCACACACATCATCACACACAATACTGCCACATGTTTATGTTTTCATCTCGACTGAGTAAGTCCATTTTCTGACTGACTGAGATGATCCCTGACGTAGTGTCACTAGTTCATCTAGTTAGATACAGTATACTGTACTAAAGTGAGAGCTAAATATGGGTGGGGTTGATGGTGGTATTGACAGCATTTGAAATGTTTAAGTCCATCCCAAGCCTTAGAATTTTGAAGGGGAATGGAAATCTTTGGTTAAAAGGACAGGGACAAGTGGAGGAGCAGCCTGTGGGTGTCCTGGTATTTGAGGGATTTGCCCACACTCTAAATGATGTGTCTCTAGACTGGGATCTCTCATCAGGTAGCACAGACGTCACGTCTGGCCCTGTAAGCTAGTAATGGCAGTAATGCAAAAGAAAACATTGTTAAGGGTAAGGAGCCTGGTGAGGGTTTTCTAATACTTTTATGTCATTTGAACATTATTTTGAACAGTGATGATTGTTGTACGTGTGTGTGCGTGTGTGTGTGTGTGTGTGTTTCGTGCTCTGCAGGGCGTTGTGTGCTGGAGGGACTGCGCTGTAACGGTGATGACGACTGTGGTGATGGCTCAGATGAGAAAGGTTGCAAGAAGGTGTTCCGAACCTGCCGCGAGGAGGCTGAGGAGTACTATGGCATTGAAAACCTTGCCAAAGGGGTGTGTGTGTGTGTGTGTGTGTGTGTGTGTGTGTGTGAGAGAGAGGACAAGGTTGGTTTTCCCCTTCTCATGCATCCGTATGTCTGTCCAGATTTAACGTCCTCAACAGCCACCTGGAGGGCTTGGTACTGGACAACCGTTACTATGCCGGTGGCTGTTTGCCCCACTTTATCCAGGATGTGCGATTTAGGAAACCCTACAACCTGCAGCACTACATATTTGAGGTATCAGACAAACTAACACTTGTTTGAAATAGTGACATGGTTCTGTAACCTGTAGCCTGACTAACATCAGGCTAAATCTCAAATCTAAACTCAGATTGAGAATGGGTCTGGGGACCTTTCAATCCCTTTCACTTTGTAACCGTGGAAACAGTGAAATTCAACAGAAATTGGTTTATTAAACTCTGAAGCGTTTCAGAAATACAAGAAACAAAAAATCTTTCTGATAAACAAGTGTTTAAAGGCAGTTAATCGTTTCCAAAGAAAATATTTATCCATGTAATTTAAACTTGACACCATCAGCGCAGCCATTGGTTGAACAGCGCCGCTAACTTTTTATGTTATCATATAAAGCCCATCCTATAGGCTACCGGAATTACCAGTTGTGATTAGTTCCTGGGTTTTTAGTGATTTGGAAATCGGCTTTAATGGAAATTGGGTTATCCAGACTGACTTGCAGTATTGCTCTGTCATTACTGTACCTTTCAGACTAAAGGCTCCTATGACTTTAGAATGGAGGTTCATGATTCATATTCTGACTACATGAAGGACAGCAAAAGAAGCAGCCTCTCCGAAACGTCAGTGTCCTTCGGAATTAAAATCCCAGGCGTCTTTGAGGTGGGCTTCAACTATGACGATTCCAAGTACAAAAATTCGGTGGAGAGGATACGACGTCTTTCAGGAACGGTGAGGAGGGGTTGGGAACATTAATGCTGAGGTGAAGCTATAGATTGTTTATTATATATTTATATTGCTTTCTTTACTACATTCCCAAATTCATTTTGACGGTACTGAATTCCATTTGTCTTGCAGAAAAACAGCTTCTTGCGTGCGCGTTCCCAGATTGAGTTGGCCCGCTACGCCCTTAAGGCGGATGGCCTGATGCTACATCCAGACTTTTTGGGGCGACTGAGAGCACTGCCTCTCGAGTACACCTACGGGGAGTACCGACAGATCTACAGGGACTTTGGGACACACTACATCACTGAGGCCACGCTCGGTGGAGAATACGACTTGACCATTATCCTCAATGAGCAAAAGCTGCAGTCATCAGGTAAGGTAATACCAAAAGAGTCTAAACCAGGAGAGCAGATGCATGCTATTTCATGACAGCATGTGGTAAATAACTGTCCCTTCTCCCCTCTCCTGAAGGCTATAGTCTGGTGGACTCACAGCGCTGCGTAGAAGCTGGACTGAAATTGGGAGCCAATATCAAGGGGGTCTATGTGACGCTCGGGGTCTCTGGTGGAGCTTGCAAAGGCTTGTTGGAAGAAATGGAATGTGAGAGCTTTTGGCCCCTGACATGGACATGAACTCAACCATGTTCATGTTTAAGGAAATGTTTGATTCATGGCATGTTTAGTTTAACCTTTCCAAAACCAAACAAAACTCATCATTATGTAATTCAAGACTGAATTATGATTGAAGGACTTTGCAGTCTTTTAGCCGATCTACTAATAGGTTTCTACCATTTTCCTTGCATTCATGTAGCAAAAGCTTTTATGCAGAATAATGTATGTGCTAGAGACAGTCATGTTCATCAGTATGTGCACTTCCCGGATAGCAAGTCCATAGTGTTACTAGAACCATGTCGTGCCAGCTAAGTCACAGGACCCTCTCTGTTTTGAAATGGCAGCACACACGGGTGCAGATTCCCTCGTGGAGGACTATGTGGCGGTGGTGAAGGGAGGAGACAGTGAGTCCATCACACAGCTGGCCAGTAAGACTCTCCCCACCCAGAAGCTGATGCAACAGTGGGGAGATGCTGTTTACTACAACCCTGACTTCATTCACACCAAGGTAGCTCAGTGGTCAAGTCCTGATGCCCGTATGTTTGTAATAACAACAAATGTCTGCTGTAACTTTTCGATTTTGCTTTCTACTTCAGTTATTTGTTGTTGATCTGATGTCACCATACTTGGTGTGCTGTTGTTAAAGATGCTATATGTAAGACATTTATGGTAATAAATCATAAAAGCACCATAATATACCATCAGAGATTTTCAAATGATTTGCTTTTGGACAGCAATGCCCGTTTTAAATGTTAACCAATGGTACAATGCAACGCTGGCAAAACTTGATTTAACAAATGTCAATCTAAAGGAAACTTCTCTCAAGATGTCTCAATATCTCATTTAGAATACATTAAGATTTTATCTTGTGTTGTGTTTTTTTTTTCTTTTGCTCGTCCTTGAGCCAGATGTCGCCCTTGTACGAGCTGGTTACCTCCAGAGACTTTGTCAATGAGCGGACCCTGAAGAAGAACCTGAGGAGGGCTCTGGCTGAATACCTGGCTGAGGCCAGCTCCTGCCTCTGTGCCCCTTGCCAGAACAACGGGGTGGCTGTCCTTAAAGGTAATCTGACTTGAGATGAACACAATGTCCACCTCAGGGGACTAACTAGTAAATGCAGAATACATAATACTTTTAGAAGTTTTAATTACAAGTTAAACTGTTGTTGTTGTTTTGTCAAGGCACACGATGCGAGTGTGTGTGCCCCTCAGGAGTCAGGGGACTCAGTTGTGAAATCACTCAAAGATCAAGTGAGTCTGCATTCAAATGATGCAATGTATTGCTTTATCTCTGTAGATTACAAGATACTGTGCTGTTTGTCCTCTGTGGGGACACAACAGACAACTCTTTCACTCTGCACTTAGCTATCCTGAACTAATGCTACATGCAATTTGTGTGCACTGCTAAATTCTCAGACATGGGGGTTGATGGGAATTGGAGCTGCTGGTCCAGCTGGTCGTCTTGCAGTGGGAGGACCCAGCACCGAACGCGCCAGTGCACCAACCCAGCACCTGCCAATGGAGGAGCGGCATGCCAAGGACCCCAAGAAGAAACCACCGACTGCATCTGATTGTGTCTGAATTCTGCTTAACTGACAAGCGTCACTTTGGCTGTGTTCATGTTATTTGTTTCTTGAATAAAGCTTTCTTATGATAACCACTAACTAATGTGTTCTCAAACACTATTCTGCAATTATTTCTTTGCATTATAATTTACGATAACTTCATAGTTTAAATTGTGCTGGAATATCAATCTAAACTTAATCAGTTGTATTTGGTGTACTTGCTGGCAAATTAATTAGTTATGGTCTGTTTAGACATCACGCTTACAGTTTCCTTCATTACTTCATTATTCAGTTTATTATATAGCCTATAACCTCTCAACAGTCACACTGCCAAAGAACAAACATTTGCAGCTTGAATCATAGCAGCACACAGGAAAAGCTGTGTTACATAGAGAATCTCAGGGAAAATGTGGTAGAATAAGCTTTAAGAAGAAGAGAGTATAGTACTGGTTGAAATGCATTTTCTGAATGCAGCTGCTTGGGTTGGTCCAAGCTGTTGTCCTTTGCTTCTCTATTCTTGCTTTCCTTCTTTCTCAGCAGGGTTGGGTTTGCTCAGAGTTACCGAGACATGGGGCTCCCCCTGCTGGTTTGGGATTGTTACACTCTCGTCTCCGGGTCTTTCGGCCTGATTGGCATGAGGACCAGCTGCCCCAGCAACTCCAGGAGCCATCAACAGAATCTGTCACATGAAAGGTTTCATCAGTACAGCCTGCCACATGAAAGGTGTCAAACACTCCAGTTGCCATTCTCAAAATGGCAAAAATTTGTATCTTGCTAAAAATGCTTTGTTTATGCCTCAAAAGCAAATATCCTGACGCCAAGGTCCTGACGCCATTGTTTATGTCAAGATAGTCAAACTGTTTTGTCTTGCTATGACAGTTTATTCAGTAAGTATTTTCTAATAAACAATGTGCAAGGTAGCACTATTTTCTATTTCAAAACTACACACATTATTGTCTGCGGAGGGTGTTGATTGCAAGACTGTGGATATGTTTCAAAGTTTTTTTTGTTGACATTGTGACATAAGCCATTGAAAATAAAAAAGCAGATATTTGTACAAAATCAGTTGCATGGATGTACTAAAGCATTGCTATTTGTTCAAGATGTAGAGAAACTGCTTTAATGATGTGTGTGGCATAGGGTGAATTGAGAAAACATAAAAGACTGAACCCCATTTAATTTGTTAGACTTGGAACACTACCACTGATTCTGTAGACCTCTCATTGTGATATTCATCCCTGTTAAGAGTAAACTCTCCAGCAGATGGCGCTCTCTGTAATACACATAGGCAACTACTGGTAAATAGCTGACGACAGAACAAGAGTTGTCAAGTAAGTTACGTGTGTAGAAGTGCGCTGATGAACTGTCACATCTTTTTTGTATTCCCAACAGGTAAATACACTTAAAACAGAATCTTGAAATTAGTTAACAGTAGTAGAAGTACAGATAGCGACCTGTGGTAATGTTAACTCTCTACAACAACGAGTTTTCTTGTGTGTTTTAACTAGCTTCTTCTGGTACAGTGGCGCGCGGTCAGTTAACGGTTATCGGCAAAGCCACTGAGTATGGTTGTTACATTATACGAAAGCTTGTCAGCTAGAGGAATAATACAGTTCAAAAATGAATGCTGTGTATGTAATGTATGAGGTTTACTGTTATGAAAAATAGGCTAAAAGTAAATACTGAAGGTATCATTTTGTGTATTAGCTCCAAGTTTGTGTCAGCGTCAGTCCCAATGAGTGAATGTATGTTAGCTAACGCTAATCGCGATAGAGGTTATTGCATTACTATAGAGGTTATTGCTATGTTACACTCTCTATGTGGTTCTGAAGGAAGGCATCAAGACATGATTGTCCTCTATTGTTTAAGTGTCACATTATTTCGGCGGTATTGATGTTAGGAATTATTATCTGTTATCTCCACACTGGGAATTTGAAGAAAGAAATCTAGCAACATGAATAGAACATAGGCTAAGGTTGTTCAGTGAGAATGTTGCACACACACACACGCGCGCGCGAGCACAGACACAATTGGCGCCATTACACACACACACGCACACACACACACACACACACACAGAATTATTATCTGTTATCTCCACACTGGGAATTTGAAGAAAGAAATCTAGCAACATGAATAGAACATAGGCTAAGGTTGTTCAGTGAGAATGTTGTACACACGCGCGCGCGAGCACAGACACAATTGGCGCCGTTACACACACACACACACACACACACACACACATCTTCACAAATACTTACCTGTTACATGGTTTCTGCTTATTAGAGAGATTGTCATTTCATGAATAGTTATATGATTACTGTATACACATCTGTAATACTTACCTGTTACATGTCTACTGCTTATGAGAGAGGGTATCAATGGATGAATAACTTAGATGTTAGATGATTTCTGCTACATACGCATAGTATACTTACTTGTTGGTGGTATAATTGTATAATATGTTACATTATTAGTGCTTATGCGAGACATTGAATTTAATTGCATATTCAAAATATCTGTTACAATGTTCTTCTGAAACCCAATGTGTGATTGGGTTATACATGAACTAAAGGTTGTGATACTTAGTAATAGTAATGTGTAAATAGCTGACGACAGAACAAGAGTTGTCAAGTAAGTTAAGTGTGTAGAAGTGCGCTGATGAACTGTCACATCTTTTTTGTATTCCCAACAGGCTTTTAATTAAATGTGTTACACCAGACCACAGTGTCATTCTTGGACCCGTAACATATGCACAAGTGATGATAGTTTGAACAAACAGTCTGATCTGGGAAACACACCAAAGCAACTGAGAAAAACTGTAATATATTGTTGGTTACCTTGCTTGGGAGCATCTGGTCTCTGAAGCTCCTCACAGGCTTCTCCCCCATAGCCCGACTTGCACACACAGCTGCAGGAGGTGCCGCTGAGCGCAGGGACACCGTTATTCCTGCAGGGGGCGCAGCGGCACGGGCTATACTGCTGTAGGAACTCCTCCCAGGCCCTCCTCAGATGCGGAAGTCTGGTCCTGGCCTGGTCGGCTGCAGTGCTCAGGCGCACAAGCTCATACATAGGTAAGGTCTGGACATGTGGGGAGCATGCACAGATGTAATAACGCTATAATGTTTCGTCAACATTTTTTTGTCATCATAAACATAGATATAGATACAGCATGTATCGTGATGCTGGCACCCCACATTTCATTGGTATGAAATTTGAGTGTATTACCTCAAAGTCAATAAGATCAGGACTGTATTTGAGAGATTTGCCCCACTTCTTGAGAGCGCTTGTGTCTTCGATGATCTTGGCGCCTGCTGCGGCAGGATCCGTTCCCCCTTTAACCAGTGTGAACCCATCATTGATTAAACTATCAGATGACCCACGGCCTACAAAGAAATGACAAGAAGGACACATTTGATCTACAGACAGTGCATTATACATACGTAGTGCTAACTATATTAACTCTGTGATGGTATTTATGGTATTGAGACATCACTACAAAGGGTTAAAGGTGATGGAAGGGTATAGTACATGCCATGATTATTTGCTTTTACTGTACTTTAAATATGTACAACATACAGTTCAGGTGGTACAATTTTACACAATAAATTGGTTTTAAAGGAACCGTATGTAAGATTGTGGCCAAAACTGGTACTGCAATCACTTTCAAATTACTGTAGAGAGCTGGATCCCCTCCCCCTCCCCCCTGACTGGCAGAGCTGGCAACCTGGATGCCGAAACACTACTGACTTTGTGATTAGTAGATAGGTGGAGGGTGGCGCATCAGGCCAAAACACAACAAGACAACATCAACATCAGTTGCGGGCTGCAACTTCACTTTTTAAATGACAATATCCTGGCCAGACTATTGTCATTGATAAGTATTTGAAATGAACATGATTTCTTAATGTCTAGTGACATATCAGAGCCATTTTATGATTAATTGAAATACATTTCTTACAAACGGTTCCTTTAAGGGTCATTGACATTATCTCTTTAAAAATGAAGCTTTCATCATGCTTGTGGGGCACATATGAGTATAGGTTGCTCACTCTGAGTCACTTCGCCTATCTTATTACAAAAGGTGATGTTCCCCTTCACTGGGTTGTCACGTAAAGCATCTGTCGGTAACTTCAGTTTAAAGGACAACCCAAGGCATTTTTGGACCATTTTGGAATGCACCTCTGAGAGAAGAAAGGGGGAAAACTGGTAAGGACTTTCTCAGGACATATTCTACTCAGCTCTGACCAAATCAAAAGAGCATTTCATTTTGCACAAATGTCATTCCCGATGTACATCATTACCAGATTTCCTCATGGCCTCTTTGTTGACAATCATCACATGCTCCAGCGTTCCCCCCATGGTGCCACGGGTGATGTGGTGGGTGCCGTACTCCTGGAAAAACTGGGCATACGAGCCGAAGTCGTACTCCTCCGGCAGCTCCATAAGAGACTGCAGCATGTTCTCTTCCAAAACCAAGTCCCTGCTCCGCATCTTAAACTGGGCTGTCTGCACAGTGGACACAAGTCTCACCACACCCACATCCTACACCCGAGCATGGGGGAAGACAAAGAAGAGGAAACATGTAGCAGCTTCACTGGATCAATGCACTTTGTGTGAATGGTTGTAAACTCAGTCCATTATGTTACATGAGCAGCATCTGAAGTAAAACTGTGACAAACTAAATGCTAGATAGATGCATAGTTTTAGCTTCCTACCTGTGTTGAAATAGGAATTATATAATGTATATAGTTTATAAAATGCATAATTTCATTGTCAGCTGTTTAACACAAAAGGCATTATACCACCTGACAAAGCCATAGACAGCTCCCTGCCTTACCTGACTTGCGTACTGTGATATGTTGTGGAGGAACCGAGACTCCTTATTCCCTGAAATGCCTAACTCTCCACCGACACCATTTTTGGTTATTCCTACAGTGAGTCCCCATTTATAAGAATCCAAAGTTTTCCGGCCATTGAGAAAACTTGACACGTCCTCAAAGTACTCTGAGGAGGCTTCCGATCTTGCCTGCGCCTGGGACATGCATCCATTGGAGAAAACTCAAGTAAGTTCTTTATTAGAAATTAACACCAAGTCATGCATTCAATACAGCACATACAGAGTAGTGTTACATAAATAAACATACATACCACAAATCGATATGAATGGAAATTATATGGTGTCCGGTAGTACTTTTCATCATCATTATAATAAAGATTCTCACAATAAGCATCATATGTGAGTTTCCTCCATTCTCCATTGTAGACATATTCACAGATCCCGCCATAGTATACTGGGTCCAAGATGTGCAGTGCAAAATCTCCAGTCAACACATTGTAGCTAAAACAATGAAATTATCATGTATGTTATCTCTGAATTTCATAGCTGTGATAGATTGCTATTCTTCTCCTCTCTGTCATTAATCCTTTCTTTTTCTTTCTCTGTATGTGTGTGTGTGTGTGTGTTTGAAGGCATGTCTACAGCTTACCCTTGAGTGGCTCGTTCAGAGCCGGGGATGGGGAAGAGGTTCAAGCATTTGTTATCCCTCACATCCACATCCTCACACTCCTCTTCATCTGTTCCATCCTGACAGTCCATCTCTCCATTACAGCGGAGATGCTGACTTATACACCTCCCTGCACGCAAACATGTTGCACTCAATAACACCTACAGGGGGTACTAGATTGGGTAAATCTTTATATATCTTTATAAAAGATATCTTTTGGAAGATTAAGAGACCAGAGAGCACAAAGGAGTATATGCCATTTAAGGGTATCTTCATCTCAATGTCATTGGCAACACAATGTATATGACAAATGAAATAAAAATCCTTGAATCCTTGAATTGAACACTAGCCTGTCTGCTTGCAGGAAAACATTTCCCCACACTGGTTCTGCAGTGGACACACTGCTCCTGATGGACAGAACTTCTCATCCCACTGGCTTTCCTGACACTCCGTCCCCCCAAACTGGGATGGCTTGTCTAGGGACCTGAATCGAAACTGGACCAACATCCAAAAGAAAATACAGACTTGTATGTTTCGAAACATAGATAGGCAGGGTAGCCTAATATATCTGAAAAAAACTAATAGAGAGGTGTGCACGGAAATCATTCCTGGCTCTTTCCTAGTTACCTTGGTTGTTGTGGGAGAAGATCAAGTGGAATACTCTACAAAAGTATCAATTTGAGCACAGCCAAGCACACATTATATGCTGAGTAACCGAGTAGCAGTAATTTCTTAGAGCAAACATACCGCTTTTGTCTGGCAAGCACCACAGGGTGACCAAGATGACCATGGCGTTAGCCTGCAGTCAATTGGTGCTGGCAGGTTCACACTTCTGGCTTTTCTCATTGTGTCATTTATAGCCCTGTAACATTGGAATTGGAATTAGTCAGATCCTAGTAGTAACATCCTTTTTATGTTTCTCACATCATTCCACATTTGAACAAACAAAAGAAGAAAATACCTGACCGCACCATGTTGTCCCCAAATAATGGTCCCACTTGTGAAAAACTGATTCAGCCAAAATACTAAAAAACAAACTGCAATCTTCATTTTGTAGAGTGAAGTCAGTTGTATACAACTAGACTAACAAATTCTCTGAAAGATTAACACATAGCAACATCGTTCGTCAGGACGAGCCAATGATTTATTAAAGGTAAATACCTGCACACTGTTTATTTACCAGACATGAGTCAATCCAGTTTGACGCAATCCTCTCTCTCTCTCTCTCTCTATCACACGCACGCACGCACGAACTGCTACGCTTTGGTGTGATGCTGCCATCTGCTGGAAACACTCAATCTGTACTCAAATGACAAATCAATCGAACAAACTCTAGTTATTGTTCGTTCGCAGTGGTGTGGTTTACCGACAAGGACACTTTTGCTTTGACGCGTGCGCAAAGGTAATTTATATCCGCATACATTTGTTTGGAAAAGCCCGGGAGAGAAGATGAGCTCAGCGACAGATCATTTATACAAGCGTATTTGTGAGAAATACTGTGTACCCCCGTCGTGAAATCATTTGATAAACTCTTATCAACAAAAGCTGCACACAGTGAACAAAATGGACCAGGTAGGTCAAGTGTTTGGGATGAGATTGCCTTCGGGTGGGCAATCAGTTGATCTATTGTTTAACGTGACTTTTAAGATTGGAGTGTAAAATGGAAACAAGACTTTAAAATAAGTAGCCTAGTATTTTATGGAGGCTCTATATGTATTTCATGGTATGGTTTTTGGTATTTTGCTTGGACAGGTCGCATTTATTGAGGATTAAAAGTTTAAAGAAGCACTTAACTAGAACATTTTCTTAAATGTATAACATAAATCTATAAATTGATATTTTTTCAGAATTAAATGTTCTACTAACATTTATTGCTACTCATTAGGAGACTGCTATCAATGTCAAATATTTGAGGGCCAAGTTCCAGGAGTCACAGGCAAAAGAAAGACCTCCAGTTCCAGAGAGGCCAAAACGTCTGGCAGTCCCAGCGACTTGCTGTGGGCCACAACCTATCTGTCCAAAAACCATGGTCAGAAATGATCACAAGAGACTGGTGCCAGTGCCAGTCAACTGCCTCCAAACCACCGCTGCTCCTGCCACTGTTTGCACCTCCGTTCCCATTTCCAAAGCCACATTCAAAGACCGCCACCTGCCGCTCGTGCTGCCTATTCCGTTTTCAAGCGAGCCCAAGCTACACTCTGTGTCCCCACCAAGGGGAGTGTCATCACCAGTCAGAGGCAAGAAGAAGCCCATGATGCCTTTCAAGTCCACTATCACAGCAAAGTTTGGAAGGGGGAACCTGGAGAATGGTGAGCACACCTTCAGCATGGAGAAATCCAAAGCAGAGAATGGGTTCGGTTATAATGGGGACAGTTCCAACCCAGGCTCTGTAAACCCAAGTCCAGAGAAACCAGGGACCCCTCCGCTGGTTGATGCGATCGAAGGTTCCTGCACAGAGGGGTCTGCATCTCAGACATCTCAGCAGCGGGTGCTGAGCACCCTGGAAAAGGCCAAGAGGAAGTTCTCGCCCAAGCAGCTTTTGGAGTACGCTAAGCCCAGGAGTTTCCACTCCCGCAGTTTATCTCCGTCAGCTAGTCCTCCACCCCCACCGGTGGACTATGAGAATTTGATCCCAGAACATCATCCACCAATGCCTCAGCCAGAGAGTAACCTACCTCCAGTTCCTCTTCATGCTCCTCCATCACCTTTCCAGAGCAATGGCATCTCTTTTAGTAAGTGCATGCAGTCTCAAACTGTGGTTTATCTGACAACTGTGAATTCCGGTTCATAAAAACAATGAAACTTCTATACATTTACATCCATTGTACTTTTGTTTTGGATTTTAGAATATGCCACAGTGAATCGTGACAAAGGGTATATACTTGACCAGCCAGCTGTGGTTCCACCAGTGAAAGTGCTTCCTGACTTGCAGTCACTTGGCTCCAGGCCAGTGAAGCCCCCAAGACCCCCACTGGTGGACCTCTCGCCCTTCAGCACCACAAATGGTACAGTTTCAGTTGTCCTTCAAGGTGTAGGCAGCTTTATTAATTACACTAATAAGAGGTTTCATAAAAAATGTTTCATAGACTAACCTATGGATGGCACTTAAAATCACTATGACGTATAGACCTACAATGCTCATCCTGTTTTTACTTTCAGTCTTACAGTCTTTGCTCACAGCAAGTGCATCTGCAACATCTGAGGACGTCAATTTGGACCAGCATGTGCTGGAAGCTCCTGAAGTCCCTGACTTTGATCCCCCAGAACCAGTGCACATGGACTACAGTGCTTTTGATCTAGCTCATGCAAACATGACTCCTGTAGTGCCTGAAACATTAGGAGAAGTGGGGTTCCCACCACCTGATCCAGTAGACTTGGGTTACATGGGTTCCAGTGAACCTCTCACCACTGAGCAGGTAGCTGCAGAGGCTCCTGAACCTCCTGCTCTCCCTCCATGGGTGGACACCCAGCCACCCCCCGTGCTGGAGACAGATGGCGCTGAGGAGATCTCCGATTGTGCACTGAGCAGCACCCAGGCCACGGATTCCCTTGGGACCAGTGAACTTGCATCAGAGCAGAAGTAAGAGCAATTCTGATATATTTTTTGTTTTCTGACACTGACATAAAGTGCTCTCCATTTATAGTGCTCTCCATTCTTTTCTGTAATCTAGCGTGGCACAAAACTAACAAACATCTGTCTTGTTGCACCAGGTTATTCAATGACTTGTCACAAGCTCTTTTTTGGCTTAACCTTTTTATATAATATGGATGGAAAGTTCAGTACTCAATCAGTTTTCTGATGGTTTCTAGTTTTCAAATAATTTCTGGGACTTAACATTGTTTTACATATTCCATCCCGCCTAGTGTGAGTTCAGTGGACAGCTGTTATGAGCACTGTGACAACATCTATGAGGATGTGGCCTCAGTGGCCAAGTTCTTTTCCCGCAATCAAGACTCCCGCAAGCGCAAAGAGGCCCCAAAGAGTAAGATGCTATGTGAGACTCTAACATAATTAGACCAAACTTACCATTTTGATCAGGGAGGAGTACTGTGGTGATTTATCTTGAAATGTCTTATGGTCTTGTAACAAAAGTAACACTTTCCACATGACTGTTTACAGATCCATATGCTAGTCCACCCCTGGTAAGTAGGTTTTATATTTTGTCGCTCAGAATGCATGTGTCTAATCAATATCTGTTATTGTCTAATGTTTTTTGCTTTGGGAAAACATTTAGGGATTGTTTCTCCAAATTTTTCCTCAGTAAGTTGTGACTCGTTTACCTGTCTCCCTTACTTGACAGAACGAACTGACACGGAAGACCGTCCGATCCATCGCTCCATGGTGACATATCGCTTAATAAATGTGTGTAGTTTTGTGTCTAGTGCCACCTTGTGGAGATACTCAGCTATTTTCTCTGTTATGACCTCAGGTCTAAAGAAGCAGGAGATCGCATTACTTTGACTCGCCGACATAGCACCAGGTATTGTAATCCGATGATGTTCATTAGTTACGACAGTGAGGGGATATCTATTTCCATAAGATATGAAATAGAAATGAACATAAGAAATGAACAGCTGTCTCCTCCTTCCTTACTAATAGTAGAAAGGAACGAGGGAGTCCAGAGACTCAGGAACAGAAAGAACAGAAGAAGAAAGAGAAGCAGCACCAAGAAAAAGAGAAGAAGGAGCAAAAGGAGAGACAAAAGCGAGAAAATGAAATGAAAAAGAAATTTAAAGTAAGCTTCAGCCAAGTCCCAGTTCCATTACTGTTAAATCAGAATAGAATTCTGTTATTTCTGACTGTATTGACACTGTGCTCAAATAATGTCATTTTTAGAAACAATGTTGCTTTGACAGGTCACTGGACTAGAGGAGCCCATGTACTATGCTAAAGTGATGGTCACCAGCAAAGTCCGCAAGCACGATTTGCCAGTGAAGAGTGGTGACGAAGTCAGCATAATCCGCACCAACAACTGCCCCAAGGGCAAATGGCTGGCCAGGGATGCCACACACATATGTGCGTGGTGGTATCTGTGTACACTGTCAGTGGATCCCTGTGCAGATCACTGGAGTGGTAGTAATACAGTGTCTCCTCTGTGCAGATGGATACGTGTCACTGAAGAACCTGGAGCTGAACATTAAAGAGATGCTGGAGCTGGGAAAGAGGGTTGCCACGGGCTTTGCCAACAATGAGGGGGACACCATCAGCCTGGGGAGCAGGTAGCAAACACGCTAAAGCGCTTCTAACATGCACAGGTCACAATGAGAGATAATGTGCTATGGTGTTACCTGTGTAGGTTGTGCTATTGTTGTCATTTTCAGTCATTTGGTGGACTTCATATTTGCAGGTCATCCACACAGAACCCTACACACACCAGCAGCTGTGAGTTTTTGTCCATTTGTGCCCAAATGAGATGTTTGCTTTCATTTTAGTTCATTATTTTCAGCAGGTCACTTTACATAAATGGAATACACAGTAAACTGCCTATGTAAAGTCCAAATGTAAGGTACTACTGGTACTGCATAGCAAAGATTAAAGTTGTGTCTGTTATCTTTCTAGTCACTGACGATAGTGAGGAATGGACATTTGAAGAAGAGACGCTGTCTCCAGCCACAGACATGTGAGTGCCTCATGTGAATGCATGTCTGGGGGTGAGCGAGGGAGAGCATGGATTTGCTGTACAGAGTTGTTTGTTACATACTTTCAATTTGAGATACAGTATTACCAATCAAATTAGCACATTCTCTCCATATTGTGTCTTACAATAAACAATGGCAATCAACAGTGAATTCAACATTTCACTGAGCTACTACGTGTTGATTATCTTCCAGGTCCCAGTGCCGATCCATGTCTATGCCAGAGATGTGTACGTAGACTTAAGATTCTGCTCTTATATCATCTGATTTACTGTCCTCTCAATGTATGTTCCCATTTTTTGACTATCTTTAAAATGTTCTGCCATGTCTCAAAACAGATGGGAGTGATGGCAATATGCACCACACTCAAATTGATGGCACTATGAATAATGTGACTGCCCAGTAAGTATAAATCAATTCATTACTGTGGTCCACCAAAGCATGGGATTTGCTTGCTTTAGTGATAAGTCAGCCATTCAACTGACACATTCCTTGTGGAATCGGTTTTCAGTTACTGTATAATTCACCCTTGTATGAAAGACTAGAACTAGAAGTGTTTTCTCACTTAATCCTACACCTGTGTTTGTATTTCATCTTTGTTTAATCTAAGGCTTATCTCTCTCTCTAACTAGAACCAGGCATGACGCACTTCAGAAGCTGGCCATTTTCTTTCAGCAGTCAAAGGGAAGCTTTGATGGCGCTACAGATAATGGAGAAGCCACCCCAACAAAGTACCCATTTCTCAGTATAATGTGACTGTTACTGATAATGTTACTGTTCTCTTTTCTTATTTTCAGTATATACTGTGTATATATGATTATCAAAACTTTTATTTTAACAGCACTGAAAATACAGGTAAGTCTTCAAATGACACATCTTTTGGGTTGGTTTTGTGTTCTAATGTCATTAAGCTGATTTCATGGAGGATTCTTCGTGTTTTAACAAATGTCACTTGTAGAAAGTACAAACAGATGAATTTAAATGTTTCAATTTATCTTTCACCACTGTCGTCCAATTAGACTTTCTGTGTGCCATGGAAGAGCCTCCTTACTTGTGAGTATTTTGAAGGAAAATGCACTATACTCTCTTTAGCAAGTACACATGGCGAATGTCAATCAATAGGCTTGTATCTGAAAGTGTATGAGGAACGTGCAATGTTGTCAGCAGTAACGCAGCACAGGCCAGAGGGGCCGTGTGAAAGTAAGCGATAAGGACATCAGTGCTTCTCTCGCCCTACAGAGGACAACAGGAGGAGGATTTTGAGTTTGCAGGCGTGGTGCTACTGCCTCCCCCAGAGCTGTATGCGGACACCTGAAGCCCTCATGGGCCACGTGGACACTGGGACCCAGTTTGTGGTGTGCCGTGTCATCTATTGCCGTCACCTGATCTGTGTCTTGCTCATTACAGAGGGGAATTGCATTGTTCCTTGCAGTTTGGGGCGTTTAAAGGGACTAGTATCACTATTGCATAGTGTTGAGAGGCACGCACTGGGAACTGACCAGAGTGGTAATGACATTATGTGGCCACCAGGGAGTGGCTTGCACGTACATGCAGACCAGACATGAGTGGAAGATGACTGCTCTGATGGATGTAGTGAATGTAATGGGCCTACACATTTCCAGGCTCCGTAGTTTAACACGGTATGATTGGTCAATTCAATTTCAACTGAAAATCGTACCGTGTGCACAAGAGGTAAAGTTTGTCAAACACACGTTTGAAATGTCTAGTGATATCCACCATTTGTTATAATGTGGATACATTGAGCAGTCTCACTCCTCAGCCCCCCAGCCATGCACAAAACTGAATCACTTTTTTGTTGGATGCACCTTTTTTGTTTGTTTTTGTTTTTGTTTTGCTTTTGAAGTCCTCCCCTCAGTAACCCCAACCTACAAATGTAATGTACTATTGGTATGGTATCCTATAGTCAGTGTTCGATTCACACACTTCTGTTATTTTTGTGTACGTTGTGTTAAATAAATTTAAACATATGTGAAGGGCTTTCCTGTGTTTGTCTTATTTGTTTTTTGAAGTTCAAGTGAAGGCACAATGTGGGGCAACAACTGAAGGACAGCATTTTCCGCTGAAACAAAACACTGTGTGTGTGTGTGAGAGAGAGATAGAAGCGTGTGTGTGTGCGCGCGCGCGCGATCGTACGGGCGTGTGTAGTGGTTCGGGTTTGGGGGGACTGAGAAAGGGGCTGATCTTAAATTGCCATACTAAAGACGGGCGGGTGGTAGCCTACCAACGTTAGTTTGCCAGTTGCTCTCAGTGAACGACACCGTGTTGCGCCGACATTGACTTGCCAACAATGCAAACAGTAACTCTCTTAGCTTAATCTGACAATACAAACCAATGTGTCTGACTTAAGTTCCAATGAAGATTTTGTGAACGTTTGCCAAGTAGCGAGCCTTAAAGTAGCGGTTTACGCCTTGAAGTTAAACGAAAAAGCGTTGGCGCTTTGGTCACTTTTTGAACAGACGAAACCTTTGAGAGCACATTTTTACGGCAGAGAAACTAGACATTTCAGAGTCAATGCAACGACTACTGTGTGAGAAAATGGTCCCAGAGACGAGACCTGGGGGGACCTCGGTGCTGAATAACAACAACGACGTGAAGGATCATAGAAGAAAGCTGCTCATATTTTTGGATATCTTCTGCTTATTCTTGGGTATGTAATTTATTGTTGCTAAGTATAGCCTAACGACAGCTTATGTTTCAGTTAGATATAGTTTCAACTAAACGTTTTTGCTATGATGTGTTCATTCTATTGATGTTATGAAGCTTTTTGCGTGAAAACGTGTCCTCCTGTATGCTCAAACGTCCCTGTTTGGTCACGTAGCCTATATAACTCCAGTCCCAAATCCATCATAAGTAAGCAGTTAAGGGATATTTGCTTATTGTTTAAAATCATTTGGTCTAACTGACGCAAGATTGAGTTCTGTTAGGATACTTGCACAAAAAATGACAAACACTACTACATATTTTGTAGGTGCATGGTCTGATACACAAATGACACTTGTTATGCTTCCAGGGTGGATTTTCCCTTACAATATTGAGTGAATGAATATGTTGCTTGCCCACAGAATATTAGTGTATGGTTATGGTGCAGCAATATTATTCTGTGGTCCAGGACCAGCACTAGCCTGGGAACTTACCCTCCTGCATACTATGAGATATTACTAACTTTTCAGTTCAAAACACAGGTTCAACCTCATCTGCTCAATACCTGCTATTCCAATACTATTTGGATTGAATGTTAAAATTAAAGGTGCATACCTGAACCTCCTAACCTCATGCATTAAGCCATTGTGATTTAAAATTCTACAGCATGATTTGAAGTGTTTGATTTCAGGTGGATGTGAATGTCTGTTTTTTCTTCCCTTGGAATGTTACTACAAAGTGAAATGTTTTCACTAGTCCTGATGGTTTCACTTAGCATTTTCTCTCAGAATTTCTTACATTCCATACTGGTTTCCTGGCCAGGCTTTCCCTCAAGGTGACATCTGGCCCCCACTTCTTTTCATTTCAGACGAGTTTGAGTGTGTAAAAGAAAATACCGGAAAGGTGTGAAAATATGTTCAGAACTTATATGTGTGTGTTTTGAGTAAATGAGAAGGTGTAAGAGGATACAATTCCTGTTTTCTTCAGGGACAGTCTGGGAGACTCAGATTGTTGTGATTAACATTTGACAATCAGCCATTTAAGACAGGCGTGTAGGCCTACAAAGAGAGCAATTTTGAAAACAGTTGACATGAAACTCGGATTGTTGTGATTAACATTTGACAATCAGCCATTTAAGACACACATGTAGGCCTATCACGACTGCAATTTTGAAAACAGTTGACATGAAACAAAGAAATATTTTACAACGTTAACTTCATATTACAGCCTCTGAACGTTATGTTGTCTGGATCATTACAAATCAATCAGAACAATACATCAATTTCTTCGGATATCCACAAGTAGGCTCATTTACTCTGGACACATGTGACAGTCAACCTGCTCCATTGTGACAGGTGGTTCACAACACTCGATGGCATGCTGTTTTGTTGCATGTGGGATGAAAGCAAACAGACTTCAGCCTGCAGCTGACCCCCACACATTACAACACTGTCAAAGATCTGCAGGTGGATGGCACTTGTGGTTACTGTGTGTGTGTGTGTGTGTGTGTGTGTGTGTCCATCCAACAGTGTATATCAGTACTTACTTAAACTTATCATATCTTAATAATATAGTCAAAGAGCATAGAAGAAGGACATTACACATAACTTTGGTTTGATAGTCTCTGGTTTTGCTGGTCAGGAGTCTATTTCCATGTCAGGAATTCATAGTGTGGTTTAGTGTATTTCCTAATGCTTTTTAATCTCCACAAAGCCACTATAGCTAAATCTTATTCTGTAGAAAACATGACCGCTCATGTGTTTTGACTTGAATTAGGATTAAGAATGGTTGCACCTGTATGCTATAGGTCTAAATGTTTGTGGAGGGCTTTTCTGACAAGTGGTTGGTTTTTAGTAATTATTGGTGATTTAATCACTAATAATATATAATATAGATATAATGTCAGTATAGGATCACAGATTTCTGCTTGGTCAAATATGGAAAAGATATCAAAACACAAAGTATCATCAGCATAGCATTTGAGGCACTGCAGGTTAGAGTCTTAGTGGTGTTACTCTCATAAAATCATCTCCTTCAAGAGAACACCATCACCCTCTCCAACACGATAATGTCACCCATCCTGTAAATGGTCTGTGACATCAGACTGACTTGACATTCAAGTTCATTACTCAGTATGTCAAGCACGACCCAAATGTTGTGAAGTGCGATTGCTGTGTGTTCCCAGAGATGTGCCCCATGTGTACTTATAGAAAGCGGGGGTTCTTCAGTTTTTTGTGGGCTTGCTCTGTTTTGCCCAGTGTGTGTTTAGCTGACCTCAGAGAACGCCCAACAACAAGCCGGCAGTGTTTTCCCAGTGAAAGATGTGGTTAGTGGGGAGTGACCGCAACGAGGATGTGGTGGAAGTACTTGGATAATCACTGTCCTCCACGTGAATGACAACTTGGTGGCCTGATGTGAATGGTTGAGAGGAAATGGCCATGGTCCTAATGTACTAATTCCTCTCCTTAGCACGCTTTCTCTGACTGCCAGTTTGGTGAGCATATAGAATTAAGAACATTTGTCCTCAACTGGGTTCTAAAGCACTGCTCAGTGATTCTTAGCTGAATGAAAAGGTAGTCTATGTGGACATAAGCCTTTACTGATCTTGTTGGTTTTAATGTTAAGCTAATCAGCCTAAGACTGCCATATAGGCTGATTTGGCATAGTTCTCCAGCTTATGACCAATGAGGCCTCTATTCATGTACAAATTATATACTTAATTTAAATTAACTAGAATTGTAATGGTTTCCTTCTTTGTATTTTTTTCTTCGTAGTTGTATATTATATGAATTTTAATTATATTTAGGGATTTTAGGGTATGGAATCAGTGTAGGTATTCTCCATATTGAAGCTAATCAAGGCAAAAGATGTGGTGATAGATGCCTGATCTTGCGTCTGTTATGATTGATGTGATTAATTGTATAGTGTGTTAAATTGTAATGAATATAATCATGTGGTTAATGTATGTATTTATGTACAGAGTGTTATTCTTTGTATTTGTATTTTCACAAATGGAGCTGCTATATAGACATTAGAGTAGTATCTAAATTAGAAGTATTATCACATCTATCTAATCTAATGAAGGGCTGGGCACTGCATGTGGAAAAAGTTGCTTCAGTGCTTTCAGTCTAGTTCTCGCTATCAATGGTTTTAAAATGGTCAACAATATATTGCCTACTGTAATTGTCGGTGTTGGCCAGATATAAACCTGCAAACACATTCTCAGTCCAGACAGTGTGGTGGACACAGACTGTACCGTAGGTCTGGGCTCACTCTGATCCAAGTCATAACAGTCTGTGTAGTGGGCCTGAGTTTTGTTTTTTTCATGCATGCGTATACACTTGCCCTTTGAGAGCAAGGGTAAAGGCAGAGAGTGGAAAGTGTGTGTGTGTGTGTGTGTGTGTGTGTGTGTGTTTATTTGAACAGCAACCACTATTAAGCCCCGGGACTGGGTGGGATTCGGGGGGTTGTGGTCTCTGTTACACGGTCTTATTTGCCCCTGCAGGGCTGATTATTCTGCCTGACTATCACTGGGAGTTATTTGTTGTGACAGAAAATGTGGTGGCTGACATGATTGTGATAACTGACTGGAGCCGTAGGATCTATTACTATAGGCTCCAGGCCTCACCTGTTTCGGATGAACATTCAGCTTTGAGGTACTAGGACCACCAGCCTTCCTGGAGCCCTGCACATCTCTACTTCTTTATGCACATGGTCTGTAGCACTGTTGTCAGGGCCGGAGAGTTAATGCATTTTAAAATCATTCACATATTCATATTCTATTTCCACTGCCAAAATGTTACCCCTCATCCTCCACTGTCCCCATAATGAGCTATATCAGCTGAATTTGATGAGGTTACTGAAATGTAGTTCAACTCACTGTTATGCAGTGGGCATCCGTCAGCCATTAGCCTTGTATTTGTATTTTCTATTGATATGTATAGAAGAAGGCAAAATATTTACCTCAAGCAGAATCAGTATACTTGTGTAAACATACTAGAGGCAGCATACTGTCTTAACATCAGGTGGCGGTTTAGTCCCAACAGGTTTTGCTTTTCAGGTTTCATGTTTCAGTCTGAATCCCTCCTGTTACTTTAAGCCAGTCTCTAATGGCTATATTGTGTCCGGCTTCCTGGTATTGCCATTATCAGTGGACCACATGATGAGAGCATGTAATATGAGAGGTCTACAGCTGGCCTCTCCGGGCTAGACTGGATAGGGGAGAGGAGATCGCTCGGCCTCAGGGCTCTTTGATGTAAAAAAAAACAAGCACTGTTTCTAACAACATTGGCTGAAAGTTTGATATAGCACACACAGTCTTTCACAAACATCCTTTAATGTCTTGTTTGGAATGAGATTGTGTTTGTTGTCAGTCGGTGAAGTGTCTGTTTAGTTTGGAGAAAGCAGACCTGGTATGAATAGCATCACATCGTGCTGCCATGAATAACACCCTCCAGCACTTCATTTCAAGTTTATAATTTAGCTCTCCTTTCCTGTAAATGCCCTTTGATCGTTGACATTCTAAGAAGTGTGTTTTTTTTAGATTGCCAGGCATTTTCCACACGCAAATACCCTCCAGCATGTTCATTTGTTTGTCCATTATGGTGTTGTTGGAAAAGCTGAGTGTGTGTGTGTGTGTGGTGGGGGTTGGATGAGCAGGCTCTTTAGAAAATGTTATCTGTTCTTGGTTATCTGTATTGGGAATAATCCAAGATGCACTAATCTGTTTTTCAGGGTTTCATGGGGGAAATCAGGGAGGCGTTGTCAGAAATCTCTGACCTGAATGAGGATATCTCGTCAGACAATTAAAAGTTTAGTCAGTGCGTTTAAATAACATGCTTGATACCCTGGGGCTATGGAGTGAAGGAGGTGGGGGGTTGGGGTGTAAAATGAAATGATGTTCTCTTTATTCACTGTTCAAGGTAAATTCAAGCATCTGAAATGTATTGAAGAAAATATTTAAGGAGCAAGTCTGGCCTGGCTTTCTGCTCAGGACGATTATTGTAGTATGCATTTTTCCATTGTTTTTTTTTATTTATTTTCATTTAAACCACATCTTATTCTTTCAGTGCTAAGATAGTATGAAAAAAAATGATCTAAAAGTAACTCTCAGGGTTCCTACGCAGTATGGAAAACCTGGAAAAGTGTGGAATTTGATTTTAGTTATTTCCAGGTCTGGATAAGTATGGAAAAAAGAAACAAGGATATGGAGAAATATTTGTCTTTCCAGACTATTGCATTTGCAGTACTAATCACTTCACTCAGGTCATAATGAACCATTCCTACTGTTGTGTAGTGTAACTGTCAGTCCCCATCATCAAGATACAACTGTGATACAACTAAAAATGACCCAGCTAAATGACCCAGCTAAATGACCCAGCTAAATGGACGAATATTAAGTCATTTTTTTATTCACTTCAGTTGTCCATACCTTTGTTTTCACCGAGTTATCCCAAACCAGAAGTGGCCGCAATGTCGAGAGTATGGTCAGCAAATTTTTTGCAAGTTTTGAAATTTGAGTATGGAAAAAGTATGGAATTTTGAAATGGAAAATGTGTAGGAACCCTGAACTCTAAAATTAGTGTGTCTGTGAATGACTCCAGCTTCCGTAAGATTGGAGAGGGGATTCAGCTAGTCAAAACAAAATTTAAACCTACGAGCATGAAGACGTTGATGTTTGTGTGTGTGTGTTAATACAAACATGGTGTATGTGCATCTGAGATTCATTAATGCATATGTGTGAGTGAGCATCCAGGGCATGTCTGATGACATTGCCATGAGTATATGTTTTTATGCATTCTCAATTGCATGCATGCCTGACATTTGTGTGTTTGTGTGTGGGTGTGTTTATTTATGCATGAGTGTATTTGTTGTTTTGTGTTAACGTATGCATGCACGTCTGACATCCGTGTTTGTGTTTGTTTGTTTGTTTGTTTGTTTGTGTGTGTGTTTGTGTATGCAAACGTGCATGCAGTGATGCTCACCTCGGTCATCCTGCACTCAGCCATCCTCCCCTTCCGAAGGGGCTTCTACTGCGGTGACAGCAGCATCGGTCAGCTCTATCAGAGTAGCACAGTGTCCACCATACAGCTTGTGGCGGTGGGGTTCACTGTGCCCGTCACGTCTGTAAGTCCTCGGTTGGCTTTGCGCCAGAGCCAGGGGGCAGAGCATCCTTAGAGGATCGAGCCTCTTCACAAACACAGCTCACAACCCACTGCACCTGTCTCCACCCAGAAACCAGTCCGGTTTCAGTCGATCACTAGACCACAGTGTTATCATTTATTTTACTCTCATGGATACAGTTTGGTAAAATGAATATTTATTGTATTATCATATAACTTAGTATTTAGTTTCGGGTGAATGGTAAAATGGGTAGTGAGTTGTGTTGATGAGGCACTGGACAGATTCTGATGCTCCCTGGCCTACCCCACGCTGTAGCCTCTCTTTTTTTGAACCTCTCTGACCTCTTCTCTCTCTCTTTCTCTCTTTCTTTCCCTCTTCCTCTCTCTCTGCTTCTGCAGCTGGCCTTCCCTTCCTGATCATAGAGTCTAGCGCTATCAAGCCCTACAAGAGAGGGTTTTACTGCCACGATGAGTCCATCAAGTACCCGTCCAAACACGGAGACACCATTAGCGATGCTGTGCTTTCTGCTGCTGGCATTCTTATCGTCATCCTCTCTGTAAGTCTCCTCCACAGTGCTTTCACTTTGGGCTGCTCACGCAGAAATCTTCTCACTCTTCACCTCAGCTGTAAAGGCTTTTAGACACTGTGCAAAACAAATAATGAGATTTGGAACTGACACCTAAAGTATCCTACCCAAACTTTTACAGAGTATGTAATCTTTATAAATTAATGCATAATTGTGTTTTATTCGGCACAGTTCACAGTTGCAAACAAGGCTGCACTTTAAAGAGCACAGAAGCAATCATTCTTTTCAGAATGTGTTTTTTAAGCCAGACTGTAAACATTGCTCTCTTCAAAGTCATTTTATCAACTGATCTTTTCCAGACTGTAAATCAGATGTTTTTCTCCCTCTGTCTCACCCCTTCACCCATTCTCCCCTCCCTCTCTTCCCCCTAATTGTTTTACTCTTGTTTTCTCACTCTTGTCATCTCTCTCTCTTTCTTTCTTTCTTTCTTTCTTTCTCTCTCTCTCTCTCTCTCAATCTCAATCTCTCTCTCGCGTCTGTTCCCAGCACCCACTTAAATTTCTCTGTGGCAGTGAACCCACCATGTCTGTGGGCTCTAAAGGCTTCAGTGGTGGGAGAAAAACAGTTATCAGTTCTCCGCCATCTCTCCTAGCCCTTTTCCAGCTCTGTTTTCCTTTTCAAAAGCCCCCCTCTCTCTCTCTCTCTCCGTTTTGATTGTGCTGGGATTGCAGGTAGAAAGCTCCCAGATGGGCCTGTGAAATCAGACCTCGGAGAGTCAGGAAAACAAACGCGTCTGGCTGCGAATGTCAGAAGCGGGACCTAGCTCAGCGGTTCTCCTGATTGAAAACAGCAGTGCTGCCCCTCAGTCATCCCTCCCTCTTTCACTCCCTCTCTCTCTCTTTCCCCTTCTCTCACATTTACTCTTCCCCCTCCTCTCTCTCTCTCTCTCTCTCTCTTTCCCCTTCTCTCACTTTTATATTTCCCTTCTTCTCTCTCTCCCTTTCTCCCCCTCCTGTTCTCCCCACCCCTCAGCCTCAACTCGTTCCTGTAACCCCCTTTTATCTTTTACTTTTCCCCCTCATCTCTCTTTCTTTCTATTTCCCCCCTTCAACTCTCTTCCTGTTTCTATCCCCCTCTCTCTCTCTCTCTCTCTCTGATGGAAGGGGCATGCTAAACAGACACAGCTGTGCTGCATTAGTCTCATACTGCACCTCCCCCCAGCACTCACACTCACACAGACCCTGTCAATCATCCTTCTCTCCCCTCTTATAACCCGCCAGCAGTTATGTACACCAAACACACTTAACAGGCATTTAAGTCGTCTACCGTGGTGCACAGCACTCAGCCAAGCCCCATAAGCAGCAGGCTAGTTATCTTAATCATTTACCACTGGACCATGATCATAGATTAGTCACTGTTGATGCGGTCTCTCCCTTGCCTTTTCTTGTTAACCTTAATATCAGTCATGTTCGGGTGATCAAAATGAAAGGAAATAAGAGCCATGTGGGCTTTGCTTACACTTGCATAGTTGCCCATCACAGGAGTTATATTCTGGCAGCATCTAGCCTGGAGCATAAATTGGATATGAAGTCCCTCTCTCAGATCAGTCGACATGACAGCCTAATCTTCTGAACAGTTTCAGTTGATTATGTCTGAGTGCCTTTATAAAAGGTGCCTTACTTCTGTCTGTGTCTCTTTTCCCTATACTAACCATCTTTCTCTGCTTTCTTTCTACTCTCTTTGTACTCTCTTGTGAGAGGTTTGGTACCTTGTCAAAAAACTGCCAAAAATCTCACTGTAATTCTTTCTTTTTAACATATGCTACAATTCAGATGTCCTGCCCTTGGATTGATCTCTTATTTTACTCTTAATAAATATTTTGTGTGTAATTGCATGTTCAATGTTGCCTGGGTGCATTCTCTCTGCTTTGCACCCAGATTGTCATTGGCGAGAGCTACAGAATCCACTATCTGCATGAGGGCTCCAAAGCATTTGTAAGGAACCCGTACATCTCTGCCCTCTACAAGCAAGTGGGCATGTTCATCTTCGGCTGTGCCATCAGCCAGTCCTTCACCGACATCGCCAAAGTGTCAGTGGGCCGGCTGCGACCTCACTTCCTGGACGTGTGCAAGCCAGACTTCACCACCATCAACTGTTCGCTAGGCTACATCACCGAATACACCTGTCAGGGGGATGACAGCAAGATTCTTGAGGCCAGGTAAGCAAATCACATTTACTGCAAACACTGGACAAGAACTCTACTATTGAATCTATACTTTACAATATACTATGATATTTGTCGTTGAATGGATGGGCAAAGTGAGTGTGTTTTTGAAGAATTTATTTATTAATTGTACATGGGTGATCTCTGTTCCAGGAAGTCCTTCTTCTCGGGCCACGCATCATTCTCTATGTACACCATGCTGTACCTGACCGTGAGTTTCTCATGCTCTCACTCTTACACATGTCAAATTATAAACAGAAATAACGTTCGGTAAACACAAAAGAGTTTGGATTCTGGTTTGGAAACCTGTGCGACGCTCTCTCCCACAGTTCTACCTGCAGTCGCGTTTCACCTGGCATGGCGCTCGACTGCTGAGGCCTCTGGTGCAGTTCACCCTGCTGATGATGGCCTTCTACACCGGCCTGTCCCGGGTCTCCGATCACAAGCATCACCCCACCGACGTGCTGGCTGGGTTCTTTCAAGGAGCTGTTGTGGCTTATTGTATTGTACGTTGACTCCCCTCTAATCTATAATATATACCTTTTCATACCCTTCCATAACTGTTAACAAATAACCAATGATGTAAATAGAGTTTTGGGGTTGTTTTTATTAGCTTGAGGTTCACATTCTCTGTTTTGCGCAAGACTCATAGAAGATATAGTTAGCCAACATGAAGTTACTCACTACAGAGATGTATGTTTACGTCACGAACAATGGTACGTGATGCCAGTTGTGTTCCTACCTCATTTTCTCTCTCTCTCTCTCTCTCTCTCTCTCCAGGTATTTTATGTGTCAGACCTTTTCAAGTCAAAGACCCGTAAATCCTCACTACCTGTAACACCCATCAGGAAAGATCTGCACTCGCCGGGGGACATCAGAGACCACCTCACCAACCACCTCAGCTTACCGTGAGCTCCAACTCACTCACGAGTGGACTTACCAAACACTGGACAATCTCTCAACCATACACTCAAACTGCTTTTAAAACCATGTTGATTGTGAATTCAAGTTCGCAAGAACCATGCCGCACATTCACACTGTTAAGACCTATGGCAACTGGAAGAAGACATGTGGAATCATTCTTTTTATACTTTCATTGTTTTAATGCTGCACCTCTGTCAAATAGGTATAAAGCCATATTGGATTGTCTTGAGAAACATGTGATTAGCAATAGTTGTTACACAATTTGTAGTCATATGCCACACAATTAATGTTTATAACCATTCCTCTGATGAGAAAACAAATTCCTAGGCTAAAGGAAGGATTCTTTTTGTCTGTGTATATAAGACACACATGCATAGTATTATGATATTATCGCATATTCATTCACAGTATTGGCGAATGTGACAGTGATAGAGCATCTCTTCTTGAAAAAGCTAGGAGGACTTTGGTTGCCCCAGATGCATAAGCTGGTGCTGTTTTGTTTTGTCCTTCGAGAGGGCGTCTCAGTGAAAAACTATAAATATGAAGGGGCACATTTAAGTTTGGGCCTGTTTCCGCTGGTTGGATAGCGCCCTCATTGTGAAATTATGTTTTTGGGTTTTTATATTTTTATATTGTGGTATCGTGTCTGCAAGTGTGTGTGAGTAATGTCAGAATTGTGACCACTGACAGTAAGTTTGCCTGTCAAGTCAATGAAAGAACTTCAGCACAGAGACCATAGGTTGCTCTCACAGATCCAACTATATGGTGATCTTTATGAAACTGTGGATTTGTTTTCCTATGCACCACTTAATCGGTAATAATTATATTTGTGCATAAGTTGGTTTGTTTGTTTGTTTAATGTTTTTTATTTTTGTTTTATTGTATTAGTATGTATGTTTATTTGTCAGCATATGATGAACTGTTTGTTCACAGTGCAAACTGAATTTTGTAACAATTGTTTAATGTCATGTATCTTCAAAACCACAATCAGTATTTTCTTGTCTATGCACAGACCTGTATGAACATTTTTGAAATGACTTCCACTTGGAACCATATGCTGTTTTTAAAGAAAAGAATCAAGTAGATTCCAATGCGTTGGTATGTAGGTATTCTTAAGCTTTCGTATAATAATGAAAATGTTTCAGGGTATATGAATACCTCGAAGGCCACACACATGATGAAAGTCTAAACATGAGTAAATTTTTGTATAATTACAGTGTTTGGTTTGGAGTCTGGTCTGAAATGCTTAAAAGACACCTCATTTAATGTAAAATAGCCTCCCCACCCCACCCCCACTGCAGTTTCTTTTCCTCTGTGAAACTTAATTCTCCGCCAGAGCAGAAAGGAATTCTTACAGGAAACGCTCCCCTCTTTGACAAAGCAAAAGCCGATGTTGGTCCTGCATTTTAACTACTTTCGAGCTGAATTCATTTCATGTGGCTTAAATCAGAACTGAAGTGAGCGCTTCAACTATAATTGGGTCCCCTGGCTTCATTTGAGATAAATATATCTTTAGTTGCATTCCTACCACTTAACACTGCTTGATTTGTTCGACTTCCTGAATGTTAACATCAATGCACATCACACAAATAATGTGCAGGGTGTTGAAGGAATGTCATGCAAACTACTGGGAACAAATCCGAGGAAATTCTTGTTTGGCAAGGGTAGGGACCGAATCGCCTTTAAATACTCTCAGTGAAAGGCAGTTTATTTGATATCTCAGTTAGGCTGAACATTTTTGACAACTTTAAATCTGAAGTGGTCTCCGAATGTTAAGATGGGCGTCTGCACTCATGCCATGTTGACTCACTCAGACTGACCTCATCATTGCTTGGCTGACCCTGTGTGACATCGCAGGTCACGGGTGAGTACACCTCTCATGTGGATACATTTATGTATTTATTTAGCAGACGCTTTAACACAAAGAAGAAATGAGGAATAATATTCAATGCTACAATGCAGAGGAGACCCTAGGTAGCAATACTTACTGTTACTACCATTGCCACTGAATGCAGAAAGGACTTCGGGACCAGGGATTTACCTCTGTATCAGCTGCATTTGTTAAAACTCATATATTACATACATATTTATGACTGCCATCATGAATTATTATTTACACATAATATAAAGTTAAAACAAATTATTAGTATGATAGACCAAAATTACCAAATTTCCCTCACGGGATCAAAAGAGTATAAATACTTATACTTAGACATTATGAGCATTAGTGAGCTACTCAATACATTTTTCCATCCTCACCCAATCTGTGCTTTACATCTCACAGACACATTTTATGCTCAGCCTCATGCTTGAGTAGTGTATGAACTACTACTGAACTGTGGACTTCAATGTTGTGAATAACATACTCCGTGGTCAACTCTTTGGAAACTATTCCATCACACACCACCCACCCCGGGACACATAGCCAAATAACACCAAGTTCTGGGGGTAGTTTTCCCTGTCTTTCCTTTTTTTTCTCTCCTCGGAATTTGCACAAATTACCTCCACATGTTTCAGGAGGGGTCTTCTGGGAAAGGGCCCAAGAATACATACTGCTGACTTCATCAAATGCAGTCTCCCTGATGCTCTCCATATGGCCAGCTTGCAGACTTGGCCAATGGTCGGCAGCCATTGCACTGTCACAGATGGTGTAAACAAATAAATGTTTCATTGTAGAAGCAGACAGTTGCCAATAGTTGTTTAAATGTACTGACAATGTTGGCCAGATTTGTTTTTAAATGACAGCTGGTCCTGACTCCTGACACTATCTGCTTTACCATCAGCAGGATTTCTCATTTGATAGGAGTCATATCATATGTCTAGGAGTCTTCATTTCCTCCCAATGAAACTGAGCTCAAACCTCAGGTGTGAAGCGAGCTACTTGCTGTTCGTAGGGCTCGTCTGGCAGCAGTGACCTTTGGCGCTCCACTGCCCTGGGGGACCAGAGGAGGAAAATCCTGTTTAGCATGACCATAACAACATTGCCCCAGGATATTTACTCTGGAATGCTGATAGGCCTGGAGCCCGGTCCACGTGCCACCACACACAGGGTCCTTAGAGTTTAGCTATCAGGCACCTGATCCGGCGCCCTGGATGTCCCAGCACAGAGGTTGCTGTGTTGAGGGCCTGCTTTGAGAAACTGTCACACAATCCATTTGATAACTTGGGTTGATTGTTTTGGTGAGTCATGAGTATGCCACCTTAAGTACAAACATTATTTTTTTTAAAAAGTGCATGCAAAATTTTACAATACAGATACAAACAAATTGTAAATGAAATGAGGGTCTCCTAGCCAGTATATTAATTCAATAAGAAGTGAGAAAATATTTTTGTGAGGAAGTGAGAAAGCTATTTCTTTCCTCACCCATGTCTTATAACCCTCAACTGCAGTACACGGTTGTAATAATTTCAGCATTATCTAAGCATCTCGTGCAAACTAAACCATGGATATCCGATGCGGTCCTTGGAATGCTGTCCTGTAAATATTTGCCCGATCACTGTCTCTATCTTTTGTTTAGGGTGGATCTTCACTTCCACAAACTGAAGATGAGAGCCAGAAAGTCTGAGGATAAAAAGAAACTGGCATAGCACATAAACTGATATAAAAAGCCAGTTGTTCTGCAAATGGCCAGTCTTGATTTTGTGAAGACAAATGGCACAGAGAAATGCTGGAGGTCAATGAGGAGTCAAGGTGTATCATTCTATTCCTCACACATTGAACAAAACTCACATTTCAGATGTCACCTTGATATTCTGCCATGTTTTATTAGCAGTAGACACTGGCGCATGGCGTGCACTTTCTAGCATCCAGGAGATTAATATTGCTGCAAAGTTGAACTACAGGACAGTGGCTACTAGATACAAATTCAAATTGAATGTCTAAGAAAGAACTTTAACTCAATGCAGCTGGGGTTTCTTTTGGCAGTGCTCAAACTGAATGGGCAGATATTGTAATAATATACTTTTGTTCCTACATAACCTTTGACCCCAGACTCACCCCATAATATGGACTTGTAAGTATTAACTGCCGTTTTATGAAAGTTGTGTCTGGGAAGACTAATAATGGAGACATATTACAATGTTTTTTTTTACTTCTACGGTAATTTGTATAAATGATTGTATTGCTCTCCCTCCCTCTCTCTCTCTCTCTTTCACTTTTCTCAATGTGTGAGTGTAAGTGTCTGTGTGTGTGTGTGTGTGTGTGTGTGTGTGTGAGAGAGAGAGAGAGAGAGAGAGAGAGAGAGAGAGAAAGAGAAATAGAGAGAGTGAGTGCAGAGAGAAAGATGTACATGTGCTGCATGCATTTGGAATTATAATCATGCCATTAGTCTAAAGTTTTCTGGGAAACCCTGTCCAGACTGAAGTCCAGGATAGAAAACAACACTGCTTTTCCTTCTCGCAGTGTCATTATGTCACCTGAGAGAACGCCCTGACCTCATGGCCTCAATTGCCTGCAGTGCAGTCAAAACCCTTATTGACCCTCCTCATGCAGCATGAAATGAGGCAATACTCCCTAAACGTTGAAACAGAGCTACACTCACCTGTCTGGGGTAAAAAAACAGAACTGATAGTTATGTCTCACTGATTTTTAAAAATCAGTACTTTGAATGACAGCATCTATACATTGCTGATTAACTTAAGACTTCACTATTTCTTCTAATCACAAACATGCTTAAAAATCTACCAGTGCATGGTAGCATGGGGTAGGATCTATTAATCACTCGCCACTGTATTATGTGGTTTTCCATCATGATGTCAAATTTTTCTTTAGCCGTACAATTTCCTTTATCCATGAGTCAAATGCTGGGACTCCCAATGCAGGAATCTGCCTGTTTGGAATATTTTTACGGCCCCTCCAAACTTGAACTATTTCCTGTGCACCTCAGCTTTTTCAGAGAAAGCCCAGTGGTGCCATTAGGCTGGATTAATGGTCCTTGGTTTAGAAAGGGTTCATTTTACAATCCTCATCATTTTCGTTACCTCTGCTGCCTTTCAGCAGCCCAGATTGTGACCTTCCTGTTACCATATTTAGGGTGTGCTTCATGAGAGGGCTTGTTGTTCTCACCTGTGTGAATTGAGCAATAATATTTTATGGCCATAGCCACTTCTACATCAGGAAATGTCGAGGTCAGGTGGAGTAGGATAAAGGTGCGGTCCTCAGAGGCATATTAAAGAAGCTATGTTCTCTGAGCCCTGAGAACCTGCTGTAGTTTGGAATGAATCAACGCATCATGGCAGGATTAGTAAATGCATGCCTTCAAAGTAGTCAAATCAAAGTGTTCATGCAGTTACTCATTCTCTATTGCCACAATGTTTCTATGAATTCAGAGGTTCACTTTATACATCTTTGTGTTAAAGATCTATGGATCAAAGTACTGCTGTAATTTTAAATATGTAAATATGTAAGCATGACACTGGATTTCCAATATAATATATCACATCTGAATAAATAGGGATGATACTATTATCACCTTCAGATAGCAGCATCAAAGTTCAATTTAGTTTTGTTATGAACAGAAAAAGATGCGTATTTCATGCATAGATTTCAAACATTTATCGTGCACAGAGTGGGTATTCAGCCTAAAAGGCAGCCGTAGAACATGTCACAGCCTCATCCGGATGCCTGTGATAGGGCCTCTGCTCAGCTGGGATGTTGAATGGCCTCAGTTTCTCCCTGGAAAATACACCAATTATATTTTAAACACATAATAACTGACACTGATCACTTTAGATCACATTAGGTTCAGCGTGTATGTCTGAGTCTGCTTTATTTTATAGTCTGTAATTATACTGTATGTGGTGTCTCTCTCTTACTGGCCAAAGATGTCCTGGTCTATGTTGTCCAAGTATCTCTTTGTCTGTGACTTGAAAGCAGTACTTCCTTTTTTGTGATTCTTTGATACTTTTTGGCAGATGTTGTAGCGGCCTGGGCCCACTATACACTGACCACAGAGGAAGAGAATGAGAAGTAAGTGGAAACATCTACTGTAGTCTTCAGTCGATGAAACAAATCTGCCTGTCAGAATATGATAGCATTACACTTCATTTTATAATTAGCTATACAGTATAATTATTTATTTAAATGTATATTTTGTTCTCTTCTGTGCTGCTCCATCAACAAAATGCCATGTATTTGGGTAAACACTGCAGGTCCTGATTCAAATAGTGGGCAAAATGCATGAACTAGCTTTTGTGGTTAAGGTCTTGCCCATGGTGTTGAATTAGCTAATTGATTTTGCAACAGTTTTGAGTTCAGTTCTGAGTCGCTTTGGTGCATTTCTCAGACTTGAATATCTAAAAAAACTACATGTTTAATTCCCACATAATCTAGTCACTTGTGCACATCATAAAATAAATTTCCCATTATTTTGAACAAATAGCAAATGCTTTTGTACATCCATATTGATTGTGTAAAAATGTCTGCTATTTTTTACATTATCAATTTCTCATGTCATGTTGGTCGAAATGCATTATACTGGCTCTCCGTTGAATCATCCTACCTCCTGCAAATTAGTTTTAGTTAGACTTGAGACTTTGCACTTTGCCCATCATTAAAACGAGGGCCCTGTGACTTACAGAGTTGCCCATCATTAAAACGAGGGCCCTGTGACTTACAGAGTTGCCCTGCATCGGCTTCCCAAGCATCGGGCCGAAGCGACGCGTGGGGGAGAAGAACGGGGGTGGATTACTATTCTCCACCCGGGAGAGTGGAGCGATCATGTAGTCACTAGAGCCAGGACCAGGCTGGTTCTGAGTGCACATAATTATGATACCCGTTAGACTGGCGGACAGACAGACAGACAGACAGGCAGACAAACACACACAGACAGACAGACAGATAGACAGATAGATAAATAGATACATACATAGATCCATAGATACATACATCCTTTTTTATCCCAAAAGAAATGTAGGCATCCAGTATCTTATATGACACATGCAGAACAAGAAACACAATCACAAGACTATAAAGATGCAATTGGTAAAATGCAATTGTGAAATGATGGTGATAGTGCGTAAGTGAACAGTACAAAGTGGTTACTAGATTGGTGCCCAGTAATCAATTTCTCATTATGCATTTGTTTCACAGTGCAGCAGGGGGAAAGGATAATAAATGGATGTGTGTTACAATCTGGAGAGATAAGTGTGAGTGTGTGTGTGTGTGTGTGTGTGTGTGTGTGTGTGTGTGTGTGTGAGAGAGAGGGGGGGGCAAGAGAGAGAGAGAGAGGCAAGATAGAGAGGAGAGAGAGGAGAGAGAGAGAGAGAGAGGCAAGATAGAGAGGAGAGAGAGAGGGGGGGCAAGAGAGAGAGAGAGAGAGAGAGAGAGAGAGGCAAGATAGAGAGAGAGAGAGAGGCAAGATAGATAGGAGAGAGAGGGGGGGGGGGTGAGAGACTGACTGCTGGTTCAGGTCTCTGTGCCAGTGTGCTGTGGTAGATGCGTTCGCTCGGCACGGTGGGGAAGCGCTCCATTTGGCCAAATTTGCCATGTTGCCTCTGCTTCTTGAGCCCGTCGCCAAACATGGGTGGCAGGAAGAATTGTCCTGGATTCACAGTAGCTGTTCTCTGAGACACGCAACACATGTCCACATAAAACGGGGACAGTCTAACAACCCACAGCCAGGACCAATTTACCGGTATCTTACAATGACTCCTTTTTTGTAAAAAAAATAGATAAATATATAGCCTTCAAAATAATATTTCATTATCAATTAAATTAAAATATAAACAAATGAAACAAACAAATGATCTCTGTTTTTTTACCGGAGCTGCAAAGTATCCAGAGTTGATGGGTTTGTCTCTTCGGCCTGTGAATATTTCATAAGGCCCTTTCTTACCGACATGGTGCTGCAGGATTAACTCAGTGAAGGACTTCATCTTGTACGTGCCAGGGTACAAACCACAGTCCTTCGAAATACATGAATGCATAATAAGCTTCGCTCAGTAATGCTTAATCCAAACAGTGCACCATATATGTATAGTAAAACCCTTTCTCTACTTCTGATTCAACTACTACTACTCAAGCACTGATCAATTATTGTTAACTACTGCTACTAATATATCATCATTATCATCATCATCGGCATCATCATCGTCGTCATCAACATCATCATTGCATTGTCATTGCCATCTCCTTCATCATCATCATCATCATCATCATCATCATCACTACAGCCCTACATTCCGTGATGTTTTCAGGAATGAATAAGTTATTGCTGAGACCACTAGGAGGATCTCCCACCACTGGTCTCTCTGGGAACCGCTCCACTCCAGCGTTGAAGTCCATGATCGCACAGCTGCCCGTGGGTCTGGCCCTCCTCTCGTCCAGCAGACTGCTGGGGATGCCCCCTTTCCCATAACTCCCTGGGCCTGCCGGACACTTCTGCCAAGCCCAATCACACGTTCAAGAACATTTAGAGTCTTGGTGAAGATGTGTGAATATGACATCACTGACACAGGCATCATGGAAGTACACAAAGATAAGCAGAACAATGATGAATTGAAAATACCATACGGTTTGGAATTATCACAGGAGGAGCAATGGATGGAGAATGACACTGCATCATTGACTGGGATGAGGTACTGTATGTACTTTCATGGGTATTTGTCTCCCTCTAGAGGAGTCTCAATGTACCTTCATATATTCCTTGAATCTGTCCTCACGAGAATCACACACACCCCTCACACTGCTGGGTTTCTCCTTCAGTACATCAGTGAAACTTTTGAGGTTGTATTTCCCAGGTCCAAGTGCATCTCTCTGAGGCACAGACAGACATCACTGAGCACATAGACTGTTTTGTGTTGCAGTCAGGTGACTACAATTTTTTTTTTTAAGTATATTTGTTTGGGCTTTTTATGCCTTTAATTAAAAGGACAGTGTAGAGTGACAGGAAGTGAATGGGAGAGAGAGCAGGGGTGGGATCCAGAAAGGACCACGGGGCAGGAATCGAACCCGGGTCGCCAGTGTACGGCGCAGGTGCCCCAGCCAGTTGCGCCACAGCTGGGGCCAAGGGACTACAATTTAACGTTTCTGAGAACTATAGCACTGTTTATAACAAAAAGTCAGATTAAAAACAGTGCTACATGTACAGGTAAGGGCACATGACTCGGGTGTTTCAGAACTTTTAAATGTGCATTAAATTCCATTTATTTGCATTGTCTGGTACGAACCAGCTGGCATTGGATGGTCCATACCCTCCGATGGAGAATGTGAGGCATGTTAGCTCCCAGCTGCTTCCTCCAGACCTGTCCAGCTGTCCCGCTCTGCACTGCACACCGACTGAGGTCGCCAGCATCCACCTCATATTTACCTGGGCCCAGGCTGCTCACCTGCACAACAGGTAACAGCAGCAATCTCATACATGTCCCTCACAGACTCATCTACAATGACGTGTTTGGAATGAGTTCATTGTGTTGTTCACTCTGGAAGTTAATGCTGCTCCAGCTCACCAGATCATCAGTGAATCTTTTGCAATATGGGGTTTCTGTGAATGTTCCAATCTGCTTTGTTTTAGGATGGACCCCAGAAACATCAAACCTTTGAGACAAAAAAATGTTTTCAGCTAATATTTTAAAACTTTTAAAAACCTTCTACAAATGACTGCAAATAATCATGTAATACATGTTTTGAACAATATCACCATACTTTGCAATATCAAAATGTGAATAATAGTCTAGTCTAATGCATTAAGAAGTGGAACTAATTAAAGGAAACAATACAGTAGAATTGTGGAATTATATAAGGCATGCAGGTAACTGTCCTGCTTACATATAATTAACACAATCTCTAGGTAAAATCATGGGGAAATTGTGTGAAAATTGCATTGAAAACCTTGCTGACTGTGTCCCAAATGGGGCCCCCTTGAATTGCTTTTGCGCCATGCTTGATCATTCCTGTTTACAGTTCCAAGTCCATATAATTTTAGGTTATTACATCTAAACCAAGCCCATTAATGATAATGCCGTTTCTGCTATGAATCCTTTCTTTGGCTGACGTAATCTATTGTACGGGACTGCATTGTTGCGTTTACTAGCCTACGCCGCAGGTGTCAGGGACTTAATTTGACCACTAGGTGTCACTGGTGAATTAACATTCAAGCTTTGAGTGCAGACAAAAGTTGCCATCATTTTCAGTTGCCCTATAAGTCAGATGTTCATTCGACAACGTCCACATAATCTGCTGCTTCTCACATGTAGTTTCAATATCATTTGCAGTGACATGCTTCATTAGCTACAAATTAGCTTGTAGTCCTAAAAATAACCCATAGCACAAATAGCTTTCAAGTAGGTTGATCGCGTGAAGTCACCATTTAAACCTGTTGTATTGAGAATACAATTCATGAGAAATTTGTATTAATTAGCCTACACTATAGCCCTAATTCACTAGTTCCACTAACAGAAGAGGAAGCAGGCCTAATGGCTGTGACAGCATAATTCACATTATTGTTTACATGTTTGTGACAGAATTCTCTCCATATGGGTCTGACACAATGGTGCGCGTTTGTCTTTTAAAGAGAATATTCTGTTACCTGTGGCCTAGCATCACGAGTCGATGTGAGTTAGCCTGACTAACAGGCTCTCAAACCAATAGCGACAAGTGCCCAAAGAGCTGCCATGAATACCGAAATTCGTATTTAGGGGAAAGTGGACAGTTCAGGAATCATGCAGTGCGGCTGAATGAGTAGGCTATGTCCCTTCGGCTGCACACATCACTACGAACGAGTGTGCTGGGCAGTAGCTGCGACTAATTACTTTTAGCACGCTTCACAGTGATACAGTTCATCTAGCTATGGAAGAAGTTATACATTCTGGGACATGTCCCGAATTAAAAGATTTGGAAGTAAAACTTGGCATGAAAACACCGGCGAGTTTGTTGAGATGCATGAGAGAGGATTACACAAGTGATGAACGCCCCCTGGATACTGATGAGAGACTGTCTATGATTCTTCCCGAGGAACTTTTTGAGAAGATGAAAAACCTGAAACTTCAGATGGTAAGCAGTTATTCCACAGATGTATAGGATATTTTACAGAGAATTGTGTAGCCTAATTTCTGCCATTAGCACTAATGACCGGCTATCGACATCAACATTGAGGGGGTGATGGCTCTCCTGCCCGAGGTTATGGATAGGATTTAGAAATTGAATATGTGAAATGCAAGTGATTGTGAACTGTTACCAAACTTTCCCCACTTTTATTGGTGATGGTGCACATGCAAGACCACTTAGTTTACATCTCGTTTACTAACCATAGAAATCAAATGCGTTCGCTGGTCTATTCTTGTCTTTTCCTAACTTTTCTCACCTGGGTAAGTTACATTTCTTACAGGAGCAGGTGCGATCGGCAGACGTGAGAATTATGCGCCAGTTGCTGTCGCTGCATGAAGGTATGGAGATGCTCCGATGGCTCCAGGGTGATCGGAGCACCCTCACCAGTCTGACGGGTAGCCTGACAGGCAGCCAGTCCAGTCTGGGAGAAGCGGCTATGGTCCACGAGCCCGGTGGCGAGTCCCCCAGCTGCTGTCCAAATACACCACCTGAACCTGCGCACAGGACGTGTCCCTCGCCATCTGGATCCGCACACTGCTCCACATCATGTGAAGATTCTATCGAGATCTCTAATCAAGCTTGCTCAACAGTGTCCAGTCCATCTGATCTAACAGCTTCATTACATGAGGGTGGCCCAGTGGATCTCAAGGGACTGGCTGCCGTTCTCCAGAGGCCCAACAAGATAGACTGCAGCAAAGATCTGTTTGTAGGCGCTGTGTCATCTGATGGCAGTGGGCTGGCTCAAAGCGGAGTTATGAAGGGTGAAGTGATAGACAGCAGTGAGGGAGGTATCCTGTCTATCCAGGAGGAACCTGAGCTCTCCTTAGGTCAGAGTGAGGCCCTGCTGGGCTATGATACTCACTGGTGCTGGGTGGAGTCAAAGGATGATGTGACCTTCCTATGATAGGCTTCCCTTTTTCAGCTGTAGCCCACTCATCTCACTGAGAAATAGGTTACATTGGTTGCAGAATGATTTGCTTTAGGATACTCATAGACTATATGATTATGCAAGGAATCTATAAACAGCAGACCTGTTAGCCTGTTTAGTTGAGTATGACACAAGCCTTTACATAGCGCAACATTTGCTACTACATATGTGAGAAATCGGTATAGTTTTAAAAAGTCAAGTTTCTCCATGGTAGCTTGCCAAATTATGAGTTTAGATCTTTCCACAACTCTGAATGGTATTGTCTATACCATGCCTAGTGTGTGCATTGTAATGGTTGTGGAGAGAGCAGTCACTACAGTAGATGTCGAAAGCTTTTGATACTGCATGAACATTTTAACCACATGGGTTGACAGCTCCCCCACACAGCATAAATGTCTCTTCAAAAAAACTCCAAAAATCACAACATACTGCATAAAGCTGTTGTTTCATAGCTACTGTCAGCTCAGAAACGTTGATATTCAGGATATGGCTGCAGTGACAATTAAGTGTTTGATTATTTAAATAGACTTTGCAAAATATATTTTATAAATCATTAAACACTAACAACTCTTAAGACACCATGTGACCAGAGTCTAAATCCCAGTGTGTCTGCTGATTATGACAGCTAACGGAAACTTCCTCAAGAGTGCAGGACTTTCCATTGAGGTTAACATGTGAGCAATGTGTAAAGATAAGACCATCTGTTGAACAGAGATACTGCAGGCAGTTATACTGTGCTGATGATTGAGGAACGGAGATGGAAGTTTTAGTAACAAGTGTTTTTACTAAAGCATTTGTGAGTTTCTGTAAAATGTCTCTAATTGTTAGAGAAAATAAATGTAAAATGCACTGTGCACATTTTATTTTGTTCCATATCCCCTTTTAAAGTGATAACTTATGTAATAAAATAAGCTAAACCAACTTGTTCACAAAATTGTATTTTTCACCATAACTCTGAAGAATAAGTTTATTCTTATAAAAAATAGGAAAACCATGCATTTTACATTCATGGTGACTGATAAGCTGGGTTAAAGGTACACTATGCAAGATTTTCACCTTTACGAAGCCAATTTGATGGTTAACAAACTTGTAATAGGTGGATCGTTCACCTAGCATAGCTATACAGCATAGACGTAGCGAGTCGCTACCGAGAAAACCAGCCATGCAACTTCAACTTTAGAGGGAACTCTACAGTCGCCAAAAATACCTAAACCTGCATAGTGTACCTTTAAATACAAAATTGAACATTATACTGTAATATAGCAAAAAGCTTTAACAGAAGGTTACAAAAGGTTTCAAATGCAATCATTTACTCAATTCCCAAGAAGATCCAAGCCTAGGTGGTTTAATACTGACACCATCACCACAGACATATCTATAGGCATAATTATGCAGAGCTGGGGAGATTAGAGGGAGAAAGGTTCCAGCCACATTCATTTCAACACCAGTGCTATCTAATTCAGCCAAAATAATGACTGTCTGCCACCATCTTTGAAATTGGCATGGCATGCTCATTTCCGGAAACATTTTCACAATCAAGCCAATTTGGTGCCACCTTACAGATGGCCACAAACTATGTTGTCCATGTCGATTGGCTGATCCTCCCAGCTTGGAAACTGGCAATCTATATTGGCAACATACTCGTGTCCATCAGTATGGTGGCTAATTGGCTTGTTTGTGAAAATGTGGCCGAAGGTGAGTACATGATGGATGCCATTTTTACAGATGCTGGTAGCCAGCAATGATGCTAACTGGCTGAAGCTAACTTTCCAAATCCTGATCCCTGGTTCACACTGGTTCCTTGCATACTTCCTAATCTGTCATCGTATATGGCCTGCCTCATGTAGGATTAACCAAGTTGTGATTGGTTCCTGGGTTTTCGAAAGTTTGAATTGAATAATTCCCAGATGAAACTGCCAATTTAAAAGCGATCGCAATTTTTTCTGGATTCACCCAGACTAAGGGCTAGACATACATTTTGAAAACATGGCAAGGCACACTCCAGTCAAAATCCCAGTTGTTGTTTTTTTTCCAATACAGAAATCACAATCACTGAAGCACCTTGAAATGCATTCAATTCAACTATACAAACTCTGCAATATTTCACTTATGATTATGTTGCCACTAACTCACTGATTCTTCTCTGGGTTAATAACTCTGATCTTGGTAAGGCCTTCTCCCTCTGGTTCCACATTAATACTGAAAGCAGCATAGACAGGTGCGTTGAGACTGCAGTAGAATGTATGCAGATGCTCCAGTCTCAGTGCATCATAAAATGACAGGATGCCACTGTCCACATCCAGAAACACCCCAATTCGGCTGGGCAAACCAGGAGCGGGGTTGGTGAAACAGAACTTGTACCAGCCATGTTCAGCACAGAACTGGCCTCTGCTTTGGGTATAGCTCAAGGCCCAGGAGACATCATCACTGCCAAATGCTGCACTGGCCACCTCACCCTGAGGAGGTGCGTATGAGATGCCCACTGTCCAACCAGGGACATCCGCAACCATGACCTCCCAATGGTGCACTCCATCTCTGAAGGCATCACAGCCCAAAACAGAGTATGGACCACCTGAGTGTTCCTTGTTCTTAGACAACCACAGTGAGCCACTTGCAACACACAACTCTAACCCGGGATGAGCTGACTGTGGGTTAAGCTTGATATCATCTCCTGAAAAAACAACAAGGCATGTAAAACAAAACAAAAATATGTCATATACTGCATTGGATTCATGCCATCTATGGTTGTTTGCATATCAACAATGGTAACATATCGACAATGGTAACTATACATATAAATAATTACCGGAAAATGTCCCCCTCAGGGTCTGGAACAGTGGCATGATCTTTGCAGAGGCAACAGGCTTTGGTCCTCGCCACTCCCTCACCTCCTGGATCTGACGACTACATGACTCACCCTCATAAAGGTCTCCCCTGATGAGAAAACAAACAATTAGTGGGGATCTTATTCCAGGATGCTTTGCTGTTGCTTCTGACAATTCACTTATTATGCAACAATGTCACTTTTTGATCATTTTTATAAGTAACTAGTGCTGGTAGGCATCATCTCTAAATGAATCTCCATGATACATGGCCATGTGAAGGATGGATAAACACAGCTGCCATTCCACCTAACCGCCAGAATGTCCCATATACAGTTCTGTGGTTCATGTCAGACCATTCCACAAAAATAAAAATAGCTTCACTAAAGACTATAGGCTAAAGACACAAGCATACTCGCAAGATTTCGGTCAATGCCAACGGGTGATTCAATTAACATCAAGTATGCTTTTGTTTCAATTAGTCTGTAATCAGATTAGTTTAGTAGATTGCTAGTTTTTGGTCAAGAACTCATGCATTACTTGTGATGATCATCACAGCTAAATGCAGACAAACTGTGTCAGTAACTTCAATGAAGCCAATAGACTACTACTCAATAATTAGTACAACGTTGACCTACCAGTCAGTGTTCTGTGACGTCTGTGATGATGAGAGAAAGAACAATTATCAAACTTGCAACAAGCTTAAATATGTTGCAATGCTATCATTAATCATAAATTATGGTATCATAATTTAACAAAGCATTGTAATAATAGTTATAATACATTAACAATAACTTTTATAGTAATGCCATTTCATAGGGTGTTGCAATTCCTTAACAGTATCATTATTAACCTATTGCAGTGGTTCTCAAACGTCATTCCCCACTTTGGAGGTAGGGAAATTTCAAGCCCAATCAACCCGGCAAAATGGTAACATTCAAATATATATTTTTTTTGTATTTTGGTTCCAAGTTACATTTTCCATCTCGCTCCACTGGATCGGATGTTATTTTAATTAATATGTTGGTCTGTTTATGACTCTTATGTTTGTGTGTGGCTGTTTTGTTTTGTAGATATCTAGATAGATAGATAGATAGATAGATACTTTATTGATCCCCAGGGGAAATTCAAGGTCTCAGCAGCAGCATACATACAACACAAACACATTCTTTAACAGCAGATCTATGATATTCCTTGTCAAAAAAAGAAAACCATTATTAAAGATAGGCACATTTTTTTATTATTATTATTTCCTCCTGTTCCTCGCACCCCACCTGTCATGTCACACTTTGAGAACCACTGCCATATTGTATGTTCATATAATGCACATAAATGATATAATAGATGAGGTGGTGCATGTTACCTGCAGTAGCAGCAGTGGGTCCTGAATGGCCAGAGCCTGTTGTAACCCCTCCTGTGCCTCTACCAGCCTTCCCCTCATCTTCATCAGCCTCTCTACCCTGTGCTTCAGATTCCTGCTCTCCTGAACCAGGTCCACCGAGAACCGCTTTTGCCAAGCTTGCTCCTCAAAGTCTAGGAACAGTTTGATCCTCCTGAGCAAGGATGTGCAGTCCACCTGTTGATCTTCAAGTTTCTTCTGTGTGTAGTCAGTTTGGAACAAAGATAAAAGGACATGCTGTCCAAAGGTCAGAAACATGTTTCACAGCACATGTACATATAGGCCATTTGATAGCCAGTACTCAGAAGACAAGATTTTGAAGTGTGGGTGGTGAACCTCACCTTGGAAGTGGATGCAGTGTTCTCAATATCTGCCAGACATTGTTTTATTTCTGACAAATTGCCTCTTACATCAGAAAGCTTGGCTTGGCAATTCTCCTAAACAAACATGGGGAAAAATAGCTTAATACTGATCTATGATATTAATGCAGTGGACTAGATAATATTTTAAACATTTTACCTTCAGATTTGCTGTTGCATCTGACAATTTGACGACACTGTGCCCTTCTGTGTGTTTGGCCTCTGAAGGCAACATGCAGTACACACACAGGGCAGCGTGGTCTGTCTGGCAGTAAAGTTCAAGTTCCTTTCCATGTGATTTACACAGTTTGTTGATGTTGGATATAGGATTTACTAGCACGTGTTGTCGAAGAATACTGTTCTCAAAATGTGGCATAATATGAAGGGTGCAGTAGGACTCCTCACAGTTCAGACATGTCTTTTCAGCAGGAAGTTTCTGTTCGCCCTTGCAAATGCTACAATCGTGGCCACTTTGTCGACTTTGGTGGTACTTTTCCAGGATGTTATGGAGGACGATATTCTTCTTAAAATCTATTCGCACATCACACGGCGCTAAGCAAAGTGGACATGTGTAGTGATGTGATTCATCCTCTTCAGTCGATGATCTTTTTAACTGATTGACGCATTCTTCACAATAGTTGTGTCCACATGGCAAAGTTACTGGTTCCACAAATATGTCCTGGCAAACTGCACAAATTAGTTCCTCGTCCAAAGACAAAAAGTCAGCCATTTTTGAGAAGTTATGACAGTCTACCAGTTCGCGAGGGCGAGGTTATTATAAATAGACCTGTTTTTGGCACGCTTACCCACGTGACGTGACAGAATAGCCAATGCAGAAGCGATTTCGACAACTGACAATCCATTGACAGCAGCCCATATTAGAGACGGTTGCTTTATCTTGTGTTGATATCATAGAGGTTATAAAATTATCTTTGCCCGCATGGTGGCCTTTAACCTGCAGCATTGTTACAGTTTGTCGACACATTCTGTGATACAAAGATCGATTGTTCCGAGTGATCTCGTTACAATGTGTTAAAGAATAAAAATGTGCAATTCAGACCATCGCTTCAGTTATCTTTCATTATTACCATACCAAAGCCTACCACTACCATGATCGTAAAGTGAACGTAAGGTGAAAGCAGAGAGGGTAGAGAGGGAGCTAGTAATCAATGATCTTTGGTGAAAGTGCATAAAATGATACACACAGAAGTAAGAGTGCAGGGCCAGATCGAGCGTCCCTGCCAACACCTAACTACCACTTTTGTTTACATTCACACGGTGACGTTTTTTTACAACCAATTACCACCGAGAGATGAAGAGGAAGAGTTTGAAATACACCAGTGAAAACCAGCTACGTCACACACCGGCTCAGCCTCAGAGTAGGTTTATCCAGAGTGGGCTAGGAATCAAGGATATTTGTGTTGGTCTCCGTCATAAGAAGTAATCGGCCAAGAGTTTGCGCTCTGCAAAAAAAGAATCAAATCCTTCCAATCATCAGATCTTGATTTCCAAATGTTATGTAAGTCTTTCAGTCAAACTGTGTGTGTTGTCAAGCAAGCGAACACATGTGCACTGGAGCTTTTGAATGCTCAAGCGAGCAAGCTAGGTGTCAAGCTAACATAAACTCTATGCAGCTAGTTTCTAACTGTTAAAACACCAAAGGAAGACTGACAGGACAAGCATAAGAGTTTAATAGTTACTTTATGATTTTTGTCAAAGCGATCTCTGATTATTTCAAGTGGAATACGCAAACGTTCGAAATTTAGGGTTAATTTAGCATAACTTCACTAAAGGTAGTGCTCTGGGCAACCTAATTGGTTTCAAAGTAGCTGTTAAGCTGTTGTGATCCCTACAAGGTCAAAAACGCGAGTTTGCAGATTGCAGTTGAGGTTGCATCCCATAAATTCCAACTGTAACTATTAGGTACTGTTAACACAACCTCTTTGAACATGCAAAAATATGTAAAGGCAACATCCGTGCGCAGAAGAATCTCCCATGCATGAAATTGTTTCACCCAACGAAGCACATTGTTATATGCGTTGTATGTATGTTGTAGCTAAATCTCAGTGAAGTAGAAGATAACATTGCACCCCAGCCCTGTACATTTGAAAAGGTGTCGACCAAAGAGATGATGACTGATTTGCAGGACCATGGTGATGAAAGCAGTTATGAGGTGAGAAAGATATTTCCCAAATGAATCCAGCATTCTTTTCATTTTCCCAAACTAATAAACATCTGAACATACTGTGCCTTCTATAGAAGGTATATATACATTTACATTATTTTATTTGTACATTTAGTACCTTAAGCTCAACACCTGGTTCAATTGACTGTGCCTTCTCTAAGGTCCCTGGAGGGATGAGGCCTTTGTCTACAGATGAAGTCTTTCGTGAGTCATCGCTCTACTCCAGAGCCACCAGGGACGAGCTCCCACTCAGTACTGGGGACATGGACGGGGCCTGGGACACTGACAGTGGGAGCAGAGGACGCAGGGCCCACCACAGCAGACTCTCAGAGGACAAGAAGAGCAGGTTAGACTTGAGGATACCCTCTCTACTGTACACAGAGAATGCATATCTCCTCAATGTATATGATATTTACTTTGAATTGAAAATATATTGAAGTAATATGTTAACTGCATTTACAATTAAGTACTTGTGTGATATGGCCCCTGTTCTTTGTCTACAGTTATGATGAGTTTGTTTCATCGGACAAAGGACTTCTGCTGAAAACTCTCATTGATGCCGAATCTGCTGCCAACTCGGCTGCCATTCAGCTGGTGTCTTTTAAGGACATCTTGGACGATGACTTTGGGGTTTGTTAAATTCTTTGAAAATAAGAGACTGGCTTGTCTTGATTTTTAGAGCTCAAGTTAGTCTTGAACGTGAAAATTATAAAATTGGCTCAGATGTGTTTCCTCTAAAAGTGTGTTTAAAATCTGATTATAGCCAATCCTAAACATGTATTCTCTCTCTCTTTCTCTCCCTCTCTCGCTCTGTTTGAGGTGACTCACAGCTTAGTGTTCCAAATGTCTGCCAAAGATTCAGTGTTCCTCTTTTGCTCTGAAGGACTCGAGGTGCTCCAGTGATTTGCGCTTGTCCAGGCAGAAAGGCCTTTTGTTAGATAAGTTGGAGGTCTTCAAGCGTATCAACAAGTCTGTCCGCCAACAGCTGAAAGAGCTACAGGATCAAGAGGTGGGTGCTGCCATGGTTGTGTGGGCTTGTGTGAGCTGGTGGGCTCAAATTGCAACACAAGATAAACAATATAAACAGTGACAATGACGATATAAACAGTGTTTTGCAGAATGACTGGTGGCATTTGGAGGACTTTCAGTTAGCTCTGATGTAATTATTTGTAATGCTCTGTCCTAGGCATGCCGCATGGAGACAGACAGACAAATTGATGTGTTACTGAAGAGGCTGACACAGACAGAGAGTGAAAATCAGGTGTGATTTTTATTTCCATGCATCCATGTTTTTGCACACATTATGAAGTATGTGCTGCTCTTCATAACTTCTGATGTGTACCGATATGTAAGATTTACATTTCTACTGGAGATTTGATGGATAATAAATAATAAATAATAAATAACTTTGTAGCATTTGAAATCCAATCTGAGTGACCGAGAGAGAAGAGTAGAGGAACTGATGTCTCTACGGAAAAAAGAAATGGTAAGCATACTTATACTTCTTCACTTAATTAGGCATAGCTTGTTAGTTTGATATATTACCCATCATTGTTTGCTTGGTGTAACCTCCACAGTTGTGGTCAAGACATAAGACACCACACTTACCACCCTCTCAAAATGGTCCCCAAACATCATAATGTGATGCCTGCTATTCCTGCATGCTCATTGCCATGTTGGTCATCATAAAGTAGAACAAAAAATGACGTGCCTGTTTTTGATGCAACCCATCAGGAGAATGCAGAGTCCGTGGTCCAGCAGTCCAGATCAGTGGAGTCCACTCGGGCGCACCTCCAGAATCAGCTCCGCAGCAAAGAGGCTGAGAACAACCGCCTGACTGTCCAGCTCAGGGTATGCTGCCAACTGCATTACTTTATTTCCCATTTCGCACAGTGACCAGTGATGCCAGGCTCAAGCTATACCCCAGTGAAATGTACAGTGAAATGTAATACAATACAGTGTAATGTGAAATGTAGTACAATATACAGTGAAATGTAATGTGTCTCTCTGCACCCTCCTAGGGTTTGGAGAGGACAGTCACCGAACAGAAGTTAGAAATTGACGACATGAAGGGTCAGATCAATGCTGTCTTGGAGAAGGCGGCACAGGAGAAGGATGCCCTGAAGAGGGCCACCCGAGCTCAGAAGCAGAGGGCCGAAAGGTTTGAGGCGGCCATGGAGAAAGGCTACGACCAGCTGAGAGACAAGGTTTGACACTTGACTTTGGCAAGGGAAGGGTGCCTGGGCTCTGTCTGTCTCGCTAAAGTGGCTTTGTGCAGAATTCTGTGAGATTTGAGTTGTCTTGAACGCACCAACCGCACCCTTCCATCGACTTGCATTGTATTTGATTCAACTCATCACTGAAGTATAGAGTGATGTTACAAGACTGATGGCCCATCCCTTAATACTGAAGGTGTACATTATGGTTTTCCAGTGAATTTGAGGAATCTGGTGAATGAAGCTATCTGTTCCTCACTTCACTGCTTGAAGTAAGAGCACAGGGTGGAACCAACTTTTATGCTCAAAACAGTCTGAATGACTGGCTAAAGGTTACAATATGCAAATCTCATGAGAATCATGAAATGTTGCCTTGTCAGTTGATAAAGCTCTTTGGAGTTTTTGCCTGTTTTTAATCCTTCACCTCCATGGCAAAACATTTTCATTGTGCACAAGGGGATAAGTCATGAGAGGTTTGCTATTTACAACAGCAGAGTAAAATATAAATATATCGCAACTCTAGAGGGAGCTCTGCAGTTGGCAAAAATACCTAAACCTGCATTGTGAACCTTTAAAGGTTCTCTAAGCACGGTTCACTTCTGTTAACAATTCAAACAAAATAGCGAGCTAGCTCGCCCCTTTCTCCCGTGCAATTGAAAGTGACAAACGTGCATCTCGTGAAGGGCTGGAACAATTAGTTATGTTTCATGGTTTTTACAATGTATTCAGGGGACAGGCAGTTAGTGGATTGTGAGGAGATGTTTGCTGTATGTGACAAAAAATGTTTTAGCTTAGAAACCTTGTAACATCACTAAGAGCACCTTTAACTAACCGCAAAGTCCATTTAGAACACGGAAGACAATTTAGTGGTGTGGCTCTGAGTGCTAGCATGGTTTCAATGATGGTCAAAATCTGAGTATCCTAATGTCTGACTATTCTAATGGTGGTGTGGTATTGAACTGTGGTGTGTCCATTCGGAAGGACGTGAATCTAGCAGAGATGCGCGCTGAGAGAGACATGTGGAAGACTCAGCACGAGCAGATCGCTGAGGAGAAGGTGCATCTGGACACAGAGATCACCATTCTGCGCGAGTGAGAGACCATCCGCTACTTTATTCAACAGGGCTCATTGGGTGCTACTTAAGCGAGCTTCTCCAGCGCAGCGATGGTGCACTGAGGTGACGGAGATGTGTCTCTTTGTCTTGTTTTTGAAGTCAAATCACAAGCCTGACTGACGAGCTGCTGAAGGAGAAGGATGCAGCAAGTGCTGCCAATGCCGTTCTGCTCAAGAAAGTGGAGACCCTGAACACTGAGAACGGCGAGCTTGGCCTGGAGAATGCAACACTCAAGGTGAGATATTTGTTGGAGTGTAGTGGGATCACCTTGTTCGTTGTACGCTACTACTACTTCTTTTTTTGGATTGCTTGTTTTTATAGGTGTTTTATGGTGATTTTTTTTTTATGTTAGTCAATGGTTTGTCTGCTTTTTGTCGTTCATGTGAAGGCCTCAATTTCGGAGTACGAGTATAAGTTGGAGCACTCTTTAACCGTGTACCAGGAACACAGCACACGATCTGAAGAGAAGAAAAGCCAGCTGGAGCAGTACCAAATTCAGGTGCACATCTGGGTCATGACATCTGGTCTTTTACTGCCTGCATGTGTTAAGCATAGCGCCTGCTGTGTGGTTTACTCTTCACTAGGGATGCACCGAATCCAGATTTTTGGGGTTCGGCCGAATACCGAATCCACTGGTTAAGATTCTGCCGAATCCGAAACCGAATATCGAATCCTACTCCATCCTCAGTCCATTAACACAGTAAACACATTTATGAAGTAAATAACATCCACAGCAGTGTATATTTAATTTAATTGTATTTTAACTGTAAAAAAGGCAACATTAGGCCAGGATGACTATTTTGACAATTAGGCCATCTCAAGATCCAACCAATAGCCTATACAAAATATGAGTCTTAATCCCATAAAGTACAAAGTACAAACCAAAGTGCAACCAAGTAGGCTACAAACCAAAATCTTTCAGTTTTCATCAAAGTGCAACAATGCAAATAAAAGGTTTTTTTAAATCAAAATGTTTAGTGACTAATGGTTGGCTATTGAACAATTACTCAAAAAACTGTTTTGGTTGGAACAGCTAAACTGCGATTAACAGTAGCCAAATATAACACAAAATTGTAGGCCTAATCACACACCTATAACCTTAACCTGTAGGCTAACCTCAACCTCTTACATGAAATGAACGTTCCCTTTCAGGAAAACAAGACGCTCAGCATTAAGAGGTGACAGCCGGTTGCGAGTGTGGGAACGAATGTCCCCAGCAGTACTGAAAAGTCTTTCACTGGGCACAGAGGTTGGTAGCGCACAGAGATAGATCTTTGCCATTTGTTTTCCACCACTGGAGAGGATCTTCTCTGAGGGCAATGAGGGGTTCGCCGAAAAACGCACTTATCTCCGCATCGGCACCTGATGTGACTGCTGCGGTAGAGATCGTCCCAGCCGCTCCAGATTCCTGAACAGTGTTGTTTAGTGCGAGGTGTCGGGCCTTGTTCCTCAGGCTGTTCAGTTGCTGTAGGCCTAGCAGATGCGTCTTGATCTGATTCACGCAAACGGGATACAGCCTCCTGCACAAACAACTTTGAATGGCACTGTTCTGTGTCACTCACCCAAAATTTCGCCTTGTATCTGGGATCCAGACTTGTTGCCACAACTAAGTGGCCATTCTGCTCGCTTCCCTCAAACCTATCCTGCAGAGATTTCAGTAAGCGGGTTCTCATCTGCTTGATTCCATGACCGTCTGTTTCGTTGTGGATATAGCGCTTCAACATCATCACAGCTGGCAGGACAGTGGATATACACGCATTTTCTGCGCTTATTTCTCGAGTCAACTCCTCGAATGGTCTGAGCACCTTGAGAACATCCTCCATCAGAGTCCACCTCTGTGCATGAATATGTTGCATCCCATCTGTCTCGGACACGTAGATGTTTATGGCACGTTTTTGTTCTATTAAACGATCATAAGATATGTCGAATTCCATCGAGTTGTCACGTCCTGAATTAAATGGTGATTTGGCAGCCCCAACTCCTGCTGTAGAGCAGAAAGCCTTGATTTAGCACTTGAGGAGTGCCTAAAGTGACCAACAGTTTTCCTGGCCAGTGCGATCATGTCAGAGACACTTTGTTGTGACAAAAGACTGTCGTGGATGCACAATTGGAGCGTGTGTGCAAAACAGCCAGCACTTGGAATCCCTGCCTCGGACATGGCTTTCCGCATGTTTGCAGCATTGTCCCTCAAGACCAGGTGACACTTGTTAACAGGTATCTCCCACGCTCTGATAATTTCTTGTAGTGCATCAGCAATGTTTAATGCGGTGTGCCTTCCATCGAATGCTTCACATCGAAGAATAGCATGTGTGCGTTGAAAATCATCATTAATCCAATGTGAGGTCACACTGATGTAGGACTGTGTGTACTCACAAGTCCATATGTCACATGTAAATGCAAAAGCCTGTGCTTCGGTAACGTGTGCTTGTATGTGGGAAGTGATGGACTCTCAGCAAAAAAGCGTCTGGAGGGGATTTTGTAACGTGGCTCTAGCAGATGGAGTAGCTCATTGAATCCAGTGTCTTATGCTATAGGGCTGCAAGTCAATGGCTATCATTTTCCCAATTGCTGCATGAATGGCTTTGGCTCGTGGGTGATCTGAGGCCCACTGTTTGTTCGGTGTAGGACTGGCAAAGCTGGTGATGGTCGTCTGGTTAACACACGTTTTTGGCTGTGACTGTCCTTCCTTTGCTGTACCTGAAGTTGCTGCATTTTGGCTGCTGTCTGTAGATTCCTTCATGCACAACTCGTATTCTTTCGAATGTTTCATACGCAAATGTTTTAACAGCGGCGATGTTGTGTACTGTTTAGGGTCCTTACCACCACGAGACAAATCGGCATTGCAAATTGAACATGTAGCTCGACTAGAATCACCTTCTTTGGACTGAGTACTGCCAAACAACACTTTTTTCTGCTCACGAGTTCCATTTTCACTTTCTCACTCACACAGCCTGAGCTACTGCATTCGAACGGGCCACCTACGTAAACACCTTCCTATAATCAGCGGCGGCGTCATGACGTCGACCAGCGTAGCGCGCATAGTGTAAGCGTAGGGTTCGGTTCGGTGGGGAAAAATTATAAGGTTCGGCAGAAACCGAACCCCGTCAAAAAATCCAATATTCTGCCGAATCCGAAACCGAATCCTGGATTCGATGCATCCCTACTCTTCACTAAGGAAAAATACATAATTTCTGATATTTCATTGTCATCGTGATTACAATGTCTTGATCTGGTCTCTTTCAGATAGCGGAGTTACAAACAGAGGTCACTGACTTGAGAATAAAGCTGGAAAGCTTCTTAAAGGAGAAAGACAATATCATAGACGGAAGACATGCTGAGGTTGCCAAGGTAACAGTACATTTGAACTGTTGGTTCATTTGAAGATCAAATTAATCAGTATGGTAATGGTCACTGAAATGCATAAAACCATGCATCCCAAATGGCCTCTCATGTAGAGCATTATTTTTTGTGTGTTATATTGAGATCTGAGGAAATGTTATTAACATTTTAATTTCTTCAAGCTTTACTCCCAGTCCTTTTCACATAGTGGGCTCACCCACAGTCACACTGGACACAAGGGAGTTGCTCTTAATCCCATGTACCTTAATCTGTCTAATCATTTGATAGGCATTCCTTGTTAAGGTCAGGATAAAAGGAAGGAGTAACAGAAGAACAAGAACATTCAAGAACATTTAGCTGAAATATTTTCTGAAGAAGTTTTGTGTATTGGATTGGATTTAGTCCTATTTGCTATGTATATATGGACAAAAAGGGGCAGAGAATGTAGACGCACACAGAGCTGCTGCACCATATCCGGTCAGCTCACATTTATCTGACTCTTGTCTGACCTGACCTTACAAACCACAATTATTACCCACTCCCCTCCTTCACCCATGCACAAACACACGCACACACGCACACACACACACACACACACACCACCGTGCCCTGTGTGTGTGTTTGGCCCCAGGCGCGGGAGCAGCTTGAGAGCCGAGTGCTGGAGCTTGAGGCCTGCCCCGAGCTCCTGAGTGCTACTGAGCAGCACCTGCTGGACAGCCAGGACAACCTGCAGCGCTCCGAGAGGAAGTACGCGGAGCGGGCCGAGGCCCTCCGCCAGCACCAGGCTAAGGTGTGCTCTGCGTCTGTGTAGACGCCAATCCACCAAGCGGTGATCCTGTGTGTAGCCATTTTTCATTGTGGTGGTCGTTGGTGTTGTTGTTGTTGCGTAACTTCAGCCACAAGGTGGCAGCAAACTCTGTTTGACGTGCCCTGCGTGTGACTGTGTTCCTCGCAGGCTGTTTCAAGGCGCCAGCTTGCTGTGGCGTCACTGCGTAGGCTCGCTGTGTTTGGCAGTGTTGTGCTGTGGTGTCCTTGTTCCTTCCTCACCATCTGAGAGTTCAGGTTCGGTGTTGTGGTAGATGCCCCTGTTAGCGAAACCGAGTCCACACTTTTCACTTCTCACTTTTTCATTATTTTTTGTGTTGAGCGTGTGTGTTTGTGTGTGCTGAATCCCCATGCTCATCCACTGACCTCATGATTTTCTGCCTGATCATTCTCAAATATTTGTTTTGTAGGCCGAGCGACAGCTGGAGAAACTGAGGTCCTCTGTCGAGATGAAGGATTCAATTAATGAAGCCAACAGTCAGCTGCAGGAGAAAGTGGAATCCCTTCAGAAGTGGGTTTCCAATCAAGAACTACTATTTTTAAACACATTTTAATCACTGGAAATGAATCACCCGTTCCTCTTGTTCCCTCATGAGCATAGTGTTATTGTGTTATTGCCAGGTCAGGAATCGTGATCTGGTGTGAGTCCTTTTAAGCACTAGCTTAAGAACATTTTGTCCTGATATTGACTGATACAGTTCACACACACACACACACACACACACACACACACAAATGGCACAGTAACCAGAGCAGTGGGCTACCATTACACTACAACCATCATGAGTGTGCATGTGTGTGTTGCTGTGTGGTCCAGGCGCATGGAGGAGGCCCATGCTGAGAACAGGGAGCTGGTGCACAGGCTTGGGGCCCAGGAGGAGGCCTTGCACTACAGCAGCCGTCAGCTGGAGCAGCGCTCCGCAGAGTGCCAGGCCCTCAGCCGCCAGCTGGAGACCGCCCTCACCGACGTCCGTCTGCAGGTAGGCACCTCTGACCTGGGAAGCAGATGTGGGACGGTTATCCCTCTGGTCCTTTAAAAGCTCAAGAGGGCCAAGACTGGACGTTTCATAAAATAGTCTCATAACATGGCAAGGGCCATATCTCTGATAGGATGAATGTTAAGACATGGTGACATGCAAAGATTTGAAGCCACCTGTGTGAAGAATGAGGAAAGTTGTGTGTTTTAGTCGCTCTCTGTGCCTCTTCAGGGCCTATGTTTCAGCACGGGATTGTGGGTATTGCGCATAATTTATTCAAGTCCCACAACTCTAGCCATCATAATGCGAGAAATTCTCACGCACATTTTACAGCACTGTCTGATAACGTTAATCTAATAATAAAACGGCGTGAATGCGGGACTATTGACCGGACGGACCAACTTCTGACTTGAATTAAACGTAACCCCATTAAGAGACACACACACACACGCGCACAGAACCGCTTTGCAGGTGCTCTCTCTCTCTCTCTCTCTTTCTCTCTCTCTCTTTCTCTCTCTCAAAAGTGTAGCAATCAGGAACTGTCAGGAATTCCCCCCCATTTTGAAAAAATAATTTTAAGCCCTGGTCCTTGTGTGAAGGTGTCCAAGGTGAAGGAAAAGACATCGACCCGAGAGGTCAATCTGCAGGCCCGGATCCAGGAGCTGGAAGCCGAGAAAAACAGGAAGGAGAACGAGCTGAAGCAGCTCAGGCAGAGCAAGATATCGGTATGTGATTTTTTTTTTTGCAGCCTCCATCGTCTGTTGTTTGTTTGTTTGTTTTTGTTTTCATTATGCCCCTATCTGTTTGGCTTTGTTTGTCTGTGTTATCGCCTTGTTTAGTTAATGGAACTGTTCTTTTTCCTTATTTTAATGTTTTTATGGAAGCCTTGGAAAGGAATGGATTTTTAACACCCAGTTCATCTTTTATGTATCTCCCCTAATACACAGAGTGAGAAGCAGTATGAAGTACGCCTCAAAGACCTGCAGCTGAGCCTGGATCAGTCAGAAAGCCACAAGCAAAGCATTCAAAACTATGTGGATTTCCTCAAAAACTCCTACTCCACTATGTTTGACGAGGGTCTCCCATCAAGCTTGGGATCATCTTATTTCTTAAAGTAATGCTTGCAGGTCTACTTTCTGTTTGTTCTACATGTTTGTGTTTGTGAGTCTGTGTTCCTGTCACTGTGTAAGCATATCAGAGATAATCATTGTTGTGCTATATTACAAGAGAAAATTCTGTGGAATTCACCCTCCAAATGTAATCTGTGACCAGTTCCATGGGTTGTATTTATACATTTTATATATTTATTTGTATAGACAGATCTATATTATTTCATGGTTTAAATTATTAAAATATTTCCTAAGTCACATTTTGTGGAAACTGGCAGTTATTTATTACATGTGAGCAACTTGTATGTCTCCCTAATCCTTTTTTGTTACACAACTTACAAAATCTGTGTCATGTTTAATCTTTGACCTAACCATACCACACCTCAGCTCTGTGAAAAGCACACGTCATGTTTAGCCACCAATGCCACTGCTGACGTTGTTAAGGCAAAGATAAATGGATTTTTTGGACAGTAGCCTTTTTTGTAATTGACAGAAGGTATTGATTTCTAGTTAAGCCCCATAGGGCTTTTTATTTTTATTGTACTTGCAGTACCCTCCAGAATTATTGGCACCTCTGCTAAAGTTGACTAAAAACCAGTATAAAAAACAATTTGTTGGTAATTTATTGTAATCTCACAATGAAAACAATTTGGAAAAATCCAACCTTGAAGGGAAGCAAATTTATTTTAAGAAAAAGGGAAATCTCATAAAGAAATAAATATTTTTAACTAAAACACATTGCTTACAATTATTGGCACCTCAGAATCACAGAAGCATTTTCCTATCTAATTTCAATTTATTTAAGTTAATCAGTGTCTGTGAACTTTCAGAAGTAGTTCATGATTCATTTTCATTATGGTATTAAAATAAAGTCACACGGAAAGACAAGAGAATACACTAAATTTAAATAAAAAGAAAGTGTGTTGACATTTGTAAGTCAGAGAATGTCTATGACAACTAGGTACTTTGTTGAAAATGCCTATATTTACAGTTAAAACCATTATTGAAAGGTTCTAATCAACTGGAAATGTGACAAACATGCTTGGACATGGACCCATGGTTATCTTGCCCCCACGTACAGTATGGAGGATGGTAAGAGAGGCAAACAATTCCATGAGAACCACTGTTGGAGAGTGACAGACAAAGGTATCTTGGGGTCTAGCTACTTGGGGTCACCAAGTCCCCAAAAAAATCTTCAAAAGTGACCTCACTGCTAATAGATTATTTAGAGGGCATGCCAGGCAAAAGCCTGTCCAGTCATTTAATTACCAATGTAAATGGCAGGAGTTACTGAATGGTACAGTGACTTTGTATGGAAGTGAGGTCTATTGTCAGATGAAATGAAAATTGCGCTCTTTGGCTAGAAACACTTGTATTTGGCGTACATAGAGGAATGGCTATACTGAAAAGAACCCCATGCCTAATGAGAATTATGGTGGAGGGGCTGTGCTATTGTGGGGCTGTTTTTATTCCCAAAGGCCTTGAGAACCTAATTAAGGTGCATGGTATCATGAACACCAAGAAAAACCTGAACATTTTCAAAGGATATCTGTCAATCTCTGCCAAGACACTAAAAGTTGGTCATGATTGGATCATTCATCAGGTCAATGAACCAAAACAAATGTCCAGATCAAAACAAATATTGTTCGCTGAACACAAAATCATGCTTCGGGACATTGCCATCTCAGTCCCCTTATCTAGATAGATAGATACTTTATTGATCCCCAAGGGGAAATTCAAGGATTAAAGGTTTTTAATCTAAACTCCATATAGGAAAACAGTGGGGTGAGTCAAAGAGGAGAATGTATTAGTGTGGACCTAGAAATCTGGACGATCTGGAGAGATTTTGTAAAGACGAACGGTCTTAAATCCCTTGCTTTGTATTCTCCAACTTAATGGGGTGTCATAGGAGAATATTACAACCTGTTTTATTGGCAAAGGGGGGCTTAAGAAGGTATTACAAGCAGGGGTGCCAATAATTGTGAGCGACGTGTTTTTGTTAAAAATGTTTATTTCTTCCTTTTTCTCAAAATAAATTTGCTTGATCCCTTCAAGGTTGGATTTTTTTCTAATTTGTTTCATTGTGAGATTACAAGAAATCACCAACAGATTATTTTTTATACCGGTTTTAAGTCAACTTAAGCAGAGGTGCCAATAGTCAAGTCAAGTCAAGTCGGCTTTTATTGTCAATTTCTTTACATGCACTGGTCATACAAAGAATTGAAATTTCATTTCTTACTTTCCCATGCAGACATAGACATGCTTTAAATACAGACATAGACATACTATAGACATAGCCATAGACAATAAACATTAAATTAAAGTGCAAGACTGAAATATAGAACATGTATGTATCAAAATAGAAATATAGGACATTTATAAAAAAAAAAAAGGTAGTAGTTGTGTTGTATATTTATATAGTCTTAACAGTTACATGAAGTTTAAACTTGTGCTTGTGTGACCTGTATATTTACATTGATATGCAGTATGCAGTAATTTCAAGTATATCAGGCTTGATGTGAAGCAGCAACACGTTAGGGCCGCGCAGTCACAGTGCAGTTCCACAGGGGGGGGGGGGTTGGGGTTAGGGTAGACAGGATCCTAGTTTCCTAGGTTCCTGGCTGGCTGGTGGGTGGGGGGGGCTGTCAGTGATGGGAGAGTGGGTAGAGTGTTCAGCATCCTGATTGCTTGGTGGATGAAGCTACTTGCCAGTCTGGTGGTGCGGGAGCGGAGGCTCCTGTACCGCTTTCCAGAGGGCAGGAGGCTGAACAGTTCGTGTGCAGGGTGGGTTGTATCCTTGACAATCATTAGTGCTTTGCTTTGTGAGGCGGGTGGTGTAAATGTCCTGCAGGGAGGGGAGTGGTGCTCCAATGATCCTCTTAGCTGTGTTAACAGTGCACTGGAGGGTCTTCCTGTTCTGATCTGTGCAGCTTCCGCCCCACACTGTGATGCTGCTGGAGACGATGCTCTCGATGGTCCCTCTGTAGAATGTAGTCATGACAGGAGGCGTGGCACTTGCCTTCTTCAATTTGCGCAAGAAGTAGAGGCGCTGCTGGGCTTTCTTCGCCAGTGATGCTGTGTTGGTGGTCCAGGAGAGGTCGTCGCTGATGTGCACCCCCAGAAATTTTGTGCTGCTCACTCTCTCCACAGCATCTCCGTCGATGGACAGTGGTGGCAGTTGTTTGTGGCCTCTCTGAAAGTTGACAACAATCTCCTTGGTCTTGCTGACATTTAGCAGGAGGTTGTTGTCTTTGCACCATTTAGCCAGCAGGTCTACTTCTTCTCTGTAGTGAGCCTCATCGCCCTTAGTGATGAGGCCCACCAGTGTTGTGTCGTCCAATAATTCTGGAGGGTATGTAGTTTATGAATGTTATTGTGTAATATACTAGTGACATGATTACATTGATTACAGTTTTCAATCAATTGCCAAAGTTTCACACAAAGTATCTGACCACATGTGGGCATTTGTAAAGTGATTGAACTCAATCTGTTTAACCATGAAGTCACTTTTTAATTCTGTTAAAGGTTCACAAAATAAACCATAGGACTAGTATTAAGTCATAACACTCACTGACATTGTGCTGCAGACTATGCCATCAGATTGACTGTAAAAGGCTGAGTTTTTATTTTTTTTTATAAATTTAGAATGAGTTCCAGTAAGACAGCCTCCTCCCACCACTCTTGGACAGCAAGCTGCATCTGGCTGACGTTGCTGAAACAAAGAGCCTTTGTGCATGTTCAGACGAGATGGCCGCGTTGTGATGCTACATACGTCAAACCCCCGTTTTCCCTGCCGGCCGCTTGTTGCTTGTGTAAACCGTTTCCGTTCATAGACAGTTTGGCACACGTGCCCCTATGTGCCGAGGGAGAATTCTTTCCATTTATGTCGTTTATGCTCGTGCCTTGCGCTGGACTGTGAAAGACGGGAGAAATGATTTACCCAATTACTCCATGACATCATCCAGGGAGTCATGAGAGAGCTCATTCGATTCCTTTGCCTTCCCAGTGGAGTGGAGACTGTAGCACACTGTAGCCTACAGGATGTGCTACTGAACCTATACCTGTTTTATCTGTTATCCACCTTCCACTTTCCCAGACAACTCACATATATAAAGTGGTAATCTAACAATGAACTTTAAACATGAGATGTGAAGCACTTATTTATGTGAAACACTTGTTTTAGCGTCTGAGAAGTTCATGGACGTATCCATTTTGTTTGTTATTGTCTCATGAATTTCCAATGGTTGTGTTTGCTTTAGTGTGTAGTCAATTGTTTTTTACCCTTCAAATCGTTGTTTTAGTTTGCATAGAAACTCCAAATTCATGGGCAAATGTAATCCTCAGGATAAAATCATTGTACCCCTCATTGGAGTCCAATATAATTAGATGCTGGACAGGGACTCTGGAATCTGCACTTGTCACAGTAAACAGCTGGGTGACCTAAATGCCAGTGAATAGAGGCCTAAAAATAACAACACGACAGGTTTGTATCTCAGTATGACAACACTTCTAAACAGGGCTTACTCTTTGGCACTACACTATTTGCACTTGTTCTGTGGGATAGCCCCACCCCTACATTTGTGTTCTTGAGTGTCTTATTTTATTGGATGGATAACATTGTGGATGCTATTGTCAGGGGCGTGCAGATACCTTTGAAGGGGCAGGGGCTCAAATTTAAAAAAAGGGCACATGGAACAAATTTTTTTTTGTCTACACAGAGATCATAGGCTATAAGGCTACATCTTTTTGATTAAATTCAAAGCTAATTTTAATAGCCTAGAAATCTACGCACCCTAGCGGCAGCAAATATGTTATTGCCTAGTCTGGCTTGTCAGGCTATAATTTTAATGTTTATCACAGTGAACTACGACCATTAGCAAGCTGGTGTCTTGCAGATTCACGTGCTGTGCGTGTGGCCACTGGGTGAAATGACGTGTGTAGAACGACGTGTGGAGTTGGGTTAGTTAAACAACTACAGTAGCCTATGTCGTCGGCTTATGACGATTTAGAAAAGGTTTGCCTACTCTGTTTTATGAACTAGGTCTACTAACCTAAGCTACTATAACATAGTAACCTAAACAGAATATGTTATGAACGTTCAGCCTTAGATTTTCGAAGCTGCCAGGTTATTGAAATGGATGGACCATGACATGGTTAAAACGGGTTTGATAGCCTACTTCATTAAACATGAAACAACTTTAAACATTTTATTCTCTATCTCTAAGCTGAATACTATTGCATGTTCAGATAGGCTAACTGCCAAGTGACCTTACCGTGCTCCCAAACGTCTCCTGCAGCACTGTGCCTGCGTGCACCTTCTGAGAGTTCACTGAATGTATGACGTCACGGATTGGTGGCGCAAGGCATGTCAATTAACATAGAAAATTGTTATTTTTGTACATGTGTAATTTCACAAACTATTAATGAGACATTTTAGCGAATATTCACGTTGGCACTAGCGGAAGTATTACAAATTTTAAAAAGTAAAAAACGGGTCTTGTCAAAAGGGCACTTAGACATCAAAGGGGCAAAAGGGCAGGTGCTAGAGCCCCTGTAGCACCCCTTCTCTGCACGTGCCTGGCTATTGTAGTGTGGAGCGTGCACTATGCCCTCAGTGACAGCTAACCTGCCTTCTTCATTTCAGAAAAGGTACTTGAGTTTGTGTGGACAGAGATCAGGTTTACTTCCCAGCCATTAAATGCTCTCAGGCATCTTGCATGAGGTGACATCCATAGAGAGTAGTAAAAACACAGCATTCTGCTGCAAGCAATGGATATTGCGTAATAGCATCACTAACAGGATAAACTGGGCCTACTATCAAATGTAATTGACTGTCTAAGGGTCTGTGTATGTATGTATGTGGATACATGGATAATCTTTTACAGATTATAATAGTGACACTGGCAGCTGTTAACTTTAACTGGTTTGACAGCACAGTCAAGGTTTCACATGTTTTCAGATGTGGTCTCGTCGTTGCTGATTCATGCTCAAATCATCCCCTACATCATTTAGAGAATTATAGCTTCTGGTGACAGTGGTCATGATAAGGAAGATATGTCAGCTATGAAAGTATAGAGTATAAGTATACGAGTATGTTCACCTTAAGGTCACCAATATTCACCATCCTATGTAGGTTTGAATATTGGTCAGTGCTTTTACCCCAGCCCCACCTCACTCTCATTGTGTCCACCCAAAATGTTAGCTTGCGTATCACCCCCCAGATGTTATTCTGCATTGCTGTTCTGCTGTTATTCTAAGATTGATTAAAACAAACCAACCCATCTCCAGCTGTAATGATTACCACTGCAGTGCTAGACACAATTTTACAAGCATTCCTGAACATGGACTTCATCGAATGAGGAACAGCGCAGAGAAGCAGTATTCGTTCTGCTTTTTTCCGGGGTAGTTATGCTGATGCTCAAAAAAAGAAGAATCTGCAAGGCATTGAAATGTTGCAAGAGTTTTACCAAAAATGCCTGGGTATGTTGGAATGTCTTTAACACAGACCCTTTACACTGCATGTTTTCCCTTCCTCACCTACTGTAACCATATCATAACAATGCTCTTAATTAGTTTAATGTTCGGTTCAAACCTCCAACATGCTCAGTTCAAAGCACATAGCAATGGGTGCAGCCACAGATCAGTGGTTTAACAAGAAAAAAACACTTTCTACAATGGTGCTGTAGAACTACTACAGCGGGTTAATAAAATAAGATTAGGCCTAGTGGTAATATAAGAGTTAGTTAATACATTATTTAATTGTGTTAATAAGTTATATGAAATCAAGTCTAATGTAGGTCTATTTCCTCATGATTGTCCAGCATCAAAGTGAAACAAATGATTGATAATGGACTCGATATAAACAATATAAAACATAATACATTACTTATTTGTACATTTCATGTAATCTGAAAGCTATCATGGCAAGACAACCAACCCTGGAGCCTGTCATGTTATCGGTCTGTTTTTCTCCACTTCATGTGCTATAACACTTGAAGCACATCCTCTGATTGTCACAATGCTATCTTCAGTATACTCTCTGCACTTTCCCCTTTTTCTACCAGTGCAGAATCACTTTAGCTTCACACTTATACTTAAAAAAAGACATGTACCGCATATAGGCAATATTTTCTATAAATACATTTTTATTCACACCACATAGTCAACATTGTGTAAATAAAATACAAGTATAATACAAAAATATGACCTCATCATTAATAAATAGATATAAAAACAAACAACAAAATACACTCATAAACACAGACAGCTGCTTGGTCTTAATTTATAACATTATTTTTTTTATAAACCAATGGAAGCAGCACTGACTGTCAAACCAACAGAACCTGAACAAACAGAATGAAACCTACAGTCACAACAATGTGTGTTGTCTGTATACAAAACATAACATGTCTGTATACACAATCAATTCACAATCACAATAAAAAAAAAAATAATACTAATAAATTATAATAGATAATATGCTTCAACATGAAGCTAATACTGATGCTCCAATATTATGAAGTAATACAGAAAACATTCCACACTTCTCTGCATGTTATCAAGATTTCCTCCCAGTTGCTCATGTAATCTTGTCTAACAGGAGGTTCAATGTATAATGTACCCAATACAAGCCTCATATACAGATCTCTTCGTCACTCATCATCAGTAAACCTGTGGATGTCATTCTCCAGCCTGTGCATTGGGAGGGGGCCCTCAAATCTGATGGGACAGTCTGAGCTGCACTTGCAAGTCTGGATGATCATCACGTCCTTGGTGAAGGTCTCCCCGCTGTCACATTGGAACTGCACTGGCAGAGTTCTGGTCTGCTCTGGGCGGCAGCACCGTCCGTCCAGACACGAGCCGCAGTATTTTGGCCAGTATTTCTTCACGCTGCTGCAGCCTGCATACGTCAGCTTCACTGGCTGCTTTGGCTTTTCGATGCGACTGCACTTCTTCCCTTTCTGGAAAATCAAAACAGATGTATTACTGTATCTCAAATCAGTATGTGTTTCCAACACAATACACCATACAACCGCATGCTAGGTTATATTTAAGTTATACACCATATGCTTACCTTTAAACTAGACTGTGAGAATGAAGAGCAGAGTCGCACTTGGCAAATCCGTGACTCCCTCACTAGCTTGCACTGTGGATTGCTGTTGGTAACCCTGGTAGAGACCCCGATGCCACAGGTCTTGGAGCATGGAGACCAGCTGGTCGAATGAGTGACACACTTCAGACCAGAAGACAACAAGCGGGTCACAGGCTGGTCTCTGTAAGCTAAGAGGGCAGAGAAAGACATTCAATGAATGTTATAATGCCTATGGCAATATAACTGACATTCACACAGACACTGCTAGTCCTCATTGGCATAGGTTGGCTACTAGGACAATAATTCACTTTGAAAACATTTTTGATCAAAAGGGCTGATTCAGAGATGGGAAATTTAACTATAAGTGAAAGATTCTACCTGGTAACCTAAACCTTACAGTTAGTAAAGGTGAGTATACTTGAACATAAGTGTGAGGCTGAAGTACTGACCTGCTTGAGGATTTCCTTTGGAGAATTTGGAGAACATCTTATTCTTCTGTGTGAAGTTGTCTTCAGGTTGACCAGGTTTGATTTGGCCTTTCTTCACGTTCTGCTTGTCTGTGTTGGCACAGACCCACTTGTCACAGCACTGGCCAGGCACCTTGACCAATGTGGGGTTGAGACACCCAAGGGCCGGTACAGATAGCTCCTGAAGACACAGTGGAACGCACCCCACGGCACCATCTATGCAAGTACACTGATGCTTACAGCTTGGCTGAAAGGTTTCTCCATTCTGGTAAATGTTGTTGTTGAATTCACAAGGTCTTCCTTCAAGCTTGGCTGTTAGAGAGGAAAATCAGTTACAATGGAGTTGAGAGATCCTTCACCAACAGACACAACGCACTTCCCCCTCCAAAAAAACATAGTTTGAATATGTGAATTTATTCGTACCTCGACATATGCCTTTAGTTGCATCCCGGCTAGCCCCGAAATTGCACTGAAGTCCTTTGATGTGGTCGCACGGCTCTGTGTTGCTGCAGTCCTCGTTCAGCTGTCTAGCGCAGACCTTACAACAACCGCATCCGTCCGTCACCAAACTGACTCCCAGTTCGCACCGTGGAGTTTCCAGGGGACATACGCACACTGAAGGGCATGTGGAGGAAGCCTGTGGCAGGCGAAAAGTTCATTTTTCATTTAAATGTTGAAGACATAGACATCAGCAGTATGTCAATTAGGCTAGTTTCTTTAGTTAGGTTAAGGAAAGTCATATTTACCATTGCAAGGCATCCATACATGATAATGGTAATAGAAAGCACCAGCATGTCTTCTGTTCTTTCCCTCTGCAATCTCAATTGTAAACTCACATGCGCTCAGTGCCTCTACTGTCGGTTGTACTGCCGAAGTCGTGTCTCCCTCTCTTTTATAATGCTATGTGGGCTTACGTACGATCTGGCTCGGTTGTGAGGTGTTCCTGAAACTATGCCTGGAATGTTTCAAATGCACTTCTCCATCCAGGAAAGACGCCCCCTTCGCTTCGCGGAGGTCCATGGTTCGAATTACGGTGTATTGGGGGGGGTCCGACCCCCCTAGATGAGACTTGGACCCTCCCAAAAGGGATGAAAAAAAATAGTTTGGGGGGTACTGAAAAAATGTAATAAACTTTAATGTTATCCAATATTGCATGTAATTAAATGCAGTATTACCATCACATACCAACAATGCAGGATATAATCTAATGAAATACGATTTTCAAACCCTCACCCCCATTGGGCTGTACCATTTATTCAGACTGTGTTCTTTGCTATGATATAATACTGACGAATTAAAACAAATGCACAGTGTAGCCTGATATACGAATGGGTTAACAAGCGGTGGCCAACTGGCCATTCGTCTAATATTTCACTGCCTTTGTAACATAGTGATAGCCAACCTTTAGAAAAACATTGAGTAGCAAGATCGCTATGGTTTAACCGGAGGTCTCCCTTCCACTAAGCGGCCACGACCATCGCTGCTGCTTAGCTTAAAAATCAGGCCTACAATCACACGCCATATGAGGAGTATAATAGATATACTGACACGGGGAGAGGTTTAATGAGGCGATTTATCATTGTGCATCAATGTCTTAACAAGAGGGAATCTGCACTAATATTCAGGGAATTTTGCATGTAGATTAGTGGTTCTCAACCTTTTTTAAGCAAATGCCCATACACCCATAATTGCAACGTTACCTGCAGTTAGTTTGAAACGCTACGTGAACATATAATAATCAATTTGACCTGAAATGTCTTTCCTCGTTTCCATTATTAGAGATCAGTCTTTCTTAAAAGCGTATTGCTGCACAAACGTTTTGTGATACAACACCAGGCGCACAATGAATTGCCTAGGCTACATTATATGAATTGCCTAGGCTAAACAACGTGAAGATATTTGTTTTCCAACCGTGAACAGGTCATTTTTTTTATTTGCTTGATGTTTGGTAGGCTTAGGCTATCCAAGAAAAACGAATCAGATTAACCAAAGGCAGGACGTTGTTTTAGGCTAGGTGAACTTGGCTATTAAACGGGAGACTTTCTGTGGCCCATCTGTAAACAATTCTGGGTGTTAAATTTAAGTAGTATGTTTGCCATTTCCGTGCTATTGGTCTGTATGCATTTCCATGTTTGCACTGTCCTGCTATACCAAAAGATAGTTTTTTGACTGTGGCGCGCAACTTTACGCACGGGGCGCACCTTGAAACAGTGTTTACCCAAGTCCATCCCTTCCCATAACGCATAAGGTATATTGTGCTTGCTAGTATGACTAGTTTCTTTTAACTTGTCGGCCAGCCAGCCACGGTCATATGACCTATAGTTTGAAGGAAAATTGACTGTGAACCACAAGTGTGAAATCATTAGGCCTATTATTATTATTGGGAAGCTTTTTTATTTTAAAGGCCTTTATCCCAGATCCCACAGCTCTCAATATTCTGATAAAACTGTTCTGAGGTCGGTCTTAACATCTCCCTCTTATTGAGGGATTTCTTGTTTACATTTGTAATGTAAATGTCTTTATGCAAAAATGTGGCAAAAGGAGGGAAGAATGATGTGTTCCTGGAATAGGATATGTTTAACTTCCTATGGGATCTTAAGTCCAGCTGGGATAATGGACTGGGCTTGGAACAAGACTAGACAAACAGAGGTCCCAGGGTGGGGAGGAATGTGCTGGAGGAAAATCCATTGTGGAACATTCCATGCAGGATCTACAGAGAATGAACCGTGAAAAAAATACCTTCCTTGCGACACATCAAGAAACGCAAAACATAAATTACCTTGCCTTCCATCCATCAATCCAGATGAAGACTTGGTGATTTTTACAGGAAATGTGCTTGAGCATACTCAATCATGTTTTTTTCCCCACAGTGGATGGCACAAGTTAGGTTCAGAGGGGAATTGACTTTGCTATAGAAATTAGAACCTCACTGGTTTCTTGGAGCTGACTTGACCATGCATATTTGTGCAGTTGGTCTTGGGGAAAATATTGTTGAATGCCTATATTCTGAAAATATATGATTTCAAGAACATTGACTTTGTAGACTATGCAAAATAGTGTTTATCATTAATCATTTCTGATGTCTTACATTTACTTAGTAAATTCAGAACTATACTATAATATATAGGATACATGTCTATCTTCAAGAAGCTCTTGAAGACTTAACTCCTCCGCAGGTACCTCCTCTCCTAACACAACTACAGTAACCCTCTCCTTCCCTCTCTTCCCTCCTTCTTCCCTACCACTTTCTCCTTCTTTGACTACTACTAACATCTGCACTCTCATTCTCTGGTAATATTGTTTGATGCAGTATTAATTCCCACCTATCTCCTCTGCACCATTACATAGCTTGAATGTTGTTCTCCCCATTTGTGTAAGTTGCTTTTGATGAATGAATAAATGATAAATGTAAATCTTGGCTGTTGGAGAAAATATTGTTGCACTAGAATAAAATGTTGTTTTGATTCATCTCAGTACATATCATATTGGATACAGTTGTCTGTGTTGGCTTGACAACTAGTCAAACAAACATTACATTGATGTAATTGTTCCATGGACTAATTAACAGGATGCTATCCGAGATCCTTGTCACAGCTGTCAAGTTTGGATTGGATTACCAAAACCCTGCACCAGGGTTCCCTTATCCCTTTGGGTGAACATGAAAGCTTCTGAAACCATGTTATCTAATTACAGGGTGTACATTCTGAATATGTCATAAATTAAACTTAACACACATCAATAATGGTGGATCGTATGGCATTTACATTAGCATGGCATGGCCACACAATTGGGGATTAAGCTGTACAGAGTAATTGCATAACATGTATTTTCATAGTTACATCCTTGAATTAAATAGTGAAAGACAGAAAAACATCCAACCATTCCTGTCTTGTTCACAACATTATTCACGAAAACCTTTATATTCACTCATGTTGATTATTTTTATATATTATTTTTTTATATATTAACAATCTTAAACAAATTATTTCATGCATGACAACATTTGTCATACTGTAGTTCTGGATTACTTTGACTCACACTGTGTTTGCATCTACTAAGACCAATGCTTCAGTGGAAAAAAACCCAGCTGTGTTTATACAGTGCATAAGGGCAGACGAGATCTGTTTCTGTCTGAAATGCTGATGAATCATTCACATTTCTGATAGGTCAGACACAAAAATGCCTGTGGTGTATCAGAGGAGTTCAAAGAGATGATTGCTAATGCAGTTCTTCTGACATCACTCTACTCAACCACTTTCCCATATTTAAATCCCACAGTCCTCCGAGCACTCAGAAAAGGAACATTGTGTTCGTCTGTGATCGCTCTCCTGCTGACTCGGCAGTATCCACTGGGCTGCCTGCAAAGTCACAAGAAAAATGCCAAAACCTCCTGTCTCTGAGCACTCCGAGGCTTCTTGGGAACAGTGATTTTTATATGCATAGCCATGAACATTTACTTTGTAGTATAGGGAGTAAAATAGGTCTAATGCTCATTTAAACTGTGACTGATTTTATGCTGATGCTACTTTTCCTTACTTGCCAAACTGAATTCAAAATCTCCATCCATTCACAGAAGCATTCACAGTGGTATTTCATACTGTATATGTGCTGGTGTTAAAACAAATCAATATGTGTCTAGTCAAGAAAGGAAAACTCTCCGAGCCCTAATTTAAATGGTGGGCAAAGTGCAAAGTCTATCTGTTGTTGTGCATGTCTCCATGAGCTATTTGTTATTATGTGGTAAAGGATCATTGAGCTGATTTGTCAATGTTTGCTGTTAAGGTCTTACCCATGGTGTTAAATTAGCAAATTGATTTTGCCTAGTAGTTTTAGTTAGACCTTGCTCTTTGCCCATCATTCAAATTTGTGTGATCTTCAGTGATCAAGGTCCAGGGATGGCTCATTCAGACTCAACTTTTATACTATTTCTTCTTTTAAATGCAATTAAATTTAGTCGCTGCACATGACAAAGTAAAGGTTCTTTGAGTTTCACATAAAATAGCCTGTTTATGAGCTCCCATTTAGAGCAGCTCTGTGACCTAAATGGGAACTTCCTCTAGGCTATTTCTCTAAAGAGGAAGTCAACTATTTCTCTTGTGTTGTTGTCTAAAGTAAATTAGAACTCTGAGCCAGAGTTTAATCTTAGCCTGATAGCAGGCACCTTGCCATTTCAGTCGACAAAATGAATTCAAGTCTGGGTAGGCTAAAAATCATAAGATGACCGGGAGTGACGTAATTAGACAAATTTTCATAGCCCTATAGCTCCACCCCGAGGCCACTTGTGTTGTAGGCATCTGTCAAAGACAGATCCATCCCCTACGATTATTTATGAAAATAATATTAGTGGGATTCGCTCAATCACTGTTCATGGTGTCTTGAAATAATATTTACCCTGGATCATTCTTTACTGGCATAATGCTTCAATCAGACCTAACAAAACACCCCTGTTTGGTCTCTAAGGAGGCCTTTCTAATGTTAGCCTAGATTTAGACCTAAGTCTAGGATATTATCGTTCAAAGTTTTCTTTTGGTAGATATTGTCAATTGTTAATGTACCAATAGCCTACTAGTAGTAGGCCTAATACAAAACCACACAGTTTGATCCACCCGGATAGATTTCTGCTCAAACTTACGTGAAACTGAATGAGGAAGTAGTCCAATTCACACAGTTCCCCCTCTCTCCTTCCGATGTTTAGAGTTGGCAAAGCAAGGTGCATGTAGGCTACTGGCATGCAACATTCTTAAAATGTAGGCACGCTGACGTTTCGTTACATAAATTGATCTTTTACAGACCTAAACATTTGTTTTAGAGCCGTAGCTTTAGGAAGCAGGGTTGGGAAACCACTAAATTAGTAGAATGGATTTTCCTCACCTGACGGAAGATGACATGGCTGAAATAAAAAAGGAAGTGAGTATTCACTGTTGATAGCCTACCTACTCGAACATTCAGTTGAATTTTCTTTAAACAAATTTGCCTCGACGCGTTGGACATATGGGTAGCCTAAAGAGCGTTAAAGTGTCAGTAGGTTATGTCTGCATGAAAGTTAAAGAAAGAAAATGCCGTTGTCGTGGTATCTTGGTTGTAGCCTAAAAGTAGGCTAGTCTCTTGTTTCATAGCATAGCCAATGCATATGAGATAGTGAATGAAGTCATGCATGACTAGAACTCCTGTGGAAATAGCCCAATGTCCATTTTAACTAAACTGTGCTAAGTTCTGTGGGGCACTCAATAAACTTTGCGCGCAATGAATAGACCTAGGCCCTAACTAAAAGGTTACCTGGCGAATCTAAAAGATAGTATCATCAGTTTCAGATTGTGACAATGACAACAGGGGCTGACAATACGGTCAACTCAAACACCAACGTTACCTAACCTTACCTATCCAATTTTTTATTATTATTATTTGCCAGGCACTTGAAAGGCTACGCCCGTACTTGGTCGACAAGATCATCGCCAGTCGACATTTTGACTACCTTCGCTCAAGGAAGATCCTGACTCGAGACGATACGGAGGAGATAAACTGCCGTACCACAGACCGCAAGCGCGCTGGAAAGCTCTTGGATTTCCTGGCCGAAAACCCTCGGGGCTTGGATACGTTAATTGAATCTATCCGTCGGGAGCGCACTATTAACTTCCTCATCACTAGGATAACCGATGAGGTGCAGAAGGTCAAGAATGAGAGGATAGCCGCCTTGAAGGGTAAGAATAACTGTGTAGCCTATAGATGTGCCACTGGAGCCCAACTCCTAATGTAACAGGCCAGCTTTCAAATATTAGGCTAAACCTTACTGTGACCAAATTTATTGTTGGCCTATCTGTTGAAATTTAAGAGAAGTTGTACTTTTGTATCCCGCAGCTGAAGCCTGCAGTGCAAGTCCAAGCTCAAACTATACCCACAAGCCCGGTGCCACCAACGACCTCTCTCGGACATTCTCTTATGATTCGAACTATGACAAGTGCTATGCCTCCACCCTGCTTTACCACCCAGAGGGCGAGAGGAGCCCAAATAACTCGATGGCCTCTAGTTCACTAAACCTGTTCAGTGGGTCTCCTAGGGGGCGAGACAACCTTGGGGGCAATGTTGTTGGCAGTAGTGACAGTATGATTGGGTCATCCTCCTGTGTTTCATCTTTACCCAAGCCCGGAGACCCAGGGGCTCCCCCGCTACCGGAGGAGGTCCTGGATGAGGTGCAGGACACAGACCCTGGTGCTTGTGGGAGCACGGCCAGTGGTGGGGACGCCAATTTTCAACCACTGCGATCCCGGTCCATTTCACCTCGCCCTTAACAGCTAGTGAACCTACCCCATGCCAATGACTTTACCATACCATCATGGCATAGGCCCACTTCTGAGACCATTGAACCTTTCTATTATTTTATGAGTAAGACGTGTATTTGTGTTAGTGTTGTCCTTCATTTGTCTTTGTTCATGGTGCATATATCTTGTCTGATCATTTTTAGCTGTCTTCACGTTGTTTTTTTACCCATCTTGTGCCTTTTTAAATGGTTCATGCATGGTCAAGGAGAAATCCTTCACTATACAGCTTCACTCAGAGTTTGTATACCTCCTTGTATACCTAAGGTTATAGGAAATCCTAGGATCCCAATCCAGTTGAAACTTGCCCGTGATGTGTTTATAGCTGGCTGATTATATAGCAACCTCAACCTTTGGGCACATTCTTCACAACAGGCCACTTCAGAACATGCCCATGATGTTGGTTGTGGATTGGAATAAGACCCCTCAGTGTCATAGGGCCCTGATGCAAATGTTGGGCAAAGTCTAAAATCTAACTAAAGCTTGCTTAATAACTATGCAAAATTTATTGCGAATGTAATACCTGAGAAAGGTACTAAGCACAACCATTGGTGCAGCTAAAAGCTGTCTCACACCACATGATGCCGTTAGTTCATGCACAAGAACCTTGCTCATAGAATGATGTCAGACAACAGATGGAGCCATGCGTTGGCATTTATCATGACCTCTAGACAGCCATCATCTTCTATCACTGATAATGATCAGGAAAAGCATATATTTTGTATCATTAATGTATAACCGCAAATCACACTGAAGTCATTATAAAGAAATCAAAACCGGCTCAAATTTAAAAACCAATTGACAGAGGATTATAAATCAAACTGAAAGTAACTAACTGAACTAACTCATATTCAGGATGATATATGTAGCGTCACTGACTGCTCCCACTGGTGTTTAGCTGGTGGTTGAAGTTAGGTAAAACAAATGAATCTAACAGTGGAACCACTACACATGGAAATATATCATGAAACTAAAATAAATTGATTGTGAAATTATCAATGCAAACTTCGGAAGAAATAGGTGTCTGTCTATATACTCTATGTGAAAGAACAAATCCTGTGTTAGAAATGTTCCAGTTCATATATCTGTGTTCCACAATAGTTTATTGTAGGCTGTAGTCTAATATGTAAAGTGGGATATAAGGGGAGACAGAATACAATGGTAAATGTTTTCTGTTCACACTATCTTGTCAGTTTTTATTTAAAGCTGTGATGGTTACAAGAGAATAAATGTGTTGCTTTTTTTTACCGTCTTAGGCTTCAAGCTCTCATTGCATCCACATTGGTAGTGAATGGCTCACATGGCATTGTTCAATCTCACATAACAGCAACAATGGGGCAGCCGTGGCCTACTGGTTAGTGCTTCGGACTTGTTCTGAGAGGGTTGCCGGTTCGAACCCCGACCAGTACGGCTGAAATGCCCTTGAACAAGGCACCTAACCGCTCACTGCACCGGGATTAGTGTGTGCTTCACCTCACTGTGTGTTCACTGTGTGCTGAGTGTGTTTCACTAATTCACGGATTGGGATAAATGCAGAGACCAAATTTCCCTCACGGAATCAAAAGATATATACTTATACTAACAGTACCAGAGTACCAGACTGTTCCATTGAAATATGTGTTGGTTTGTGCAGGTATTAACAGTCCAATGAAACAGTACCCTAAGAAAATGTTCATTTCTGCATGTTTACTTTCATGTTTATGCATGTATACTCTCAAAGTCTAAGAAGAAAAAAGGAACAATCTTTGTTTTGCCACTGTTAAAGAAAGTTTGAGTGATTTTATTTTTGTATCTTATTTGTTTCTGTAGGCTTTTTCCGTGGTGAATTTAGGGGTGACCATGATTGGCAGCTTGATGCAAAGAATGCTGTAGAACTTGTTTTATGAAACTTAAGAATGAAAAGAATCCTTGAACTCTTCATCTGTATGAATTCTTTATCAAGATAAAACTGTTTTCTTGCTCTGCCACTTCGGTCTTAACATGCGTCTTCACTCATTCTCATTCTCATTCTACCTAAGTCAACAAGCCAAACAGCATGGATTTGTCTATTTCACTTAAATAATCTTAATTAGTCTTAGAACTGAGGGACCTGTAAGGAGCACATGCAATGGCAGACCAAGACCTACTAATAACAAGTGACCCTGCAGCTCGTCTTAAGCAGGACTACCAATGGACAGCCGCTACATCGAATGTGGATCACAGGGTGGTGGATCATTTCAGGAGGAAGCTTAAATATTTTTTCATGAGTCCTTGTGAGAAATACTGTGCCAGAGGCCGTAAACCATGGAAGTTAATGTTGCAAATTCTGAAGATACTTCTAATCACAGGCCAGGTAAGAGTGATAACTCATTAGACTTTACATGGCTGAGCTTAATACAGAATTGCACTATAGTTGACTTTTAATTTCTTTACAGTTAAGAACAAAATTATTCATACCCCTGGCAAATATTGATATAGTGCTGATTTTCTCTTTATTAATATGTTTGTTCTGACTGAAAATGACACTGTCACATGCCAAAAGTTTGTAAGACAATGTGGGAGAAACATGGAATTAAAAAAACGTTTTCATCTTTTTCGAAACGTTTTCATCATCAGACAGTGTCATTTTCAGTCAGAACGAACATTTAGATAAAGAGAAAATCGGCATTACATCAATATTTGCCAGGGGTATGAATCATTTTGTTCTTAACTGTATGTCTTGGCCAATATATCCTTTCATTTTCATGACTGTTGCATGGAATTGAACACCTACTTTTTGTGCACTTTTCTCTCTTTGTCTTTTGGGCTGAGTAACGAGATGGTGGTCACCTTCAAAGAAGAAAATATCAAGACCTTAAAGCACCTTTTCCTGAAGGGATATGAAGATCAGGACAAAAATTATGCTGTGTACACAAGTAAAGAAGTGTATGCCCACATCAATTACATCATAAATCAGGTAATATCATCACTGTTTGTCATATTTTCCTTGATACCCACAGGAAGCAGTAATTACCACATTCGGTTTTTGTGTGTAGCTGACGTGCTCGTTTCTTTTAAACCAAGCAGTCTTAAGTGCCTCTATTTATGACCATGCTCAACTTGTTTTCAGGTCTAACCTTCAGCTGTCAAGTGACAAATTTCTAGCCTAACTACTGACTGAATAGCCAACTCTATGTATGCAAAATGTGTATATATATTCAAACTCATATATTTACAGTCAGAATGTGACCTATTGTAAAATAGCAAAACATGTTTCTATATGTCTGAATGCTGAGCTGCCCCACCATACTTCACCATGCAGGCTTTGTAGCTCATTGTGGTTCAGTTGAGACGTCAGTCACTGAAAGGCCCTTATGAACCACACCTTCTATAGGGAATCTTGTCAAGCTTGAATCAGTCAATGTCAATGAGACTACTTGTTAAAAGGTAGTCCTTTCACAAAGGCCATGATGTGAGGAGATCAATAAAAATCCTGTTTTCCCCAGTTCATCCATGCCATTCCATTGCAAAGTACTCCTGTGGTGCTTGCCAACTTTCTTTGTCACTGTAACAAAGAAATCGTACCAAAATCCAAAAAACCCCAAAGCTAATTTGCAGTCAAAATTGCACTGCTCGCCCCATTCATGAAGTATACTTTCAAACTTTCTAAAATAACTTAGTCATTGTTGCAAGCCCATAGGGATTACTTTTCACTTTCTATTGTCCGCCCATCACACCTCCAACATGCATTCCAAATTCCAACCCATTGATGAGAGCATATTTATAACAGTTATCAAACCCTCTGTTTGGTAATCATTTCGAACATCGTAAATCAAAATGGGAGCTATAGACTTCCTGTTGAGTGAATTTAATTTTTCTCCATTAGTACATGAACCTGCCAAATCTCACCGTGGGAAATCATGCGTATGAGAAAAATGATGGCGTTTCCACCCCGTTGTCCCTTTGCCAGGAGTTTTACAGACATGGGAGCATCTCTCCTGGCAATGACACATTTGACATTGACCCATTTATTGAGAAAGGTGATATACAATTGTGTGTGTGTGTGTGTGTGTGTGTGTGTGTGTGTGAGTGAAAGAAAGTGACTTACTGTTTTCTTTTTGGTTATAAGTGCTGCTTAACATATGACATATGTGAGGAGACAGTGAAAAAACTATACTGTACACTTTATTCATCTTAATCACTAAACATTCTGAATAAACATTTTCTGCCTTTGGATAATTGTTGATAAAGAAAGACACGGCTTAATCAGAAGCCTACTACAGTATAAGAGTAGATGATACATAGTATGTTATTTAAAGGGGCTGACGTCTACTAAAGATGAATAAAAGCCTGTTTACTATTTTCCCACCAGAGTGTCTGTCTATCTACCCTCTGGAACCAGTCAAAGATGCTGCAATACAAGACATGAATTTTACTCTGGATTTTAAAAGGTCATGTGCGCTTTCCCCAGTTTCAGATGTCACAGCAATACACATACATTTAGCAGTATTTTTCTATGAGCATTCCTAATTATTTGCATGCCTCTTTTTATTTATTTCATAAATCCAAGGTAGAACGTTTGTAGAATATTTTGTGTTGAATTATGTTGTTATTTATATATTCATAGGCTACTGTCTGTTAAAGTCTACCTAATTATCAAGACTATAAATCTGCAAACAGTGCGTCACAACGAGTTACCAGACTGCTATGCTTTCAGGACTGTGGTGGGTCATTACTTTTATTAGACAAAAGAGGCATCCCATCTTTTTAACTGCTTTAATAGCCCTGTGTTTTGGTACCATCTAATATCTAATGCTTTCTACAAACTCAGATTTTGTTTGACAACACGGCCCATAGTGGACGGATTAAGATATCACTGGACAACCATGTGCAGATCAATGTGTGCAAAGACTGGAACATATCTGGGTCCTGTAAGAATGCTCTCACACTTACACAATGCTCACACATTTCTTCATATACCAAATGCATAGTTAGGATGCTTATTCACTCTTAAAACGAATGTGTTGAAAACAACACAACTTGTGTTGTCTTTTTAACACATCTCTGTGTCCAGATAGGGACAACACATTCCTTTTTTTGGGAGGCAGCCGTGGCCTACTGGTTAGCGCTTCGGACTTGGAACTGGAGGGTTGCCGGTTCGAACCCCGACCAGTAGGCACGGCTGAAGTGCCCTTGAGCAAGGCACCTAACCCATCACTGCTCCTCGAGCGCTGCTGTGGTTGCAGCTCACTGCGCCGGGATTAGTGTGTGCTTCACCAAATTTCCCTCACGGGATCAAAAGAGTATATACTTATACTTACTTACTTAAATACTTTTAAGAGTTTTCAGTTAGCCATAAACAGAAAAAGATGATCCTCTTTATATACTTGTAACACCCAGCATACACCACCAGATCATAGATGAAGCAAAGTGTAGTCAAGCAGGGATGTTATGCAAATAAATGAAAAGCAATGCAATACAGTTTTCAAACAGAGGGTGGAGTACAACTAAACAGATTTTTGTTCATTATGACACAAACTAAACTTATGTCCCTGTTTCATTGCAGCAGATAAGGACTATCACCTCACCCTGATTCTCACATTTGATTCTTTCATCATTCTTGCTTGTCTGGTGTCTCTCATTCTATGCATACGCTCTGTGCTCAATGGACTTCAGCTGCAGTCTGTAAGTGTAAGCTGTGATGTTTGCAATAGACTAGCCTATATGAACTCCTCTTAACTACAGACTGGCCTACATCCTGAGTGCATGTTTTAAGATAACACTTTTCACTGGCTAGCACACAGCCTGTTTGGCCCATTTTAGCATGTTAAGAAAAGTTGACTAGAACATCATGAATATCTCTGATGCTATTTCACAGGAATATGCTATGTTTTTCCAAAAACACTATCAGAAGACAGTGTCCATGTCAGACCGTCTGGAATTTGTCAATGGCTGGTATATTCTTATCATCATCAGTGACACACTTACTATTACTGGTTCTGTTATGAAAATAGGCATCCAGACCAAGGTAAGCTTACCTATCACCCTCGGATTTATATAACCAATAAACTATGTTTCATAGTCATTGTTAAACTATAACTAAACATATAGTTTATTGTCAGTGTCAATGCCATTGTCATAACATGGTCATTGTCATCAACATTTAGTCTTCTCATGTTGCAGGAGCTAACAAACTACGATGTCTGCAGCATTTTGTTGGGAACTTCGACAATGTTTGTGTGGATTGGTGTTTTGCGATACCTGGGCTTCTTCCAGAAATATAATGTGAGATCTTCATAAATATTATACAATTATTGTTCATTCTCCATGATGAAAGGCATGCACACATAAACATATAAGAAATCTACACAAATATGCTAACAAAATGACTAAATAAGCCATGTGAAATTATCCCCCTTATTCCCAAAGGCATACATGTCATTACTAATATTTCACCATATTTCTATGAATTCTCAAATTACTCTCTATTTTGTTGTAAAGGGCTTTGACTTTTAATTCAGGCCAATGCCTTCACTCACTCAGGAAACTGTCACACCAGGCACTGACTCAACTTAACATGGCAGTAAGATGAGATATCACAGTGACACCCAACCAGTCTTTTCCTCTAGTGACAGGAGTTCTTTGTTCTGTCAGATTCTGATCCTCACCCTGAGGGCAGCCTTCCCAAATGTGATCCGCTTTTTAACGTGTGCTGTAATGATCTACCTAAGCTACTGCTTCTGTGGTTGGATTGTGCTGGGACCACACCATGAAAATGTAAGCAGAAGAGAAAGAAAAACAAATGTTGCAGAGATGTTTTACTTGATTCAGATATTAACGCAATCCTTACTTCCCATAGTTCCGTACCTTTAACATGGTGGCAGACTGCTTGTTTTCCCTCATCAATGGGGATGAAATATACTCCACATTTACCAAACTGCGGGGGAAAAAGTACTTAGTCTGGCTTTTCAGCAGACTTTATGTGTACACCTTCATCTCCCTGTTCACATTCATGGTCCTCAGTCTCTTCATTGCTCTCATCACAGACACATATGAGACTATCAAGGTAAAAACTATTAAATTCCAAGAATATTCAATACAACATACAACTCAGAGAAAAATAGGTTAGAACTAAAGTATTCAAAAATATAACCTACATGATAACTGCATTGTTGTATATGGGAAAAGCAAAATGTCATTGTCTGCACCATAAAGAAACTAAAGCTATCATTCAATCAATTTCAGCAACAGCAGCAAAAGGGTATCCCTGCGTCTGAACTCCAGGCCTTTATTATGGAATGCAAGGACTTGCCGGCCTCTGGGAAGTACAACGATCCTGAGTCAGACTCCTACCTTTTCTTTCCCTGTGCCTGCTGCAGCTGAGAGGTTGGCCTGAGTTCCAGAGGCTTCCAGGCTGATGTGTCTGTCACAATTATTACACCTCTCGGTCAGCAGTATCATACCAAACTTAAAAGTGCACTCTGTATGGTCTGAGCTTGTCTACATAAAATATTATGATATAGTTAGGTTACATTAAGATGTATGTGTAGACTTAAACAGCAAATGGTGTATACATTTAGCTTTGTGCTTGTCTAATTCCATAGGCAATAGTTACAAAATGAAAACCAAATGTTGAAACTGACCAATTCTAGGCTACTGTTATGTTGTAATGTATATGACAATTTGCATATACCCAAAATGTGCATATATATATATATATATATATATATATATATATATAATGAAATTCTGCTGTACATTTTTCTTTAAAAATAAAATCCTGTGTAGACACATTACCTTTGTTTCAACTTGATGCTTGAGAGTTACGCCCCTATCCATGACCTAGCTAGAAAAAAGTAGGCTGTGTTGATGTTGCCGCCACATGTTAGGCTATTATTATTATCATTATCCCGGGCCTCTTATCTCACATGCTCATTTGATGTTACGTGGATGGTGTGCCAGGTGAAGGTAAAAGCCAATGCACGAGCGATACTGGTTGCTTAACAACGGCCTCTCCAATAGCTGACTAGTTTCTTCTTACGTGAGAGAGAAGTCCACTTCAAAACTCAAGCTGCAACAGTGATATTGAACATGGCACGGCAAGTGTAACGGCTGGGGGAATTGGTGTTTAATGATTGTGTGAACTAAGACAGATGATTCCAAAAAATCTTCACTCAACGGTAGAACAAGAACAACGGCCGCACCCAGTAGTTATTTAATTGAAACATCTTGCTTGACCGTAAGTTGACTTGGCCTTTAACCTAACGTTATGGTAAATTGTCGCTTTTGCTAACGTCAGCTAAGTTAACTTGATAGTAGACATTAGCGCTAAATCTTTACATTTTGTGTCCGACTAATTGTGTCGGAATAAAACAACTCTGTAGCAAAATGAGTCCACTGTTGGGTGTCGCAGTAATTATCACATTAGTCTAACGTTATTTGATGTGAAGATGATGGAACGCTAACCTGTGAGATGCTAACGTTGGTGGGTTCCTTTTAGCTTGTCAGCTCGCAAGCCTAGAAGCTAGAATTGGAAATCTAGCCAACTGCAACAGCTTAGCTAACGCTATCCCATTCTAGCCAGCTGTAGCAGCTAACGTTTGTAGGGGTTTTGCCATGGTGGCACTTGATTCTGTGGATGTTGTCATAAGCTTCGGGAAATTAATAACTTTGTCATTGTTTTCGGATGGTATAACTTTTACCTATGGCATCATATCTAAGTGATACAAGTTAACGTTAACTTAAGTTGATGCCAACTGAAGGATTCGGCAGGTAACGATAACGTAGCAGAAGCAGGTAAAATCAACGTTAGCATTTCATTTTTAATCTGTTGTTAAGCGGGTAACGTTAAGATGTAACGTTATATCGAATGTTAGTTATAATTTGATAGATGACGTTATAGTCAATAAACAGTGAAATCAACAAACCTTTCTAAGACCTTGGCTTATTAAGTTATGTTTGTTTACGTTCATTCTTGTAGAATGAGAACGTGACTGATTCACGAGTTTGAGAAATGGCTGGTATTCCGTTAAAAAATGTGTATTGTGTAAATAGTATGAAATTAGTGCGGTTTGGTTTGCCTGTAGTAAAGTTAATATTAAAGGTTAAAAGTTGGTTTGTCGTGAACTGAGCTTCCTAAACGTTTTTTCCACTCCCAAAGAACGCTCTGTTGACTGACACCCAGGAGAGATAAGTGCGTCTGGGCGTGTGGATAGGGCCATATGCACCACGGATTATGGGATAAAGAAGCAAGAAAACCAAGTTATTTTCTGCTTGACACAGTCGTTTCGGCCTTTGGCTGAACAGCGTTGAACAGCGGGAATTCCACATGCTTGCATTTTTTTACAGTCTGAGCTGGAATCTAGGAGCTATTGTTGAATGCAACCTAACCAGTACTGTTGTCACGTCAGGTGATTGGACCCCAGGTTATGCAGGTTTAGGGAATAGTTTCATACACCAAAGTCTTAAATAAATTATATAAATTTGACTTCAAAACGTGACTGAGATCTGGGGGGAAAGAAAGGTATGTCAGCTCCATTCTGCATACCCAATTTTTCACACACTCAACACACCTATTAGGCTTTGTGACTTAGCTAGCCGCTGTGTATATAATTTATCCCGGACCCCAGTCAACAGCACCTCACAGCATCCATCAGTGTGCCATGTAATCCCATACTGGGGCAGAATTGGCTGCTAATCCAGTGTCATAGGCGACTGTGGTAATCCATTGTGCCCTGCTGTTCTATTTCAGGCACCAGTGCCTGCGGAAGCCTCATGTCCTGACGTGTGTGTCTGCTGGCACGACGGATGACCAGAGAGCCTACGAGTCCTGGTGCCGGACTGATAGGGGAGATTGGTGGACAATGACAATGCCAGAGCCAGCATATGGTGAGTTTACATCACTCTGTGTGAAATGGGGTATAAAGCAACTATTAATAGCAACATTATTTGCATTGTTTCAGTCTAATTTGATCTGAAATGGAAATACAATGTGTCACTAGCATACTTTACTGAATTGGGAGATGTAGATGCCATCGTTAATAGCTTTTACCTACATTTTTAAACCTGATTTTTAAGTGTTCATGTTTACCAAAGCTTTGGAATGTAGTAGGTGAACTATTTAAATGTCACAAAAGAGGCAAGAAATATGATCTGTGTTAAAGGGTCTTTTCTCGGTCGTAATTCTACCTTTCCCACTGATTTCTAATTTCCTGTTTTTTGTCTAGAAACCAAAGAGATCTGCAGTGTGACCCGGCTTCTAATGTCCCCCTCGAGGCAAAACTCAGTCCCCACCCTGCCCTGTGCCCTGTTGCTGCCTAAAAACTACAGTGTGTTAAGTGCCTTCTGCACGGAGCAGAATGTCAATCAGTGCACCTCCTATATCAATCAGGTATGGTACCCCCTAAATGAATAAAAAGGAAAATACATGGCTCTGTTGCATAATCTCTGATAGTAGGCTACTCTAATGTTTTTATGTTGGCGAATACAGTTGTTGAAATGAGCAAACTTTTTAAGACACAACCTCTTCATGAATGTGAATTCTTGTGTGTGCAGGAGATGGGCTCCCTGGGCCTGTGTGGCCTGAGTGTGGAGCTGTGTGCGGGGGGCGAGGGCCTGACGGCGGTGCCGGCCCTCAACCTGATGTACGAGCTGCTGCAGGTTAACCGGCGCAGCCAGAGGGCCCTGGAAGAGCTGGAGAACCAGCACCTGAGGAGCACCAGCGACCTGGAGCACCTGCAGCACGGCCACACCAGACTCAAGGTACCGCCCCTACAGCACAACACCCATACAGAGCTGAAAGGGGATGGGATGTTACAATGGATAATGTGTAGTAGTTGTAAAAACAGATTTTTGAAAACTCATTGTAGAGGTGTTAAATATTAACACTTGTTTACTGGCATTTTTATGATCAAGCAGCAGTATTGTCACTCAAGCCCAATGCTAATGTGTTGATGTTGTAACTGTAAAATGCACGGAGCTTTGCACCCTTTGACCTTTGGCTTGTGCTGTGTTGCAGGATCAGTTGGAGTACATCAGGAGGGAGAACTCGGGATTGCATGAAGGCGAGAGACAGCTGCAGCTCAAAATCAAGACCTTGCAGAGCTGCCTCAAGTCCGAAAAAGAGGAAGTAAGGCATTAAAAGATGCTATCATGCAGAGTGCTGTGAACAAGCTTTTCTTGTTTTTCCTTTCTTTTTTTTTTGAGCTTCTTTTACGGTGTTGAACTATCTAAAACTGTGATTGGGTGACCTGTATTTTTAGGTTCAGAAATTACAGAGCATCATCTCAAGCCGTGCCACTCAATACAATCACGATGCCAAGAGGAAGGAGAGAGAATGCACCAAGCTAAAGGAGCGACTCAACCAGTTGCTGGTGGACAAGAGAGACAAGAAATTAGGTAGGTTGATTGGATGACAGACGGAGAATCCTAATGTGCTGAATGCAGAATCTAGCCTCCTTCTCTAGACCCACAACTTTTCCCTTGAAGGGTAATAATGTTTGCTTTCAATTTAGCTACTATCATGATGGGGTCCTGATGGTGGATTTACATAAAAACCTGTCTGCTCTCTGTCACTTCCCCATGTGTGTCTCCAGTCATTGAGGTGTCAAATACCATTGGGAGGTCAGATGGGAAGAGAGGCCTTTGGAAGACTGGAAAGGCAGAAGCCAGGTAATGTGCCTGCCTTGTGTTCTCTTCTTACAATTGGCAGTCAGAAGGCAGAACAGATGCTCGCCTACACCCTACACAGTGTTCAAGTCTCAAGTGTCACTTCAGATGGTCCTATCGGTAATAAGATTGGAATGGGGGAGGGGGGCTCTGGTCACGCTGGGTGTCTGTCTGGTGTGTGTGTGTGTGTGTGTGTGTGTGTGTGTGTGTGTGTGTGTGTGTGTGTGTGATTACATGTAAGAACATTGCTCTTGGGGGTTCCGAAAACATCCTGGATATTGTAGTTGTCAAAGAGCGTTCTGATTTTGGAATTAGGTTGCTGCTTTGACTCTAATATGAATCTTTGCTTCTCAGTGAAGATGTTAAAATACCAACCCTTAATGCTATAACATTGTAATGTGTATATGTGAAACATAACTGGCTTTTGGTTAGGATGCAGTCATATTTTAATCAGTACTGCAATTTCCTGACCAAGATTTATACATTGATTTTGCCAAATTTCTGCAGCTATGGGGTTGATCATTTATTTTATTTTTTTCATTCTTCTTTGAAGCACAATCTGATTCTGATTCATTAGGCTGTTGGGCACTGTGGTAAAATACATGGATGTGGTTAATGGTTATCTTTTTTTATTTTTTTATTTGCGTAAAAAACACTGTCCTGCGTTTTTTACACAATGCTGCTAATACACAGGAAATTACTGTAGTCATTCCAAATAATAAAATTTCCAAATAATCAAATGAGTGTGTGCGTGCACGTGCATGTATTCTTCACTTGATTCAGACACGAAGGGGAAATGTACACAGCTCTGCTGACGGATTATGAGGCCAGGCAGAGATCCCTGATGGTGGAGAACGCTGAGCTGAAGAAGGTGCTTCAGCAGATGAAGAAGGACATGGTGTCCATTTTGAGTCCAAAGAAGCCTGTGGCCAAAGGAGCGGTCCCAGAGGACAGCTTAGAGCAGGTGAGTGCCCAAACGACTCGGCCAATCGTCTTGATACAGAGAAAATGATTTCCGTACAGCCTGCCTTCTAATGGAAAATGTAATATACCCTTCAAACCTATATCCCTGTCCACCTCGATAAAATGTTGTGTACTCATTGCTCATTCAGGAGAATAAAACATTCTGTACCATTTTGCTAAATAATTCAGATAACAAGACAAGCAGATGCATAAGAAAAATGTTAATGTGGTAGACTTATATATATTTGACATGTTCTAGTTTTTTTTATTGTCTATTAGCTGTAGAAGAATGAGAGAGAGTTTGTGCCAGTATCGTGCAGGATTTGTATGCATTTGATATGGTGAGAAAGGGGAGAGCAAGAGAAAGAGACTCGGTGTGCACTGGCTGGGTTTAGTGTGGTGAGGACCACACTGCATATTACGTAAGCATTTGATCTGTAGTCTGTCTGGACGGAGGAAGTTCAACAAAGTGTCGGTGCCTGGCTTGAGTACCATCTGCTGTTGACCACAGGCCTAGCATGGAAGACTCACTCACTGCATCCCTCCTGTCTGGTAAAACCATGTGGAAAAGCATGAACGAAAATGAAATTGGCCGATTGGAAATTGGTTTTATTGAGTTCAAATCAATTTACTTGCAATCGTATCACGGTTTACTGGCGGCACATTGATTCACCCGTAATGGAATTACGCAATTCATTAGGAAATGGACATCATAGGGAGATTAACCTCACCCTACGAGCTTGGCCACCCCTTGGGAAATGGGTATTGTGTTCTACAGAACAGAACTGCTGCACAAAATTAAAGTGTGTCAATCTGGCCTAGCCTTTGGAAGGAAAGTGCTGATGGGCTGTGTTTGGGCCTCAGGTGGGCTCGGATGCTGAAGCGGAGGAGGAGGAAGAGGAGGAGGTGTGCGAGTCCAGCCGGGAGAGCCTGGAGCAGTCGTGTGAACAGGCCCGCGAGCAGCTCACCAACAGCATCCGCCTCCAGTGGAGGAGACTCAAGAACCACATGGAGCGCCTGGACAGCCAAGGTAGACCTTTCCTTTTCTCTTTCTTTCTTTCTTTCTTTCTTTCTTTCTTTCTTTCTTTCTTTCTGCAACAATAGGGACGTTCTGGGCCGATACCGATGTTTCAAATTATTATTTAGCCAATAGCTAATGCAGATACGGAAATGTACTTTGTTGAACTTGTTAATGATACACTGGTATAGCAGAGGAATAAAAATATTCATTATAAAACAAAATAACTGACCCATTTTCAAGTCTTTCAGCCCTTCATAACACTATCTTTGAATGTGCCAGTTTGCTAGCTAGTCCAGAATAGACTGTAAGTAACAGATAAATATCAGCCATTGCCATCAGTAAATGTAATTTTATTTGCTGATAGGTGGCTACTAATGTTAGGCTGATATATTGGTGCATCGCTGTATTAATCTATTAAGTGTGTGTGTGTGTGTCCAGCGTCCCTGGCGGCAAGTCAGGAGCGGGAGAGGGATGGTGAGGAGCTCATCTCCAGACGGGTCCACGAGGAGGAGCTCCAGCGTATGAGGCTGGAGCTGCAGCAGTGCCGAGACTTTGTCCAGTCCCAGCAGCAACTCCTGCAGGTCAGACACACACACACACAGGACACTGCTTTTGCACATGACTTGAAATGCATGATTTTTATGTGCCTTTTGAGTGTTAATGGGACGTATGTGTGTGTGTGATGATTGATTGTGTGTGTGTGTGCATGCGCATAGCAGCAGCTGAGCTCCCCCTGTGATGAGGAGACAGCAGCCCTGCTTAACGACTGCTACACTCTGGAGGAGAAGGAGAGGCTCAAGGAGGAGTGGAGGCTGTATGAGGAGCAGAAGAGGAACTTTGAGAAGGAGAGGAAGAGCTTCACTGACGCTGCCATTCGCCTGGGTCATGAGGTACAGGCAGGGGAACATTCACACGCGCAGACGGATGGAGTTTAGATTTTAGTGTTGATTAACCTGATCTTCAATCCGTGTGTGTGTGTGATTCCACAGAGGAAAGCATTTGAGGATGACAGAGCAACATGGATGAAGAATCAGTTTCTAAACATGACTCCCTTTGTAGACCGAAAGAGGCCTGCCAAGTCTGCATCAACCAGTGCCTCATCACTTGGTGAGGACCCTTTTTACATGAAGGGATTATTTTTTCATGGCCTTGGTACTAATGTAATCGTTAAAAATGTCCATTTTGTTTTCTGTTGTGGTTATACTTTGACATTGTTTGGGATTTTGCATTTCATTTGTGTGTGTGCGTGTGCCATAGGTGCCGAACCTGAGGCCAAGGTCATCTCAACGCCCGCGCCCCTCACCAAATCGCTCTCCTACTCTGCCTTCAACACGCCCAAAGCTCCCATTGCCAGCAGAATGCCCTCCACTGCTGACCTGTACCGCACATTGCGCCTCCTCCCAGACAACAGGTAATGAACACGCCACCTCCCACAAAACAACTCAGAGATTTACCTACAACTATGGGGAAGGTTTTGGTATTGAGAATATGTATAGGTAGAGCAAGGCACAAGCTAGCATTAGCTGGGTAAAAATGTGTCCCTCACGTTACAGAGCATGTAATTATGTGTGTTAATGTGTGATTTGTGGATGTTTCAACGTAACTCTGCTTTTAGAACACTGGCCATATGTTGAATATCCGTTTTGTTTGTTTACGTTCCTCTCTCTGTCTTTTGTCAGCTGCACAAGCGGCTCAGGGAAGCGTGGCGGCCAGGTGGACTCCAGCAGTGTGCACAGCAGTGGGGATCACTCCACAGCCAAGTCCCGGCAGCGCCCACACGACTCCAGCCTCCGCAGCCACACTAAAGATCTCCACAGCCCCACCTAGTGGCAGTCAGCCCTCATAGCGCACACCAGAAACACCAAGCTGAATCAGCCTGGTGACCGAAGATGTATGAATGGGATCCCACTGTCAGGGAAGTGATATTTGTTGTAGTGGAGAGGAGCTCATTGACAATCCATATTTTAGAGGCATCACTGTACCTCAGTTAAACTGTTGCTGTAGTAGCCAATGATGGACCATGTGTTAGAAAAGACACTCCATGATCCACTTTTCTCTTGCTGAGTCATGACCACATATGATGGCACCATAACTCCTGCTGAGTCATGACCACATATGATGGCACCATAACTCCATTCTATTGTAACACTTCGCAATCCTGATAGCACTTTAAAGATGATGCCAATGTTTTCTCAACATCTTTCTATATATATATATATATATATATATATATATATATATATATTTTTTTTTTTTTTTTTGTCAGAAAATGGTAGCCTCACAAGCTAGATGCAAGTTTCTCATAGCCTTGCTGTAGAGTTGCGGATATTTTGTTAAATGATAGAGATTTGAGATTTATTGTAGATTTTATGGACATTGAAATGTTATATTTACAAGCAGAGTATCGGAACAAAATTCTACTATGTGCATAACGAGGAATGTAGTCTGAAAGAGTCTTTTTTTTTTTTGTGATGAGCTGATTTTTATCATCAGAGTTTATGTTGTCATTTTAATGTTTTTGAATTTTTACTGCACTTGATGTGTACGAACAGATCATGAATGTGTTTGTGGTAGATCCACTCCTTGGGTTTGTAGGAGCCAAGTTTACGAATAGGCTGCTAAGATTCTGCAATGCAATAAAGGTTGGGTACTGTAAAGAAGATAATGGTGGTTGTGGTGATGTACTGCCTGTGTATACTTACTTATAACGCGGATGCTAGAGCATCTCCTTGTTAGAGTGCCATATCTCAAGGTCATTAATACTTTCCCCATCATTTTCTTGATTGATGCTTGGAAATAGTTTTTAGGCTTTAAAGCTATAAACATGACCTCTATATCCAATCAACCATTGCTGAGCTGGATTAGGATTATTTATTGGTGTTTGCAAGGCACAATTTTGCTCTTAACACAGACCATTTCTGGATTAGACAAATAAAAGATGTGCAGTCAGTTAGACAGATTTGTTTTATTAGGACATGATCTGGAAACAGACGTTTGAGGTAAACTTATTTTGTCAACATAGCAACAAAGTAAATCCAGTACCAATATACGTCTTTCTTTACCACAATAATAACACTGTAGCACTTCATTTAAAGGCTCTACGTTGCGAAAACGAGCACTGTTGAGTACTGTAGACCCTATGTTGTTGTTTGATGCATCAGAAAGCTGTGATCTGAAAACTAACTGACTATTTTACTAAAATGAAATAAAAGAAGCAGTGGCTGTGTGTGTATGCCTGCCTCAGTGGCGGACCTCTTGGCGGATATCCTCCTCATCCTCCAGCTCATCTTCCTCATATTCGCCCATCTCATCAGCAGTGGCGTCTTGGTACTGCTGGTACTCAGACACCAGGTCGTTCATGTTGCTCTCGGCCTCGGTGAACTCCATCTCGTCCATGCCCTCGCCGGTGTACCAGTGGAGGAAGGCCTTGCGTCGGAACATGGCGGTGAACTGCTCGGAGATGCGGCGGAACAGCTCCTGGATGGCCGTGCTGTTGCCGATGAAGGTGGCGGACATCTTGAGGCCACGGGGCGGGATGTCGCAGACGGCCGTCTTGACGTTGTTGGGGATCCACTCCACGAAGTAGCTGCTGTTCTTGTTCTGCACGCTGAGCATCTGCTCGTCCACCTCCTTCATGGACATGCGTCCGCGGAAGATGGCTGCCACCGTCAGGTAGCGCCCGTGGCGTGGGTCGCAGGCGGCCATCATGTTCTTGGCATCGAACATCTGCTGGGTCAGCTCGGGCACGGACAGGGCGCGGTACTGCTGGCTACCTCTGCTGGTCAGTGGCGCGAACCCAGGCATGAAGAAGTGCAGGCGGGGGAAGGGCACCATGTTGACGGCGAGCTTGCGGAGGTCGGCATTGAGCTGGCCGGGGAAGCGCAGGCAGGTGGTCACTCCGCTCATGGTGGCCGACACCAGGTGATTGAGGTCGCCGTACGTGGGGGTGGTGAGCTTGAGCGTGCGGAAGCAGATGTCGTAGAGGGCCTCGTTGTCAATGCTGAAGGTCTCGTCGGTGTTCTCCACCAGCTGATGCACGGAGAGTGTGGCGTTGTAGGGCTCCACGACGGTGTCGGACACTTTGGGCGAGGGCATGACGCTGAAGGTGTTCATGATGCGGTCGGGGTACTCTTCGCGGATCTTGCTGATGAGCAGGGTGCCCATGCCTGATCCGGTGCCACCGCCCAGAGAGTGGGTGAGCTGGAAGCCCTGCAGGCAGTCACAGTTCTCAGACTCTTTCCTCACCACGTCCAGGACGGAGTCCACTAGCTCAGCTCCTTCCGTGTAGTGTCCCTTGGCCCAGTTATTTCCAGCACCACTCTGACCTGGAAAAACAAAAGCATTGCAGTGGGATTGCAGATATTTATTGCACAAATTGCACATGCACTCATTGTTCATCTATATTCAAAGAATGAGGCCTAAGTGGAGTTATCTTCAGTCAAGGACTTCTATGGTCAACATGTGCTTCCTTGCTCTTTCTGTGGTATGATTAAGCGGCAGCTGAGGTAGGCTGCATTTCACAGCCATTTTGTTACTGCACAATGTCCCATCAGAGGACCCTGGAAACAGAGCTGTGAGATGGAGGGCAGTCCCCATTTGGAGAATATTTAATGAAGCTACCAGTGTATGTCATGGACCAGTAGTTTGAAAGACGCTGATTAAACAACACACAGTGGTGCAATTAAAATAGATATAGCTTCAATACAAAATGGACTGCATTAAATGTGCTAAAAAGGACTTTCAACGTTCATAAAATATTATATTTTCTAGTGATAGACCTCAGACAGTGAACCTTAAAATTACTATAAGTAAAATGATTTAGAAATCCTTCAAGCAAATAAAAAATAGTAATATTAGTCTAATATGTTGCAATTACACTGATTTGTTGTCTTGATTGTATTGTTCCATTGTTGTCTATGTGAAACTGTATTGGTTTAATGTAGTAAAATCAGCCATACTGATTTTCTGACTGTCATGCTGAGTCACCGTCAGTGACCCAGTGCCCCCCCCCGCCCACCACCCTCAAATATAACCCAAATTCAGATCCTACTCTTATAGGCTTTTCCATTAGCTCCGTAGTTTGATTCCCAACTCACAATGATAGATAGATAGAGAGATACTTTATTGATCCCCAAGGGGAAATTCAGGAATCCTGGGGATCCTCTTATGATTTATATATGATCCTGATATGTTAAGCTGTCATGATCACTTACCGAAAACAAAGTTATCTGGCCTGAAGATTTGTCCAAAGGGGCCGGAGCGGACAGAGTCCATGGTGCCTGGCTCCAGGTCCACCAGGATGGCTCGAGGGACAAACTTATTGCCTGTTGAAGAGAGGACGACATGGCAGTTAGAGTCCGCACCATACTGGGCAGGAGCAGTCTCTGTTTCTGACTGTTCCTGCTAGAACATATCAAAAGTGCAAAGACATAGACTTGTTTCTGGCACATCCCCTATGTAACCCTGTCCAGCTTTCTAGAATGCATGTGCATGCACAAAAGAATATAGGCTACCTGAATGTCAGTCCCTTAAGGGGCAAAGGGTGGGGCAGAATGGTGTTACCATAGTTTCAGCCAGTGTCATTATTTCATACAGATACATGATTAAAAAGAATGTTTGCCAGAAGCACTGCTATGTCCTCTTAGTACCTCCCTGGGTAGTTGTTTAATGAGGACACCAGCCCTCTAAGCTATTTTTTCTGCCTCTCCCTTCCGCAGACTGCAGTAGCAGCTCTGGTAAAGTGCTTGCTCCAGACACAGAAGGGGGAGAAAACAGCTGAGGTAGACTCATTACATTCAGCTCAATGCATGTGACACATCCAATGTCCAATGTTTCATAACATTAAAAGCTGTCACTTCAAAACTACTCACTCTAATGTTCAATGTTTGGCATATCCTTATTCTATTCTGTCCTATTCATTCATCAACACCAGAAATGACATTAACTTAGCCTACTTAAAAAGGGAAAATTACAACATTATTTTGTCTTGAATGCGTGCGTTTGTTGATGGCACATCTAGTTTTTCTGGACACTGCAGTGAAAGGGTATATTTCACCGCATTGCAAGGTCGTAAAGCAACATGAAGCAGACACTGAGATAGACTTGGAATATGACTTTACCGGAGGCTTCATTGTAGTACACGTTTATCCTTTCCAGTTGCAGGTCACTGTCACCTTGGTAACTGCCAGTCGGGTCGATGCCATGCTCATCACTAATTACTTCCCAGAACTAGAACAAACAGGCATTGGGGTCATTTTACATCCACTACTACCACTATGTGCAATAGCCTACGTATATCTATGGTGCAATGTCAAACGTCAATCATTCTGACGATGAATGAGAACTAATGAGACCGGTGAAATAGCCTATTCCCGGCCTGAAACTTGTCGTGTTTGCGCATGCACTGGTCTGCGGGCTGTCACACCGCAGACCATCATAGCCACTGCAGCCCCTTGCCCCACATCTCGTGTCCCCATGCACCTCGACCGCACCCATATGACACACACAAATCTATACTTAATCTACGCAGATATCGATGGCAGTAATTCCAGGCGGATTTCGGATATGCAACACGACTGTCAGGAGGCTACAATCTAGCCTAACTGAAATATTTGAAATACGACTAGATTCAGAGATTCTCATTAGAATCAGTAACACTAAGACTAAGTAAAATACACAAAATACTTAATACAGCCTAGAGGTTAACTTGAGGGAGGGCAATGCCACGCAGTTCATTAAAACATGCTAAATATCTCATGCTTAAAGGAAAAGTTGTGATAAGTTAAAATAATTCATACAGTAGGCTACCCTTACCTTTGCACCAATCTGATTTCCACACTGACCAGCCTGGATATGCACAATCTCCCTCATGATGAAATTGGTAGGCTACCCGCAGCAAGCCTTTTGTTTCGCTCTCAACCGTGATGTGCTTTAATACCTACAGCTCTCAATCGGTCCACCAGCCGTCTCTACATTCCTCGCGAACGGTGAGCCTGTGGGAGTCATCATTTAGACCGGTGATTGGATGACGTCACGCCAGCGCAGCATCCCAGCATCACCGTTAGCCTATCAGCGAGCACCACTTTGATGCAGTGGGGACGGGGGTGAGGATGCGGCATCGCCCGTCCTGACGGTGCAGCTGTGGTGCAAGTGTCCAACTGCTGATTCGCCAGGAATGAAATCATGTTTGGGTTCAGAGGTAGCGTTGCAATTCCAGGGACATCGCCTGAAAGTATGTCTGTATAACATGTCTGGTCTTTTGTCACTTTTTTGGATTTCCTGGATCTGCATAATTTTGATGGGCTCCCCTACAGAGGTCGCCATAGCACATGTCGTGTCATTCAGGGCATGTGTCCTAAAATGAGACACTACCTCAAACCTTGTCTGGAGAAATGCATTGTTCGACACTGCTGAGGCCCGCAGTGTTGTGGCAACATTTACTTCACAAAGGCTAGCCTACTGTAATTCATTTACTACACAAAGGCTAGCCTACTGTAATTCAATGTAATGAAGTAGGCCTAAATTATTTTGGTCGTGAGATCCTTTGAAATAAAAACGTTGAGCAAAGCTCACTTAATTCATTAGGCCTATACAAACACAAATTCTTGCATCTGTGTGTTTTTTTTTAGAAAGTGTCCTATACATTAAAATTCTGAGAGCAACGCTGTACATTTTGTGACTTATTTGTGCCATAGCATATGGTAAAGTCTTTCACCATTGGAGAAAGACAAGTAATTTCCTCAAGAAGACTAAAATTTTCACATATTAACACAAACATACAGTATATAATTAAACAAAGTCTTCATATCTTCATTTAGGTCAGAGATTAAATAATGAAAATATAGTCACAAAACTTTTAGACATTTACTTTGAGCAATTTACTCCCCTTAATGTAGGTTAGCCTTAAGTAAGGTAATGGTAACCTAGCGTACCACAGTTATGAATTAACCCATGGACACTACATAGCCTATGATAGCATATGAAAATCCAGTTCTGCAGAGATCCAATACAAGGATACAAGGAAGTTTATTGTCACATGCATATAGTTACTGGATGTAAGAAATGCAGTGAAATTATGTCTGGTGTGTGGGGGGGTAAAAAGTGCAGTAGAAGAGGGGTTTAGTAGATTAAGTGGCAAGGGCTACATAAGAAAGGTGGGGGAGGATTGGGATTGGGGGGGGCACCAACAAGGAGCACCCAAGAGCAACAGGGGCAAGGAAAAACTCCCTTACCAAGGAAGAAACCTTGGGCAGATCCATGGCTCAAGGGGCTAACCCAACTGCCAGGGGTCTTAGTGTGTGTGTTGGGGGGATGATAAGGGAGATGGGATATTGTGCTGTGTATGTGAGTGCTGAGGAGTGAATGAGTGCAAAGTCAGTATAGTGTGAGTTCAGAGTTGGGAAATGTTTGAGAGTGCTGAGGAGTGAATGTGTGCAAAGTCAGTATAGTGTGAGTTCAGAGTTCGGATGGCCTGGGGATAAATAAAACTTCTCCTGAGTTTCTCAGTTCTGGCTTTGTGACTACATAGGCGTCTTCTTGATTTCAGCGGTAGGAATAATCCACAATACTGGAAAAAGTAACAGGGGTCAGTAATGGGCATCTATTTTAGGTGTTATCAGCTTGGAAAATTTTGATTGTGACAGTGGTGTGACGAGTTGAACAGAGGCCGGGATGGGTAGTATTTACATGTAAAATAGTATTTTGTATTTTATTTGGTTGAAGAAAATGGTTTCGAATTTTATATCAAAGTACTGTATAGGTGTGTTTTTTTGTAGTTTAAAAATACAGGCAAATATTTTTGGTAAAACCAATACTTTTGGTGATGTGATCATAAAAGTGCAAAACAATGAATGTAACCTCTGACTGGTGCTGTAACCCAAATGTGTTGTGATCATATTGAGATTCAAGAAGATGATCCATTGCAAGATGAGTGCAAGTTTCTTGAGAACTTTATCATGAGTTTCTTGAGAACTTAATCATCCAATCGGAACACGTTGTGGTTGCCCTGCAATATTGCTCAAAAAGTTGCCCCATGTATCATCTAAAGCAATACGATGAGAAATTCATATTTAACCCCCTTGGTGTTAGCGCTTACAAGTAATAAGTAAAAAAAATCAGCAAAGAGTGTCATCATCCTTCCTGATCAACAGCGTTACACAGTGCTATATCAAGCAATCTGGGCATGCATTGACAATGTCAGGGACTTGTCTCCACTTTGTACCACTTGATAAGTTCAGTACTTTTTGAGTGTATTTCTGATACAGTATTGAGGGCTTTGAGATGTAACAGGCAGGTCAGCATAGTTGGTCTGTTGACTGTTTAGCTGATTGTTCTCAAACACTGTTCACTTAATCAACAGAGTCAGTGTACTGATGAAGGACTGATGAATAAACAGATATGGAGAGGTTGCAAAGTGATTTCATGCTCTCTTTAAATAGTATTTTTAGTATATTGAAAATACAAAAATACAGTATTTATTTTGAAACATGGCGTGGCTACTGTAGTTTACTTTGTAATTTATTTTAATGCACTTAAAATTAGGGTATTTCATGTTTATTTTAAATTACATTTAAATGTATTTTTGCCCATCCCTGAACAGAGGTATAGGCCTAAAGTTAACCTGGAGGGTGACAAAAACCTTTTTTTCAATGGACAATGTGAACACTGAGCCACAGGCACAATGGTGTTTTAAGCCCCCAATGTCATCTTCCAGGCAGCGCTGGATGGAAGGCACCAGGGTTAGGGTTAGGTGCCTTGAAGTCGATGGTGGGGGCTTCAAACACCATCGAGCAAAACGCAGTGTCTACCAGAGTGAGGGACAGGGGCACAAGAGGTGCTCATTGGGTCAGTTGTGATAGATTGTGATTGGATGGCTAAACTCAATGAGTATGATAGATAGATAGATAGATAGATAGATAGATAGATAGATACATTATTGATCCCCAAGGGGAAATGTGTGTGTATGAGTAGAGAGACATGTCTTGACAGATAGAGACAGGAGATGGTGAGGTGAAAGCTAATTTAATAACAAGGCAAAATCCATCCCCTAATTTAATTCCATGAGCAAGATCATAAGCACAAACATTGCTCAGTGCTCCCGCACATGACAGCTTTGGTTCATGCAAAAGACACCTGACTTTACAGTTTGCCCGTCATTTAAAGTAGGGTCCATGGTGTCATCAGATGGTTGACTATAGTTACAGTTACACATCGAGACAAGGGCTATTTGCTAGCCTTTGGGTTCACATTAATCTCTTTCAACTTTGTGAAATACATCATTAACTATTGAAGAGTTCTGTAATTAAAGCATTTTAGTGGAAAGTCCCAACTGACGTGAAAAAATTACACCAGCCATTCACAACAGCCACATTTGTAGGTAATCAATAAATAGTGAAGTTTATTACAACAGCATGTATGGCTTATGTACAAGTGCATTATCTGTGTTAAAAAACAAAAAAAAAAAACATACAAGGGCATTGAAACATGAGCCATCAGTGGTTTACATTCACTTCACTCACACTCTGTGCTCTCATTCCCTCGCGGGGTCAGGGTGTACCTGGAGTGGTCATTCTGTGGAGCTCCTCAGCTTGAGGTACATTCTTGGAGTGTGTTCTTTTGTATGGGCCGTCCAACTCATTTGTACAACAGGTACGATGGTTGCACCTACTGTATGGGGCACTAAGCAAATAACCCTCTGTTTTAAAGGTGTGATCATAAGGTGTGTATGAGCCTTGGTTAGTTTGGTTACATTTTGGTTATTATGAGCATGTCATGCCATATTGCACTGGCAATGAGTGACAACTATGCCATAGGCTTGAAGGAAGCTCATCCACATCTCCAACACATTCATCTGATCATTCGCGGCTCTACTACCTCTCTCCTGGATGAACAGGTTCAAGTGGTTTTGCTGATATGGCTGGTAACCTTGCGGCAGTCTCCAATGGCGATTATTTAAGTAGCCCAGGGACTGCGTACTAGCACCTTTTCACTATGTAGTGCTGTCTAGGATACAGAGATAGTACAGGACTTTCAGGCCTGGTCTGGGACTGGCACTATTCCCCCCTAGTAATAAGAAATGATGTGCTTCGTAAGCTTTACATAATTTTGTCATGATAAAAAAAACATGTATTGCTGCAGTGAGAGGGCACATTCTAGACAGATGGTTCTGCTACACGGAGGGGAATATTTACAAAAAAAAACAACACCACCACCACCCATCCAATGAAGAGAGTGCTTGGTAATCAAAGGGCACTTTTTTCATCACAGGCTGCTATGCAACCTGAGTCAATAGCCAGCTCTTCCAGGTATCTACTATAAGTCCACAGCCACTAGACTGATGGTGGGCCAGGCGATGGCTCAAACTGCCTGATGCTAAAGCTAGAGACGTCTGGACTATCTCCTCAGGGCTCTCGCTGTTTGTCTTGAAATCATGGCTTCTTCAATGTGATGCTCGTCATTTTATTATTGTATAGTTCTCACAATAAGGTAAATGCACTGCACTCCACTTGAGAAGTGTACTGGTAATAGTTGACCAACTGGTGTGGCTTTGGCCCTTGTCGGCAAGTTTGTCAGTTGCATAAAAAATAACCATTCTGTCTTTTAACAATACATCTATTCTAACTCAGAGTTGTCATTGGCTTGTGCCAAAACTAGCTGACATTGCTCACTGAATAACACAAACTGAAGTGATAAAACACCAAGCTACATCGGTCACTGCAATACCTAACTGTTAGCATTACATGATTACACAGTTACCACATACTGAATCTCTCAGTATTACAAAATATGTAGTCATTTCCCCGTGGCTATTCCATGGCGATCACTAAATGGTCAGAGAGTGGACTAAGCACTGAAATGATTATGACAACACTGAGTTCGGTCACATTGCGTTTCAATGAAACATCTCTTCTGCTCACATGAACGGACTACTGTAAACTGTGACTATGGCACAATGCTCTGCAATCTGCCCTCTGGCAAAGCAGATCAGCCAACAAATCACAGATTTTGGTACATGGCCACCAGAATTTGATTTTCAAAAATAAGCACATTCATAATTGTTTTTTTTCTCTAACGTATCAAAATCAGGAAATCACAAGTACACCAGCCCTCTTTTCAGTTTTCAGTACTTTATATTAATAGATATTAATATATTAAAACAGAGGTTGGATTGTACTTAAATATATGTCAGTATGTATGTCACATTTTGTAAACACACCAATTATTGCTGCTTCAAGTACATCTTTATGTACATATATTATGGCATATATGAGACATACTTACATATGTGGTTTATATATGCTATAGTATATAAACAGAAATCAATATCTGGCAATCATATTTTCAAAATGTGACACATATACTGACAGATGCTAAATACAAACTTCTTTGAGTCTTTGAAAATAATGTTCACTTCTGTCACGTCTTTGCTGTGAGGGAAAATTTCACATTTTCTTTTCACGGTTACATGCTGTGTTGCAAATTTTTGTGAAAGATAAAGTGCCACTTACATTCACACAGATATGGTAACAGTCCCTTGGTGTAATGCACTAGGGGCAGGCCATTTAAAAGATAAAGTTGCAAAATACATTTTTGTTTCTTTTTTTTGTACTCAAGCTCAACATTGGTAGCACAACAGCATACAGTACACAGGTTCTTATACCAAGGTTACCACATTCACAAGAATTCAATTGCATACACTGGCCCAACAAACTGTAAGAAAGTTCCAGTGTAAAAATACGAACATGTATGAAACAGTCCTTCATGAGGAATCCACAGCTATCCTTCACCTAAACCCATCATTTCAGCTCCTTCAGAGGGAGTAAACAGTGTTAGGAAGGTGTTCTGTTTGTTTAGGTTTGCATGGGCATGGCAGACTATTCATTCTTGGGTGTGGCTCTAGTGAAGCTTTGGAACACACACACGGCAGCACACGCAGTTGAAACTTGAGGTCTACAAATATGTTAGATCAATGCTACCTCCAAACATCATAAGAGTTGATTTTGTTTTCTTCACCATTTCATGTCATATGACATGACAGTGAACCCCCTAACCCTTTCCCTTTAAAAAGTAGTATCCTTTTTTTGGGCTGCTGCATATCACCTTGGTTTTCTTGTTTGGTTTTACTCATGTACTTTTTTGAAAGCTGCTATCTTTTTTTTTTTTTTTTTGCTCACCAAATTACAAAAAAAATATTTTTCACATAATATTGTACACTTCACTACCGGTACCTTTTTTCTGCATTTTAGTTTGTTCCAATTAAATCCACTACGGTGTGTTAAGTTCTCTTGGCACTATTCAAATGGTGACCACAAATGGCTGCTATACAGCTTTCCATAGCTTAGGACTTAGGACTTCCTTCATTTTCAACAAGCAGGTCTTTGATGTGCCAATAATAACCTGGATTTAACTGACTGACACCAGTGCAGCCCAATCACAGTAACCAGAGTGTCAGTCACTCCATTTTGGAGGAGGGAAGGAGATGCTCCAACTGTGGATGATTCCCAACTTCCTTCCTCACGTTTTCCTGTCCCTTTCCGGGTGAACCTCCGTCAGGAGAGCAGCTCATTGGTTGCACACTGGAAGCTCAGAACTGGCTATTTTGATGACCCTTCCCCCCACCCCCCTGGTCCCGTGACGACATCTCAGTCCCCTCCTGTGTCAAGACCACTTGGGTTGGGGGGGAGGGAGAGAGAAGGCTAGTCTCCTGTGTAGAGAGGGCAACTGGCTATCATGAGGACGCCACTCCGTTGGTAGTGGCGGCATCAGCAGCTGTAAGGCCAGAGTCTATGGGCGAAGAGACGGTGCAGTCCATGCTGAAGGATGGGGGCATCCCTGGAGGAGAGGCCGCAGCTGAGTCCACTGTGAGGTCTTGGACAGTGTCTGTTAACAGAGGAGTGGTTGAGTCCACGTTGGGAAGGGGAGGAGAGGGGGTAGCAGCACCTACGTGACAGGGAGTGGTAGTGACCGGCGCGATGGTAGAGTCCATCAGTTTAGGAGGTATGATGGATGGAGAGATAGAGTCTCTAGACAAGGGAGGAGAGGAGGATGGGACAGGTGGAATGGTGGCGGGCAAACTGTCTATCAAAGAGGGGATGGGGGAGTCCACTAGAGTTAGAGGCGTGGAGTCCAACAAAGGAGAGGTGCTACAGTCTGAAACGGGAGAGGGAGGGGGGGCAAGGTCGTCATTAACGACGGGGGACGAGGTGGGATCGATTAAATCATGGGATGTGGTGTCCACCACGGAGGGCGCTGTGGTGTCGTTCACGAAGGAAACATCGGTGTCCATGTCAGGGAGAAGGACGTCATCACTGGCCACAGGAGCAGGAGAACTCTCGCTGGCCGTGGAGGAAGCTTCGACGAGAGGGGCACTGGCCATTGGCTGGGGTGAGGAAGAATCAATTAGATCTGGACAGGGGGGAACCGTTTTGGCCACGGGCACAGCATCCGCTAAGGGGACAGCAGGGGGAGGTTCGATTTTTGCGGGGGACACAGGGGCATCTGTGTCGGGAGGGGCAGTCGAGAGGTCAGGAATAAGGTTGGGGGCTGCGGGGTGTCTGGGAGAGCTGGCTCTGGGGGCTCTGGTGGAGCTTGTGAGGAGGGGAGTGCTGCTGTCCTGAGGGAACTCCGGCTCAACGGACGCGAGCTGGACCGGCTCCGAGGCGTCCTCAGCTGGACGGTCCTCAGTGGGGTGGTCAGTGGTGAGGCCGGCCTCGGCAGGCCTCGTGGTTGGCGCTGTGGCGCACGGTTCAACCTCCTCTACAGCCACGGGCTTCGCCGTTAAGTTAAGCGCAGTGTCCTCGGCTGCCTGGACGGCCACGTCCTCCTCGATGTGGAGGGAGGGCAGGGTGATGTCGACGGCCGACGACGCTGTGGAGTCCATGGTGGACACGAGGGTGGCGGCGGCCTCGTGCAGTGGCGTGTCGGCGACACGGGCGTACTCCCGACTCTCCGACTTGGTCAGCGGGATGTGCTGCTCGCCGGGCTTGCGCGGGGGCAGCAGTGGCTGGCGCGTGTAGCTCTCGCCGTCAGCCAGCGTCTCGGGCAGCGGCTGGTAGCGCGTCTCGGGCAGCAGCAGGATGCAGATGATGCAGATGAGCGTGCAGCAGGCAAAGATGACGTGGTGCAGGAAGTAGCCCTTCTGGTCGTGCAGCTCCATGATGGGGGCGGTCAGCATGCCAAACCCTGCGCTGGCCAGGACCAGACCAAGGCCTCCACCCCTGAGCACAAGCACAGTCAGGCAGGTCTTTACTACCAGCTCAATTATGAATATAACAAGCTAACACATACACTTGAAAAACTAGCAAACATGCAGTCATGACACGACAACCTGTACAAAGGCACTGCACTGACATATTAACAATATACTTTTACGTATGCCCACAAACGCCAATCTCACTCCCAATCTCTCACTCATATCTTCTCATTCTTCACTGTTTTCTCTACATAAGGCCAAAAAGCTCCACATTAAACTATACACTGGATATAGCTGCAAGATGTTTGCAGATTGAGTCAGCAATGCAAATATTTATTCTTAGATTTTCATATGACCACCAGGGGGAGCTCTAGACCATATCTTCATTTCCTGCACAATGTGAAATGCAAATTCAGTTTGAGTCTGCCATGCTGAGAGAATGCAAATAAACAGGGTGTATACAGTGGTTCCCTCTATAGACTGTAGCCTCTTCAAATAATCTAAGTTTCCCTTTTTGAGTGTGGAGTGTATTTTAAGAACCTTGATGGCAATTACAAGCTCATCCACTTTGTCTCTCAACAGCAACAACACTAACACTAACCTTCATCATAATCACCATAATATTGATTTTTTTGCTGTTATGCACATTTACTTCTGAGGCACATCGAATACCTTTGTCCAAGGACATCATTTGCTCTACCCTACACATTCCCACTTGGTGCATCCCATTCCCATTTTGGAATGGTGTTGCAGGCTGTCTCACCTGATAACTGTGGGGGTGATCTCTGCACAGAAAAAGATACTCAGATTGCTGACTGCGTGGGAGGAAAACATGCCAATGATGGAGAATGCCACCGAGAAGTTGGTTTTCAGCGTGTCCGACCGCTCTGAAAGCAGAGAGAGAGAGAGAGGCAGATGAGTCATTCAGTTGTCTAAAATAAAACCCTGCACTCTGTTCAGGGCACTTTAAGCAAAGGAAATACCATACCTTGAATAATGAATGATATCACATAATGATTAAGTGAGTGAAACAGTACTAGTTTGACAAGAGTGCACATCAGATATGTTGCGTATCAGGGTCTTAATACTGCAGGGCAGTCTCTGATCATTGATCATGCCACTCTGATAAAGTATAGGCTGCGTTTATTGAAATGCATCTCATAAAATTGAAATTTTCCCTCATCAAACTATCAAAAAGTAAAGATTAGGAGGTTGTGTGAAGATAAATGAAAGCCAAGTTCGGTCCAGTTCTAAAGCAAACGTGTCAGCTGGGCAAGCTAGGCCTACATAAACCACATTAATTTAGAGACTGAATTCATTTCGGTACCCAGACAAGCAGAGGTCGTAACTCACAGAGCAGCACACTGACACTGAGCAACGGTCTACAATAAAGGATGGAACATTCCTCTGCTATCTCCGTTTTAATTTCGCAAAGCAAGTGAGAGCCTTCTCAACAGGGGCGGTTATGAGCTGTGGAGCCTTCCTCTACCCCTGCAACGCGGCCGGGGAGCTCACGGCAAGGATTAGGGCCAGGGAAAAGGCCAGCGAGATCCGAACGCAGAGGAGAGCTGATCGCTCTGGCCCCGGACATCTTGCCGGCCGATGGGAGGTGGGGGTTGTGATGGTGGTGTTGGAGGGGGGGGCAACCCTATCCTCTCGTTCTAATTAGGCCTTGAAGTCAGACTCATTAAAAAGAGCGGATGTCTCCATGGGCTCTTTAATCCTTTCAAAATGAAACCGCAATAAGAATGGGTTTACAGTCGCAGGAATAACATGCCTCAGCGCAACGCTTGTGTGGATGATTTTGGAGGCAAAGAGCGTGAGTCACTGGGTGTGTGTGTGTGTGTGTGTGTGTGTGTGTGTGTGTGTGTGTGTGTGTGTGTGTGTGTGTGTGTGTGTGGTTGTTGTTGTTGGGGGGGTTGGGGAAGCCGGAGAATATCCTAATTCCACAACAACAATGTAGATTGAATCAGTGGTCTGACAGAACGAGCGAACAATTTGGGTACAAAACGTTTTGCTGCTGGAGGGCGCGCGTTTGAAAAGTGTTTATTAGATGGTCAGCTCGTCACCACAATGGAATGGCAAGAAAACACAAGGCCCTGAGCTTTTCAAAACAGAGCTGCAGCACGCGTGCACCAGTCGAGTGACAACTCCTCCAATTTTGCCTTTCATTTGTCGCAGCTTGTAAAGAACGCAAGAGAATACCCTTCTCAGGGGCAACACGGTCACCTCCCTTATGGCCCTAGATTACATTAAAATGTTCCCAAACAATCTAAAAACCTGTTTAACACACTGCCTCTTCAAGCACAACGAATAGCGAGAGACTGAGCAGACCAGAGGCATTAACTGGGTGTTTACTCATCATTACACAGATATTTCAAATGAAAAAGCAATTATTGGCATTGCCTGTGCAAACACAATGCAGCACAGCAGAGGGTAAAATGCCTATAATCATTTCAGGAGAAGGAACAAGTGACCTAGAGAAATGTAAGGATGACCTAGCCTGCTTGGCTAAAGCTGATTCAGAGATCCGTCATCAATTGGTAAATGTGTTTCTGGATTGTTCTCATCACACTCTCATGTGTGATACACACACACACACACGTATCCCTGTATAATTTACACTATTGTTATACAATATAGTTGTTATCAATACAAAAAACATATATAACCCATTGAATAAACTGTCAGCTAACATCACAAGACAAAGCCAGGATAATATAACACCTTTCTGAGACAACAGCCAAGGACGGCCTTTTAAAAGGTATAACCTAAACATGTCAACACCTATTAATCCATGCTAAAAAAGGCTATGCTAAATGTGAAGAGTGCCATGGTAAGAGGTACAAGACAACGCTAGCGTGCAGTACACTCGAGTCATCTGTGTGAACCAGTAGTCTTACTTACCTATGTTCAGTTGGACGCTGTACTTTCCCAGTACTGGATTCAGCATAGAAAGATGGGGGAAAGGAGAAAGAGTGGTTAGAAACACTCTGTCAGCATAGCATAGCCTATGCTTTGGCCTCAGTCACTATAATCATGTTAAATGTTAGCCATGAGCCCTAATCATTACACAGAAACACATGGACATCAGAAAGGAAGGCCCCCATAACCACATGGGCTCTGTGTAATTGAGAAACACAGCCCATAACCAGACCATTTAGGTGCCTGAGTCTGGGTAATTCTCAAGCAAAGCATCTGACATGGCTACTGCAGCAACTTCTGTAGTCAGAGTGCAGGAATAGGCAGGAAACTACTGTGACTCACAAGTAACTCAGCCAAGCTGTGAATCTAGCCAGATGGCTATACATGTCTATCAACTTATATTCATCCACACCCACACAAGCAAGCAACAAAAGACTGTTAGAAATATTATGTAAGCATAAATCACAGGGTAGCTTCTCTGCATGTGTGGATTTTTCCAGGACACCATGTCTGTGAGAAACAAGAGTTTCTCAGCACACCCTTAATTAACATCCCCACCGCCTTTGGCTGAACAAGTCTGATATCGAAATGGGTGTTCACTTTTCAGTTCAATTCAATTCAACAATGACGCACTGCATATACTCTGACACTATGCCAAATGTTCCAATATTGTACATTCCATTGTATATTCCAAATTATGCACACCTCTTCATCACTTACGTAAGACAGCAATGCTGTTTTACATTACTGTGAGTAGATGATATGATGTAGTTCTAAGAATATCTTCCCTGATCTCTTTCAATTAACTCTACAACAGCATGTCATAACTATCCAATACAAGTTAAGGGTGTGAATGTATGGGTGTGTGAGACAATGTGTCTAGCAAGGATACTGAGTGTGCGAGTGCTGAGTGTGGGTCTATGGATGTATGGATGTGTGCATGTGTGTGTAAAGTATCTGTGCACATGTATACTGCATGTGTGTGTGTGTGTGTGTGTTGCGTGCTGAACTCACAGTTGAGCAGGCCCAGCTGCAGCAGTGAGGCGAGGGCCGTGATGATCATGAACATGAGCAGTCCGCCGCGCCGGCCCATCAGCCCCACGGCTGGACACAGCGCGATGCAGGATGCCACGGCGATGCCCGCCATCACGTAGTAGTCGGCGTAGAAGTTGTGGAACATGGTGGTCTCCTGGGCCTCCTGGTACATCATGCTGCGCGCAAAGCAGTGGTGGATGCCATAGCCAGTCAACCTGAGGAAGAGGATGAGGAAGAGGAAGATGATGAGTAGGATGAGGAGGAGTAGGAAGAGGAGGAAGGGGATGAGGAGGAGTAGGGCAGAGACAGGGCCAGGGAGAGGAGCAGCGATGGAGAGGGAAAAGGAGGCACGGATTTCATTAAGATAACAAGTTACTGTGGCAATACAAAGAAAAACCATCCACAGAAATTCAGTTCAGCAAATGATGGGCTGTAGTGGTGGTGGAGGTTGATAGAAGGTGAGGGGTATATGTGTGTGTGTGTGTGTGTGTGTGTGTGGGGGTATGAGGGGAGGAGGGAAACTGGTGAGCAAACGGCAGAGTGGGAGGTAAAGAGTGATGGGGAAATTGGAAAAGTAATTAGCTGAGAAATAATTGGACCACGGCCCATTCAATGCTTAATTTCAGCCAAACACACACACACAGACAACCACAAGCTCAGGCCACTGTGGACACTTTGCAATAGTGTGTGTGTGTGTGTGTGTGTCACATTCCATAGGGAAATGGAGGGAATGGTGCACAGACAGCACTGAAAGCAATGGATCAATGCTATTCTAAGATGGCATGTCAATACTAATGCCTCACTGCACAGCAATGTGTGGTGTGAACACACACACACAGACACACACACAGACACACACACACATGCACAACTTACAAAATAAGCACAAGGGACAACCACAAAGTGCATCCTGAGCAAGAGGATGTGATGCAAGACAAATTGTGAATTACTTGCACACAAACTCACACACCATAAACATGGAGACCGGAAAAAACTTACGAGTTCACACAGAGCACCACGATGTTCTTCCACAGGTTGCGGGTTCCCACCATTTTAACAATGCAGGTCTTCTTGGGCTTCTTCTGCAAGGCCTGGTGCAACTCTGGAATCACATCCGGGACAAGAAACGACCTGTTTATCTGACTATACACATCACCTGAGCATACAGTACAGGTTGAGAGCCCATCTATAGCATCTGATGTAGCACAACACGAAGAAGCAGGAACAAACACACACTGAGAAGACTGAAGGCAACAATCTTTTCACCCGTGAATGGACATACCAAAGGGAAAAACTGGGATCATTGGAAGTGGGTTGGTTAGGTACACCAGTTAGCATATAGCTCCCTTTAACCTAGACTAGCAAAAGGCTAACTAGTGTAACCCACTTCCAGTGAACTATGCTAAGCTAGGTTAACAGTGTCAGACTGGGTTAGGCTACTGCATGCACATAGAAGAGAAGGTCATATGTCCTCTTTCCTAACTCTGGGGTAGATGGCAATTGAGCTAATTTCCCAAAAAAGTTATTTTATACATTTATAGATACCAGTGATTCTTGAGAAAAAACTGAGAAAAAAAATATTTTTATTATTTTCAAAATCTATGAATGCATCTGTGTTAAATGAGGTTTTGGCTATCTACACAACATGTATGCCATCATGAAAAATCGGCATATTGCATTATATTCAGTCACTAGTCACTACAGAAATAATGCATTGACGCAACTGAAATATGACTGTGTTTCTAACATCGTCAAATAGAGTGACCATGGTCAGCTCGTGTCAGCTCGTGTGACTTCACAGAACAAGTTTCACGTTGCGGTCATGTGAAACAGGATGTGTATTTACTCAGTCAACAGTAGTCATGTCTGCTGCTGAAATGGTTACCATGGGGTTGTGGGCAGATCAGACGCCCGGAGTGGGGGCAAAGTGATCGCGCTTTACCCATCTGCCCAGTTGCTTCCTGCCCCTAAGAGCCATAATGAAGTTAAGGCGGAGGGCTACATGATGTGTACAGGTCCAGAGGGACCACCTCCATCTCAGAAGGCTTCTCTCCTTCTGTCTCCTACACATTTACTGCAGACTATCATGTCAGATGCATTCTGCCCATCTACTGCTTTGCTTGATAATGTAATATCAGATGGACATCAGAGACCATTGCATAGTCTCTCTGATCGGCATGTTTTGTCTCTGAAAGAAAATATGAAGGTGTTCAAACCGTACCTCAAACCTAACTTGTGCTACAACTGTAGCAGTAATAACTAAATTTACAGGGAAGCATGTCCCCCATGATGATTGTGGGTTGAATTCTCTGTAGAAGACAGCTGAGATTTCATAGCAATGTGTGCAATTAGTATCCACTTTTACCAAGGAATCATTATAATAACAAAAAGACAGAAAAGACCATTTCTCATCCAATTTATACTCCGCAGTAACTGTTATTTTTCAACCTATAATTATCTATGATGATATGATCATATAATGATATCATGCGTATACATTACTAACAGCATCTCTATGTCTCTAGTCTCAGCATAATGCATAATGCACAACCAATGGTCAGATGTCCAGCCTGCCCAGCCATACCTGTCAGGAGCTCGTCTGCGTCCCTCTCCAGATTGGCTTTGTTCTTTTTGGCGATGCGAGCCATGAGCCATTTGAGCCATTTGCTGGAGTGGCCAGACAGAACTGCCTGAGTGGGCCAGCAGAGAGAGAGAGAGAGAGAGAGGGAGAGAGAGAGGAAAAAGAGAGAGAGAGAGAGAGAGAGAGAGAGAGAGAGAGAAAGAAACAGAAAGAGAGAGAGAGAGAGAGAGAGAGAGAGAGAGAGAGAGAGAGAGAGAGAGAGAGAAAGAGAGTGCAGTGAGGAAAGACAGGCAGAGAAACAGATAGCAGTGAGGAGGTGCAAGACCACGCCACATACATTTCATCAAAAGCAGCAGTGGACACAAAAATGTAAGCTAAAAACCCCCGCTGTAGATGAACTAGATGACATGAGTGGGGGTGGTAATGTGGGACAGATGTGGCATGTGGGGGGGTTAATCAGGCCCAGTTGCTCTGTCTGAGAGCCTTTCAACTCCCCCCCCCCCACCCACCCACATCCAGCTGCTGACTCGACTGAGAAACGATTTCAACACAGCCTGACCTTCCTACATACCCTCAACTGACCAAAATAAGCAGGAAAAAAACGAGAATATCACTTGGATCAGCTCTGCACATGTGGAACAGTATTTATCTTTGCCTACACACTACAGAGCAGGTTAATCAGTTAGCGTTTATGGCTTTGCGTATAGCAATCAAGATTTGAAAGCTGAAACCAAAGGACGGGAATGAGTGTGTTTTTTTAGTGAACACTTTGCTATTCTTATATTCATGTTCTATTTAATAAACGGTCTATTACCAGTGTTATGTTTGCATTGCCAGTCAAGCCTGTCAAAACAGTCTAGTCATATATTGTTTCAGCTGCATCTATTGTTTTAGCTGTGATGAAATGGCCCACCTGAACAGATATAAAGATTATGGACCCAAACACATAATATCCGCCATTTAACACTTCAAATTCAAATGAAGATGAACATGTCAATAAGTAGCATAAATAAACAAATAGAAGATGTGCTGTATTGCCCAAGTGTGTGTGTCCAATGGCAGAGGTGTAGTGTGCTCTGCAGGGGTTTCCTCACCAGATGTAGGAGAGCATCAGGAACAGGGGGCAGATGATGACAGCCTGGAGGACCTGCCAATCACGGCACAGTGCTGCCAAGCCTGGCATCAGGAGCTGGCCTCCCAGCACCACAAAGTTTGCCACCATCGTCATGGAGAAACGCCAGCCCGGTAGGCAAAGCTCGATCCCTGAAAGAGAGATAATAGAGATTCTTAGTGTCAGCAGGAGAACAAATAACAACGTAAAAAATTCACTCCGATTCACACCATTTAGCCAGCCGAACCTGGCACAGGAAACTGACCTGAGAGCAGTGGTGGACACATTACCATCTAAAATGGACACAAGTGAGGACGTGGAGTCCCACCAACCCACCCCATGCAGCCGTCCATTAGGGCTATCTGCTGATGAAGCCCGACATTGTGCCTCTCCCCTTGGAGAGTAAGCCTACGTTCACTGACTAATAAACTGCCCAACACTCTCTTTCTTGTCATCCTCACTAGCCCACAGTGCCACAGATTCATTCATGTCAGCATTAGTATTCTGCGCACAGCTTAGCACGGTGCAGCAGCGGCGAGTTTCGAGGACAGCCGCTCGGGGCTGGGGTCACAGCTTGCAACACAGCACAGCACAAGACGACGTGCATGCATTCACACGTACAGGCTTGCCTCTGCTCAGAATGAGCCACGTAGTGACACTTTACGGGATTACAAATTCAAATGTGTTGTTGTTGTTGTTGTTGTCGTTGTCTTTGTTCTATGTTTTGTCGGAAAGGCGACATGTGACTTTTCAAGGTGATTGGGGCACAGGATGACACAGAGGCTGGCAAAGCTCGTCGTGGCGATCCGTTGGTAAAGCCCGGAATTTCAATTAGGAGTGGTTCCCCTGGGTAAATGAATAATGCTCTCTGTTCACAGACAAACATGGGAGCCGGAGTAACAAAAGGCTGACAGAGAGGGGACTGAGTGGGAACGCTGTGCTTTGGAAAACTGCTCTCCTCTTGTGTGGAGGAAGGGAAAAAGAAATGCTTCAGTGGACCAAAGGCTGGACATAGTGTGTACAACATGTCCCCGAGCCAAACACTTTCTAGGTTTAAGATGATCATTTTAAAGTTAAGAAAGTTAACAGCTATACTGTATGCACCCCCCCACCCACACACAACACACACACACACACACACACATATATAAAGAGAGAGAGAGAGAGAGAGAGAGAGAGAGAGAGAGAGAGAGAGAGAGAGAGAGAGAGAGAGAAAATGTAGAAAAGAAGTTTGAGAAGGGCCCCCTTCACTGCAGATCCTAAACCCTGCTGACCCTAATCTGCCAGGTCCCTTCAGCTCAGCAGCCCTCACAAATCCCAGACGCTCAGCTGACATCACACACACACACACACACACACACACACAGAGCCCAGGTCATTCCCAGCGAGCCCTGAAGGACAAGACTTCTGTAGAATGTTCACTTTCCTGAGCTGTGCTGAAGACAAAATGGCCTAGAGTCAGGCCCTGACAAGCGTGCGCTAATAAGCATCCCACCGTGACTAGAACTACTATACAGGTCTATGGTCAGGTCTGCTAACCCAACTCCTGCACAACATGTGATGACTAACTAAGTTAGATTAAGGCATTAGCATCTGAACCTGCTGGGCTATTTGTTCCCATAAATATTTGATTGCTCATATGGAATTTTCAACCATCTGGTTTGTCTCTGATGATTGCAGCAATGTGAGGGGAAGTGCAAACCAACGTTTTCTATGGTGTTCTTTGGTTGAGCTGCATTAGAAATGGTGTTTCCTCAGTCACAGAATAAACACTGAGTCGAAGGTGGCACAGTGAATGAATACGTCTTCACAGACTTTCTCTAGTAAGGCAAAGTACATCCATTTTAATTAATGCTTGTTATATGTGCTAGCGTGGCAAAATACAACACGTATTCACTAAGCCTCACTAACCCAAACGCTAACAGCCAACTGTGTGGTGTGTAGCTGTGCATAGATGATGGTGTATGGCAGGACCATGTGACTGCACTGAACTCTGATGGTATGCAGACACACTTTGAAACACTGATCACAGGCAAAACTTTGAAGCCTCCGTATCTCTTAGACACCAATCCAACTCGACCAAATTACAAACATTCAACGGCACTCCTGTTGAATGCTTGTTCTCTCTCTCTCTCTCTCTGTGAATATTTAAATCGAAGTCTGATCTTCGTGACAGGATGTCCCTGTAGAGGAAATGCAATCAAAGTAGCTAAAGCACTTTGATGCTTCTTTGAGACTGCACAGTGATTTAGACAGGCAATGGTCATCATCACCCAGTGGTAAAAGTGTTGATGTGATTTACTATGCCAACTGAGGGGGCAGCTGAGGCGTTAAGCCAACACACACACACAAACACACAAACACACACACACCCCTGCGGTGGCCCATGTGTGACACGCTGACCTTTCCTCGGCACATGATTCGCTAATGGCACTCTGCCACAGACTCCAGCCACTGGTTTAGTATATCACCAATATAACCTACTACACAGGCTGAGAAAGGCATGAAAATACACAGCAACAGACACGCTTACACACACATACACACACACACTCTCTCTTTATCTCTCTCACACACACACACAACAAAAATACATATGTACACCTAAAAAGCCTTGTGTATGCTAATCACATGACAGCACAGAATGTATGTATGTGTGTGTGTGTGTGTGTGTGTGTGTGTGTGTGTGTGTGTGTGTGTGCGTGCATATACTGCATGGTGTCCAATATATTTCTCTCTACATCTCCTTTGGGATCTGTTCTATGTGGTCACTTTTGCTTGAGTTGCTTCATGCCTGTCCTTCACCTGCCTATCAATACCAAAGTTCAAAGGTTATATGGGGGCTTTGAAGATACTGGACTCCAACAAACAAACACACCCACACGCAAAACACTCACAGAAACACCAGCACTTACAACACATAACACATATCTACCTCAGGACGTCGTCAACAAGGACAAAGGGATCAGAGCATTCACCCAGATAAAGACTTCCGACTACTCTACATGTTGCAGTCTGGAGCAGGAAATGTGTCTTTTTATCAAAGGTAAAAAGTATCTCATCATCAAATGTGGCATTTTCAATCTCGGTGTGGTGATGGGTGGAGGTCAAAACCGTTAACTGATTTCATGACTCAAGGCTCTGGTATGTTGTGCTTACTGTGACATACACAATCATGATAATTGTTTATTGGGTCTCTGTGTTTGTGTTTGTGGTTGTGTGTGTGTGTGTGTGTGTGTGTGTGTGTGTGACTGAGAGGTCATTGCTCTAAACACAGGAGCGCCTGCCGCTCAGTCCATGCTGGCTCTGCGGATCAGACACCCACACACTCAGCACAAACACGAACTTTAGTCCAGCCACAGGGAACACTGACACAGCACCTTGTCTCATTTATCAGGAGAGGGGGGAGGAAAGACAAGACGTGTGAGTGAGAGAGAGAGGGGGGAGAAACAGGGGGACAGAGTGATGTGTGGAAAGAATAAAGAGGGAAGAAAAAAAATGTAGATGGCAAAACAGAGGAGCAGATGGACAGAAAGGTCCAGGGGAGGTGGCACAGGCTTCAGATGGACAGAAAGGTCCAGGGGAGGTGGCACAGGCTTCAGATGGACAGAAAGGTCCAGGGGAGGTGGCACAGGCTTCTTACACAACATCTTTTTTAAAGCAACAATGGCACAACGTTCATCTGCTCATGTGCCAAAACACATCCGACTCAAACACCACACTATACCATAGCAGGCAGCCATAAAAAGAGCAGTGCAGTAACAACCCCCCACCCCCCTCCCCCCTGTAGAAGTGAGCAGGGCAGGCAGGCAGGCTGGGCAGGCAGGCAGGTGGGGTGGCGTGGGGTGGGGTGTGGTGGGGTGGGGAGGTGGGGGTGGGTGGTGGCACAGGCTGCTTATGGCCATTAAACACACTCGGTTCCCTTGGCTCCCTGAACAGCTGCTCCCACTGAGAACAAAGCCTGCAGCGTTTACATGGGACACACTGTGTGTGCGCATCACTGTAGCATTGCGCTCACATGCATCATCACACACTCACAGAGGGCTCTGCATGGACATATGACGGATGTGACTGATTTTCATACATACAAACACACACATACAAGACACACTTTTGTTCACAGACAGACGGGTACAGGCACACAGGTAGACACACACACACACACACACACACACACACACACACACGATGCCCCCCCCAGTCCCGTTCTCCAGTTCAGCAGGAGGAGATGAATGGGTGTGCGGAAAAAGCAGCAGAAAACAGGGACACCCACCGCAGAGCAGTTCATCAGGCCCACAAATCTGTCACAACAATGGAGTAACCCACGGCAGGCGCGCCAGGGAGCACAGGATCCGCCCCAAATCCCCTCTGAATGGACGGCCATGTGGGGGTCAGACAGACGGCGGACGCGTGGGTCTGCTGCCACCTGGGTGCCCCCCACTGGAGTCAGCCGCATGGGGCAGATGGGGAGGGGGGCAGGGGAAGGGATGGGGGGAGAGGGAGGGCTGGTCAGTCAGAATATTCCACAGAGGGTTATGGTCAACGCCACCCGGACACTGACCAGGCACACCGCACCAGGCATCAGCTATGTGAGGTCAGGCCCTAGGCCCAGATCAGACTCAGGAGGTGGTCACCTCTTAAACATTCCATTCTGTTTGCTAAAAGAGTGTCTTGGAGCCTGATGAAAATGTATTAACTGCTGATGGGAGGGTCACTGTGTCATCTCTACATCTGGTTGTCATCATCCGTAGTGTGTGTGTGTGTGTGTGTGTGTGTGTGTGTGTGTGTGTGTGTGTGTGTGTGTGTGTGTGTGTGTTTCTGCTGAGCATATGTGCATGAGCAAGTGTCTGCACACATAAGCAGCCGCAGGTTCAGGTTACCCCTTAGCCCTGTGGCATGTGTGTAATGAGGAGGGTTGGGGGTGTGACGGGTCGGGATCCAAACACACCTGTCAGTGCCACTCCGCCCACACCACTGGACGTGACATCATCAGCTCCACTCCCAGGAGCATGCTGGGACTGGACTGGGCATACCAGCAGGACTGTATCTATGGAGCACTGGCTCTAAGCCTATTATGCATTTCTATGTGTCTGATTACCCAAGATGTATGCAGTTCTGTTGATGAACATGCGAGATGAGAGGTACCATAGTTGTATAGCATGTACTAAGAAGCCAGAGTGAAGCTGTGCTTAAAGGTTGTATCAGCGATTTCAGGCACAAAAAAGGCCCAAACATAAATGATCACATTCGTCTAATTTTTCCTAACGATCCGCTAACTGTAAAAAAAACGCGCCTCTGTAGGCAGCCTAGACTCCGAGATCTGTTCACAAAACAATTGCTACCAACAAGGGTTGGCAACCCACTCAAAGGCAAAATAAAGTGTTTCAACCAATAACCGACAACATGCGCGTTTAGGAGAGTTTTAATTGCACGGGGGGAGGGAGTACCGATCTAGCTCTCTGTTTTGCTTGAACATCAACAGAAGTGACGTATCCCCGCTATCGCTGATACAACCTTTAAAGGGAAACTTGGCAGGATTTCCCCCTCTGCTGGAGAAATTGTGCATTATGCTATTTCAAACTGTGGAAAAGGGTAACGATAAAGCACATAGATTTGTTTACAAGCTAGCAAAACGGTTAGCATAAGTTCGGCAGACAATGTGGATGTTACAAGGTAAGAAACACGATTTAAAACGAAGTTTCTTGTTTCTCACTTCTCTTTCCGGGACGGTAGTCTCAATGTTGCAAGGTTGGTTTTCCGCCTGGGGACGCTAGGCAGCGGGAAAAGTCACCATTTTCACCGGAACAGGTCATTTAACCATCCAAATGATTTCTAAACGGGTTTATTATGTCGGTACAAGCCTGTTAGTACATTAATAATGTTACTGTTAATACGAAAATATGCATGATATGATTATATGATATTGATGTGATGATATGATATGATGCTATATGATCTATGCTGTTCTATGATCTAAGTATAGTATAAGTATAGTATATATATTCTTTTGATTCCGTGAGGTAAATTTGGTCTCTGCATTTATCCCAATCCGTGAATTAGTGAAACACACACAGCACACAGTGTACACACAGTGAGGTGAAGCACACACTAATCCCGGCGCAGTGAGCTGCCTGCATCAACAGTGGCGTTTGGGGAGCAGTGAGGGGTTAGGTGCCTTGCTCAAGGGCACTTCAGCCGTGCCTACTGGTCGGGGTTCGAACCGGCAACCCTTACAGGTCCGAAGTGCTAACCAGTAGACCACGGCTGCCCTAGTCTAGTCCTCTCTTCACAGGTACCGTCAAAAAAGTATGGCTGTGTGTGATAGAAAGTGAGTATACAGTGGGTAAACAGTGGGTAAACAGTGTTGGAGTAGATTACCTCCAGTTTTTCAGGATCAGTGTGATCTTCAAAACACACAGAGGAGCATGAGTCAGGGCTAGAGGCCCAGCTTGCGAAACATGACTTGAACATCCGCCATGGAAAACAGCCTGCTGTTTGCTTAACTAAAACTTACTGTCCCATGCTCACCAGTCAGGTGATGCCCATAGAAGACATTGGCCTACAGGAATGGGATTACTAATCGGCCCTCTCCGATACACTTCAGTGGCATGTCTACAGACACACACACACACACATATGCACGCATGCGTACATGTACACTTCAACACAACACGGACACGGACACGTACACACACACAGGCCCACCTATAGAAGATTAACATACCAGACTAGCAAAAAGGGGCGATTTAACAGAAACAGACTTTCTGCATGTTTATTTTCTACTTTTCAGCCCCCCCTCTCTCTCTTTGTGCATCATCTCAGCTGTTTTTTCTGAGGTGTTTTTTTTTCTGTTTGCCTCTGCCCTGCTCTCTTTTTAAGAGCTTCCTAGAGAGAGGCCGCGTAGGGTGTCACTGGGCCTGTTCTATCCTGCAGCACAGGGCCTAATCTCAGAGCACAGACCAGAGTGGAACACGGAGTGTAGAGGAAAAACAACTGTGTAAAAGAAAAACATTTCAATCCTCGAGGGCACTTTACACTCCTCGGCCCACATCAGGAACCCAATCAGCCAGTCAGCCAACATGGAGAGGGTGAGGAGAAAGAAAAAGACAGAACATGTCTCCCTCTAGTCCACTAGCCAGTGTTCCTCAAGGACTAAGGAGGCTCATGTGTAGATTATTCCGCTGAACTCTTCTCGGCATTCCTGCTGGCAGCGCTAGCTGAAGGAATGCCATTCACTCCTTCGGTAAAATCTGGAGCTAGGATCTGACGTCACTGCCCGGGGCAACCGGTGCATGCTCACGCTTGTCACACAGCTAATCGTAATCTCAAATACCAAAAAGCCCTCAACAAGAGCTTTCTCAACCCCATTCCAGCTCCTGCACTTCTGCACTGCACTTCCTCATTGGACAGGGCAAGGCAGGGCAGAACCACAGTGGCCACAGAGGGACAAAAAGCACCAGCACAGCAGAGTGTGACCTCACAACTCATCATGATATGTTCCGCGATGAACAAATAAAGTAGTGGAGAGCAGAAATTGCTGAGGGGGATAAAGAGCAGCGTCTTCACATACAGTGACAATACAATTACTGAAGAGAGTTACGGACCACCATTAACCTTTCCTTCCACGGCATTCATCAACAAACTTCATAAAAGTTGAGCTCCACTGAACTTGAACTCAAGATCCCAAATGAGGTGGCATATGACCACCCACATGCAGTGACGTTGTGGCAACAGAGAACCATCATGGGGCAATAATCAGACAGGTCATGTCAACAAGACAAAAGGCTGACAAGTAAGGATTTGTTATGTAATTGTTATGAGCTGAGAACTCACAAAAGTAAAGGCAAGGCCTAAGACAGACAAATGCACAGCTCATTTGCAGACAACAACTTGGAAATACGAATCAAAGTGCATAATCTTTGTTATAATCATTGCACACAAAAGTGACATCAGCCTACTACTCTTCAAACCATGTTTGGTGTGAATTGTTCAGGTTTTTATCCAGCTGGTGGAAAAACACTGGCTGTGAACTGAAGTGTGTGTGACTAAATTAGCAGTACACAGCGGCGTATATAAATAAACAAATCTATAGCTCAAATGTGAGCTTTCCAAGTGAGATCGATACAGCGTGCCACAGAAAGCCCCTCTGGCTTCCAGCTCCCAACTTAGCACAACGCCATCAACACAACGCTATCAAACCAGCCCTTGCTCCACCCCAACACACACACACACACGCACACACTCTAAAGCCATCCCAGAGATGAGCAGGCGTAGGTGTGACTTGAGGCATGGCTTTCCAACCAGTTTTGCTGAAAAAAGATTGGGGTTTCGTGAAAGTGGTTGGAAATGTGGAACAGTTACAGCAGGGTTATGAAACTCACAGAGCACATGACTCCTGGTGATGTAGGTCAATAAATCTGGTCCAGGGTGTCAAAGCTTCATGCGGTGCATTTCGTGGTGCTTGTGTAAGGCAAACACACACACACACACACACGTCAGACATACAAATCAGCTTTTTCAGGCAATTGCGAGTCTGGCTTGTGCCTGTCACAAGTTTGCTGCCATGGAGCAGACGTGGACTTCCTGCTGGAGGATAACAGGAAGTGAGAACCGCACTTCCCAAAAGAAGCCCATTTTACAAATTCACACAGCACAGCACAGCACAGCCTCCTCTCGTGACGCGCACCGCAACTGGCACCTCTATAAATGCTACTTGCTGAACCGTTGCTAATTGCTAATGCTAGATGCGAATTAAAAACTGCAAGGTAACAGCATCAACACTGCCTTGCTCATTTGTGTACTGACTGAATGTGCTTCAGCATTCACCCAACCAATTGAAAGAAAACACACTCAAAAGGTTGTTGTATTTGAAGTGTGTTGCTCAAGTTCACAAATGATTGACACATCACAAGATAGAAAAGCAGGGTGAAAGGAGGTGTCATGGGAGAGGGATGCACTCCTTTAAGCAGACAATTTGAACACTAAACTCCTGTACTGTTAGACTCCTTGGCGCCGCGGATGTCATGGCCATTTTGCCATATGGGGATGAGGAGACGTACAGTACAAAGAGAGAGAGCGCCGGCTAGCAGCATTCCTGTGTTCCAGCGAGGTCCTGCAGAGAGCGTCCTGCTGTGTCCTCCCCTCCGCCGCACACACTCACTCGGCTCTGCCCTGTCCGGAGAGCAGCAGCAGGCCCGCAGTCTATTTCAGGCCAGCCGGCCGGCTTTTCAGGGGAGACAGCGTGGAGTAAATTAGAATGACAAGGACACATAGGGGCCTCATCTCTCTCCCTCCCTCTCCCCCTTCTCTCTTTCTCTCACTCTTGTCTTCTCCCTCTCTCTTTCTCTTGTTCATTTCTCTTCTCCCCTCGCTCTCTCTCTCCTTCATCCCTCTTTCTCTCGCTCTTTTGTCTTCTCTCCCTCCCTCTCTCTTTTTAGCAGACAATTACAGCTGCCTTGGCAGGCCCCTTCTCACAGGTCCTGTCACGTGAGCAGACAGGCCGTTAGCTCTGCAAGGCCAATTACGGAGGGGGTGGGTGGGGGGGGGGTCATGTCCGCAGGAGCGGCCATTGGCGGCAGATTATTGCTCATCAGAACCTCTCCTGTAGCCCCGGGGAAGGTCACGCACGTCAGGAGGGATTCATCGCTCGGTCCACTAATGGACTCGATAGGCCAGGGACTCTGCGCGACCATGAGGCACAGTGCAGCCCCACGTCTTAGTCAGTGACCGCATTCACCAGAGAGTCCAGGAGAAGGGTAGGTCAATCAGCGGGCTATTAGCCACATTTAAATGGCTGCACTGCAATGGTTCTAAACCCATCATTGTCCTTGGGTACAAGATGCCAAATCAATGGGGTTGATGATGGCTTATTGTGTGAAGATAGAGTCGAGAGCGGTTAACATTTTCAGCAACCAAGCAGTCGAGATGATTGTTAGTCAGCACACACACACACACACACACTAAGACACTATAGGGGAGTGCAGACCACCATGGCATGCTGAAGGTGAGAAACATGGTCAGACGCCGCTGAGAGCTGCCCTTCTCTACGCACTAGCCCCACTGTTTTGTACACACAACACAGGCACTGACCCCCTCCCGCTCCATTCCAAAACATGAGCCACATGACGCAGCCAGCGGACTTTCCTCAGACCTGCTCCGCTCTGCGCTCGCATCCATCCCAGCCATGCCCACTCACAGAGTGATCATCCATCCCAGCCATGCCCACTCACAGAGTGATCATCCATCCCAGCCAGGCCCACTCACAGAGTGATCCCAGCCATGCCCACTCACAGAGTGATCATCCATCCCAGTCATGCCCACTCACAGAGTGATCCCAGCCATGCCCACTCACAGAGTGATCCCAGCCATGCCCACTCACAGAGTGATCATCCATCCCAGCCATGCCCACTCACAGAGTGATCCCAGCCATGCCCACTCACAGAGTGATCATCCATCCCAGCCATGTCCGCTCACAGAGTGATCATCCATCCCAGCCATGTCCGCTCACAGAGTGATCAAAGGTGTCTTTCTTACAGTCGCTCTACTACAGTAAATGATCCCCTGGTGTGTGCTGCAGTGAAAATAAAAGTCTGTTCAATCAAAAACCGGCATCCCTCTAAACATGATGGCGCTTTGATCTGGAACAATAAACACAGAGAAGACTGCACTGACAGAGCTGAGGGTGTTCAGAACTGTTCCACTGCCCTCACTGTCTCTCCAAACTCTCAGTGAAGGCAGAAGTTGCTAGCTACTGTTGGAGCTGATGGACTGAACTAAGGCAGGTCTGGTGGTAGTCACCTGTCTCTCATAGAACACTCAGTGCTACACAGCTTTCTCATCTCCTGAGATGAAGGAGCGTGGACTCTCTCTGACATCACCACAGGAAGTACTTTGTGAAACACAGCCTTCTCAGATTGCCATATCTGATGTGTATGGCAAGGCTGAAAAGTGCCGCCTCACCGGAAGATCAATTGTCCAAAACAGAGTGTTTGTTCCACAGAGTGCAGCCTACAGAGGACATCAAAACAGGGAGCCTTGTCAGTAACTTATTCCCGCCGCCTACTTACTCAGGACATAAAGGGAGAGGGAGATCCCGGCCAGACAGAAGCCCTCGAAGAAGCGTAGGGTGCTAAACATGGGCACGTTGGCGGAGAAGGCCACGGTAAGACCAAACACCAGCATGAAGAGGACCGAGATGATCAGAACCGGGTGTCTCCCAAACCTACACAATAAAAAAATAAATACATAAGCAAACAGAAACGGCTCAGTAGATCTCTGTGTAATCATGGGCCTCAGATGTTCTGTGCTTTTCAGGAATTGAGCAGAGTCACCTACCAATCTGCGAGGATACCCATCACCAGATACCCAAAGATGGAACCCACCAGTAGGGAGAACTTTGCAATGTGGACCTTCCTCCTGGAACCACACACCAAGTTCCACTAGAAGACAAGGAGAGAACAATAATCATTCATCTCTGATTAGTACTCACACTGATAACATTTATCTCTGATTAGTACTCACACTGATTTGACAAACCTTGGCTGACATGTTTTTTCATCCACATGTTTTCATTTTAGCATAATAATATTTACATACATACAAACACCTTTGACAATTAAACATATTGGATGGCATGTCACTAAGACAATATTGTCCTCAGTCACAGGAGATTTTGTAGACAATAGCTTCTGTCCACTGTAACATCCTACACCTTTGTTTCAAAGTCTTAATAGCTGTGTATTTTTCATTGAAAATGTTTTTGAGGAACCCAGTGACCATTTATGTATAAAAACAAGGATAAGAAACATCTTCATTCCTAATTAAACAGATGCCATTCATAAACAGCCATCCTTCACTTACAGTTAACATCATGAAGCCAAAATGCTTTATCAGGCAAATTTACAAAAGAAATCAAAAGATACAATCACCCTGTTAGTTTTTCTAACATCTTTGCCACTGCTATAACTAGGGCTGTAACGATACAAACCAAATCGTGAGGTTGGTGTATCACGATTTTTGACCCACGGTTCGATACGAATCTCGATTTTTTTTTTTTTGGGGGCTAGACATTTTATTAAATAACATTTTAATAGCCTCCCTTAGAACACCAGAGGATTACAATATAATATATCTATTATTTTATATCCTGATATAAAAATATTTTTCTGAATGACTGATATTTATGACAGCACACTTTATGCAGATTAGACAATAGCCTAGGCCTGCTATTTGGGGGCCAAGCAGCGAAGCTGCGAGGACTTCATTGTGTTTCTACGTTTTCCTATTATTATTATTATTATATGCAGCCCATAGAACCGTATGGTAAAAAGTTGGGAAATTTGGCATACTGATTGGGGACGGTCCCATGATTCATGTCACCAAGTTTCATGTCGGCAACTCGAACCCTCTAGCGTCACCAAAAGGCCAAAGTTGGAAGTGCGTTCATGCACGTAACTTTTGACCTGTTGGTCCGATTTTCAAAAAGTCAGGTATTGTTGGAATCCTTGGACCAAGCCGAGTTCAACGCACCCTATGACGTCATTTTCCGCCATGATGGATTTGCCACCATTTTAGATTTCATCAAAAACACTTAAAATGTATCAGGGGTCACATACTTTCTCTGATTCCCATCAAATTTGACACAAATCATCTTCAGACCAAGCCTCACAAAAGTTCATCTCACAAAATCACTTTTTGTCTTCAGAAGTATTACCGTTCGCCCGTAAAAGCCAATCAAACTTTGCGGCGAAGCCGCCAAACAGGAAGTGAGCTCATATCTCAGCAACCCTTGCATGTATCAAAACCAAACTTGGTACATTGACTCATGACAGGAGGACCCTCATCAGGAGGACCCTCAAGAAATTTGGTGACCTTTGACCTCTAGGGGGCGCTGTAATTCACAAACATGCCTTTTGGCCTGTAGCTGCTGCTGTGCTTAGAATTAAATTGTAGTGGTGTCTGGTAATACTGTGAAAGGTCCTTAGGTCAACTGAGGGCAACTTGTCACATCAATATAATTTATTCGCCGCCATATTTGATTTGATCAAAAAAACACCAACAATTTCAAGACAGGCCACAAATTTCATCTGATCTTCACCAAAATTGGCACAGACCATCTTCAGACCATGCCTTGTCACTTCATTTATTTCTGTAACAATTGATAGAAGTTGCGCCCGCCACATCCAATCGAAATTTGTGGCAAAGCCGCCAAACAGGAAGTGAGCTCATATCTCAGCAATCGCTGTATGTATCAAAACCAAACTTGGTACATGGACTCATGACCCCATCAGGTGAATGCTGAAGAAATTTTGTGACCTTTTGACCTCTAGGGTCACTGCAATTAGCAAAAATGCATTTTGCCTTGTAACTTTGACGTGCTAGGCGGAAACTTGCTTTGACAGCTTATGGCCATACGTCTGATTGCAGCATTGAGCTAACAGCATTTCGTTGCCATGGTTACTCCGGCCTATCTGCTTGGCCCCCTCATTGCTGCTTGGAGCTATATTTTTTATTACAACTCTACCTCTTTAATTCAGCTGTCTGGTTGAAGCCTGGAAATATTGTAAACAAAGTAGCATAGTTGGCTAGCTTAGCCTATCATAGTCTACTGATTGGACTGTTCAGTTTTCCCATGTGTGTTTAAGTTTCAAGGTAATACTTGTTCTCCTTGGGACAGGCCCTTTTGGGAAACGTTGGTATTGAGATGATCAGTCAACTTCAATGCAAGAGTTTTAAACAAATATGTGCAGCATGCTAATGATGCTAAGCGGATTTAATAGTAATTTAGCTAGTCGTCTTCTATGTGTCCTTGCTTTCACGATTGTGAATGTTTTATTTAAGTCGCGCGTGTTCATTGAGCAGGAGAGGGAGGGAGAGGGAGGGAGCGCGAGAGAGAGCGGGGCAAGGAGAGGGGGTTTACTTCTATACTGTTTGGTAAAGTTGCACACATAGTCTACAATGAAAGCAAGGAGAGGTATGAAATTATTATTTATTTATTTGTTTGTTTTTGGACAACGTAAGCTACCGATAAGTAAAGCGGGAGATGTGAGTTGCTTTTGCGGCCGTGTAAGATGCAAAGCACTGCGTGAAACACTAGAAAGGTGTGTCGTGATTCTGCCTTTTCACACCGCGACACAGTATCGTTGATATGAATGTCGCGATTTCGGTTTTGAATCGTATATCGTTACAGCCCTAGCTATAACTAAATAACCTTCTTTACACAAAACAGGTTTATCTGGACTTGTAACATATTATCTGTAGAGGCGCGGCTTGCTTTAAACATATTATGCTAACCCTATACCTGACATTGATTACGTTTTTCATTCAGATTACATTACTAAATAACTAAGTCTGGGTGCCATTGCCATATACAATCAAATCAATTGGTCCGATGAGTTATCAGACATACAATAAACCGAGATTTAGATGAAGCCATTGAACTGTCGAAACTGTTTACAGAGTACTGCATGAGTACTGCTCTCTATGGAAAGCCCCTGTCCCGTCCTGACCTTGATGAAGCAGGAGTCATGGTCTGTACACTGAGCGTGCGCACACACACACACACACACACACACACCCACACAGCCAGAATATGAGCTGGTGATAAAACACACACATGCTCACTCAGACAACATGATCTGTGAGTGCAACACTGAGAAGGACACACGCAACACAGGAGAAGAGAAGCATGCAGGAGGTGCAGAGAGGATGTGCATTGTGCGCCCATGGGATTCACAGGTTATTGACCAAAAGGATTTTTGGATTATTCTACGATGAGGTGGAAACAAAGTGTTTTCTAAATTAAAAGGGTGGTTTTTAAGAGAGGCACTGAGCAAATGAAAAAAGACAAGGGGCTCTAATTTGAATCGCAGGCCAAGTCTTAAGTCTAACCACAGCTAATTTAATGATTAATTTTTTCCTTTCGGTGAGAAGTTTCCTCTGAAAGCTTAGCCTTCCTCTGGGAGGTCAAAGGGCACTGTAAAGCCCTTGCTGACCCATGACCCTAAACCACAAGCTGAGGGAGTCAGAATTGTCAGAATAGACAAATATGTCTAAATAAGACTTGCAGGTGGACATGCTGAAGCAAGCCACTGAGAGCTGCCATTAAAACAGTCCCACAGCCAGCAGCGAGCCTTCAAGTGCTATTGTATTGTTTATATATTAGCACCATCATTTGATGTTGGCATGATTTTATGACTTCTTTTTTCCCCTTCATTATCTGTGGCATCACAATGTAATACTATTGCATTATTATCATGATGAAAGATCAGTCAGTGAAAAACAGGTCATGAAAGATCAGTCACATCTGCACAGCCTTTTCCGTGGCTGTACTTGGCAGACAGAAGTTTGAAAAAGACCCTGAAATAGGCTACTGAAGATGTTGATGTGCCATGAGTGAAAAAAAAAAACTTGTTTTGCAATTCAAGTGAAGTGGCCCCACAAGGGATCCTTTAGTGGACTGGGCTCCCTCCTTCTAATGTTTTCACATCATTAACCTTAAGCATACAGCATTACATTGTGGTGAGAATATTTCAGATAAAGAAACCGCAACATCACTTTGCTACTCTGTATGGCTGCTGGTAGGAAAGCATGTCCTTTAACATCAACATATTGAGCTACCTATCCAAACTTCCTGTGAAGCTTAGCTATGGCTACTAAAGGGATTCTATAATCACATTTCCTTGATAAAGCATGTAAGGTGCTTTATAGAGGTTCTATATATAGCCATCTATATACTGATAAAGACATCTGAGAGTGTTTCCACACATAGGTCACTATACTTCAGGCCAACTAAAGGATCTTATCAATAAGAATCATAAAGCAAGTGTACTCTAGAGATTAAAAACGACAGAGTGCTGTCGATCTGATGGTCAAGAGCTCTGCAGTGCTCTATCAACCCCACACCCCTGTCTTCTCTCCCCCTGTCCCTTGGCCTCTCTCTCTCTCCCTCCCTCTCTCTCTCTCTGCCTGTCTTTGTGCGAGAAAGCTCAGCTGTGACACACACCATGCAGCGTTCTATTCAGTGGGACGGTTGGAATACTGGACTCTTTGTGTTCTGGAACCCCTCTGTGATCCCAGCTGGCCTGGATGGGAGGGATTAGTGTGTGTGTGTGTGTGTGTGTGTGTGTGTGGGTCATGGGCGAGGCTGGGGTGTCTGGGTGACAGGTGTAACACACTGTACATGACCCCCCAGTGTGGCCCCCTTCCTTGACCCCATTGCAGTCACATGAGCCATGCTAGCCACATGTCTAGGAGGGCTGTTGCACTGGACCAGACAGACAGTCGCGGTGCCTTGGCAGCCGTGGACCCAGTGACACATTCCCGAGTTGCCTGGGTGATAAGGCAGCTCCTGGGCTGAATTTGAGGATTTCTCATCTGAGCCTGAGTCAGGGTGCGCTTACTGTTTGCATAATTACCGTTGCATAACCACAAAGACTGTTACAGCAAAACAAAGGGGATTATTGATTAGTCATGTCAAGAAAAAAAATCCCCCAAAACACCTCAAGTAGATTCCCCTCTTTTGGCAGAGCTGAGTGAGAGAATTCGGCAAATTCCCAGTGGTGAATGGAATTTTTTTGTAATGTCCTGACCAGTGGGACAATCTTATCTTCTCACTGTGTCAACAAAAACCAAGGTTGACATGGTGCCTTATGTGACAAACTTGATGGTAGTCACTATGGCTCATTTCAAGTCACTCAAACTTTCAGTATCGATGTCACCTGGCAACAAGGCCTAAACAAACAAATACCACTTGCGCAGTTGTACCTGGAAAGTGATACCGCATAGCTTACTAGCAGCTGAAACAGGTCTACATGAGATCAGGAAAGTGATACCGCATAGCTTACTAGCAGCTGAAACAGGTCTACATGAGATCAGGTCATGAATCCACCGGCGTAAGCGAGGTCGTACTCACCAGAGTTGAAATACGTTTCACTGGCTGTGATCCATAGCTTACATTGTGCGGCGTTCAGATGTGAAAGAGAGTAGATGACCCTGAAGAGGGAAGTACAGTGGCCTGATCGGAACCTTTTCATGTTCCTTTTCAGCTGCCAGCTAGTTTACCAAGCTCATTCACAGGCTATGGCCACAATAAATATGCAATTCCATAAAGGGCAAGGCCGAGCTCTCCGGTGCTCTACACTATCCCTGGGACCTTTAGTCTCTAGCACCCGCTCCTTTGCTGGTGGTTGGATATAGATAGTCCAACAAGCACACTCAACTGACCAAACAGGACACGACCATGGGATGTTCAGGGCAGCTTTCAAACATTATCCCAAATGTCACACTTGTCAGACATGATATCAGATGTCCGTGCATAATGTGACGACTAATATCTCTGATGGGCCACTAATTGAGGACAGTGAGGGAGAGCATATTGACATTCTTCACGTACACGCAGGTTGTGTTGGTTTGCTGGCATGACAATCCTTCTCCACAGTCGTCCTGTCAGCGGGAGTGACACCCTGCTGGGGCTACCGAGAGTCTCCAGTGAATTTAAACCACATCCCATGCAATGGACCGAGCACTGAGCTTGCACAGGTCGTACAGCAACAGCATCACTTAACGGTCCATCAAAGTGCGTGACCGACAAGAGAGAAAATAGAGAGAGAGAGAGAGAGAGAGAGAGAGAGAGAGAGAGAGAGAGAGAGAGAGATACGCCTGATCAACTACACTGGTGCATTCAGTTCACCTGTGCTGCTCACACTGGGAGGAAAAACCATGAGAATGAAATGAAAAAAAGAGGTGAATAAAAAGGAGAGGGGGGGTGGAGAGGAGAATGGGAGGGGAGCTGGCAGACTGCGTGAGGATATGTGAGAAAGAGAGAAAGAGAGTGAGAGATAGAGGCTGCCGCATAGTTACTGCCTAGCAACAGAGTCCTTGGTTATCAGCAAGGTTTGGTCGTCTCTGGTTGAGAGGGATTATTACTACATAACAAAAGAAAAGTGTACTGTATGTGTGTGTGCATGTGTTTGAGAGAGAGAGAGAGAGAGAGAGAGCAAATAAGAAAGAGAGAGCTTTAACAATATAGGTCCAAAATCGCTACACTTGCTGGATAAGAGACAAAGCTCACTCACTCCATTGCACTCTGCATTAATGAGCATAAACTCTCCTGTGGTTCAGATGGCGTAATTAAAGATGCACTGCACACACTCACACTCTCTCTCATACACACACACACACACACACCACACACACACACACACACACACTTCTGCTTCCTTGCGTCTCTTCACGGTCACATACAAAATAGAGGCACAGGCCTCAACCATAGTTAGCAACACTGACTTTTCATTTCTCTCTCTCTCTCTGCAGACACACACACACACATGTCATGGCACACACACACGTCATGGCACACACACACACGTCATGGCACACACACACACTACACTTGTAGAAACTACATCATCTCATCTGTGTTTGGGATTTACCTCTCTATGGCTACATCCACACGATTCCATTTTTTTTTGAATCCGAGACACTTGATAGATTTTAGACCTCTCGTCTACACTCGTCGGGTGTTTTTGAGCTCCTGAAACAGAACAATTTCGAAACACTGTCGGCCCCATATTCAAACCTCCAGCTTTGTGTTTTAATGGTGATTCTTGATTCTGCATGACTCACTTAGACCTCCACTACTTGCATGTCTGAATACAACATGGTGACCAAAATACAAGCTTTACTGGCCTTGCTTTCTTTGGTAGCATCTGTAGTACAGTTAAATCCTGCATTTTACTACGCTGACAATTGTGTGAATGTACATGTGATCTGAGTTCAGGTGTCCACCACTGCCCTTGTGTTCAGGTGTCCACCACCGCCCTTGTGTTCAGGTGTCCACCACCGCCCTTGTGTTCAGGTGTCCACCACCGCCCTTGTGTTCGGTGTCCACCACTGAGGTGTCCTTATGGACAAGATGTCTTTAACCCTTAAAGGAGTACCGTCACACCGGTGTGACGGGAATGTTGGGAAATTAACATTCTAAAGAATATCTGGGTTCATTGAATTCAACATAGAATTTTAGAACCTTCAATTGTTGCGGAACTTAGAACGTTCAAAAACCTACACCTTTAAGGGTTAATTTGCAACGGTGCTTGTGGATGGAGATCGTATTCAAAATTAAATTTTGAAAGTTTTAAAATGAAAACGGAATAATGTGGATGGATCCTAAAACTCAGAAAATGTGGCCTGGCACTTTGACTTGCTACTTAAATGCTGACGAAACAAACTTAGACGTGAAAGCAGAATGTGGTCTGCCAGCTTAGAGTAGCTTCAAATGAAGTGCAATAAAAACATAAGATGACATAAAATGCAATGATGTGCAATGAAAGCAGGTCATGTTCCTTCTTGCAGTTTTGTTATGTGTATACATGTAACATTTTTATTCTCTTTTCAGTTTGCACACAAATGGAATACTAACCAAACAAAGCTTTAGCATAAGATAGCACTATGCATTATGTAGCGCGCACACACACACACACACACACACAATTTCATTTCAGTGTGTGACCTCAGTGTCTGAGAGGAACAGTGCCACGTTTAGCACAAGGACAACAGGCTGTCACACCATGGGCCCACCATGAAGCGCTGCTCTGTGTGTCAGAGGGAGGGAGGTAGGGAGAGAGCAAGAGAGCGCGGGAACGAGGGAGGGAGGGGCACTGATGGATGAGTGCTGCTTTCAACACTCATTTGTCCAGTTTCTCCCCCTCACACTCTTGTTTTCACATTCCTATTTTCCCCTCTGTTGCATATACATATACTGTGCATATATTTTCTGAGACTGATAAGCAGGTCAAGTAATGGATTGCGATGAGACTGCATTGTCTTGATGCTACTTTATACATTTAGCAGGTGTGTGCACTTCATGTGTCTATGTATGTGTAAGTGAGTGAGTGAGATAGATAGATAGATAGATAGATAGATAGATAGACACTAAGACTAAAATGGAAAGAGAGAAAGAAAGAAAGAAAGAAAGAAAGAAAGAAAGAAAGAAAGAGATAGAGAGAGGGATAGAGAGAGAAAGAAAGAAAGAGATAGAGAGAGGGAGAGAGAGAGAGAGAGAGAAAGAGAAAGAAAGAAAGAAAAAGAAAGAAAGAAAGAAAGAAAGAATGTACATAGCACCCATCATGCTCTGGCCTCCTCTCCAGTCTGTGTGTGTGTGCGTGGCTCTGATGGCTGGAGCTGAGCAGAAAAGAAAGAGAGTGAGAGAGTGAGACAGAGAGAAAGAGAGAGTGAGACAGAGAGACAGAGAGAAAGAGAGAAAGAGAGAGTGAGACAGAGATAAAGGGAGAGTGAGACAGAGAGACAGAGAGAAAGAGAGAGTGAGAAAGAGAGAAAGAGAGAGTGAGACAGAGAGAAAGAGAGAGTGGGCGAGAGAGACAGATCGGCTTTGTCCCTCCACTAGCACTGGTGTGTCAGTATGCCATGGTACAACTGGTCCCTGCCTCACTGTTTCTGATGAGCGCACAAGCAAACATACACACTAACTTACACATCTGTATGCTCTTCCTGCCTGGCTCTCCTTCACTGCCTAAATCACACTCACACACACACACACACACCGCCACACGCATGTGTGCGCGCACACACACACACACACACACACACGCGCACACACACGTTCTCTGTGCTACCCTCTCTGTACATCCCAGGAGCCCCTCATATCTCGATATCTATGTGAGACATATGCCCAGAACCGGAGGCCATGTACAAGCAGCTCAAAACATAGGCCAACAGCACACCAACAGCAAGGCCCCCAAGACTATCACTGAGCTATCTGGACTATCATTTTCCCACCATACGTTAAGGGGCCCCGAATCTGACCGTATAGTTTTTGCTATATCCACGCCCAAGCATGACCAATTTTCCTTTAGATACTTATTTAGATAAAATAAGGGTGTCTGTTTCATGATGTTCTTTGCAAAGGCTTTTATATCCTCAGGATCCTAACTGAGCCGGTAAATCTGTGTGTTGTGCTGTATAAGTGCCAAGCTGATATCTCACAGGCCACTCGATCCACCCAGCCACATTTCCTCTGGAGCACCAATGGGGATCATCCACTTGCTCCAAACAGCTGGATAAACACTAAGTGAAGGGACTGCCTCATATTGTCACATTACCTCCATGAACTTGCTATGTGCTCTGATAAACACATGCTGTGATGAGTTAAAACGTTAAGCCAGTTGTAGCTTGAGACCAACTGCAGATCAGTTTTGCTGAATTTGACATACCGGTATATAAAGTACACTCCCACACACACACACACACACACAGACACACGCAGACACACGCAGATACACACACACGTATGTGTATTGTGAAAACCAAAAAGAGAGAGACATCTTAACAAGGTGCCGTGATTGTCGGTCACTAGTTACTTCTAAATATGTCAACAGAAGAACAGAATCCAGGCAAGGCTAAACTTTATGACCTTCCTCAAATATGTTTACAACTCTTGTCCTGCAGTTTGGTATCACATTTCTTTCTATTTACTTTTTGCTTATTAAACATGAGCCATAAAACAACCCTTGCTGACTCATCATGAGCGGAGTCTTTCCTAGTCTCCATCATTTCCACTGAATGATCCCCAGTGTCTCCATCATGGGTTAGCCATTAGAATGTATAAGCAATGTAGGGTGATTCCACTGGGACCTCCCCCTGTGTGTCTGTCAGCGATGATCCACTCTTATTCATTAGAGCGCGGTTCCCATTAACATGTGCCCACCGGGCCTGGGCTTCAATTAGAGCAACCTTCAGCGGCCCTGCACTTTCTGTCCCCTGGGGAGCCCCGTCGCTGCTTGTGAGCTGAGCCTTATCGCTCGCAGTGCTCCCCCGCCTGCCGCTCGCTCAGAGGGAGTGCAGATAACGGGGCGACTCCGGAGCGGAGCTGGACAGAGTGTGGATGAACCCTGAATACTGTCCAAGAACTCTCAAGTCTCGAGATGAAACTTGCCTTTCTGAAGAAGAAAAAAAAACGTGTGTGTAGTCTTTCTTACTTATGCATTTAGCTGACGCTTTTTATCCAAAGCGACTTACAGATACTAACTGCATGGACCAGTCACCCTGCAGCCACCTGGGGTTGAGTGCCTTGCTCAAGAGCACAACGGTGGGAGCCAGGAATTCAAACCATGACTTTTTCTGTGACTACTGTATGCTAGGCCAGTTTCTTAGCCACTACATGAACCACCCATAACTATGCATGATGCTCAGAGTTCCCTGCTGTCCTGGCCACCCACTGACAACCCTACAGGGCTTAGCTCTGGCTCATGGTGTCTGTCTTGCCTTGTCCCATGTCACTGGCGTGTGAGAGTGTGTGTGTAAGAGTGGTAAATATTCACTGCTAATTATATATTGTTAAAACAAATAAATGTTTTGAATCTACCGTATATATCAGAGGTTTGTGTTTAAGGGATAAGCTAATGGCTACTGTAATAGCAGGTGGAAATGTAAAAGCTGTCTGTGGTTTCCCTTTGTACAGAGTCCATGAGTCCCAATGTGACTTATGTCCCATCTGCACTGTCATGGTATCATGACACTATATCCTGGCTCTGTGTTGAGCTGCAAAGGAAGAGGATTTAAGGTGGGAGTTGAAACCGGTGTCTCCTAACAATGTACAAACTCAGGGGCCAAAAATACTAATCTCTCAGGTTAGGACAAAGAACATCCTTGAAAACAAACATCATTGTATATATTGGGCCGTGATTGACTACTGACTAAGTTTAATGTTTATTGACTGGCAAGTATCTCTAACATATTAAGAAACACTCCTTGTGCTCTCAGCTCTCCCACTCAATTCAACAAGTATTACCCACAACTGTATGCCTACATTTTGAAAAGCACAAAGAAAAGGCTTACTTGGCTTTCATTATCACTAACTTGCAGAACATGTGTTTATAAGCATTATGTGTTTAGATTGGTTCACCACAGGGTAAAAAGGACCTTGCCTGTTATCACAACGGCAACATTATCTTTCGTGAGCAGATGTCTGACGACATACGCAGTTTTGTGGACCATTAGCACAAAGTAGACTAGACCTTTCTGCAAATATTACTAAACATGATGCACACAAAAGATGAGTAGCACTGTAACTAGATGCTGTTTAATAGGGATTCATTTCATCACTGTCTAAACTTAGCATTCCTGGCAATCTAAAGCAGCTTTGCTAAAAAAGGCAACTTGTGTCCTGAGCATATAACTGAACAATAATGAGAACATATTCTGATTATTTTTCTACAAACTATTTTTTTACTCACAATAATATCAGCATAATACAGTAAATGATTAATTGAGCAAGTGGGCAATTTCAGGTAGATTACTTTACTTTCAAGAGCTTCCTTCTGATAGTCTGTTCATGGTCAATACTGGACATAGTGCTTTGTTCATTTGTAACATTCTCTTAATAACTGCACTGCATCAACAGCACCGCTAACTGCTTCATTAACAAGCCATCATGTTAATCACAGTCTAACATCCATGGCCGGCAGTAAAGTCCAAGCAGTTGCATAAGTGCCACTGATTAATAGAGCGGCAAACTACATTTTGTAAGGTGACCACTGAGTCAAAGGGCAACACTGCTTGATCTATGCGTTATGACAACTCAGGCACTGGCTACTGCCATTCATGCAATAATCAAGCAGCAGCAACATCCACTGGCCATACACCCCCTGGCCTCTATACTGATAGTACCATATTTGCCATTACATTTGAGGAGGAGAACCTGACTCTACACAAGTGTTCCACACTTGACAAGGCCCTTGGCAAACATACGCAACCTTTGACTAGAAACATAAATAGAACATGGTGTGACACATGGTATGCAGACAAGGCACTATGTAGCAATACTAAGTCAATTTCTGGATACAAATTTCACAACCAAATTGATCTAGCTATTTTTGTGGTTTCATAATTCTCTTACAGGGCTATTGACATGGAGAGTCATAAAGTCTCCATGTTATGTGAATGTATGTGTATGTGTGTGTGTGTGTGTGTGTGTTGGGGGTACTGAAGTTACTGTTCTTCCTGGGAGAAGGCCTGAAACTGTCCATAAACGACCAGTTGAAGGACATCTGGCATCATAATACCAACCCCTCATTTGGCAAGATCATAAAAAGATAAAGAGCTAGATGAAGGCCAGAATGAACTAACGGGGACAGCAGGCTCACAACAAGATCAATGCTCAACACAGTAAGATTCCAGAAATGCCTTGATGATGAGACACTGATGAGGCTTAACAAAGATGGAAGAAAATGGGGGTTTGGGGCCAGTCTCCAAAATGACACGTCACATATAAAACATTTAAGGATTACAATTCCAGCTGGCTGTTGAGTAAATGAATGGTACGGATAAGGCAAATGAATACTTCACTATTCTCACTGTATGCCATTTCGTCTGCATCCAAGTGACCAGATCTGTTCGCGGACAGCCCACCAAGCGGCACATTCCTCTACAGTCAGCACGAGGAGAACCCGGTGACACCCCTTCGTGATAGCTCGCACCACATCAGCTGCTTCAGATGAGTCACGCTGGTCTAACCCACCGATGCTCTCCCATCACACCAACACGCGCACTCCTAGTTTGTTCCAATTGTTCGCGAGTGATTTAGGTGCCACATATTATTGGGTTAGGTACAGTATTAGCCTACCCAGGCATATAGACCACTCGACGCTGCTGTGAATGAACAGGCCATTATTGGTAAGCGCGTAACACGCGTCAGTTTTGCGGTATTGACACCCTGCGATGTCATTTTGTTAGACAGTCTGTCTCCCTGCAAGGTGTTCCATGTGACTGAATTAATGGTTAGCCTAATAACGCCTAATATACTAGCCTGATGAAGGTGTTGGGGGTCTTAGTTTAAAACAGACGGGGTTGGCCTAATTCCACCGGGAATGAAAATTATACAGTGGTGTGTGAACCTGCCAGTCGTGAATGCAGTCATATACCCGGCAAAAAATGCACAACAAGAAGCCAACCATTGTAACGCCCTGCAATTGACACATTATCTAGACATTAAGACGGTGAGGATTATGCATTTGATGTTGGATGTAGTCAACACACTCTGCTAACCTTACCTTTGTGACTACATTCTCCCGAAGTCCCATTTGCATTTCGTACCTCCACTGTGTGCACTTACAGTGAGCATCGTCCGTGTTGTTGTGGCTCGTGCCGTTTGATACATACGGAGCTCTCACGCCACTGTTGTTTTGACCATTAAATAATGAGGAAGGACTCAATGTCAGATTGGAGCTGTTTATCGTCGGTAGAACACATGTGTTGTTCGGTTGAGCGAGGAGGAAACTGTCAGAGAATTGACTGAATCCTATAAACAATGCAGGGATCCATGTCAGGACAATGAGTTGCTTTTGGTATTTTCCAAATCCCCCGAGATATGGCAAGACGCAGCCGTCAATGCGCGATAGCAAAGCCGGAGACGATGTTTCGGGTGATACGAAGCCATTCTCTGGTTGGTGGTCGTCCGTATCCAGCTGAGCCACGGCCATCGCGGTTTCGCACATCGAGCCGTCCCTCTGTAGCGCAGCCGGTTTGGCAGTTCAACCCGTCGACTCCACAATGCGTCAGTGCCCCCGCACTGGAGAACGCTGTGCCCAATCAACCAGGCAATTCTGAGTGATCCAGACGTGGCGTGCTTGGTTTTCCTCCAAAAGTATGGATTTAATGTCGACGAGGTTTAACAAGCAGTCTACTTAAACGGTGCACTGGCTAGAAACTCTTCAGGAAAACCATGGTGACAAATAGACAGCCTACAAGCTCATCAGGAATGTTGTACCTCCACTTTCCACAATCTGTGTGTGTATGGTCACCTCGTCAGAACGCACTGTGCCGGAAGGAGACGTGAAACGACTAAGCCAACCCCTTCTCTGTAGCTGCCAGCCACAGGTAACACACCTGTCCAAACGCCAAGCCCCTGATGCTGTGGTTGACATAGTCCCCTCAACAAATGAAAACTATGTCATTGGAATAGTCGGGTAGACCCACCTCTACTACGTTTCAAACAACAAATTCTTTAAAAGTAATAATACAAATTTTCCCTTTCTCACTGAACCGTGCGTCCTCCACACACGAATACTCAGATATCTAGCCGGTACGTTCAGAGGCGGTTCCTACTCAAACCTCCGCCCTTGCCTGTCACCCCTAAACTTTGATTGGAGAATTCTCCCACGGAACTCCATTGGGCGTCATGTGTAACAAGGGGTTTCTTTGTATTACTAACCCCTTCGATGTCCACTTTGGTCATAATCATTTTGAAGATGGTTTGTATGAGGAAAATACGCTCCTCAGTTAACATGCACATCTGCTGGAGATTTCCGCTGCATCTGAGAGTTTCATTTGTATGAACTGTTTTTGCTTTCAAGTAATTGGTTTTACCAGTTGACAATACTGGCTTAATAGGCCTACTCTGCATGTAAACCAGCAAAGACAATTGTAACAACATATGAAAACACATAAATATCTACGGCAGATATTTGTGTTATCCAAGATCTATAATCTCTCTCTCTCTCTCTCTCTCTGTAGAAATTATTTGAAATCATAACCTAGTTGTTGCCGTCCTCTGGTGGTGTTACAAAATTATTAAAAATGAGCAGTGATCATGTGAATGTTGTTCTGTTTCTTGTTGTGTCTTTTCTTGATATAATTGTGTTGTAATAGGAAGGCTTAAGCATAACTTTGATATTGGGCGGACATGCCAGAATGCACCTTGTAGCAATACTTATTTAGTGAAATGCCAGTTACAGAGTGAAACAAATGCGCCATCTGCTGGTTATAATGATATATTACTGTGAAGATAACATTACACCCTATTGGTCATTCAATGTTGGACTGGATGTCATGTCCAAATGACATGTTGGACATAGGTCAAGTCACAACATAAATGTTTATTCCTTCTTTAGATGTATAATTTTTTTGTCACTATCACTTAGGCTATTTTTGTTTTATTTCTGTTTAACTTAGTTGAACCAGTAGCCTAGGGCCACTAAGCATTTAGTCTACTGAGTTCAAGCTCTGTGTTAGCCTTCATAAAGTGCATTGAGGCAATTATCATTTTTGGTATAAATTCAATTCAACTGAATTGAATGGATTTGACTAAAATCATTCTTTTCATTGACATAATCATGGTATGCATGCCTAAAGGTGTGCACTGGGCTCATGCCATCTAAAAAGATTGGCTCAATTATTGTCAGCAGAAGTTTTCCATGTTGCCTCAGTGGTCTGTGGACAATCTCTCCATTCACACATGAGATCACCACCTAAACGAACTGGATGCTAGGTCTATAAAAGTATTCTGCTGCACTGACGATGCCAAGCTTCAAGTACAAACCTGTGGTCTAACTGACTCCTCCTGACTTCATGGGAATATGTTTGTTTTGGTTCAAATGACTGTACCCGTTGCTGTGGACACGGTTTCAGGTGTGCTGATGGCTCACACCCATGTTTGCAGAGAACTGGCTACAGTCAGCAGTTAGAGTTTATGTTGAAACAGTATTTGTCCCCAGGCACTCTCAGCAGAGATTCTCTGACTTTCTAAGCAAGTTATTGGTTCGACCATGCAACTGAAAGACATTCACTTATGTCCCTATATCACCACATTAGGCCAGCCAAACACTTTCAATTCAAGGAGGAGTGCAATGTCATTGGCTACTGACCTCAAATATCAACAACCTTTCACCAAAATGTATGTTTCTTATCATGCATCTTAATGATGGGACATGGAAAAGGGAAAGAATGCATGTTTAGAGCATTTTAAACATGTGCTTTATGAGGATGATAACAGCTAATATACACAGTATGTCACTATCACAGTTTGCCGCTATCCCAGAGAGAGAGAGAGAGAAAGAAAGTCGAAAGATCAGGTCAATGTCCTTCCTCTTCCCCTCTTCCCCTGGTATTTACACAGATATATTGGCTTTGTTGCCATGCCATCGACACTGAAGGTAAAAGGGTAAGGCTGGGGGTAGTGGTGGGGGGACAGGAGCCCAGTCATTATCATTGCTCTCAGGTGTCTGCTAGAGCAGGTGTTTTGAGTGGCTCACACACGACTCTGACACATGTGCTGTGTCTGGACTGGCATAATCACACACTTATTCACTGTAAAAGCAGACACATGGGTGTGGCACCTCGGCTGCATGCCCGCATACTTACCAGAGAGCCTATTGTAGTATGTCCTTCTGTATGCGGAAGATGCCCGGTACTCTGGTGTGGCCTATGTGTGAGACTCACTGTAGTGAAAGTACAATGGACGAAGAATCTATCTAATAAAAGATAGTACAAAAATGTAACATTAATATGATACGCTATGTCAACAAATGTGAACCACTTGCATAATTTGGAAGGACAGAAATAAAAACAGTTTGAGTGACAATATAATAATCACTCCAAAAAAGCTAACACCATTTGAAACTATACGTTCAAGGACTAGATGAATGTTTTACTTCTACACAGAAACATCAACACCATGGTCCTCAATGCTATCAAAGGTGAGACTTTAGACATAAGACATAGATCTGATGAGAATCAGGGTGTGACATAGATAGGAGCATGAAGTGGATGACTGATGATTCATGATTATCTTTCTGTCTGGACATGAGTCAAGAGTGAAGGCAGAGTCCATGACAACATAGAGGTGTGTGTGTGTGTGTGTGTGTGTGTGTGTGTGTGTGTGTGTGTGTTCGGATGCTTTGAGTTGAGAAAAGAAGACCATTGAACTGCCACACCCTTACTGGCGGCGGCAGTAGGTGTTGAATGAGTGAAAGCACCACCCTGTCACACCTGAGTTACAGTACAGTATGCCCTCTCAGACACACACATGCACACACACACACACACACACACACACACACACACACACATATATATATATACACATACACATACACATACACATACACATACACATACACATACACATACACATACATGCACACACAGTTCTAATTAATCTAAACATATGTTATGTACACTATAAAAACTGAGACTGGGGTTAATTAATATTTAATAAATAAATTATAGTGAGCTATACATAATAAAAAAGGCTATGTGTAGTTTGGAATCAAATTGAGTGGAATTCAAAATTTTTTAAGTATTTGTTAATTGCATTTTACTCAGTTTTGTGTGAATAAAATTAGCTGTAAATCACTAATTTCATCAGGAAAGTCAAAGATACAGAAAATTAGTCAATTTTACTCATTGGGAGATTGTTGTTTTTAATCACCTTAGTTACATTTCCACTCAAGGCATTTCGCGCCACATAGATGGAACACACACACATTTCATGGAAACTTTCCCAAAGGTAAGACCCGTTTCATTTATTGTTGCACATATAGCCCTATGCAGTCGGACATTATTTTTTATCTACTGTAAGTTCGCAAATCAATTTTGCTGTGCTGTAGCCTAACTCAAACTGAAGCTGGTTATATTTGGGGGCCAAGCAGCGAAGCTGCGAAGGCACCCATTGTGTTTGTTAGTTTTCTTATTGGGGGCCAAGCAGCGAAGCTGCAGGGCAACCCATAGTGATTCTATGTTTTCTTCCCTATTATTATTATTACGCTTCCGCCATGGGAGTCTATGGCAGCCCATAGAACCGTATGGTAAAAAGTTGTGAAATTTGGCACACCGATTGGGGACAGGCCCATGATTAATTTCACCAAGTTTCATGTCGGCTCCTCGAGGGCTCTAGCGCCACCAACAGGCCAAAGTTGGACGTGCGTTCACGCACGTAACTTTTGACCTGTTGATCCGATTTTGAAAAATGAGGTACCGTTGGAATCCTTGGACCAAGCAGAGTTCAACGCACCCTATGACGTCATTTTCCGCCATGATGGATTTTCCGCCATTTTGGATTTCATGAAAATCACTTAAAACGTATCAGAGGTCACAAATTTTGTCCGATCGACACCAAACTTCATAGATATCATCTACAGACCATGCCTCATTAATGCATTGCTTTTTGTCTTCGGAACTAAAACCGTTCGCGCGTAACAGCCAATCGAAATTTGCGGCGAAGCCGCCAAACAGGAAGTGAGCTCATATCTCAGCAACCCATTCACCTATCATAACCAAACTTAGTCCATGGACTCAGGACCCAATCAGGGGGACGCTCAAGAAATCTGGTGACCTTTGACCTCTAGGGGGCGCTGTAATTAAGAAACATGCCTTTTGGCCTGTAGCAGCAGTTGTGCTTAGAATTAAAACGTACTAGTGGTGTCTGGTAATACTGTTGGAGGTCCTTAGGCCGACCCAAGCCAACTTGTGATGTCATCGTAATTGATTCAGCCGCCATATTGGATTTAATCAAAAACACATAAAAGTTTTGGCAGGTCACAAATTTCATCTGTTCCTCACCAAAATTGGCAGAGACCATCTTCAGACCATGCCTGATGAGTGCATTGCTTTCTGGAACAATTGACAGAAGCTTTGGCCTGTACCAGCCAATCAAAATTTGCGGCGAAGCCGCCAAACAGGAAGTGATTTCATATCTCAGCAACGCTTTCATGTATCAAAACCAAACTTAGTACGTGTACCTCAGACCACATCGGGAGGACGCTCAAGAAATTTGGTGACCTTTGACCTCTAGGGGGCTCCGTAATTGACAAAAATGCATTTTGGCCAGTAGTTGCTGATGCGCATTATTTTGCAATGGAAGTCAATGGCAGCCCATAGAACCGTCTGGTAAAAAGTTATACAATTTTGCACACTAATTGGGGACAGTCCAATAATTCATTTCACCAAGTTTCATGCCGGCACCTCAAGCGCTCTAGCGCCACCAACAGGCCAAAGTTGTAACTTTTGACCTGTTGACCCGAATGGCAAAATGAGGTATCATTGGAATCCTTGGGCCAAGCCGAGTTCAACACACCCTATGACGTCAATTTTTGACCTCTGTGTTTAAATCACAGCAAGTGTGATCATATCTCAGTCAATCTTTTATTTTTGATGTGAAACTGATGACAGCAAGTTCCATCTAGTTCATTCTAATGTGTGCGTGCAAGGGTGGGACGGGGTGGGATGGGCAGGGGCGGTTGCGGCGGTGGGCTGGCTGGGGGAGGGGGCGGCGACACTCAGCCCTGGTTCAGCCCCACAAAATCAGTTATGTTTTGATGTGAAACTTGACCTTGTAACTCAGCCAATCTTGGGTTGTATGGCATGGAACTTGCTGTGACTGCTTAAGGCTATATGTCTGATGCAACGGCATTGACTTACATGGTTAATCTGGCCTGCTGAACTAACTGCTTGGCCCCCTCATTGCTGCTTGCAGCTATATTCAGTCTTGTCTTTGTTTCTACTTAGCCTAAAGCAAGGGCTAAACAGTGTCTAGCTAAAATATGACAATTTCATGTGAAAAGGCTACAGCAGGCTATATATATGCTGCCTCTTATCTAAGCGTGTTATATATATATATATATATATATATATATATATATATATATATATATATATATATATATATAACTATATAGGCTATACAGTCTATGCTTTTACCAATTTCCCTCGCCTCAACCAGAGCTTCTAAAGCCAACTTTAAGCTAGCTAGCATGTAGCCTAGCCAAGTTGACTTTAGAGACAGCTTTTCTGCACAAATGTAGGAGTAGATTTTTACTCTCAGAGGTGAGTAATTACAAGTTACATTTACAGCATTTCGTTTTCCGAAAGTAAATCGCTCTCGTGTAACGTTTAGGCTGTTTGAAGGTAGCCATGTTGCTAAAATAAGGCTACCTAGCCTGCTTAACTTCGGGGGTCAGTTTTGTATTGCTACAGTTTGAAACAATTAACGTGCGCTGTTTCATATTAGGCTACCTTTTTTTTTTTACCTTAACATTTCATGGACAGTCTATTATCTCTCCCCCCGGTTTTAAAAATGTTGTAAGACCTATCATGTACACTAGTTTCTATCTTTCAGATCCAGCTGATGCATTTTACAGAATCACAATGGTGAATCAAGTTAATGGCCAAGCTGCTACACCAAAGCTTCTGAATCTCTTCCAAGCCAAGGGTGGAACCATAGGGTTGAGGTTGCAGGCCATCCTACTCAAGGTATCCTTCAATGAGTATTGTTAGCTAATATTTTATTTAAGGAAGGGTTAGGAATGGGTTGGAATATCGTTTGCATTACTTAAATGTACAAGAAATAATGCTAGCCTGCAATTCAGGCTCAGATGCAATGCACTATTGCTTTGCTGGGACCAATGACTTCCTGGAGCCATAGTTGGTTACCTGAAAACGTCAGGTAACCAACTATAAATACAGGAAGTGTTTCAATAGACGTGTCCCTGAAACAGCACATCAATGAGCCTTGATGGGGTTTCATATACCGGTAATACAATTTCAGCTTTAAAAAGTTTTAGGTCAGTGAATGTTTTCCAGCCCTTGAATAATGTTTATTTTTGTCATTTCAGGCTCCAACCAATCCTAACGCTAATTTGACCAGAGATGTTGTCATCGGTGTTTGGGGGATCTTTAGATCATCTTCTAAAAAAGTATGATGTAAGTACATATTAAAATATGAAGGTCATCCCTATATAAAGTGTATTTCTCCCAATAATCCTTGCCAAGCTACTTATGTTTGCAGATTTGCACTACTATGTCTCTTTCTAATTTGCCTCTAAAAGTTCCTTGCTAAGGTTTTCTTTCCAAACGGCAGCCGATAGCCACTTTTACAGACCTTATTAATAAGCAGATCAGCAGAGTTAATCCAGTTGCTGACCCTTGGCTTAACGAATGACTTTAGAGATAGGTTGATAGGTGACCAGCCTGTCTTTGTGAATGTAGAGTAAAATACTCATCAATACAGTGCAGGGCTGAACAGTCATACACAATGTTCTTACTATTCCAGGAGGCTGATGAAGATAGTGTGCCACAGGACCTTGCTGTATAAAAAATGGAAATCAACAGCATCGAGACCAATACATCAGAGGGTCCCGATGACGTTGGTATCGTGGTAGAGGGAATGAAAGTTCTGACTGCTCTGGATAACTTTCCAAGGGCTTGCTCCATGCTCCTTGGGTGGACATATTCAGTGAATCTGGCCTATACCAAGGAGCCCAGATATACGTTTGAAATCCTCCAGAAACTCCTCTTTGAGCTGGACTGTTCAAAGCCAAAAGGTGAACATTCTCAATAACAAACTGCTAGCTTAGGAAAATGGACCCTTGCAAAATGAAAAGGAATTGTTAAGTCTCTGTCAAATGTCACATGGTTACCTTCAAATGCTTGAGTTGCTCAATCATACTCATTTTAAGAGAAGTGACTTTTTTACTTATTATTGGAAAAATTATCTTGTGCTTCTACTGTGTACAACAAGGATGCAAATTGGACATGATTTAGTCAAAGAATTTCAGTTACACAAATGAGTAATGTGACCGTTCCAGTAGAAATTAATCCAATTCTATCTGCTCTGTCTCTTACAAGTCCAAATGCATTTTGCATTTAAAAAATGTTGGGTAAACCTGGGAGGTAAAGTTGCACAAATAAATGAAATGATACATGTTTACCTCTTATTATTTTTATGCATGGTGATCTGTTGACATAACTTAAGTAAATGTTGGTATTATAAGAAGGTATGATATTTAGTGATTTAGAAGGCATTAGACAAGGCACTGAAATATGATTTATATAATTAATTTTATTTAATGAATGCAAATAACCTTCATCCAGACATTTAGTAATCTTATAACAAATTCCACCAGATAATTAGTAAATATAAATAACTTTTTCCCAAATAATTAGTAAATATAAATTAGGTTGGACCAGATATGTAGTAAATCTAAATTGATTTTGCATAGAAAGTTAGTAAATGCAAGTCAGTTTTGCTTGTGAAATTAATTTGGATTTACTCAATAGTTTTAGGCTATATAACTCATCATTTGGCATGCAATTACTAAATCTTACACATTTTAACTGTTGCTGTTATTACAATGTATTTAATTTTTTTTGTGTAAATCTAGTTGACTTATTCAATGAATTTTAATCAAAGTTGTAGTACTTAAAATCTATTCAATTATATCACTTGTCACTTTGTTGCCACAATTTTTTTAAGTAACCATTGGTCACATTTTTTACAGTGTACCCCTGTCAGCTATTTCTGACATTTTTTTTCGAACCTACATAACAAGAGCTACAGAGTGTCAGTTTAAAAGCATTATTATTTGTACATTTTCTATTCTAAAATGTTATGCCACTTCCTGATTACTTGATGCATTCTATTTACTTAGCCTACTTAATTATTTATTTGGCTGACACTTTTGGCTGACACTATGTCTCTTTCTAATTCCAACCTAAGGTTATTAAAAGGTTTCACAATTAATTGTTACAATTGGTAAAGATGAGTTCATTTATCAACTTAGCCACACTTCGATGTCTGAGAGCTGCAGTTAACACATATCACCTATCAAGAGCTGCAGCTCAATTCATGAAATTTAAAACTTCAAAAAGGACAAAGGTAGTGACCCCCATCTCTCTCCCTCTCTCTCTCTCTCTCTCTCTCTCTCTCTCTCACACTCACTCACTCACACTCACACACACACACACACACTCAGAGTGAGAGAGAGAGAGAGAGAGAGATTATAATACACACAACATCAACATCCAGCTGAACTTATGTGGGACCTTGACCACAGAAAATTTCACTTCAACCTGAGAAACTTTCCTTGTTCGAGGGGATGACTAATATGCCCGTGAGAAATATTTCGTCATTAAAATGAGCGAAAACGGCGTTGTCTTCATCTGAAACACCGATAGGTGTGGCCCTGTGACCAAATACGGACTCTTCCGTAACTCAGACAGTCTGCGTAGTTGGATACCGAGAGGCGGGACGAAATACTCACAGACTTTAGTTGAATCGTCGGGAGCGAGGACTCCAACAGGTGCTAAACTCTTCCAAAATGAGTGCTTACGGCGGCTCCAATTCCAGAGTTAATACTCTAGGACGGAGAGTTAATTCAAGGCCAGATCTGTCCGGTGGTTACATGATTGGGGGAAATGGATATCAAACCGAGTATTCGGAATATCAGCATTTTTCGAAAGGCTCCTTGGGTGGTGGTGGTGGTGGTGGAGGAGGAGGAGGAGGAGGACAAGGGTAAGCATTCTTTTTCTTTTCTATTGTTTAACTAGCAAATGCAAATTCATACATTTCAAGACACTGCTTTTTGTCTTTTCAATGTCTCTTTCCATATATGTTCCAACACTGCCAGATAACTTACGGTAAACGTAGCAGTTATCTACCCTATTTTAGTCTGTATATTTCTATGTTCCCGTCGGATTACTGAATAAACCATACCGTAGCTATCTGACGGTGAAAAAAAGTATTTAAAGCCGTCGAGTAGAGGAGATGGGGGGTTGTTGCACTAAACTGGTCGACGTCAAAAGTCGGAGGTATTCCTGCTTTCAGATTTAACCTAGGTGGGTGCTGAACGATATGATCACACAATGACAGTCTACAAAACATACTGTCTCTATTTTACGGTGCACGCAATTTAAATCACTTTACGAAGTAATTTGTGCCTTAATTACATGTTCACCTTACATCCATGTATGCTTTAAATAAATATTCGTCTAAAGTCTTTTGGTAACTGACTGTGGCTGGGGTTTTGTTTACATTCAGATATAAATTGCATAAAAGGGCTCAGATGATAAATTCACAGTGCATGGAAGCATTGTTCAGAGCCAACCAGATCTTTCTAAATGTAAGTGATGACCATCTCTTATCTTCTATTCTGTTTTACAATGCCATGTTCTGTTTCAGGGTGTAGATTACTTATTTGTAATTGGTGAATAATGACACATTCATAAACAATAGTGAACATTCACAGTTAAACTTGGGTAGATTACTAGGCATATTTTCGTACTTGGTGAGCACTGGTGTGTATGAGGTTGTGCCGTCGCCGTTGTTGTTTTCATTCACATTCACAATGTATGCAATGTATGTGGTTGTCTCTCAGAGAGACTGTGATGTTTCATAGTCCAGTTGCATGCAATATAATAACTGATTGATGCAATAGTTCACATACTGACCTTATCAAAGCATAGCTAAATCCACTCCTCTGTGACCTCTGACTGTCAGGGGAAGAGTGGAGGAGTTTCTATACACATGTAATGACAGCATGCATACGGCACTGAGTCATCGTCCTAATGCACCCCAGAATGGTTGCATATACACAGTGCTGAGTGCTGAATATGAGTAGCTGTGGTCTAGTAAGGTCATGGGTGGCTGTTTGGGTTGTTCTCCAGGAAGGGCCATCGCCAGACATGGCCAGGTCGATGTCCATGGCTGCTGAGTGCATAGAGCAACTGAAGGCCATTGCCATGGAGCTACAGTCTTATGGTCAGAACAATGACATGGTCCGAGGGAGGTGAGAATGTATACATGCAAATCTATCTATGTATGAGTGAGCCAGGGGCGCCTGCAGGAATTAATGCTATGGTACGCACTGTATATATACACACACACAGAAGGTACATTTTCTCTCGTTGTTGAGTGATGGTACGCACAGTGCGTACAGACGTACACCTGCAGGCGCGCCTGGAGTGAGCTTCATGTACATTTATGTTTGTTGCTGTTGTTTGTTGCTGTTGTTGTTGCATGTTTTGTGTGTGTGTGTGTGTGTGTGTGTGTGTGTGTGTGTGTGTGTGAGAGAGTGACTGAGTGAGTGAGTGAGTGAGTGAGTAACAGAAAGAGAGAGTTACAGAAAGAGAGAGAGAGAGAATGAGAAAGACAAAAAAAGAACAGGAAAATTGAACTCTGACCATAAACCCAATGACCAACAGCATTTCAGAAGCCCAGAGGGCCATGTCAGAGATCCAGGTTGCTGCCGGTGGAACTGCTCCAAGGAAGAACCGTGGGAGCGTTGGCTGGGAGGAACCTAGCAAGAACTTCCTTGATGCCATGGCATGGATCAACCAACAGAAGGTAAACAAATCCAGATAGCATTTCAGACATCCCAACCTGCAAAAAGCCATTTCAGGGAGCCCCCCCCCAAAAAAAAATATAAAAAAAATAAAATAATAATAAATAAATAAATAAATATCAAAAATTACTTTAGCCTTCTTAGATACTGAAATAGTGATGAATAGCCTATGTTTGTTAATTAAGTGTCTCTACTCAGCACACCAAATAAGGAAGGCCTATAGTTAGAAATTGTGATAGTAAAATATGTAGATTTTGATAGTTTGGTCTTTATGTAGCCTTGGCAAATAGCCATCTAGTAGGCTGGAATAATATGCACATGAAATGACACTTGTTAAACTCACCTCAACATGTCTTTTGCAATCATTCAACCAGCCATGGGCAATGCTAAAGTCACTGTTACAAACAGTGCAGCATGCAAGACTATCGTTATTTTGAACTCTTATGAGACAAGGGTACACTTTCGTGTAGTCTGATGTGAAATGGGTCTTAAATGTTCCTTTTTGCGGGGCACTCTGCCTCTGCCATGACGCTCCTGTTCCTACTGAACTGAACTGAAACAGGCCAATCAGGATGCTCTCTGTCTTGAGAGCCACACACGCACTACCTCTCTCTCTCTCCATCCCCGTCGTGTGCGCGCTACACTCAGATGCACACACGATTTGAAGTTTTGGTCTCGTGTGCGCGCTCTTGCTCGCTCGCTTGCTCTAGATTCCGGGAGATTTTATCTAATTTGCGGGCATCAGGGAACCGTTATCAATATGCGGGAGACTCCCGGAACTTCCGGGAGACTTGGGATGTCTGGCATTTAACAATTTTAATTTGTTATATTTATGAGCTATGATGAGTATGTTGTACAATAGCCTACAAATTCATTCAGATGATTCTCATTAATGTATGCAGTATTTCCCCTATAAAAGGGAATAGTCCTTAGAAAAAGTTATTTCAGACCACATGTGGTTTCCTCAGACCCAAAATATACACATATTGCGTCTCTAAAAACAATAAATCAAGTATTTCAGCAGAAAATAAACTGAAAAAAATCTGCTGACTACTGTATGTTCCCCAAAGTTCTGTGCCATTGGCTGAGCTGTTTGTGTTTATCCAATCAGATGTAGTATGGGAATTCTTTGGTTACTGTGGTATTCTTTTGCCTCTGTGATTTGTGTCCAGTTTAAACACTTGACCCTCTCAAAATAGTGACATCCTAGACTCATGAATGTCCACAGTCATCCACAATTGTTTTACAAAAAGAAAAAATAACAACCAAACCACAAAATACCGGTTGCAGGAGATGACCGAAGGATAAGGTGAAAAGTTTATGCTAATAATTTCCCCCAAAGACTGTGTGCATTTAGCTGCTTGTTGTCCAGTTCTGGCCCTGAGGAATGAATGAGTTAAAGTGTGAGTGTGTGTGTGTGTGAGTATGTGTCATGGCCCGGGATACTCCCTGTGCTGAGAAACCCTACTCCCTCCCTCTTACTTCACTCTCACTCCTGAGGGAAGGGGGGCCTGAGACACAAGCAGTGCATGACTACACTTTGGTGGAACTCGCTCTGCCAGATAATGGAGCAACCTCTTCAACCACAAACTGGTTCAACTGTGTGCGGGTGTGTGTGTGTGTGAGAGAGTATGTGTGTTTTTTTTATGTGTGTGTGTTTCTACATTGCTGCAGTTATCATGTATTGTGACAAGCTGTGACAAGAGCCAGAATCTAATTTAGAGAGAATCTGTGTGTCTGTGTGAGTGAGAGACAGAGTGAGTGAGAGAAAGAGAGAGAGAGAGAGAGAGAGAGAGAGAGAAGCAGGGGAGGCAGAAAAATGAAATAGCAGATAGAGCTAAAGAGGCAACAAAAAATCAATAAGTGAATCACAACAGTGGGAGTCTGCACACACCCTTCTGGTGAGCACACACCCTGCATAGCTCCTGCCTCACCCATTCTCTCCACACCCTAAATCATGTCCTTTCACAGGCCCATGCTAAGTCTCTCTGTCAATATGCCATTTTCTCAGTCTTGCGGTCACCTCCTGTGCCTGGAGTCATTCATTTTATTCTCAGACGTCTCCGTCTCCCCAACACAAACAGCATGTTCCCTCCTTGTTGTCATAATATGAGTTGCTTCATCGTTTGTCTCCGCCCATCATCACACACTTTCAAACAATGCACTTGACTTGCAACCAAACCTCAAAAAAAGCAAAAATGCGGAGCTCTGGCGGCTAGTTAGAACTAAAAAGAAAAAAGTTAAGGATACCGTAACATTACTGGACGTTTGCTAGTTTACCATTTGACAGACAGCAACTTACTCTCTCTCTCCCTCTCTTTTCTCTCTCTCTCTCTCTCTCTCTCTCTTCTCTCATTTCATTATCTCTCCTATAGTGTATCATTTCCCTTCTTCCCTCCTTGAATAATGCATATGTCAGCAGCCTGCCAGCCTGGCAGAATGCTGAGTTCCCAGGATCCCCTTTCTCTCTGTCAAAGCCCTATCAGAAATGGCTATCTATCTCCCCCGCTATCGGGCTCAGCCTTACCTGACGCTGTCACACTACACCCCCGGGCTCTTTCACTCGAAGACAGGCCCGGCCATTCACAATATTTACCGCAGCTACTTGCTAATTGGGAACTCTTATAAGCCAGTGCTTCAGAGCGAGGGGGAGTAGAGCAAGCAGACAAAGCAGGGAGTGGCAGACAGAGGAGAGAGTCAGACAACACGGCTCATGGAGGCCTGCCCAGAGGGAGGCGGTTGGACGTGGTTATGGCCCCTTATCAAAGCTGCTGAGCCGGAGCACGGCAGAGGAGCATAGCTGGAATAGTTCTCCCCAGAGGGGCGGCTCTCTCCGCTGGCCAGTAGTTAAACATTACCTGCTGCCACCTGCAGGCCAAGGCTGCCCTGCCTCTATAGAGAACAGGGGAGGGACCTGTCCCAGGCTTTACAGGCTGTCAACAACAACAAAAATGATTTTGACCATTATTCAACAATGTATATTCCCTTTCATATCTGTACCTGGCTGATGTATTCTGAGTTGCCCCTACTTATGTGCTCAACACTGTTTTTTGATTATTTTGGTCAACAAATAGGTCAACTTATACAAAACATATGCAAAAAACAAAAAGCAAACTACTTCAAAGACATTGTGTCTGCTGTCACATGATGGCTCAACGCATGAAGGCCACTTGCATTGTCTCAACATTGGACTGTGGGAAGTGTTTACTTTTCTTGTGCTAGAGTAGAGTCTTTAGTAGATGTCAGGCTTGTTTGAGCAATTCTCTATCTTTGGTTAATTGGTACCACATGGGTTGAGGACAGTGACAGACACTTAAAGCTGCAGTATGTGGTGGTGTTGTAAAAGATTGAAATGGAAAACACTTGCTCTATGCCTCCTCACCATGTTACTTCTTCTTTGCTTTGTCTTTCCAACTTCTTATATTGTTTATTTTGTGCATCTGGATTCCCAGATTGGTACATTTTTAAGTATTTGTTGACCATTTTGAGGGCCCAGAAAAACAGAAAGTGTTAAAAACATGCATATCTCAAAATAAACAAGTGAATTTATTAAATAATAAAGGGAATATTAACAAAGACGACATAATAAAGATAACATAGTGTAGTGCGAATCAGTATAATGAAAGGAACCACGTTTCATGCATGTCATGCAGTCAGTCAAGGGGTTTAAGACAAAGAAAGTCAAACGCCAGGAGCAGCCCCGACTGTCGTGGTCAAAATTTTTATACCCATGTCAATCAGGCGCACCTGATCACTATCACTTGCTCAAGCACTATCTCACCTGCTGAGATAGCACGAGTGAGAGAGGGAGAAAGAGGGAGAGAAGGCACATGTACGCCAAAGCAGGATGGAGTCTAAGACCCGTCAGGGTCCTCACACTGGTAAATGTCTAGGAAGTGCTTGGCTAAACTGCGTAACTAGGTAATGAGTGCATGAGAATACACAGGGAAAACATTTGAGGTACACAGGAGTTGCATATTAGCCTTCACTTTCATTGAAACTATGAGCCTGGCTCCAGGCACGTGGCTAACAGTCCCACTGTCTTGTGTCTTTCCCAGCGGCTGATTGAGAAGGCTCCGTTCGGTGATGATGCAGAGGCTATTGAGCAGCAGATAATGAAGCATGGCAAGTACCACAGCTCCCTGCAGCAGAGCATTGAGGTGGACAGAGCACGTAACGAGCTGGTGAGTCAACTGTCCTCACACACACACACACACACACGCACACACACGCACATGCACGCACACACACACACACACACACACACACACACACACACACAAAAATACAAATACACAGAGAGACTGTCTAAATCTTGTCTGACTAAATGAGTCATTATTTCTTTCTTAGTTGCACAAGGGAGATAAAGCTTCCCTTCATGCTCTGGACCAAGAATGGGACAGTTTACAGGTGAGAGAATAGAAGCCATTTTCCCCTTAAATTGATTAGATGTTAAGGAAACATTTTCATGCATTAGCTTTGTATTTTGGCTGATTGTACTGGTATTTGAAGAGCACAACTAAACTGACCTGACCTGACCTCTTCCTCTCCTTTTAAAAATATTTCGGATTCCATTAGAAAATGTCCTTCAACCGCACGGCTCAGCTGAGGGAGCTGCAGGGCATCATTGAGGAGATCTCCAGAGCCATCATGTGGGTGAATGAGCGTGAGGAGGAAGAGCTGGTGTTCGACTGGGGCGAAAAGAACATTGACGTCTACATTCCCAAAAAACAGGAAAGCTACTCTGTAAGTGACCTTATGCAGTGTGTGCTTGCACTTTTAAAGGGGAAGTCATTTTGGAATATACTTTGTCTTAGGAACCCAAGTGGTAGAGATACTAGCAATTAGAAGTGTTTTGATTCCCTCTGAGCACAATTACAGATAAATGGATCTTTTCCCTTGTTTTCTTTCATCAGAAACTCATGAGTGACCTGGAGGTTAAAGAGAAGGACTTGAACAAACTGAAGCAGAAAGTGGACTTCTTACTGAAAAACCACCACCCGGCCGCTGATAAGATAGAGGTAATCTCTCTCATTCTTGAACCCCAGCTTAAAGTTCGTCTCAACATTGGACTGTGGGAAGTGTTTACTTTTCTTGTGCTAGGGTAGAGTCTTTGGATCGGGGATCATGTCAGGCTTGTTTGAGCAATTCTCTATCTTTGGTTAATTGGTACCACATGGGTTGAGGACAGTGACAGACACTTAAAGCTGCAGTATGTGGTGGTGTTGTAAAAGATTGAAATGGAAAACACTTGCTCTGTGCCTCCTCACCATGTTACTTCTTCTTTGCTTCGTCTTTCCAACTTCTTATATTGTTTATTTTGTGCATCTGGATTCCCAGATTGGTACATTTTTAAGTATTTGTTGACCATTTTGAGGGCCCAGAAAACAGAAAGTGTTAAAAACATGGTAACACTGGGAACCGTATTAGGCATTCTGTCAAACATCACAATTGTCTGTTGCACTTAATATATTTTTAAACAAAAAACAACTTATCAGATTTATGTCTTGGCAACCTAGGAAGTTTTCTCTTTGACACCATTAATTAACTAGGCCCTCCCAAATGAAAACATTGTGGCATTTTTCTTTTCATTTGTCTTTTAATTGGAAGAGCCGGAGGCTAGCACATGCAAATCTTGAACACATCATATTTGCATGGTAAAAAAAAAATATTCCTGTACTCATAGTAGCTCTGCGAGAACCTGTGCTGTTTTTTTATGTTTATCTTGTTTGATCGTTGTTCCATTGTGGGAATCTCTCCTTACTCCTCGTGGCCACAGGCTTACATGGACACCCTGCAAACTCAGTGGAGCTGGCTTCTGCAGATCACTAAGTGCATCCATTTCCACCTGAAGGAGAACGCTGCCTACAGCCAGGTGAGTACTTCCTTCTCTGCTAGTACGGATGCATGTTCTCCATCCTGAGAGGAAACCCTGCTGTACACCATGTGCCATTGATGGGTACATTCATTCCCATTCGCCTTATTAAAAAAAACTCATCGAAAAAGAAGAATGGTTCACTGGCCTGTTCTTCTTCTTCAGTGATTTTTTTTGGCAGTTTGTAAACAGAGTGTACCTTTTAGCATCGTTCTGGCCGCCGAGTGAATAAGGCGAATTAATGAGTTAAGCCTAGTCCTTGACTATAAGAGAATTCCATGAAGATCCCCAAAATAAGAGATTACTCTAGGATTAGGCTTAATCCATATACAGGAAACAGGCCCCATGAGTTTTGTATTATTTCTACTCCAGTTCCTCTCTCTCTCCTCCCATGAAATGGAACAGATTTCAGCAGGACACTTTGTGTGAACTCATTTGCCAGATGGCTAGGTGTAAAAGAAGTGTTTGCATATCTGTGTTAGTGTTGTCCATGCCATATAGGAGTGAGTCACGTTTTGTTACGTCTATGCACAACCCGAAACGATAATAAGTAGATCAGACTTCAGTGTGTTTCTGTAATTTTACAGTCTGACCTAGTATGTGCAGAACGCCTGTGCAGATTTGAGCTATAAACCATCTAACTGACATTTCTCTCCCTTCAAGTTCTTCAAAGAGGCCGGTGAGACCTACACCAAGCTTCAGAAGGAGCATGAAAACATCCGTAAAAAATTCACCTGTGACAAATCCACCCCCCTGGAGAACCTCACCGATCTGCTACGCAATCTGGAGGTGCTTTATAAAATGATCACCAGGGTTCATCCATGTACAGTAGCACTGTTACAAAAGTTACAAAGATTTAAGATTTCTATGTATACTTCAGTAGATTTCTATGTATACTTCAATAGATTTCTACATAAACTTCAATAGATTTCTATGTATACTTCAGTAGATTTCTATGTATACTTCAATAGATTTCTACATAAAATTCTACATAGATGTTCATCTTCCTTTTTGCCCTCTGCTGTCTGAGTAATGATCTCTAGAAGCAACTCTGTAAAACATGTCAATTCTTGTCTAGGCTTGTCAATTCTCCTTTTACATATTCCATTGTAGCATTGGAGTAGTGGCTGTGTGTATTGTTAAGTTTTCAGAACTACTTTAATATCCGATTTAGAAGTTTAGTCGGGAATGGGATTGGAGACTTTCTATATCTCTCTGTTCTGGCTGTCTAGTGACAGGACATGGAGGGCATGTTTGTAACTGGTGTATGCTCTACCAATGATATACGCTCAATCTTTTCAGTCATCGATTGAGTCAGGTTTCCATGCCAAGCTTGAGTAATCTAGAGTGGGCTGGACAAAGCCAACATACTGTAGATGGTCAACAAACCTGCTGTAGGCACACCAGACCTTCTCAGCCAGTTGTGTAGTTTGGTGTTGGCCTTTTTGACCATTGATTAAGTGTGATCACCCTGTTGCACTGTGACTCAAGCATATCTGATCCACAGAAAGAGAAAGAGAGGCTCATGGAACACAAGAGGCAAGTGCAGACACTGGTCAACAAATCCAAGAGCATCGTCCGCCTGAAGCCTCGCAAGAACCCAGTGGACAAGCTCAGCAGCCAAGTCATTGTGGAGGCGCTGTGCGACTTCAAACAGGACCAGGTCAGCCAGACAAGCATGCTTACAAAGTACACACACACACACACACACACACACACACACACACACACACACATGCATTCCGTCCTATGCAGTTTTGACTGTACTTTGAGAATACTTTTTAAATGATTATTTTCTGATTTATGCCATTATTCTATGTGCTGGGCTGATGTATTCTGTCTCCTGCCTGTGTGCTCAACAGAAGGGCATTCTGAAAGGAAACGAGGCCATCCTGAAGGACAACTCACAGCGCAGCAAGTGGCAGGTGACCGGGCCAGGAGGACTGGAGATGTTGATCCCCTCTGTGTGCCTCATGGTTCCACCCCCGAACCCTCTCAGCATTGACCTGGCCAGCAAGTGAGATATTAGCATGCACACACACACACACACACACACACACACACACACTCACACACACGCACACGCACACACACACACACACACACACACACACACACACACACACACACACAAACACACAAACACGCGCACACACACACACACATAGACATTCTCTCTCTCTCTCTTTCTCTCTCTCTCACACACACACACACACACACACACACACAAAGACACCCTCACATAGCCACAGGTTATGCCTTGGTCTATCTGGGTGTATAAATCTAATTCTGGACACACTAGCTAGGTGACCCCCACTGACCCAAAACCACTGCAAATCTATGTATTTGTACAGACAATGAACAACAATGAATTAGATATCCAGCTCGATGGTGGACTAAAGGTGGACTACAACAACTTGAAAAGCACTGTTATGTCTACTAGCCTATTTCGAATATCGAATTCTATAATGCAGGAACAGGCAGAAGAGAGGAAGGGGGAAACCCCTGTAGGTTGTAGGTAGGTCATCTGTTACAATAAGTGAGTGAAGATACAGCAGATGGATGGGCTATCAATTCTGACAGCTAATCAGAGACCAGATTGGTGTTATGTAAGGACTTTACCTGTATTACCTGGGGTATGGTTGTTCAGGTTTGACACTGTACAAAGCTTATAAACTAGCCAATGATGTAGTGAGACTGTGGATTGAGCATTTCTTTAAAACAATCCTAAAAATAGGCAGTATATTTGGAATGTACTAGCATTGATTTTATCAAAAGCAACAGAAATAATATTATATATATATATATATATATATTATATAAATATATATTATATATATATATTTAAAGTTCAAATGAATGTGGAATGACTTCAGCACAGCCACTATTGACTTGGTGTTTACGCTGGTGTACAGTGACGGATCACGTCAAATTTGTTAGATAGAAACCTGATTAAAATGCCAAGGAGCCAAAAGAAAGCTCTGAGTGCCATCTTATAATTTCCAGGTGTATGATCACCCTTAACAAATCTGATGCGATAGAGGCCCATGTGGCAATGTTGCAGATGTGCACAGGCATATCTACATTAATATTTCTGGCTACCCCCCCCCCCCACACACACACACACATACACGCACACACACATCTCTCTCTCTCTCTCTCACTCCCCCACACACACACACATATATGAACACACACATGGAGTTTGTTGTTAAACTATCCTCTGTCACTTAGATGATTTAGTTATATTGATCAGTTTACAACAATGTCAATGATCTCATTCATTGATATTACAGTATTGCACTTAGAGATGAAATGAAACACATGCTTTTTTCCCGTCTTCAATAGAAATGAGCAGTATTACGAGGCTATCATGAACATCTGGAACCAGCTGTTCATCAACATCAAAAGCCTCATGTCATGGCAGTACTGCGTGAAAGACATTAATTACATCAACTCCCTCACTCTCAACATGGTAAGCGCCTGCCTGTGATCTCATTCCAGAATCTTGAAACCACAAATGGGTGTGGCCCCCTGGAACTTTGTCTGACCGAAACTGTTATGCAATAGGTTGTAACTTGACTTGATAGGGGAATTCACAGAGCAAGTAGAAAAAATATGTGGATTTCTGGGAAGGTTTTAACTCTGTCGCGTCCCACAGTGGCGGCCCTGGTTCTGGCCATTACGCTACTACCATCTAGTGGTTGTTCGAGCTAGTACATAACAAGTGGTCCCTATATGATACATCACATACATTTGTTTAGAAGTTAAGTGGAAGTAAATGCTCTAGCTGGAGGAGGTATGTTCTGCTCTTCCTGGGAGTCTAGCCCATGGTATATTGGTGGGGTTAGCACCAAAAATGGAACTACAGGAGCACTATTAGACTCAACTCAACTTAGACTCAACTCTCTCTCTCTCTCTCTCTTTCTCTCTCTGTCTCTCTCTCTCTATCTCTCTTTCAGTTATCTACAATGCGTCCTGAGGAGTACCGCAGCATCATCAAACGCCTGGAGACTCACTACCAGGAGTTCCTGCGCACCAGCCACGGTTCCGAGATGTTCGGCGAGAAGGAAAAACAGGACATTGAGACGCAGTACAATGCGGCCCAGACTCACTACGACAAGCTGGTCATCCAGATCCCTACTCTGAGTAAGCACTTACAATGAGCACTCCTGTAATCAGCATCATACTTTATTTTTGCACTTTCAAGTAAGTAAATGTAAAAGTAAAAGTGTATTTGAATGCACTGAAAAGTATATTTGTATCCACTGATATTATTTATAGTGTTGATTATGGTTATGAAATTCATTGCACAGAAAAAAGGCATAGTAGTAGTATGTAGCTATCATTTGTGATAAGTACTGGTGTTGAATGTTTGCATGAAAGCATTTTAGCAGATTTTATCCAATGCAAGTTACAATATTTTTTTGCAATGTAAAGTAAAGTTTTTTTGCTCACAATCTTTGTAATAATACTGATTGACATTTGTATTAGTATGTGCACTACCTGAGAGATTGTTATGGTGTAATAAGAGCCTTGGTTTGTTAGTCACCAGTTCCTTTGCACCTTTAAGAAAAACAACAATTTTGTACTAAGAACCTCTGTTGGTCTCTGTCTTGCTTAGCCACCAAGAAGGAGGTGGTGGTGGTGAAGGAGCCGCCGCCCAAGGTGTCGGTGCTAAATGTGAGCATCTTGTCAGAGCTGAACACGCTGCGTCAGCGCCTGGATGCGGCCGAGCTGGGTCTGACCCACCAGCTGCACGTTCCCCTGAGAGAGAACAGTGTCCAGGAGTGCTCCCAGCGCCTTCTCCTCCTCCAGGTGTGCTCACATTCATTGTTCATATCACAGCCGTTCATTAGGCAGCCACCTTGCATCCATAGCCACCGACAGCACAGGGCAGATCATCAGTATGCTCACATTCACTCTCCCACGAATAACAGGCTCTTTACCTTGGTCTGGTTATGGCCTTATTCTACCAATTTTGAACCACAGGAGTAGGCTAGATAGTTGTGTGCTGTCCCTTGCTAATTGAGCTACATAAGCACAGCACACACAACCCCAGAAGACCACTCATACACACTAGTGGTAGTAAAAATAAGAAGTAGGCACTCATCAAGTGAAAAAAATTAAAATGCCTTTATTTCATGGCCAGATCAATATTAAAAAACACTTTGACACGTTACGGCTCAAAAGCATTCGTCAGGAAGTTTTCACTTTAGCTATCTTCTTATTTTTACAATTGATCAAGCCCTCAACCTAAGAGCACCATCTTAACAACAAACACTTATCGTTCCAGGCAGCACTCCAACTCAATAGGTTTTTTACACTAGTGGTAGTGAAGGACATGCAATAGAATGATGTTTGTTAACTATACGTTTATTTGTGCACTCTTCCCATGCCATGAGGACAGGGCACATTGTTTTAGCATTTCAGTATGTGCTGATGTGGAGTCCTTCCCATGTTGTTGGGCTAAACTGCAGCTCTGTGGCTACACATTGGCAGGGTGTTCACCATGATTTGGACGCCATTCGCGATGAATACCTGAGGCTCCGGGAGAAGATCCTGCACCAGCTGCAAGGGGCTGACCCAGAGCAGGCCAAGTACCTGCGCTCCCAGCTGGACATCATCAACCAGAAGCTGGGCAGTCTGCAGGGCTTCTCTGCTGCCTATCTACAAAGGTAGGGGCTTAACAATACACCCTGTGAATCTCTATATTAATGTTATCATAACTATATGTATATGTTATCATAACTATGAATTGCCATGAAATCATGACATGGTCAAATTCACGTTATTGAGTATTGGTATGTGTTTGTCCTGTAGGCTGACTGCTCTGAGGGCCTTGCTGCAAAGCCTTGTCCAGGCCGAGGATATCATCAAGGTGCACGAAGCCCGCCTGACTGAGAAAGACACATCCTCCCTGGATGTGAATGAAAATGAGGACTACAGCGACACACTAAAGGTAAGGAGTCAACTAATTTCATGTCACTTACTGTACATGTCAATCAGTATATATTCATAATGTAAGATAAGAAATTCTTATTCATTCTAAAGGAAATTTGACAACAGCACCATCCTCTGCATGTAAACACACACACACACACACACACACACACACACACGCACACACACACACTTCTTTACATTAAAAAAGTATGTACAGGTAAAAAATGTAAAAATCAAAAAGATAAGTCAGATCGGTCATCAGCCACATCACTGCGGCCCAGAGGGGAAGACCTTATGTGTCTCTCAGAGGAACATTTGGGCGAGATTAGTCTGCTATTAGTCTGCTACTGAAGGCACTCTTCAGCTTAACAAGCCTACCATTTAAGGAATAAGAGGTATTTTCCAAAATTCTTGTCAGCTTGTGAAGCATCCTCCTCCCTGAATTCAACCTCACATGACAGAGCTGGCTTTCCTAATAAGCCTGTTTAGTCTACTCTATTAGCATCTCTTGCTAACATATCCATTGTACCAACTAATTTCAACAGATAGGTCTATGGATTAAGAACTTCTTTAATAAGTCATGTGTGTGCTACAGCAACTGAAGTCTGAGTTGGAGCTGAAGAAGGACGTGCTAAACACTATGGAGTCCGAGCTGGGAAAGGCAGTGCACTGGAATGGGCAGATTGACCACTCCTTCCACCAGTGTGATGTGGATTTGTCCAAATACGCCGACCTGGTAGGACAGATGATGGACCGCTGGCGTCGCATCCAGACTCAGATTGACAGCCGGTGAGGGCTCTCAACACGCACGCATACACGCATATATTCATACACTCACACACACACACACACACACACACAGACACACAGACATACACACACAGACACACTTACACACACATAAATGACTAAACCTTCAGCCCATTTTCACTCATTTCCTGGCTAATTCTCCACTCCCCTGCTGTACTGTGTCTCAGTGTGTGGGACCTGGAGAAGCATGACAAGGAGCTGAAGCACTACCAGCAGACCAGCGGCCAGATGAACAACTGGGTGGACGATGCGCGCAAGCGTCTGGATGCCCTGCAGGCAGCTAAGTTGAGAGACGTGCAGGCCCTCACAGATCACCTCAACCAGCACAAGGTGGGCCTCAGGGACAGGACCTGTGGTGACTGTGAATAGCGTTGATGACACATGGGGCAACTTTTTGAGAGAAGTTGCAGCACAACCACATAAGCGGTTTTATGTGTTCTGATTGGATGATCGTGAAAATGTGCCTAATGGTTATTGAGGTTTTTAAGAAAAATCAAATGGCTGTCCAATATCAATGGGATTGTGCCAGAACAACAATATTCAGGAAGGTCAAGGTTGCCCAGCAACATTGCTCAAAACGTTCCCTTGTGAATCATCAGTTTCAGCCACACTGCTCAGCCATATGTGAATAGCTTACTGTTACTAATAGAGGCATTACTTGAATATTAAATGATTCCATTCTAATTGGCTGACGTGTGGTTGTTTAACAGGTGCTTCATGGTGAAATCAAGGGAAAGAAAGAGAAGGTTGAAAACGTCCAGAAAGATGCAGACATATGTGCCTCCTCCATCAAGGTAAAGTCTTTAATGCAGTTCTCCCTATGCTTTCATGTCAAATACTGCATCAGCATTGTAGCTATATTACAAGTACTAACGCATCACACTATGTAAATACATGTTTTTTTCCAGGATTATGAACTGCAGCTGGCCTCTTATAGTGCTGGACTGGAGACACTCCTTAACATTCCCATCAAGAGAACCATGCTACACTCTCCGGCTGTGGTCATCAGAGAAGAGGTACGGTCACCGGTGACTAGATACACTTACACACTACAGACATGTTTGGTTGTGACCCCCAAACTGAGGTGATAAGTCCTCCTCTGGTAAAGTGCTGGTCCTTTATGTGTATGACTGACCGTCAGTCTGACTTCCCACCTTCATCTCCACAGGCAGCAGATCTGCAGTCTCGCTACATTGAGCTGCTAACACGCTCCACAGATTACCACAAGTACCTTGCAGAGTTGCTGAAAAATATGGAGGAACTTAAGGTGTGAAATGATGAAATGTGCTTTTTTTACTTTTGTGGTGCAATGCAGCAATCATTGTATATAGTTCTTTGACTCCTCATCGTGTTATTGATGCATTTGTTCATATATGTATTTGTAATGGTAGTCAGGAATTGAAAAGGCAGTGTTTTTGTAATGCTGTCATGGGATGCAAGTAAGGCAATATGTACATTAACAAAACTAACAGAAGCTTATGCTTATATATGAAAAACATGAGGAAATGAAATCTCATGTTTTTATTTGTTTTCCTTTGCCAACAACAGATAAAGAATACAAATATTGACTACTTGGAAGAGCAATTGAAACGCCTGAAGGATGACCTTCGAGACAGAACCCAGAAGAATCAGTCCCTGCAGGACAGTCTCTCTCGCTATCAGCTAGAGCTCAACCAGTCCAAAGAGCAGCTAATCACCATTGAGGAAGTCAAGAGAGACGTCACCCGGCAGTGCAACGCCACCAGGGAGAACTTGGACAGCACCTCGATGAAAGTGAGGGATCTGAATGACGAGATTACTCGCCTCACCTATCAGATAGACGAGGAGAAACGTAAGAGGAAGCTGGCTGAGGAACGCTACACCAGCCAGCAGGAGGACTACGAGGCCGCCATCCGCAAGAGGCAGAAGGAGCTGGACGAGCTCAACTGGGTCAAGATCGACTTTGAGAAGTCCGTGAAGGACAAGGAGCGCGAGATCGAGCGGCTGAAGAGGCAGCTGAATGAAGAGGCCGCGCAGAGGAAGGCGGCCGAGTCCGAGACCTCAAAGGTAAGAGCCCAGTGCAGCCAGGAGATAAGTAGCCTTAAGCAAACGTACGCAACAGAGATCCATGTTACCAAGACCAGCATCCTCAAGACCACCCAACAGAAGGAGGAGGATATCAGTAGCCTGAGGCTGAGATGTGACCAGCTGTCAGGGGAGAAGCGGGACATGGAGGAAGAGCTCAGGAGACTGCAGTTGTCTCTGAGCCAGACAGACGAGGCTAGGCGGAAAGCCGAGGGCGAGGCCCACCAGCAAAGGTCAGCAGGTACCGAGGAGGGAAGACGTAGGAGGGAGCTGGAGATCCAGATTCAAACCATCGTGCAGCAGAGGACATCGGACGAGCAGAGACACAAGGATGCCCTGGCCCAGGCTTTGAAGGACGCTCAGGAGAAGAACCGTCAAATCATGCTGCTCACAGAGAACCTGGAGGAAGAGACCCGTCGGCGTAAGGCGTTAGAGGCCGAAGGCCACACGCTGAAGCAGACTCAGGTGGAGCTGCAGAGCAAGAACGTCTCGTCGCTCGAGACCATCAACAAGCTGAAGATCTCCGACCAGGAACTGTGCCTGGTGCGCGTGGAGCTGGAGAAGCAGAAGAGTGAAAAGGAGCAGATGGGCAAGTACATCACTCAGATGCAGACTCGCATCACCGACCTGCAGGCCGTGGTGGACGGGCTGGAGGACGAGCTGGAGAAGGCGAAGAAGAGCCGACAAGACGAACTGACCCGCAGGAAGCGCTTGGAGACCGAACTGGAGCGTGTGAACCTGTCCTGCAAGGAGTACACCACCACCATCAACAAACTCCGCGATGCAGCTGGAGGAGGACTCCGCCTCGGAGCGCAGGGTGGAGCAGGACCTCCGTGCCGTCCAGGAGGCTCTGGACAAGAGCCTGAGGGAGCACAAGGCCACCACCGACAAGCTGAACACGCTAACCGCCGAGTTGAAGGCCCTGCAGCAGCAGCTGCTGCAGGAGCAGGCCCGAGTGCGCGAGGCCAACCAGCGCAACGAGACCCTGTACAAGACCATCGAGGAGAAGAGCCACATGCTCAACGCCAACGCCACAGAGATCGAGAAACTCCAGAGCCTGACGCAGAGGCTGACCAAGGAGCGCATAAAGCTGGAGGAAGAACTCCGTTCTGTTCGACAGGAGAGAGATGACCTGAAGAAGGGCAAGAATGCCAGTGAAAGCGAGAGCTTGGCACAAATATCGGCCCTTCAGCTGCAGCTGCAGAACAGCACTAAAATGTCTCTGGAACATCAGACTCTCATCAATGAGTTAAATAAAGAGAGAGAGGCATTAAGGGTGGAAATGTCCAATATCCAAAAGCAGGCCATGGAGGTATTATTTTAAGGATCAATTGCCAAATCTCCACAAACTGCTCCTGGATTTTTACTCTGTTGAAATTCACGCTTAATTGCATGCTGCTTGCTTGCTTGCTACTTTTTGCATGGTGGCAGACATACAGTAGCAATTCATTTTTTGTCATATTTGTGTCATTTTGGCACTATAGAATACATCCACCTTTTCTATGCTTTTCTTGCTGTTTGTACCTATATAATCTTGCTTTTTATGTTTTCAAAACTTTGAACAGTATTATGTTATTTTATGTAGTGTTACAGTAGTTTTACTTAGATAGATAGATTATGCTATTTTCATTGTAATTGTAAACATGGTGGAAATTTGGTGGACTTTTTTCATTTCATTTATAAACATGGTACATTTTTTTCATTTTGCTCTGTCTGTCTCTTCTTGTGTTTCAGACATCCATGATGATACACGAGTCACAAACACACTACACTGAGGTTGTCCAGGAGAGAGATAGCCTGCTGGCTAAGCTGAAGTTGCTGGAGCAAGACAAGGGGAAGTTGCAGAAGCTTGAAAATGAGCTGAGTCGCATCAAGGTTTCCATGGAATCTGAGCTACGCGTCAAGCAGCGGCTGCAGGACGAACTGGACAAGATGACAAAGGACTTCAACTACTGGAAGAGTCAGTACGAGATCAAAGAGAGACAGGTGTCCGAGTGCTCCACGGAAAAGGACAGGGCCACGAGGGACCGGGGCTCTCTTCAGAGCCAGGTGGAGCAGCTGAAGCTGGAGCTCAGAAGCCTGGAGGAGCGCTACAAGGGCAAGCTCCAGTGCTCCGAGAAGGAGATCCTCAAGCTCAACCAGAGGAGAGAGGCTCTGGAGAGAGAGATCAGAAAACTCCAGCAGCGTCCGGACGCCTTCTGCAAGCAAACGCAGACAGAGGAGAAAGTCACGATGGTGGACCCGTCCAAGCTGCTCTTCGATGGCGTGCGGCGCAAGGTCAGCGCGCACCAGCTGTGCGACTGTGGCATCATCGACAAAGCCACTCTGGACAAGCTGCTGAAGGGCCAGAAGACCGTCTCCGAGGTGGCCATTGACATTCAGCTCAACCTCAAGGGCACGGGGGTCATCGCTGGTATGGTGCAGGGCACCCAGGGCAGAATGCCTTTCGCCGAAGCCAAGAGCCGAAATATGCTGAGCAACGAGAGCGCCATCATGCTGCTGGAAGCGCAGGCAGCCACCGGCCACATTTGGGATCCCAAGTTCGACGAGAAAATGTCCGTGGACGCTGCATGTTCCCGAGGTGTGGTGGATACAGACGACAGAGACGTGTTGATCACAGCTGAGGCAGCCAGCGTTGGGTTCAAAGACCCATACACTGGAAAACTCCTTTCCGTTGGCCAGGCTTGCAAGAAAGGACACGTTGACAAGGAGACGACCTTGCGTCTTCTTCAAGCGCAGGAGTCCGTTGGTGGCATCCTGGACCCCGCGCTGAGTGTGTACCTGACCAAGGATGCAGCCCTCGATCGCAATCTGATCGATGAGGAGCTCTACAGGGCCCTGAACAAAAAACCTCCCTGCTACTTGGACCCAGACACACAGCAGAAGATCACCTACACCGACTTAAAGAAAAAGTGCAGAATGGAACCTGCCACGGGAATGCTCCTGATTCCAGCCAAAGACAAACCCCTGACAGTGAAAGGGCTCCGTGATGAGGTCGCGATCTCTGACCTGGTGGAAGCCAACTTGCTGGATCAAAGTGATGTGACAAAGTTAAACCAAGGAACCCTCACAAGTCAAGATATAGAAGATAAGCTGAAGTCCTACTTGCATGGATCTGACTGCATTGCAGGTATCTATGACGAGGCAAATGACAGAGTTCTGTCCATCTACCAGGCTATGAAAGAGGGGCTCCTGAGACGAGGGACCACCCTGGAGCTTCTGGAGGCCCAGGCTGCTTCTGGGTTCATGATTGACCCGGTCAACAACAAGTCTCTGACCGTGGACGAAGCGCATAAGAGAGGCCTAGTGGGCAAGGAGTACAAAGACAAGCTTCTCTCCGCAGAGAGGGCAGTCACCGGATACAAAGATCCGCACACAGGGAATACCATCTCACTTTTCCAGGCCATTGAAAAAGAGCTCATTGAGAAGGGTCATGGTATCAGGCTGCTGGAAGCTCAGATTGCAAGCGGTGGCATCATCGATCCTATCCACAGCCACCGAATTGAAGTGGATATGGCTTACAAGAGAGGCTACTTTGATCGAGAGATGAACGAGATCCTGAGCTATGACGGGGATGACACCAAAGGCTTTTTTGACCCCAACACTCATGAGAATCTGACGTATCTGCAGCTGAAGGACAGGTGCATGAAAGACCCCAAGACGGGGCTCATCCTCCTCCCCCTCAGAGACAAGAAGAAGGCGAAGCAGCAGCAGTCCTCGCAGAAGAACACGCTCCGCAAAAGAAGGGTGGTCATTGTGGACCCTGACACAGGCAAAGAGATGACTGTGCGGGAGGCCTACCACAGAGAGTTGATCGACTATGAGACCTTCCTGGAGCTATCCGAACAAGAGTGCGAATGGGAAGAGATCACCATCACGGCGTCCGATGGCAGTGTCCGATTGGTCATTGTGGACCGCAAAACAGGCACTCAATACGACGTCCAGGAGTCTCTAAATCAGGGCGTTATTAACCAGGCCACGTTTGACCAGTACCGCTCAGGGGCGCTGACTCTCACCCAGTTTGCTGACCTCCTGACCAAAGACGTCCAAAGCTCTGGGCTCACAATCGTGTCCAGCAGCGCAGAGGACGTAGTCACGTGCAGCAGCCCCACACAGCTCACACCGTCCTCCCCCACCATCCGCAAGCGCTTCGCCAGCGTCTCCATCACCCTCTCTCCACCGGCCGAGATGTTCGACGACCAGAGTCCCGTGGCGGCCATCTTTGACACAGAGACCTTGGAGAAGATCACCATCCCTGAAGCACAACGCCGCGGCATCATCGATAACATCACTGCCCAGAGGCTTCTGGAAGCGCAGGCCTGCACCGGGGGCATCATCAATCCAGCCACCGGTCAGAGGCTCTCCCTGCAGGACGCCGTCCAACAGGGCATCATCGAGGACGACATGGCCTCCAAGTTGAAGCCGGCACAGAAAGCCTACTCGGGTTTTGAGGACATCAAAACAAAGAGGAAAATGTCGGCTGCAGAGGCCATGAAAGAGAAGTGGCTTCCTTACGAAGCTGGCCAGAGGTTCATGGAGTTCCAGTATGTGACAGGCGGTCTCATGGAGCCAACCACTGGCCAGCGAGTCACCATCGAGGATGCCATTCGCAGGGGATGGCTAGATGGGCGCAGCGCGCAGAAACTCCAAGACAGCAAGAGCTACCCCAAGATGCTCACGTGCCCCAAGACCAAGCTGAAGATCTCCTACAAAGACGCCATGGACAACTGCATGGTGGAGGAGAACATGGGCATGAAGATGCTCCAGGCCTCCTCCATGTCCACCAAGGGCATCAGCAGCCCCTACAATGTGTCGTCTGGACCCAGCTCCCGGTCAGGCTCCAGGGCCGGCTCTCGCTCCGGCTCTCGCTCCGGCTCTCGCAGGGGAAGTGTGGACTACTCCTCCTCATACAGTTACAACTACAGCAGCAGCTCCAAAAGTTTCAGCGCCGGCTCCATGTCATAAGAATCACACGTGATGCAGTGAGGGAGAGTTTCACTCTTCAGATTTATAGTTGTAATGTCACAAGAGTCACTCAGTCAAACTTTTACTCATATTATATTTTACCTTTACTTTACAGTTATTCGTTTTGAGATATTTGGCATTTACTTAGTTAGAACTCAGGCCTGCAAAGCATAGCTCAGCATTGCTTTCTAGTACATGATGTCAGTATGTTATATTGTTTTTCTCTAAATCACTGCTTTTCTAATGGTGTGTGGATAGTCTTTGGTTAGCTCCTATAATATAATGCAAATTTACACTGTCTTCTGTTTTAAGATGTTTGAGAAATTATTTTACGCCTGAAAGATTGGTTATCTAAAATGTTTGATTAAATTAAATTATGATGTGCCATTAAGATAGTTAGGCAACTAGATTTCTTACACATGGATCATTTTAGTTTTGAAAAATATATGTATTACAACTTTGTCTTGATATGTAAACATGACATCAGGAAATGCAGCTAAAGGCTTTGGATGTAAAAAAAGAGAAAATGTTTTGTATTTGAGCATTAAATTTCATAAACACTTGTAGTTCATGCATATGCTCGTGTGTTTGAGTCTTCAATTATTTTTGAGTGGTCAGATACTTCACTTTTATGCTTTATGGTCAACCGAATATAGACAAAAGATGTGGAACGTGGAAATGCTCTACCTGAAAGTGAAATGTACTTTCAGACTAGTGAGAAAAATCTGAAAAAAGATTGATATTGTACTTCTATTTCCTTTCGTTCTCACTTTTAAATCATGTAACTCTGTGGTTGAATATGAGTAGTGCTGCAAATCCTGAGGCTGAGTGTTACTTCACCTACAGGAGTAAAAGCAAACGGCCACTAGATGGCTCTAGTCTCCTCACACTCCACTACTAAATCTGGGAATGGGACTGCTGCATGAAAACCCTCTCTTTGCCTTCCAGTGGAAACTCAGAAACTCAACATATGATGTTCGGGAAGCTCGGTTTAAATGAAAAGAATTGCTGTAAATATACTGTTGTCAAATAAAGTATGGAAATTAAATATGAAAAGCAGGTCATGAAGCTAGAATCCACAGACATTGAACAATAACACAGACAACCAGAATGCATGTGTCTGATGTTACTGAGACAGTAAAGGGCATTTGTAAAGGTGAAACATTAACCAAGACACTCCTTCTGTAATCAAACACAGTTTCACCCCCAGGTAACATTATGTAACAGCCCATTCCACAGCTTTCAGTAAACAGATAAATTAATGACCAGAAAGTTACAATGGTTTTGGAAGCATTTCAATAAAGAAGAAAAAGTTCAGCATGTGAGGTGTAGGTGTAGCTTTTGTTTATAGTCCCTCGACATCTGCTATTATGGGCACAGTTTTGCACTGGGAATGGTTACAGCATTGGATGTCTAAACCCCTCAGGGCAACCAATCAGGGTGTTAAGTGATTGCAGTTTTTTTCCAGCCAACCTTTCCCCCTTCTCATGTGCTGCTTCATCCTTTAGCAGGCCAGCTATTGACCAAACACAGATAAGACTCGTCTGTGCTCTGATAAGCAGCATGGAGATCGGAGTTCACATCGTCATGCATACCAATCCTGGACATTAAAAATGGGGAGATATGTGTATACTTTCCTCATCTGATCCTGAGTTGCTTTTTTAAACCTGAAATGAAATATGAAGGAGGTAGTTAAAGTGCATAGTCTACTAATCTACGCAGTTGCTTGATAATACTACGTGTGTTCGTGACATGAGCCTCTCTGTTTGCTTTAGCTAGCACACAACCTCACCCTGCCTTCACACAATAAAAGTCTCATGGACTGGTTGTTGAAAATTCTTAAAATATCACTGTAGTCTAGGGGTATATGCTTTCCTCGTATTGCTTAGTCCCTCCTCCAGAACCACCCACATCTTTTCCTTGGTTTGTGGTGTGGTTTCTCTCTCTCTCTCTCTCTCTCTCTCTCTCTCTCTCTCTCTCTCTCTCTCTCTCTCTGTCTGTGTGTGTGGTTAAAGTTGAGGCAGACAAGAGGGTAAAGGAAGGGAGGGAGAGAGAAAAGGAGGGGTAGAGAGGGGAGGGCCCACAAAGGGAGGACCGTCCCATGCCAGGACTTGTGGCTGCTAGAGCTCTCCCTCTCCCTCCCTCCCTCTCTCTCTCTCTCTCTCTCTCTCTCTCTCTCTCTCTCTCTCTCTCTCTCCCCCCCCTCTCTCTCTCTGTGACTGAGGAAGTATGTTTTGAAGGGGGCTGAGCTCAACAGAGCAGAGCAGAGCGTTTTGATTGTAGCCCAGCGTGTTAGCAGCCAGCCAGGCAAGCAGGCAGGCAGGCAGCAGACAGACCCTGAGATCCTGGAACTAAACCCCGCAACCCAGCGTCCCTCTGACACCCCAGCGGTGGGAGACACAGAAAACTCAAATCAGTCCCCCCTTCCGGCCGCATTCCTGCACACAGATGAGTGTCCAGGTCTGCTGTGGGCTCCACTGAGGGGCCGCCACTGACTCACTTGCGGTCCACCTTGCTGCAGACTCTCCGAGAGAGAGCCTATTAAACAAGACTACGAGTCCCATTTAAAAGGTAAGACACATTGGAAATTTTGTATTTTCTCTGTATGTCTCTCTCTCTCTCTCTCTCTCTCTCTCTCTCTCTCTCTCTCTCTTTCTTTCTCAGTTAGCCAGACCTGACTGAATACTTCAAAGGGTTCTTTGTCACTTTACCCTCATGAATCTAAAAGAATAGTTTGAGTGGTTGCAGACAGATCAGGGGTAACAAGTGATAGAGAGGATATTTTTCAAACCTGTCAGTTCTTTAAAGCTTTGCCTTCCATGTGTGTGTGTGGACTAGGAATGGGGGGATGGTGGCTGAACAGGCAGGCACTAGTGGGAAAGAGAGCAGTCATTCAAACATGTGTGTGTGTGTGTGTTTGTGTGTGTGTGTGTGTGTGTGGAGGAGAGAGAGAGAGCAAGAGAGTGAAGTCTGTGATTTCCTTGAATGAAGCAGGCACTCTTACTCTGTTATTCACACTCACTTGGCTTGACTGCTCAGCCATTGGCGACGAGAGCCACGGTGTCTGCCTCTTCGGTGGCTCCGGACTCGGTGTTCTCAGGCCGGGTGAGGTGCACTAGGCACCATTCTAATGGGAAGCATATGGAGGTCGGGTGGGGGAAAAAATTGTCTCCCTCTGAAAGCTTTGTTGAGGAAGTTTTGTAACTCCCAATCAATCCCAGGAGCTTTCTGATGAAAGAGGGACTGAGAGAGAGAGAGAGAGAGAGAGAGAGAGAGAGACACAGCTGCAATGAAGTGCTTAGTGGCCCGAGGGCCTGGATTTGCAATGACACGTGGAAGCTGCGTCTTTTTCTGTTCCTCCTGACCCGTGCCGTCCCAAAGCTGTCTGGCGGTCCTGTCCAGCTCTGCTAAGTCATCCCATTCATCTGCGTGTCACCCCAGTCTCTCAGCTGTAATTAAGCTAAAACGCCTTCGACAACACATGAGTCAGCAGACAGAGAAAGCAGTGACTGCACATTGCACTTTGGTCAGGAATCATTGTGCCGCTGCAGCTCATTGTGGCTTGGCCAGCTGAGGTGCAGCGAAGTTGTGGAAGCCCCATGTCGTCCTGCTCAATGTGAATATGTGCTCCCGTGTAAAACCCAAAACTGAGGGAGAGAGAGAGATCAGCCACACAAAACCATAAATCAACAAGTCAATCTGTCTTTTCTCTGTGTCCATCTTCTGTCACTTTTCTCTCTCTCTCCCCCACATTTTGACGGTATGTTAGTAGAAAGTGGACTGCTCTGAACTGTCATTGATCATCAGCAAGCCTGTTAAGTTGAGATCCGATTGCACTGTGATGTTTGGCACATCTGATTTAGCATGCATAATGTTTGCAAAGTATAAACACAATGAAACATATGAATAAAAACATGGAAATAGGCTACATATGTGCATGAAATTATAATGTTAGTTATTTCTATAACCTGTACCCTAGGTATATAGATTATTCACCTTGTCATCTTGTCTCTACTATAAAATATGAAATCCATACAGCTTCAAATGCTTTAGTTTGAGTCAGTAATGCTTAAAGTGCCAAAGCACTTTGTCACCAAAGCAACAGGCATCCACCCAGCCAACATGTGCAAGCCATTAACCATGGGGAGCTAGAATAGAGGAGAGAGAGAGAGAGAGAGAGAGAGAGAGAAAGAGCAAAACGTAATCCATTTTGGAACGCATTCTTCTACGACCTTGGGAAAGAAAAGCAGTAATTAGGCACAAGTTTCGGAGCCTATTTGGCCTGCAAAGGGCCCTCGGACAGGGGAAGGCTGTATGCTTGCCATGCCTCCTTTTTTCTGCCCCCCCCCAGAATGTCCCATGAAAACAGCAGACAAATACATGTTAAGGTTCCAGAGGGACTAAATAAACAGGCCTGAAATAGCAGCCACCCCCTCCCGGGGTTGATTCCTTCAGATTCCACGGTTTTGTTTATTTCGGCGCGCTGGTCCTGAATGGGCGTGAAAAAGCCACAGCCCAAACTCAAAAGAGTCCAACAGGAAACAGACAGAACAAACTGTGGCTTCTCCTGCTGAAAAAGTGCCTCTCATGACGAGCTTTATCTCAGCACATGCAATCAGCATCAGACCTGGAGCTGTGGCCACAGACGGGGGCAGTCTACTGGCAGCCAGTGCACAGGGAATCTGTACCCACACTCGGTCATAATCTGTCAGCAGATACGGATACAGATGTCTGCTGATTGCCCACATGTCCACAAGACTTCATCTTTCTGTTCTGGTCTAGTCAATTCACATCTCATGTTTGTTTTCTGTTGTAAGCCACTAGCCTCTTCCAACATCTACAGTAGACAATCGCAGAAAGAATAGAGATTCCTTGAATGCAAGACAGTTTCTCTTGCACATTATTTAATTTTTTCCCCTCCCCCAGAGATGGATGGTTATCACAGAGAGATAAGGGATAACTCTAAGCAAAATAAAGTATGATTGGTGTACCCACAGACAAATGTGTGGGTGCCATGGAAATAAAGTGCAATAACTCCAACAGCTGTACCATGCTTTCCCTGCTGCTCTGTGTGTGTCCATCCCCAATAATGCCCTTGTTTTGCTGGCGTCCCACACCTCAACGCCTCACGAGACTCATGCACATTCCACCCTGACGGGCCACCTCGCGGGCAGTCGGGCCAGCCGGTGTGTTAATGGCACCGCTGGTGTAGTTTGGGGTGGAAGACTCACGGGTCAGGGGCCCATAAATCTCCTTTGGGCTGTGCGCTGAGAGCACTACAATGGCATGCTGTCCATGGCTGGATTTCACATTGAGCCCTATGAGTCCTGAGGCTAACCACAAACACATAAGATCCTATAAGAACGGCATCCATCGGTTAAGTTTACCCTGATTAATCTTCTGATTGAACTAAAAATTGAATGCTGATATATTTAATTTTCTTGACTATTGAAGTTTTGTGTATGTGTGTGTGTGTCTGCTGACTTCCTGTTGAGGTTGACCACAGATATGGGATCTTGGGACTCTGGTAGAACAAGGACTGCATCTCAAGAATGTTCTATTTGTTATGTTTTTGACTGGGAAATGTAGGGGGAAAGGTCCCCTTCCCATCTCATATTCCGAAATCTATCTTCTTTAATATAACCGTCGTTTATACTACCTAATCCCAAAATGAAGCAGGCTGACACTTATCCAAGGCAATGAGGAGAGCTCGCCAGACAAAATACCGCCGTAACCTCAAACCTTGTAGACGTGATTTATATCAAAGAGAGGAGAGTCAACTTCAGGTTGATTTTCTTTGGCTTGGTTTGGCAGAATGACCAGATGCTTGTAACAGTCCACTTTACCTTAGATCCAGGAAGAGAAAGAAAAAACCTTTATACTTAAACAATCATGAAGCTTTGAAAGTAACAGACTCTACTTCTGAGATGAAGTTACCCCTAATAAACACCTGGATCAAAAACAAAGAGGATAGTTAAAAATTATATGTTTTCTGTGACATTCATTATGACATTACAAAACAAAGGCAACATGCCATATGGGTCCTGCAAGGACACTTACGCTTATTTGTCATTTTAACTATAGAAACAGAAACAGAAAATTGGAGGACACCTGGCATCCAATTATCTTCAGGATAAAGTCAAAACATAGGCTCCAGTGTCTGCCAATCTTCTTTGCTGTGCGCTCCAAAATCCCTTCATGTTTTTAAGGATTTTATGAACCGCTTTCATTTTCCTTGAAGTGACAAATCAGCCCCCCCCCCCCCTCCCTCCCCATCCCTCACGGTCTGATTGAAATCTGCTTTGCAAAGTTTTCAGCCATGTGGAAACATAAAAGTCAGGACTCCTTCCAAAATGGCTCACAACCTCTTCAAAACAAAATCACACAGAATCCCATGGCACAGGGATTGTACTATTGTACTCAGGCAGGTCAACAAGGATTTTTACTGATGATGAAGAGGATGTGGTTTGATTACTGCAGTACTACATCACATTAAACTTCAAAACAAACATTCTTATCCAAAAATGTTAGCATCTTCAAATTCCAGGAGTGATTTCACTCACATTATTCTATCTGTTTTGAATATTAAGTACAGGCAGGCACAGGTAATTGTAGAAGTGTTGGGCCAAGCACATCCCAGGCCAAAGTTGGACAGGTGCAGGATCCAGCATGAAAGTAAGTAAGACTTAGTCTGAGGAAGAGCCTTAAAAAAAGATTATGAATGGGAGCTACCATATATGTATATATATATCTATGGGAGCTACAGTAAATGGACAGTAAAAGCTTGCTTAATGTTACATTTCTGTGACTAATTCACTCATGACATTTGCGTGATGGAAGTCATACTCATAACCAGGTCATTACCATTATTATTCATGGCATATTCCTGTTGTGCAGCAAACAGTGAATGTTTGGGTGGAGCCCCACAGTGAAAGGGCTGAGTCTGGGCCTGGAACTGTGGAGATCCTGGCATCATGGGGCCGGTAAGGAGCCAGCCAGCCTGCTTCTCATGCCCTCGCTGAGCTGGGTGTAGCCGGGGCTTGCGCCCCATCAGACTTCACGCCCGTGGGGCACGAAGAAGAAGAAGCAGCTCGGGAGCGGAGGTGGATGCAGACACACCTTAATCCCAGGCATCTGCTCCCCACTGGCAGGCTTGTTTCTACACGTCTCTCCTTCTTCCTCCCTCCATCCACCCCATCTACTCTCGCTCCATTTCTCTTTCTGAGCAGCACTCAGCTGAAAACCATCTATTGCAGTGTCCGTGGCCGTAAGCTGTGTTGTTGTGTTGGGCATGGAGTTGAGAGCTGAGAGGCTTGGCACAACTGCCTTTTCTGGTGTGTGCCAAACCCAGAACAAAGGTGCTGAATGCACACAAAAAGCTTGGTAATTCTCTGAAGTTTGTGTGCAGGCATGTTGGCCAACTGTGTTTGGGCGATGAGGGTCTGTGAGTAAGTGGCTGTGAGTGAGATGACGAAGCATGAGGTCCACAGTGAGCGTAGCAAAAACATGGATGGGTCTTTATTCCATATTAGTTCTGTGGGTTCTTTTTTAAGACCTTAAATCTGTTTCACAGACAGGGTGGCAACTCCAGATCCAACTTTAGATTTCAAACTTGTGCCAAATTCAGTCTCTCACTGGAGGGTTTCATCACTCAGTGTCCCCTTTAGAGAATTCAGATTTGAAGTAAGATGCTGTTGAACAATTCAGCAGACATGACATTCTTTTGTGTTGGTTCTGTGAGGAATCGTACCGTTGAAAGGGCCCTACTTCATCCAGAGAGAGTGACTTCCCTTAGAGTTGCACTCAACCTTTCAGTGGCCAATCTGACACCATCCATTCCTCTCTGAAAACACAGGTCTTCAAACGTTTGACAGCCGTCTCCATCAATTCCCCATTAAAGCCATTCCTTTTCCTCCCCACTCCCCCTGCCTCTCACCCCTTGAGTGAACAAGTAGCCTGGCCGGCCTTCCCCTCACCCCACCACTAACAGACCCCTGTGAGTGAGAAACCCCCCCCCCCATCTCCACTCTTTTCTCGTTCCCCCAGGCGACGACCCCTCTCACACAGCGCCCTTTCATTCCGCTCGAAGGGGTCGTTTAGGTGCCACGTCTGAGCGGCCTCCGCGTTCCTTTACTGCCGGCCCCGGGGCTCTCCGCCACCGCCGCGTGCTTGCAGTCGGGCGCAGTCACTTCAGACTTCATTAACAGCCATGCTTACCATGGCGGTCTGCATAGGGCTAATTACAACAACAAACAGAGAGAGGCTGCAGAGAGAGAGAGAGAGAGAGATTGAGTGAGAGAGACTAGGCATTAGCATGTAGGGAATTACACCGCTCCAGACTTTACTTTTCTGAGGCCAAAATAGTGTGAACAGGACACTGAAAACAGAGCAATCGAGAGGTGAGAGGTGAATGATTAGTTACACTATCATATTAACAGAACACACAGAGATGTGTTTTCCTTTATAGCTTTGAAGTTAAAATATATAATGACAAAATATTCTGTTATTGTAATATTGTTGAATTAAAATGACATAAGCCATATATCTCACACATTTTTTTTTTCTTTTTTAAACTTCACACGTCAGACAGAATGTTATGACTTGCACAGAAAAAAGCAGACCATTTTAAAACATCAAGGTTCTAAATTAGTCATTTTACCAGAGGCTTTATTCACTAGAGCCTTAAACCACAGCTTAGACAAAACAAAAGGGGAAACTCCCCTCCCACGTCCCCGGATAAAAGAGTCTTGGTGGCAGATGTGGAGATGGATGGCAGGGTGTTTCCGACACACTTTTCCCCTTAGCCTTTCCCTTCTCCATATCTTTCTTTACCCTGAGCTAGCCTGATTGACACAATGTTTGATATAAATACCTGCTCCAGTCTTAATTGATTGCCTTAGCTCTTTCCCCTCTGCTAATCAGTTGTTCTGGTTGGAAAATGTCTGAATATTTCTTGGTGGGGGACAGTGGAATCTAGTGCTCTGGGATGTTTGGCTGGGAGAGAGGGGATGACCTCTTGCTCTCAAACAGGAAGTGCACAGACATGAGGACACACAGAGAGACCACATGTCAGGGGTGCACTGTGAATTCCACAGACCCAAAAAGAGGAAGCAAACTCTAGAAGATTTATTTGCCCTAAGCCTCTTTCGATAAGAAGACTGCTCACACTCACACGAATGCACTGATAACCAGGGGACTAGCACAGCATTCAGCTATAATAGATCAGGTGACTTTTTTTATTATTGTCTGTCTGTTTGTTTAGTTGAAAATGAATTGTCTCGTGCATATTGCGAATGCTAACGCATCCTTGTCAAGGGGTACCATCAGAGCCAATCTCTAAATCAATCCGTGTCTCTACAGATGGAGGAGGGATATGAACTTGACTTGACCTACGTGACAGAGCGCATCATTGCTGTGTCCTTCCCTCGTGTCTGCTCCGAGGAGACTTACCTTCACAACCTGAAGGATGTCACGCGCATGCTCAAGTCCAAACATGCGGACAACTACCTGGTGGGTATCCTAACTTTCTCCAAAAACTCAAACACACATTGGTGATGGGGAGCACCTTAGCATTAGGCCTAGCTAATATCAAGCTGCAACAAATCGAAGCTGTGAGACAAGCAAGTGTTAAAGTATGTGCCAAAACGGTTGACGGGAAAGTGTGTTACCAAAACGAATACAATATGTCACATAATGTAGTGCTCTAAGGTCAGTCATAGTGCAATAATTCGACCAGAATTGAGAGGGATCCAGAGAGAGAGAGAGAGAGAGCGAGAATATGAAAGACATCATAGCCATCCTAGTAAGGCATAATGACAACCCTAACAAGCAATCCACAAATATGTAAATATTGCTAACAAAGAAACAGTGATTCCACTGTCATTGTGAACTAGGCTTTATGTGCTCACAAACAAATGTTTTAGCTCAATTCTTTGATTAGATAATTCAACCTTTGCATCACTTGCAGCTTTGTTGGATTATCCAGTAGTATTACTTAATTCAAACCAAAATGCAGGGGATATTTAGTGGTTACTTTTAACTACAAAAGTGCCTATGTCAACTACAGCAGTGTTTCTCAAACTTTTTCCGGTAAAAAAAAGAAAGAAAAAAAAAAACTCACGGACCACCTAGCCAAAAAACAGTATATTACACAATAGGCCTACTGAACCACCTTGCTTTTTGTCTTTGCACCTTGCTTATTGAGAGAATTTATATATTTTAAACTGGCGTAGCTTACATAGGCAGTGTTGCAGAACTGTTTGGAGTTACATACAAGTTGGTTCAATATTGCAAACAACTCATCTATATTATATTTTACCACGTCTGCTCGCGGACCACTTGGGATAGCTTGCGGACCACACTTTAAGAAACACTGAACTACAGTACAACTCCAAAACTGTGTGTGGCCTTCTCGAGTTCTTAAATACTACGAAAGCTCTTGTTATTCCCAGCTAACATGACAAATCCTTGTTTTGTCCTCCATTTAGGTGATTAACCTGTCAGAAAAGAGACATGACCTTTCAAAGATGAATCCCAAGGTACTGAAACACAATACTCTTTTTACAAAAAATATTTTGACCTTAACTTGAAAGAATGGTTTTAAATTCACTTTGTTTTGTCAGGATGTGGTGTGGAAATTTCCATGCCAATCAAACACATGTAATTTCTGTTGCTCACTATTGGTTTGGTTGCCTGACGATGCCATTCCCAAAAACATCATTGTGTTCATTGTGGTCTGGGAAGCCAGGATGGGGATTCATTTAGGCCATGGGTGTTCCTCATACATACATAAACAGAGGAATCAAAGACATACAAACGTGACATTTTTGCGACAGTACAACCATGCTAATTTGATTGTCATCAGAGTGTTTCCCGCCTATTCTTTTGAGTAAGAGCTGAAGTCATGAGTTATAAACGGGCAACACCTGGTTGATTACAGTGTTAAAAAAAACAGTGTTAGTAACAGTAAATGCGTTCTGGTTAAGAGGATGCTAACAATTAAGTGCACTTTACTGTATATCCAACAATCCCCCATTTAAATAGCATGCTGCTCATTCAGCACACTTCACAGGGATCAGAATTGGTTTATAAATGCTGAGATCCAGGAAACACTGACAGCTTCATTACCGATGATTTAGACCCATACATCTTTTGCAAAGCTCTGGCTTTGACTTGCTTTGAGAGTGCAGGACTGAGGTAGACAGTGACACTGACCTGAGGTGAGTCAGACAGACATGCCCTGGTGACATGATCCCCCGCCACTCTGTTCACAGACACTTGACACAGGTTGGCCTGACCTGCACGCTCCCCCCCTGGATAAAATCTGCACCATCTGTAAGGCCATGGAGAGCTGGCTCCATGCTGACCCGCTGCATGTGGTGGTCATCCACTGTAGGGTAGGTCACCTCAGCACGCTGAAGATGGAATGTTTTTGTTTGCTTCCCTTCCTTAGAAGTGTGATTATTGATTATCTCTCTCTCTGTCTCTGTCTCTTTCTCTTTCTCTTGGTCTTGGTCTGCATGCTTCTCCACAGGGAGGGAAGGGGAGGATTGGTGTGGTCATTTCCTCCTTTGTGCATTTCACAGACATCTCAGCAAGGTAAAGGATGTTTGATGCATTATTGATGATTTGTAGCATATTTCCTTGGCATCTATACGTTTCAGTTATTTTTCCGCTGTTGTGCACGAGAGCCAATGGCTAACAGTCTTTCATTGCAATGTTAAGAATCTTGTGTAATTAGTTAGTTAGCTATCGTACCACTGAAACAAGTGGACTGAAATCCCTAAGTATTAACCCTAAAGATTAATGTTTCCATAATCCACAAAAGTCATTTAGGACTAATACAGTAATTACAGTTTTAGACAGACTAAACGCTTGACTAGATTTACAGTAAGGAATTCGAGAAGTCAAGAAACTTGACACAGGTTGGCCTGACCTGCACGCCCCCACTTTGTGTCTCCTCGCCTATGGTTGGGTAATAAGAACAACAACAGCATAACATAACTTGGGCTAACCGAAACACAGCTACGCACATGAACGAACAGGTAATGCACAGAGCTCTTGTAAATCATAAATCATGTCTATCCCTGACAAACGCAGCAGCCAGTGAAGCTGTGTGGCCATAAAAGAGGCTAGGTGAAAGCTCCTGACGCATGGAGCTCATGAAGCTAGTGGGAGGAGAGTTTATTAATGGTGGAGCTGACCTTTCATGACAAAGGCACCACTCCCACACCACAGTCCACACTCCCACACACACACACACACACCGAAACACACACACACACACACGTATAAAATAGTTGCCAGTCGATACTGAGGCAAATGTTTTATCTTGTGGGATTATCCTGATCTTTTCTGCATACATTTCCTGGTGTGTTTTGAGTGTTCTTAAGCAAAGGCAGAAAATAGAAGCCCTTCCCCCACTGTTACGAGCGCAAACACACACACACACACACACACACACACACACACACACACACACACACACACACATACACATGCACACACACGCACATGCACACACACATACACACACACAGACACACACATACACACACACACACACACACACACTCACACATATTTCAACAGGCACTAAACCAACAGGCCCAGGCTTCTGTCCTTCTCTGTGCCTCTGCTGCCCTCTGCATAATCCCTGTGTGTGTGTGTGTGTGTGTGTGTGTGTGTGTGTTTGTCTCGGCTCCCACCCCTGCTGTGTTTACTTTAGAGGGGCATTGTCTCCCTCTTTGCTGGAATCCCTTGTCTCTCTCTGGTTACTTTCTCTCATGTGCACTCTTGTCCTCTTCTTGTCCTTTGTATGAAGGGGTGATTGTCATGTGTGCATGTGTATGTGTCTGAGAGAGAGGGGGGGTACCCTCTACCCTACAGTAGCCAGTAGCTATTAACACATGGCTCTTTAGATCTGAGTGTTTCCCTGGTTATTTGTCGCCTTGCCATCTATTCTTGCAATTTGTAACTGCTCTCTCTCTCTATATATATATATATGTGTGTGTGTGTGTGTGTGTGTGTGTGTGTGTGTGTGTGTGTGTGTGTGTGTGTGCGTGCGTGTGTGCATGTGTGTGTGAGTGATTGTTCAAATAGGAACCATAACATGACCATGTTATCACACGTCTCAATCAGATGATAACGCTACAGGTAGCATAAACAAATGGGTCTGAAATAGTTTTCAAACACGCCACTCATCCTTTTGGTCCCTTTGTCAATATTTACCAATCAGGCTGTTCAGCGCATTTTCATTCTCCTTCATCTGACTGCGAGGCTGAGCTGTCTTCGCTCTCTGACCTTGTCCTCCCATCTTCCTGTGTTCCCCCAGTGCTGACCAGGCCCTGGACCGCTTCGCCATGAGGAAGTTTTACGATGACAAGGTCTCCGCACTGATGACGCCCTCCCAGAAAAGGTGATCCGTCTGTGTTATGGTACATGGGCAGTATTCACAAAGCAGTTTATCTTACCACTAAGAGTATTCCCAAATCACACTCAAAAAGTTTTTAACTAAGAGTTTCCCCTCACACCTCAAAGCTGCTGAGACTAACTTTTTGTAAGAAAAAACTCCTAAGATAAGAAAAGAGCTCTTTTGTTATGATTGATGTCAATTCTCATGCACCTGCTAGCTTGCAGTGACCACGGTGATTGGATGATGCGTGACAGGTCTGTGCTGGTGAATAGACATGCGCTACATGTGTACTGCGAAAGACAAGGTAACAGACTACAAATGAAAAAGTAACGGAATACACTACGGATTGACACAGGATCTTTACAATGTATTTAAAATACCTGTTATTTCCCAACTATTAGCTGCAGCTTATACATTGATTTTGCAAAATTTCTTCAGCTAGGTTAGGCCTAATATATGGGGCAGTTAGTATGGTATTAATATGGTTTTGTTTCTTTTAACTTGCATAAAACACTGTCCTGCGGCTTATACACAATGTGGCAGGACAGGAAATTACTGTAGATGTGTATAATAACACATTTGTACACACATGAAGAAATGTAATTTGATTCACAATAAAATATTTAGTTTACATATCGTTAATGAATGGTTTTGGTTATTATTGGTGGTGTTATCGTATCCCTTACATACTGCATAATTGCACTGCAAACTGCACCCACATGATTGAGATCTCTTGCAAGTTCATTTCAAAACATTGTGATGTGAAATGATACAAACTGCTGCTTTACGATTATTTGTAGACTGGTCTTAGTGAGTTAGGAGTCCTCTCGAATACTTCTTAGTTCTTCCAGATCTAACGGATGCCAGCTAGCTTAGCTGTGCGTGTGCAACGTTGGTAAACCTCACTCCCCGACGCCTCAAGAGTATTGCTAGCATGCTCGCTGTAGCCTGGGCTTTTAGCTTCAGCACGCTCGACTCCCGATCTGAGGTGCTGCTGTGCACGGGTTTGAGTCCGGGTGTGTGCAGGGCTGAATCACGCAGGTTCAACACAACGCAGGTTACACAGACATAGGCAATACTTTTAGCCGTAAAGTGTTTTATGAATTACTTTTAGTAAAAAAATAAAAAATAAAATATGCATCCTAAAGTTAAGATTGACAAGTCCATTATTTTTTATTAGTTTCCCCTAAATCTGCCAGTTAGGAGCTGCTACTTTCAGCCTTAAGATTCTTTGTGAATATAGGCCCTTAGCAGTTAATCTGTTAAACAACAAAAAGACTACAAGGGCTCACCTAGTCTGTAAATAGGATTGGAAATAAATGTGCATTTAAAATACAGATTTGGATACATTTGGAAGAGTAATTTATGCTCAATAATATGCCATTGCCAAACAATTGCTGACTTTTGAATCGACAACAATAGCAATAAATGTAACAACTCCTAGCCTCCTAGAACCACTGATGCTTTCACAGTTTTTTTCACTTTAATCAGATTATAGTAATTGCACAGCAGCACTGTGCCAAGAGTGGTGTATATACTTCAGGGTGAACCATCGTAGGTCTGTGTGAAGTTTCGCCATGGCCTTTGTGAAACACCCTAAAAGCAGTACTTGTGACCCGTGGTAACCGAGTATGACTTTGCTGTGACTCATCTGTGGTTCCTTTCTGTGGACCCTTGACACAGTGATGAGAAAAAACATCATTTGACTTCTCAGATGATCATTTCCCACATGTATCCATTGTTGTGCTTGATGGTTGTGAAACAGTGCCATCAGCCATTTTGTGGCCTTGAACCTCACAGGGCTGTGACTGATACCGTGTGATCGTACTGCTCTCCCCCGAGTGGTCTGTGAACATGTGATTGGGGATGACTGTCATTCACGTGTCTCTCTTGTCCACTCTTCAGATATGTGTGGATCCTGAACAGCCTTCTGAGCGGCTCGATGAAGATCAACGCCTCGCCTCTCTTCCTACACTGGGTCATCGTCCACGGGATCCCCAATTTCGACAGTGCTGGAGGTAACCGCCAGATCAAACCAACACTACAGAGGCTTTTAAACGTTTAATATCAGTTTACTACTACTACTACCACTACTACTACTACTATTACTACTACTACTACTATTACTACTACTACTACACACGCACACACATGAAAGGGAAAAATATAAAGAATTGAAAGCAGAGAGAATCTGGACTGAACAAATCCGCTGAGGTCTGTGCACATTTCCAGCATTTCCTTGCATGTTTCTCAACAAATCACTGCAAGTGAAGACGGAAGGCTTTCAACAAAATTGGCTGTATAAAACATAGGGAGTGGCACTATCTTAAGTAGAAGCTACTTGTGACAAATTGCAGTAATTTAAGATGTAGGCAGTCAATCACACGCTACTTCCCTCTCTGAGAAAACATTCCTTAAGCAACTCTGACATAGTTTGTACACAGGGTCTGAAAAGGCCTGCAAATCAAGTCTCTGAGTAATCGCCCATAATACAAAAGTATCTAATACAATCAGAGGCGGACAGAGTACACAGCTGCATTACTTGAGTAAAAGTACAGATACCCTTTGCTACATTTTCCTCAAGTACAAGTAAAAGTACAACAGTCAGATGTCTACTTAAGTAAAAGTACTAAAGTTCTTGTTTTTAAAAGTACTTGAGTATCAAGAGTACAAAAGTAGCCTACATTTTCTAAATATTGCATTACTACGGCCACAGTGCTTACATTTATGTACAGAAACGTCCTACATGGAGTTATGAAAAATGTTAATACCTTGGAGAATGTAAAAGGAATTGAAAGTAAAATCAAGTCATTTTCATATTTTTACCATGTCCCCAGAGATGGGCAGTATTTCTAATACATGTACTTAAAATACGTATTTCAAATACAAAATACTATTTTGTAATTGAAACACTTGAAGCGGAAACTATCATTAACTTGTTCAGAAAATTGAAATAGTCTGGCGAGGTGGGGCCACAGGTTGGCACATTCCCGGAATGGACCTGCTGCGTCTTCATCCATTGTTTCGTCCATGGTTTCGTCTCTTATCTAAATCTGACCATGGAGTTGACTTTGGCGGAAAGCTGAAGGTGATTGCTGATAGGCTGTCCCAATCAGCGGCGCCTGCACAATCCAATCACGACATCTGTTTTCCTTTTTTTGTAGAAGAAGAATCGGGTACTCACGGTTATGGATAGACATGTAGTGGAGTAAAGAGTACAATATTTGCCTCTCAAATGTACTTGAGTAAAGTCATGAGTACTCCCCAAAAATGATACTCGAGTAAAGTACAGATCCCTCAAAATTGTACTCAAGTACTGTACTCAAGCAAATGTACTCCGTTACTGTCCGGCTCTGAATACAATGCTATAAGGACCACAACTTTTCCATAACTGAACCAGCTGTCTTCCATTATTTGGTATTTAATAAAGCTTGCCTGTTGTAGCAAAACAACAGTGACATGGTTTATGGTTTGTGTTTCAATAAAGATGTCATAAACACATAAACAAACTACAACAACAACAAATCCAGACTTTAAACATCTCCAGAACAGACGCAAGGGAAGGCATTTGTGGCCAGGACATCATCAGCCATTTGTCATTCAGTACAACAGCCATGAAGGCTTAAATTATACCACACAGAAACACGTATGCTAGTACGAGGACTGTCCAAACTGTCTAAACCTGTGTAAACTGTCCACTGTTTGACCTGCAAACTGTTTGCATAACCATTACACCAGGTCTGTATTCATGCCCAAGTGTTTGCTAATGTGGAGTGTTCTGTCGGGTGATCTGTGTCCTATCCAGCCATACTCAACAGTGCAGTTTTGTCCTGTTGCTTATTCACGTGCTAAGCGGCCACTATTGTTATGCTAATGACCGAGGGTCTGCTGCCCATCTGTGTTTAAAGACTGTTCTCGTGTAGTCAAACTGGAGATGCTTACAAGATCCTTTGGGATGTTTGTTTTATTGTTCCTGACAGTCTGTCGTCCATACCTGAAGGTTTACCAGGGGATGCAGGCAGTCTATTCCTCTGGAGTTTAGTAAGTTCTTTTCACTTCTGTGACTGAGGGCTTAAATGGGTGTTCCTCTGTGATTCCGCATCCTTTGTGATTGGTGCAAGTGATGAGCTAATATTTGATAGCCTGACTCTCATTGGCTTCCCCTTGTCATGTGAGTTGAGCCCTGATTCGGATTGGTTGCTTTCATATGGAAATGGGCCTCAGTGTGGAAATGGGGTGCCATGTGTTTACTCTGGGTCTCTGCCTGTGATACAGTCTCATCGGGCCAGGCCACAGGAACAGGCTATGCATCGCACTGGAGCCGGCTCAGCTGCTGAAGGGAGACATCATGGTAAACACAATTCCTCTCTTCTCTTCTCTTCTCTTCTCTTCTCTTCTCTTCTCTTCTCTTCTAGTCTTTGCTACTTTTTCTGATTGTATTCTGCATTGCAAACTGAATGAATTTAGATGAACAATTTAGAACAAAACAGATTGATTCCAGGACACTACATTAAGATTAAAAGTAGGTAGTATTTATTTACCATCATCTGTTAGCCATTGTTGTTTACTGTACATGAGAACTACAGAGAACTGAAGATTCTGTAGTTCAGCATAACAAACTGTATGTTGGTATAAACAGACACTGCCTGTTCTTTCCTCTCTACTCTCAGGTCAAATGCTATCATAAGAGCAGTGCCTCCAACAGGGACATCATCTTCAGACTGCAGTTCCACACAGGAGCGGTGCAAGGCTACAATCTTATGTTTGAGAAAGAGGATATGGAGTGTGCTAACAAAGGTAAGTTAAAAAAAAAACTATTGAACTCGGATCAGTAATCAGTGATCAGTTGAATTGACTGAGATGTCATGAAGGTTACTACATTGAAGTATGTCTCAGGTCCTTCTCAATTGGTCTGCATTGTATAAAGTGTGGAGTTTCAGCAAAACCCACAGTATTACTGTTTTCCCTCCTATTTTGTCTTTTGAGCAGTGAGCAGTGAAAACTGTAGGCTATTTTTTGCCTGGGCTGTGTCATCTCTGTCATAACTCCTACGTGAGAACACAAGCCAGATGCTCCAGTCACTCTCTCTTCCACTCTCTATTACTCTCTCATCCATCTCTCCAAGCCACACTAACATTCCTCCCTGTTGACATTCCAGATTCCAGATTTCCGGATTATGGAAAAGTGGAGCTAGTGTTTTCCGAGGGCCCAGAGAAGATCCAAGGTATTCCCCGTTTGTCTTCCCACTCTCTTGCTCTGGGCGTAATTAAGATCCAAGATGTTTTCTGCTGCTTCACTTTGGGAACGTTATTCAGCATAGCGCTTTTAATGCTGTCGTGAGACACATGGGCCTTTCACCAGCATCTCATTCATACCGATGGGCTGTCCCTTGATTCATTTACATTTCACTCCGTCTCTTTCTCTCTGTCCCTCTCCCACTCTCTTACACACCGCTCCTCAGAGAACCCACACACACACACATGCACGCGCGCGCACACACACACACACACTCCTGCTGAGCTGGGTAAAGCTGAGGATGTGGAATGCCTTAGAAGGGAAATGTTGTGTGAAGTGAGTCCTGACAGGGACGTAAAAAAGCACAGCAGGCCCTGTCTCCCAACCCCATGGGAGCATGTATGCGTGCGCGCGCACGTGTGTGTGTGTGTGTTTCAGCTTTAAGTGCTCACACAAGAGAGTTGAGAGAGAGAGAGTTTTCCGTGTGCCCAGTCATTGCCCAGTTTAGAGTTTAGCGCTCTGCAGCAGTGAGGATCCCCGTGGCCCCCCCTCAGTGGACTAAGCTGCAGCTGTTTGTGGTGCGTGGAGGCCTGCTGGTCCTGGAGGACACTCTCACAGCGTGCTGTCTCTGCTTGTTGTCTCAGGTGCGGAGCGCTGGCAGAACGGCCCAGATGTGACCGTGGACTACAGCTTGACCGACCCGCTGACCCGCTGGGACTCCTACCAGAACATCTGCAACGGTGAAGGTAAGGGCTAGTCTTCTGTCTCCACATGCACAGAACAGCAATGCCCTGAACATGCATTACATTTGCATACAGGTGTTAATTTAGCAGATGGATTTTAGCAGATGTGCTCTTTGGTTAACAAATATAAGGTGATGGTATTGTTAGCGTTATGCACTATTGAGATTCAGGAACATGTGCAGCGCTAGGCTAGTTGTGTTTAAGTCAAAGTCAGATTGAAGTGGATGAGCACTGTGCAGAGCAAATAGCATTCTCATAGCATTTACGTGGCTAAGAAAAACCTCCAGGGATAATGTCATTAGCTCATGACAGCGTTACGGGTGCTTGGAGGCGGATCGCTCCTGAGCTTGTTTGGCAGCGTCGGAATGTGTAATGGCGCTTTTCCTTGATGGGACTCGCTGCAGTGCTGAGCGAGTGTTTTCGCTGACACACACGATAAATCTCCTGCCTCGCTCCGCGCACTCGTGTTGGGAGTCTGGTGCTTCCTGTGAACACAGAACCCCCCACACACCCTGCCAACACCACCTCCACCAACACCACCAACACCACCTCCAGCACCAGCACCTCTCCCAACAGCAGCCCAGCCTGATGACATTAGCACACGTCCACAGACTGAGGCAGGCATGATTTGGAATGGGACTGAGGGCATGAGTGGCCCAGAGACAGGGGTTTGCGTTTAATGACTCCAGCAGCAGAGTTCTGTTCTGTGGATGTCTGTTTGGTACTTCAGCAGATGTAGGTCAGGTCAGAGAAGAGAATCCCCCCTACAACGCCACCCAGCAACCCCCCACCCCCACCCCCATCAGTAAAACTCAAATACCAGCGTTCCCACCTGAAGCATGTGCTGTTCTGCTTGGTCAGTACGGAACCCTGCAGTGCTTTCAGGGGGCTGTCTTCTGTCGGGGTTTGCTCGTCTGGGCCTTTTGCATGCCTGTGCATCCTTTTTTTTCTGAGTCAGGCAGGAATGAAGTGTTTGGCAGGAGCTGGAGGCACTGGAGCCAAATATTATGGATTGGTTTGAATTCTGCCAAAAAAAATCCTTTAGGCTGCTGTAGAGTATAATAAATTGCACGGAAATTAATTTTAAAAACACCTTAAGTGGGTGCAAACAGCAGACTTGTAAAAGTACACAGCAAATCATAATGAATGTTTACATCACGGAAAAGTAACAGGAACAGAGATAATCCCTGCCATTATGCTGCACTTTTCAAAAAGACCTTACAGAAGCAAAACGGCTCGAAAATTGCTCTGAAAAGACACACCCTGGTGTTTGTGTGTTTTTGTGTGTGTTTTGTTCAGTGACTGATACTGTATGCTTCGGTGTGTCTTTTTGATGCATGTGGTCCTGCAATTCTGTGAGTGTCCTCTAGGGGCAGTGTGTACTGTGCTGAGGCAGTGTGGCCTGGTGCTGGTGTCTTGTCTGTGCTTCCCCGAGGACGGGCGGGGGCTGCTGGGATGGGCACTGTGGTCCAGGCCTCGGAGCCTGCCAGCCCACAGGTCAAAGACAGAGCACTGGCTTCCCCTGGGATGTTATTGTGTTTTTCTATCAGAACTGGGTGGTGTTCCACAGAAGATTCACACACAAACACACACATACACACACACACACACACACACACACACAAAACATCTCGACAGCCAAACAGTAACATCCAAGGGCGTCCTACTCCAACTGCGGTTGCTGCTTTGCCAAATCGGCCTTGTCTCCCGTGGAATTCACAACCATCTGAAAATAGAAAAATCTAGAAGCTTCAAAACACAGCCCCTCCCTAGCCCCTCAGATTTTCGCATTTGTTTTCTTCACTTGCTAGGCCTCTAATGAAAACAAATGACTTACTCTTCGCTTCAAAACAGGGCTGCCTCATTCGTAAAAAAAGAAAGTGGTCGGTCGCCTCGCCTTGCTTGATGTGATGTTTTGGGGGGTTGTTGATGCGGAATATTTTTAGTGTTGGGAAGAAGGGCTTGGCGTATAAGTCGGCAGCATTTTTCACAAGTAAACACTAGCAGTGGGAACTTTGAGCAGTGGCCTGGCTGGAATTCAGCGTCTTTCTACGACTGCTTGAGACAAGCTGCCTTTCTTCCTCTCAGCCGTCAGTCACTGGAGTGAGCGGCTGTGTGATCTTTAATGGAGCCTCACATTCCTCTCTCTTTGTGTGTGTGTGTGTGTGTGTGTGTGTGTGTGCGTGCGTGCGTGCGTGCGTGCGTGCGTGTGTGTGTGTGCCTGTGTGTGTGTGTGAAGAGGTATCACATGCTCATATCTCATTACACTATAGGTTAGTGCTTGTAGGTCTTCCACAGAGTTGATTATAGACCTATTTGTGCTTTGTGCTTTCCAAACAGTTAACTAGCGCATGGTTATGGCTGGTAGCAAAGTTCTAAACAGTGAACAAATAGATGGATGGATGCATGGATGAAGTCTTATGAGAGCAGAGTCTTGTTTACCTTTTGTTTTCTTTCAGTGATGTAGCATAATAAGCTCCACACCTGTATGTGTATTTAAAAACTCTTGTTGATATTTTGGTCTCCAAAACACTGACTTACAATAAATGTGAGTCATGAAACCATGACAAATTAGCCAAACATTTGGCCTGAGCCATGACTTCCTCTGCACTCATCAAACGTGTGTGCGGCGAGATGAGCTTTCCCTGGCTTCTCAGGGTTGAATAACAAGTGGTGATAGTGGCTGTGTGTTAGCACGCAGCATCGGTATGCAGGGGAAGCAACTGGAGCCATCAATGATGCCATTAGGCAGCCTCAGACCTTGTTATTATGACTCATGTGGACTATTTGAATGTGTGGAGCAACCACAGGCCTGGGAGGCCCTCGGAGACCTCGCTGGTTGGCCCTGCCGTGTCAACCTGCTGTCTGAGCGCCGGCCAAGTGAGTCAGACAGGATTGGGGTTTTTACTCGCGGAATGTGTGTGTTTTACTTGAGGGCCGTGCGCCTGCACGCCCGCCCTGACCGCCCCAAGCCTGGTACGCGTAGCGAGGAGTGAAATGGGCCGGAGTGAAGGCCACTGTGGTGTTTGAGTCACAGGCCAGTGCTATGGTGCATCTGAGGGAAGAGGGATTGGGGGTGGAATTATAATTACAGTGCGGCCACTCAAGCTGCTTTATTTCAGAAGCCAGTGTCAAAAGTGCTCTCTCTCTCTCTCTCTCTCTCTCTCTCTCTCCCTCTCTCTCTCTCTCTCTCTCTCTCTCTCTCTCTCTCTCTCCCTCTCCCTCTCTCACTTGTTTTTTCCTTTTTTTGCCAGTCCTGATAGACATTATTTGCATTATGAAAAGCATGTTTCATAACAAGTGTTAAGCAACAGTTTCTGAGCCAAAACATTGTAGCTGTTTAACATAGCCCCAAACTGTTTTCTTTCAGTTCTGCTGATTTAGCCTCTTGGTGCAAATGGTGGAACCACTGTTAAAGTGTATTCAGCAACATTTACTGTTATCACTATGACACCCCCAACATGGTGGAACACACACACCCCCAACACCCCCAACATGCTGGAACACACACACACACACACACACACACACACACACACGCACGCACCTCCTCCGGCCACAGACATGCTGAGAAAAGTCTCTCGTGGGTTGGTCTTGTGGTGAGAAATGATCCTTCTCAGCTGGATAGTTTTGATACTACAGAGAGCTCCTGGCCTTCATGTGATCACTGCAATGACCGAGTCTGAGCACCTGAGCACAGGTTCAAGGGTTCAGGGCTCGGGCTAGAGTGTGTTCCACGTCATTGACCGGAAGCAGAAGCCTTCCCCTCTCCCCGGGGTCTGGTTAACCAATGCGTGGATGTCAGCCGATGCCTGTGTTTATATGGGAAGGCGAAGGAAACTCTCGAAACAATTGTTGAACCCAGCAATTGAGGTCTGAGCACATCTGGTTCCCCAGCAGTGGCGTAATGTGTGTCGATGGCAGCCGTGTAATTTAGCGATTCATGAGAGTGCGAGGGGGAGCGCTGGCCCGGATTCATTAAAGACGGAGGAGGAGGGCACTCCAACTAGAAGGCAGAGATTCCCTAATTAAAAAGCATGGCTGGGCAGTGTGAAGTGTTTGGTGCTGGAAGGAATGTTGTTTTGCTCTTTCTCTCGAATCAAGGGATCTCATTCTCACTCCTTCCTACCCCCCCTTCCCTCTCTCTCTTCCTCTCTCTCCTGCCTTCCCTGCTGTTCTTCCCTTCTTTCTTTCTAAAGTGGCACTCTCAGTTGTCTCAGGTGGTTGGATAATGATCCAGTTCTTTCTCTTTCTCTCTCTCTCTCTCTCTCTTTCTCTCCCTTTCTACTCCTTTTCTCCCTCTTTTCTCTTCTCTGAGTCCTGTGAAAAGGGTGTTAGGTGTCAGTTTGCCATGTCTCCCAATCTCCGCCCCCTCCTCACTGGCCCTGCCTCCAGTGTTTACATTCCACTCTCCATATTTGGTCAAAGTTACCGTCCACCAGCTTGTGTGGAGGGCAACACACACACACACACACACACACACACACACACACACATACACACACACACACACACAGAGAGAGAGCGAGAGAGAGAGAGACACTCAGAGAATGGAAAAGGGCGAAAAATTGAGGATCTCACTGGGCTGACCGCCTGCATGGACCCCCCACACACACACACACACACTCTCCTGCCCTGGTCACTAGGGAGTGAGGGCTCACTGAGCATGCTCACCTCTGGATGAATGAGAAGGTAAGAGGCTGGCTGTTTTCCCATGGAGAGGTGTGAGACTAAAGTTGGGGAGAGAGGGAGAGAGAGAGAGAAAGAGGAGGGGGAGGGGGAGAAGCAGGCTGGGGGAGTAGAGGAGGGGAGAGAAAGAGCGAGGGAAAGAAAGGTTGGAGGGAGTGACTGGTGGAGGAGGAGAGCCAGTGTGTCAGGGAGAGAGAGAGAGAGTGTGAGAGAGAGAGGGAGAGAGACATATGCTTGTTGGAAGGAATGCTGCTGGGGGGATTTATCCAGGAGCTCTCTGGACATCTGTCCAGGGCCTGAGCCTGACCGGAAGCCTGAATGTTACTTCAGCAAGCAGGATGTGAGTGTGCACGTGTGTGTGTGTCTGTGTGTTAGTGTGTGTGTAGTGTGACTGAAGCGGAGAGGAAAGGGGGGGTTCTCGTGGGGGGCTTGTGGTAGTGGTTAGCAACCAACAACAGGCAGGCAGGCAGGCAGGCAGGCAGGCAGGGAGGGAGGGAGGGAGGGAGGAGGGCAGCCTTTATCATGCGTGTCTGGTATTTGAACCTCATAGCCTTCTAGTCACCGGAGAGAGAGAAAGCAAGCAAGCGCAGCTCCCCTGCAAACTCAGGAGAATGCTTGTGGCAGCAGTGTGTTTGTGTTTTAGGTGTGTATGGTTGTACGAGTGTGTGTGTGTGTGTGTGTGTGTGTGTGTGTGTGTAACCGTCCACAGTTCTGGTCTGTGCTCCAGAGCGTCTGAGCGTGCAGCCGTGGGTAACGTACCTGATCTCCTCTCTAACCCTCTGCGGGGGGAACCTCTGCTGCTCTGTGATCAGTGTCATGACGAGTGCTGTTGCTTTCTCATAATGGGGTCTCTGCCTCTTGACCTCTTGGTGTGGTTGAGCGCTGTCTCTTCGAGGCTTTGGGGAAGATGTTCAAACATATGCTGGGGGTCGGGGGGTTATGTGTGTGAGTTTGTGTGTGAAAGAGAAGTGTGTGTGTGTGGGGGGGGGGGGTCTGTTTGGAAGTGGATCCATAAATCACGTTGTGGTGTGGAATGCTCAGGTCAAACGTGGAAGAGTTATTGGCCTCGAGTCCATTACAAGCCACAGGTTGGGTTTCGAGCTTTGGAATAACAAGGAAACGGCTCTGTCTAGATCTGTGTGGAATTTCCCTCCCCATGTTGGTTAGGGGGGCTACACAGTGTCACCACTCATATACTGTGTTTGCTTCTCTGGGTAGAAATGTATCCTCCACTCCCCAGAAGAAAAGAGAAAAGCAGTAATGTGAAGCAGTCTTGTGTGTTGCAGCTCAGGGGGTTGTTATGTTCTGAGTGAAAACCTTAGGTTGAGTTATTTGTGGCAAAAGTATCGTGTCATGAAAAGTGTGGAGAACAATGTGTCCCTCTCTTTCCACCATTTGCTATTTTTTTGTGCTTGGGTGAGATGTCCTCACGGTTAGCACGAGTGTGAAAGAGCAGTGAACAGTGTCTTGGAGCAAAAGATTGAAAGCAATCTTTCCCAAATGGCGTGCTGTCTCTTTTTCCGCTGAACTACTTGGAGACATTATGAAGGATTTCGAGTTGTTTTACCCCAGCATTGCCTCTCTCTGTGGATAAAACTAGTCTGTTTCAAACAAAGAGTTCTGAATAGACCATTGTGTTCTTTGTAATCCACCGTCCTGTCGTCATATGAGTGTTATCAACAGATGCTGTTTCTTGGTGCGCGTGGAAGCAGTTGTGTGGAGGTGCAAATGAATGTTGTGAATGTGAATGTGCCTGAGCTTGTTAAAATTGGTTTAGGTAGGAAGGGAGGCTATGCTTGTGTCTGTTGTTGTGTGGGTATGATACAAGCCAGAATGCATATGATAATGTATATGTGACTGAATTATTAAGTGAACAAATGTGTGTGTGTGTGTGTGTGTGTGTTGTGCGTGTTTGTGTTTGTGTGTGTGTGTGTGTGTGTGTGTGTGTGTGTGTGTGTGTGTGTGTGTGTGTGTTTGTGTGTATGAGTGTGTGTGTGTGTGTGCATGCATATGTGTGTGTGTGTGTGTGTGTGTATGTATGTGTGTGTGTGTGTGTGCATGCATATGTGTGTATGAGTGTGTGTGTGTGTGTGCATGCATATGTGTGTGTGTGTGTGTGTGTGTGTTTGTGTGTATGAGTGTGTGTGTGTGTGTGTGTGCATGCATATGTGTGTGTGTGTGTGTGTGTGTGTGTGTTTGTGTGTATGAGTGTGTGTGTGCATGCATATGTGTGTGTGTGTGGATGAGTGTGTGTGTGCATGGATATGTGTGTGTGTGTGTGTGTGTGTATGAGTGTGTGTGTGCATGCATATGTGTGTGTGTGTGGATGAGTGTGTGTGTGCATGGATATGTGTGTGTGTGTGTGCGTACGTACGTGCGTGCATGCCCCAGCTGTTTGAAGTAGCTGCATCTCGTCTCTCCCTCAGTGCCTCAGTCCCAGTCCCAGGGCTCCCCTCTGGACAAAGCGGAGGCGGTGGCCACCAGAAGTCCGAGTGACAGCTCCGCGCTGAGGAGGGCCGGCGGCGGCCTGACCTCGGCCACCAGCAGCCCTGAGCACAGCGACCACGCCCTGTCGGCCAGCAGCGACTCCGGCCTGTCCAACGCCTCCCTGTGGACCGAGCGCGGCTCCTTGCCGTCCTCGTCCACCACGACCGCCACCGCCACCAAAGCGTCGGGCCCCAGCCAGCAGGAGAGGGCCGAGCTCCATCGCCTGCTGAGCGGCTTCGGCCTGGACACCCCAGCCGGCATGCTCCACGGAGGCGGCGTGGAGGGGGAGCGGGACGGTGTCGCGGCCGTGGGCGTCCACAGGGCAACGCGCCAGGCCCAGGCCAACCACGGCGGCGGCAGGCCGCAAATATCGCCCAAGGAGCGGGAGACGGACATTCTGGACGACGAGGAGGGCCTCCTGATGTCCGGGCACGACTTACGCAGCACCGACAGCCTAGGGACGCTGTCCTCGTCCTGCCACGAGAGCAGCCAGAACTCACTGCTGTCGGACGGCTTCGGCAGCCCTGGCGGGCCAGAGGATGTGACGGCCCACCACCACCACCAGCACCACCACCAGCAGCAGCAGCAGCAGCAGCATCACCAGCACCTCAACAACAACAGCCATCACGGCCACCAGTATCTCCAGCACCAGCAGCACCAACACCAGCAGAACCAGCAGCAGTACCACCACGCGGCAGCGGGTGTGGAGGAGTACGAGCGGGCGTACGGCGAGGCTCGCCACGGCTGCCTGGGTCAGAGGACCACCTCAGTGCCCGCGGCGTCCTCGCCCTCGTCCTGCGGCACGGGGCCCCGCGCCGGGTCCTTCCAACAGGGCGGCTACTCCACCCACACGTGGGTGCAGCAGCAGCAGATGGTGGCCGCCCAGCAGTACTCCTACCTGCCCGAGGAGCTCGCCGCCGAGGTGGCCGCGCTGACGGTGATGCCGACGGACGGCTATCGCCGCGTAGGCGAGCAAGGCGCCAGCCCGTCGCCCGAGCCGCCGGCCGCCGCGCAGGGCAACGGCAAGAACGCTGTCCCGGAGATGACCGCCTCCCGCACAGCCGCGGACAAGAGCCGCGACGAAGAGTTCAACTCGCTCACGGTGGACATCGACAATTCCATCGACCAGCTCAACCAGCTGATCATGGACCTGGACCCCACATTCGTGCCCATCCCCACCCGCTCCAGCTCGGTGAAGAGGAACGCTGGCGCTCCCGCCAATGGCCCCACCACTGCATGCCCCAACGGGACCACTCACAGAGTCAGTGGACATAGCCGAGCCGCGGTGCAGCAGCCAGGTAAGGTGCAGGCGGCCCTGGGGTGACCTTAGTCTGGTGGTGGTGGTTAAGAAGCTCGCTCTTGATGAGACTGCATAAGAAGCTAAAATAAATAGGTGATCATTCTGTTTATGTACTGGATAGTGAATGGCTACTTTGAGTTATACATACAGATGATGAGGTCAATTTGAGGCCGTTGCTTAGAAATCATCAGTTTGATTCTACTGTTCTGCTACTACTTCTCCTTCTCCACTCCTTCTCTGTGGACATCGTCATCCTACCTTTTGGCTCTGTGGTTACATATGGTGGTGGCTGGTGGTGGTGTGGTGTTGGTGGCGGTGTGTTGTTGGTGGTGGCCATGGTTTAGAGTATTTCAATCCTAGCAGAAATGGTATGTGCCAAATCCATCCTATCCAATCCTATATCAAGGACATGCAGTTCCTTAACCCAGGAACTTTTGTAGAAAAAGTGTGTGTGTGTGTGTGTGTGTGTGTGCCTGCGTCTGTGTGTCTGTGTGTGTGTGTGTGTGTGTGTGTGTGTGTGTGTGTGTGCGTGCCTGTGTACGTGTGTGTGTGTGTGCATGAATGAAGGTCTTTCCACAGCACCTTTGGAACACAGTCATTAGTTCCAGGCTGGCGAGACCCATTTAAGAATAGGGGAGATTGCTGGCAGGTTTTCAGATGTTTTGACAAAGTCGGCAGGTAACAGGCGCTGTTTGGGCTTGCCTGCTCACAACTATCTGCCTGTGGAATCAGAGTAGAACACCAGAGAGAAAGAGAGAAGGGGAGAGAGAGAGAAAGAGAGAGAGAGAGAGCGTAGACTTTTAACCAGCTTCCATGGACTCTGATCTAAAGATTCCTTTTTCTTTTTCAGTGCCTGCTCTCTCAGCCTAGAGTACAGAGAGCTGTATAAAAACTTCCTCAGAGGCTGAAAGCATGAAAGGGCCTACAACACCAAAGTGATGATTTTGATTCATGGGGCCTCAGTGGAGGAGTTGACAACGTTTCATATGTGCTGAAGTCCTTAAAAACCAGGTGTTTCACTCCTCTTCTCTCGCCTCAGGTCCCTCCTCCAACAGAATTGAAACTGACAGATCTCGTTTACCCTTTGGGCTGGGGGCGGGGGGCTGAAGATAGAGTTGACTATTTTGCATTTGGAATGGAGTTGAAGTAGTTTAAAGCAGCTCTCCGGCATTGGACAAACATGAATAGGCAAAGTGGCAAAATAATACACGCAATAGGGATCTGCTTGTGGGCAGTGTTGTAATGTAATGGAGTACAAATACTTACTGTACTTAAGTAGAAATTTGACGTATCTGTACTTTACTTCGCTATTTAAATTTATGTCAACTTCCACTTTTACTCCACTACATTTCCTAGATAAAATGTATACTTTTACTCCGTTATATTTCCACTAAGCATCTTCGTTACTCGTTACTAAAACATAAAATTAGAAAAAATGTGTTCGACTGCAATAAGGGAGGTTTGGCTGCGCGCTCTATTTCAGCGCTTGTTTGTTGCTAAAGGAGGAGGACGCACAACTGAAACCGCCATGGAAGCACGAGCACCTACTGGGGGACCTCCCGTTATCATAGACGACCACCCCGACGATAGTGGTGAACTCGGTGAACAGGGTAGAGGTGAATATAACGTCATACACCTGTGGCCGTATTTGCAAGAAATGTTTCTGTACATCGGCTACCTGCCCTAGCGGCCTGTGAAAGGCTTTTTATCCATAGCATCGCAGGAGTTGTCTTCAGTCCAAGAAGAGTAAGACTGAATCAGGCCTGGGGTGGGTAATCGGGAGAATTCCCCTGTGGGCCGCTTCACTTTTGGCCCGGTCGAGGAAACAAATATTGACATTTGTCACGTTAGTCTATCTTTTCTTATAGTAGGACACGTTCCGCATTCTGTGCATGACACCAATGCAATGCCTCTGCATGGGTTGTAGCCTACGTGAGGGAGTTCTCCCCTCCCAAAAAGAGTTGGTTGGGTCCATATAGCCGTCTTTTCCAAAAAGTTTTCTCAGATACGGATAGCCAAGCCGGCCCTACAGTAGACACAAGCGTCAGGAAGGATGGAGGGTAGAAAGAGGCCAGGAGAGAGATCAACCAGTCGACCACTGAAAATGATGAGCCCGAAATTAGTGATGAGGAGGCCATGACTACAGGGACAAGTAGAGAGGATAAATTAAAGTTATTTAATGTAAGAAAGAGCAATTACCCTACATGATAAACCTAAATGCCTTGTTTGCTCAGAAGAGGGTGTAGTAAAGGAGTAGGCTAAATCACCAAACAACAATATAGCCTACCCATGCAAAAACATGTAGCCTAAACATTAGTTCAATATGCCTCTTTGTGGAAGCATGGGATAGGCTACATTTCAAAGGCTTTCTTTCTTTCTTTCTTTCTGTTTTGGTAACTTGTGGAATAGTGGAATATTTTTTGTTAACTTCTCAGTTGAAGTGAATTATTATATAACCTTTACACATTTGTTGAACCATGGTACTTATAAAAACTACAGGATATTAAGAGCTGAAATGTTGTTTAATTTATCCAATTTCCACCACTATGGTCGGTCTTGGGCCTGAAACTCCCGGGCACTGAATTCTGGCAACTTTGAAAACCAGCTTCTTTTGAAGATGAACAGACACCTTTTCAGTTTCAACTAATGACTGGCATATTAGTAGCTGCTGGACATAGGTGGCCTGTGTGTGTGTGTGTGTGTGAGTGACGGTGACCTGGGGAGTAAGCCCTAGAAATGCTCATGCCACATGACCAAAATGTTCTCCCTACAAGCAGGTCATTTTTTTTTTTTTTTGTGAAAGAAATAAGTTATTTATTTTTCATTTCAGAGAATTGTGCCTAAAAAGTCCTAGAAAAGAATGTGATTTGATTTGATGAGTGAGATTAAGAAGATATGGGAACCCTGAATATGCTTTATGCTTTACTATAAGAAAGCCAAAATAAAGTTTACAATAAAAGTTCAAAATAAAACCGCTTGCTTTTTACTTTTTACTTTTACTTCAAATACTTTAAGTACATTAAATATCAGAAAATTACTTTTGATACTTAAGTACAGTATATATCAGATACTTTAAGACTTTTACTTAAGTAATATTCTAAAAGGCAACTTTCACTTCTACCAAAGTCTTTTTCTAGTATGATACTTGTACTTTTACTCAAGTATTGCTTTCTAGTACTTTATACAACACTGCTTGTGGTCAGGGCATTGCCATTGGTACATATGGTCGGGAGGTCATGCTGCAGTCCATGTGCTGTCCAGCCGCTTGCTCTTGCGCTGTTGTGTCTGTTAATACTGTGCTACAGGTTGCTTGCACAAGTAAGGGCCAATTAGTAAGGGGTATTGTGAATTTCACCATATGGTACCTTGGAATGTAAAGAATGCTCAGTGACCATACCTGATGGCTGATACATTATCAGAGATCTTTGTTTGGTGTCAAAACATACTCTGAATAATAAGTATTATGACCAGGGTGACACTGGCTTTTAAAAGCTATTTTCTACAACAACTGCTTGTTTGTAAACAATGGTTATTTGGCTTCAAAATATATAGCTCTAGACAGCAGGTAAAAGTACTGCTGTATTTGCAGTAAAGGCCAGATAAGATGAGCAAATATATGGAAACGAAGGCACTGTTAGGTAGGTTGATAGGTTCCTACAGAACTATCAGACAGTCATTGTTGAAGTGTTATAGTATGCATTTATTGGGGGTGGGTAGTTGGTACATTGAGAGAGGACGAGGGAGAGAGAGAGAAAGACAGAGAGAAATAAAGAGAGAGACATAGTGAGACAGAGAGAAAGAGGGAGAGAGGGAGGGAGAGAGAGACAGAGAGAAATAAAGAGAGAGACATATAGTATAAGTATAAGTATATATACTCTTTTGATCCCGTGAGGGAAATTTGGTCTCTGCATTTATCCCAATCCGTGAATTAGTGAAACACACACAGCACACAGTGTACACACAGTGAGGTGAAGCACACACTAATCCCGGCGCAGTGAGCTGCCTGCATCAACAGCGGCGCTCTGGGAGCAGTGAGGGGTTAGGTGCCTTGCTCAAGGGCACTTCAGCTGTGCCTATTGGTCGGGGTTCGAACTGGTAACCCTCCGGTTACAGGTCCGAAGTGCTAACCAGTAGGCCACGGCTGCCCGTTGGAACATAGTGAGACAGAGAGAGAGAGGGAGGGAGAGAGAGACAGAGAGAAATAAAGAGAGACATAGTGAGACAGAGAGAGAGAGGGAGAGAGGGAGGGAGACAGAAATTGAAAGGTTAAGTCACTCCCACCTCTTGTACGAGAGCTGAGAGTGTTACAGGTAGTTCTGTGGAATTTTTCTGAGAAGGAACAAGTGTGCCCCGAGGTGCTGCATTCTCCATCTGTCTACAGACAACCCTGCCCCTCAGGAGAGTCTGCAAACACACACACACACACCTTAAGACTGCAGCAGGTCTGTTGACTTTTGGATGATTATTACTGACTGCATCACCTGCTCTGTCAATCAACTCTGAGACACTTAGATCACAGAATGTGTGAGTCATGAGTCACTGTGGTTCATTCACCATGGGGTCAATGACTTTTTGCTCCGATTCATGGAGGTATTATATAGACCTGGAGAAAGGAGTAGGTAGAGGTGGAAGTTCCGGCCCCATTCACGTCAGTGGCCGATGCTAGGCTAGCTAATTCACAAATTGGGTGAATTTCAGCCAAGGTGGGTAGAAGTGAGCACTTGAGGGATGCCATTTTTAAAGATAGAGGATGCTAACTAGCTGACCCCTGATCTGACTTAGCCATGATCAGTAAGGTGTACTGAATGAGCATATGTGTGGCTTGAATGAACGTATGTTTTGATAAAGTGCTAGATGCCTCAAACATGCTACTGTATGTTGTCTCTTATCCCACAACACAGCTTCTCAGCTTCTGTAAAGGGAACAGCCTAGATAGATTCCACCAGACTACTTGCACATACGCAAGAAGCTCAGTTAGCCCTGATAATGGCTGCTCTGAAGTATGTTGATGCAGAAATGGTCAATAGAAAGCCTGATGGGGTTTCATTTGCAATCTTGTAAGTAGGCCCTATTCAGTTGTACATATATGGTCCTGATTTAGCAGATATCTCCGTTCTTCTTTCTGTGTATAGATATATTTTGCATGTGCCGATTTGGTTGTCTCATTTTAACTCTCGTGCCGAGATCTCGTATATCACACTGTAGGTATGGGAAGTGTTGAATAAGGTGTGTGTGTGTGCGTGTATGTGTGGGAGAGAAATATTGCCTTGACTTTATAACCTCCCGACCTTGTCCAAGTTCATACTGGTTGACCATGAGGGAAACAGCTGGACTGGTGCTGTCCATATGGTGGGCAGCTGTTTCCGAGACTGACGGTCACACATGGACATTCACACCTAATTAAGCCGATTCATTGGAGCCCTATACCCCTCTGTCATGCGCATCCACCCCTGAATGCAGTGGAATCCCACAGACGCATGCTCTTGTGACATTAACCTGTGCAGAGTCCTTTCCTGGCCTTGAACCATTTCTGAACTGGGTTTCAACATGGCGCTATCCTATTAATCACAGAGAGAGTGCTTTTGTGATGACACCGGTGATGAGATATCCTGTTAATGATGTTGAGAGTGTGTTTGTGCTGATTTCACATTAAGAGTGTGTTTGTGATGTTCATGGTGTGCCAGTGCAGTTTTAAGGAGATCCCAGTCAATCCTGACATTTAGTCTCCTGAGTTAATTACTGTGCGCAATGGTTACAAGCTGCATTCCTTTTTGGTCTGTCCATGATGCTTTTCTCTCTTTTTTCATCTTCTAGCTCTCACACACACACACACACACACACACACACACACACACACAACACGCACGCACGCACACGCAACAGCCTGAATAGTTGTCTATCTCATCATCCTTTGCATTAGCACCTTTTCACATTAGCATTCCTCAGGCGGGAGGAGAGGGGCCTAAATTAGCACCTTGGTGCCAAATCAGTCTTTAGCCAAGGCACAGATGGCACACACACACACACACACACACACACACACACACACACACACACACAAACACAAACAAACAAACATGCATTCTTTCTCACACACACACACATACACACATGCTAGTACAGGGAGAGGCTCAGACACTGTAGTTTACTTAGAGTAATGTTAGGGGTTTATCTCAACAGGTGATTCCAGATACTGTTTTTCTATGAGTTATCCATGCCTGGAAGCAGCAGACCTTTATTGGGAAACATAACATTGTTTTCTCATGAAACATTTCCTGTCTCTGCATGTGTGCTCTCTGTATGTATGTATGTGTGTGTGTGTGTGTGTGTGTGTGTGTGTGTGTGTGTGTGTGTGTGTGTGTGTGTGTGTGCGCGCGCACGTGTATGTGTACACAGCTGTCGGCCCTGGTGATGTGCGTCCGGAAGGTGGACGCAGTCTCAGCAGGCAGGCCAGTGATGTCCCGGACCACCCAGGCCAGCAGCCGTGGGGACTGAGGGAGGAGTTTGGGGAGCAGGCCACGTACCCCTCCTCATGTGCTCCGCACACACAGGTACACACACACACACACACACACACACACACACACACACACACACACACACACTCTCTCTCTCTCTCTGACAAACTATACCGCCTGTCTACTGACATACACTCAGGTACACGGCAACATCCACACACTGATTACTGATCATTCCACTGATAGTAAGGCACGACTGCAATGTTACAGCACACATTCCAGAAAATATTCTCATATCAGTAGCTTTAGGAACACAGCTGTAATAACTACCAGCCTCTTTTGTAAACCTGTGTAAGCAGTTTTTCTCGAGTCTTGCTGAATGACTTTCTTGAGGAATGCTGGGTTATTATTCTGATTTCCGTTATTCACACAACACTTACAAATATGCAGCATTACATTTATGGAACATTTCATTTGCCCCTTCTCTTTCTTTCTCTCTCTCTGTCTTTCTCTGTGTGTGTGTGTGTGTGTGTGTGTGTGTGTGTGTGTGTGTGTGTGTGTGTGTGTGTTCCAGCATAGTGGAATTTACAGGGCTGAAAGTCTAGACTACAGAAGTCAGAGTGTGGAGCTGGACAGTGGTGTGGAAGCTGGCAGTGACATGGTCCCCCCACCCCCTCCTTCCCCATCTCCCCTCCCACACCTTACGGTAATACACGCACACACACACACACACACACACACCACACCACACCACACGGTAGTGGGGACACACACACACACACACACACACACACACACACACACACACACACACACACAGTTTAACCTTTACCATCAAGTGTGACACATCTACTCCCACAACATTGTCAGCGACACAGTCAACTTACTGAATAGAAATACAAAACCATGGCTCACCTTCCTACACGCTCAAGTACATGTACAGACACAATACCCTCATACTCATATGTCACATTCCAGTAACACACCAGGCTCACACACACACACACACACACACACACACACACACACACACACACACACCACACACACCAGGCTCACACACACACACACACACACACACACACACACACACACACACACACACCACACACAATATGAGAGATCTCCAAACACTGACCCTGATATTCCTTCTTGTTCTCCTCCCAGTGAAAAATATATCAGACTTCCTGCATCTCAGGCAAACTCCATCTCCCAGCATGCAAATGTATGGAGCATACAGGCCAGATCTGGGTAAGCTGCTCACCATTACTCCTATTTCTGCTATCATAGAGATCAGAAAGTAATGATTTGGTCATAGGAGTATTTTCTTGGAGTTTTCAGTTATTGGTTGGCCTTTCCCTCATTGCGAGACAGTTGTCTTTTAAGACTCACTGTTTAAAGGAACCCCTTCATCCCTGGCAGCACAGATCCAAAGAAGCCTGGAGCCATTTAGTGAATCTGTGAATATTTGAATCGATGACCTTTTTCTTTAGGTGAGGATGTAGTGGCCATGTGTTTATGTATGGCTCTGTGGCGTTGTTCAGCTTAGGGAAGAGCACAGGTGATAACGGCAGCGTTTGCACTCGAGTCATCTGGTGCGTGTTTGTGTTTTGCCTGGCGTTTGGTTCCCTGCCCACAGGCTATGTGTGGAATGTGACTGGAATGTGTCCCAGGACGTGTGTTTGCATGGTTCCGATTACACCCTGTTTTTGACCGAGCCTGAATGGTTTTCTTTTTTACTGAACGCCTGGCTAATTGAGAGTTCTGTGATATTTCTGCTTCATTGACAGACATATACCTCGGTCATATCGGTTAAATCTGTTTTTAATTTAAAGAGCCTCCGCAAGGTTGGCATTGAAACGAAATGCCACGGACATCTGGCGTCCACTGAAAATAATCGTGGAACTCTGCTGGATGACTTTACCACTGGATGCCTTTAAGTACAAAAACAGTTTGTTCCCCACCACTCTTCACCATGGCCAGGCTTCAAGAAGTCCCTGATTATGAGATTTAGGAATCACCAATACACAAACGTGAAGCTTTAGATAAGGAGACCACAGATGATCAGTGGGTTTAGACCAGTGTCTTACAACCCACTTCCCAACCCCAGTTCCGATTTAACAAAGATCTGCCTGTACACATAGATCTATATTTGCTATAGTTACATCCGTTTGCCTCCCACATCAATCAGATGTTACATGTACAACTGAATTGGACAATGTGGCCCAAAATAGCATGCCTATTTATTTTGGTAGCACATGCAGGACTGGGAAGAGGTGAGGAGGGAGGGGGTGATCAGCAGATCTACTCCCTATCTGATATACCTCCTTAAGGCCAAGAGAACAATTTGCTCTGTCCTGCTGCTGAGATAAGGCCGGGCCGCCGAAGACGAATGGACGTATTAAAATGCCAGGGCTTTGTGAAGGGAAGGGTCAACATATGTGCTCCGTTGACCCCTGGCTAAAGCCACTGATTGGAGGAAGCAGATTGCGGGGACATTTGAACAATGGATGAGTGGTCAGTGAAAAAAATCACAACTGTTCATATATGCAGGAGTCCCCTTTATTCACTCTCACACAGCCAGGCCCTCATGCTTTTGTGTTTCACACTGGCTCTCCGTTTACGGCCAAGCTTTTTGTGACCATTATGTAGAAAAGACCCCACTCACCAACTGCTCATTTTCTCAACTTGGATGTGCAGGAATTCTGGCTACATCTGATATTTGGTCTTGTCTTGTTGTTTGGTCTGTTGTATATTAACCTTTGTAACTTTTGACTTTGAACTGTAATTATCAAGATCAAGAATGGCGCAATACCATTGCAGGCTGTGGCGTGTTTTCATATTTTGCACATTGTTAACTATGAGTAGTTGTGGGGCTTTAGAGTATCCTCAGTTTTGTGTGGACTTTCAAAGAAAGTGAGTGCTTTGTCACAGTTGAGTGACAGTGTCCTACTTGCCGTGATACTTCCTGTCGTGACCCATATTCTAGTGTTTGTCCGTGCCTGACCCTTTGGTCTGTTGTCATGGCGGCCGTGAGAGTAACTCTTAGGCGCTGTGATGGAAACACAGAGGCTCCATTGAAGCGTTTCTGGGACAACGGGCAGAGGCGCAGGGCCCCGGGATTTCAGTCTTGCGCCCGGGTTTGGAATGAGAGAGAAGCAAATACAGACAGAGATGCATGAGAGGCCCCTGTCCTTACACACGCACACACACACACGCACACACACACACACACACACACACACACGCACACACACACACACACACACATTCACAGAAGCGCATGTGTGCACACATGGACAACTGCACAAAAAACGCAGGTCGCACAAGACCCCTGACTTGGCGTGAACCCTTGGGAGCTGGTGAATGAGTGAGTGGCTGTCGCCCGCTGGTTTGAGCTACCTGTGGGAAATGCCAAGTGGGAGATTGATGAAATAAAAGCTTTCTCTTAATTAGCCCAGAGCCCTTTTTCAGTGCCTCGCTCCCTCTCTCTTTCTTCGCACACCGCCCGAGCTCATTGGAGGAGGAGGAGGAGGAGGAGGAGGAGGAGAGGGAGAAGGAGGAAGAGGTGTGGGGGGTGGGGCGGGGGTACAGGGCAGGGCTGCTGAGGAGGACGCTGTTTAGTCAGCAGTTTGGTGTACTGCACTTCCTGGCCAGGGACCACAGGAAGGGGCAGTCGTGCCGTGGCGTCATGACGGGACTTGCTGCTAGTGCCTGACGTCAGCACATGTGCCATGCTGTTTGACTGGCTGCCCTCTCACCTAGTTACGTGCAGATCAAGAGTTTGTTGGGACGTTAACAATCTCAGTGATTTGTTGTTGTTGCGGTTGTTGTTGTTTTTGTGAGCTTTCGAAGGTTAAGCCTTTAAATAAATGGCTGATTATCACAGATCTGTTGCAGAGATGGATATATACTGTATATGAATGGACAGGTTGCCACAGAAAGGCATCTAAAACATGAATGTAATCTCTGCCTGTGTGTGTCTGAGAATGTGGAGACACTGTGGCTTCATGTTTGGGTATGCTTGTCCACAGACTCCAGGGTCTACACAGACATCATGGGTCACGCCACAGAGCCAGGCCTGCCTGACCACTCCCCAGCCTGCCACCACACCTTTGGTCGCTCCGCAACCCTCGGGGGAACTCTGACCCGAACAGACAAGTATGTGACTTTAAAGCTTTATGCTGCAGTTAATGTATCACTGTGTGTGTGTGTGTGTGTGTGTGTGTGTGCGTGTGTGCGTATTTTTGGTGCCCACGTCTGTGAATTTGTTAGATTTTAAACTCATAAATGCAAGCTCATAAGGAGGTTATGTTTGACTGACAAAGGCCTGATCTACATCGAGATCTTCGTCATGTGCGATATCTACAGTATATTCAAGTTCAATTCTGTTTCAGTTTGATTCATTAACAATAGACATGGTCACAACAGACCTTGTCACAGAGCGGCTTGCTCTAGCGCCAGTACTGGTTTGGGAGGTGAGTTTACGTCTGCTCCCTGACCCTCTCGTCTGATCTCCTGTCCAGTCTGGTCCAGTCTCCGTGGCAGGAGAGCCCGCTGCTGTGCCGCCAGGCCTCCCTGCCCCCCCAGCGCTCCGGCACCACCGACTTCAGCCACCACCAGTCGTCGCCGCCGGGCCACCACCCTCACCCTGCCCCCAACGCCCACAGCTCTCCCCGGGGCAGCCAGCGCAGCCGCGCCGCCCGCTACGCCTCCTGCCGAAGCCCCGCGCGCAGCTTCGACGAGCACGACGGCCTGGCCACCCCCGCCGACCTGGGCCCCGCGGCCGGCCTTCTCCTGGTGGAGGCCACGCAGGGCCTGAGCGCGCAGCTCCACCAGCAGCCCCTGCACCAGCCCCCGCTGCTCCCCGAGAAGAGGAGGGCGTCGGACGGGGAGCACTCGCTGGGCTCGGCCTCGCCGGCACTCAGCGGCTTCTCCAGCCCCCACAGCGGCAGCTCGCTCAGCATCCCCTTCCCCAGCGTGCTGCCCGAGATGCAGGCCCGTGGCACGCCGGGCACCTCCTCACCTCTCCCTGGTACACAGCCACACACTCTCACCTTCACTAACCTCACAGTAATCCTTTTTTAAATAGATTTTTGGGCTTTTGCCTTTATTCAGATAATCAGTGAAGCAAGTGGTAATGATGAGTTATGGTGGGATCGGGAAGATGTGCACGGGATTCAAGTGTGGTAGCCACTTGCCACCACAGCACTCCGGTTAATTGTGCTTTTGAATTGAATTTTAGTTTTACACCAAACCCTTTTTGCACAGCAGTGATGTGCAGTGTGAGTAAATTGATGATCAAGGTAAAAACACTGAGAGATAAGTGAAATGTGTGAGCTTACTTTCAGTTTGGAGTTGTAGTTTCAGTCTTCATAACATGGACATAGAGGGATACATGCGATGTGCTCTGATATTTTCTCAGCTCCAGAGGGCAGCTTGCTTGCGGGAACCTGCGATGGTGTCATAGTATATAGGCATAGGACCCTTTTGTAGTGGTAGCTTGTTGAAGCCACATGTGGATGAAATTAAGATTAACACATGTGTATGAAATTAGGATTGGCTGTAGGTGCATGGCTGTGCAATGCTGTGGTGATGATGAAATCTCTTGACTGCTTTCAGATGTGCTGGCAAGCAAACAAGTGACTGTGAAGTTTGTTCAGGATACATCCAAATTCTGGTATAAGCCTGACATCGCACGGGACCAAGGTGAGACACTGGTCTTTTCACTTGTACTGGGACTTTCTGTATAGAGCAAAATGGCATGGAAGCTAAAACTGAAAGTAATGTTTATATATAACCAAAGAACTGGGGACCTTTGAACTCAAACACAATGCTTGAACGGAACTGATCAGCTTATCTTTGTCGCCCAATGTCTAGCCATTGCTGTCCTGAAGGACAAAGAACCGGGCTCTTTCATCGTGCGAGACAGCCACTCCTTCCGAGGAGCGTACGGATTGGCCATGAAGGTGGCCACACCCCCGCCCTCAGTCCTACAGCAGAGTAAGAAAGGTAGGCATGGGCGGCAGAGGGGTCAGGGATGGGCTTTGGGAAGAGAGTCACCACACACACACACAGGCGTACAGTGGGTGACATTTTCCAGAACCTTCTCTACTCACAATGGGACTAGTCAGGGGAGCAAACTTACAGTATCTGGGGAATTGTTCAAGTGGCATGAAAGCCTTCTAACGTTACACGGAACCCTCTCATGAACCCATGGCCAGAAGTGGAATGTGATAGGTGAACCCACCATACACCCAGTCGCTCAGCCCATCCTATCACCAGCGCCCCCACCGCCACCACCCACTCCCTTTCTGTTTTCAGGCCGAGGGCAGATATGGTATGCTTCCTGCGGCCAGGCTTTTGGAAGTCTTTGTGGGTTTTACAATGCAGCTCACCTAGCTTCAATCACACTGCCTGAGTCAGTCAGATAACATTACACGTTTGCAAGATGGTGACGGCACGATGACAAAAAGAGGTCTTGAAATGATTAACTGCAACAAGTGGGGAAAAGGATTCAATTAGTTTTTTAGCTCATAAATCTGAATTTGCTGAAGTTCAACCTTGTCATTGAAGAGTGGTTGCTATTTATGACATATAGTATAACATGACCAATCTGTTAAGATTGTATCAGAAGTAACCTGGAGGCATATCATAATATAATATTATTTACATAGTAAAATTGAACTGAATTTTCTTTCTGAATACACTCATATCTACAATAAAAACATTTTACGCAAAAGCAATGTTATTATCATAAAATACATTTACTATTTTTTTTAATCATTCATTTAAAAAAATAAAGAAATGCTTTGGAGTTACCACACATTGTCTGGGAGGTTGAAAGGCCTGTTCATGGTGATAGCAACAGATCAGTTTCCTCTTCTCTCTCTCCCTTTCGGCCGGGTTAGAGGGGAACAGGAGGGAGCATTGGGTGCCCATTGTGTGCCACTGCCCAGCTGCTCTGCCCATAATGACCAGTCCAGTTCAGAGCTCACAGGCCCTTTGTTGAGACTGGCCCCTCAAGCAGCACTACACAGGCTCCATGTCTTCTGAGTGCATACCCCACACACAACTCACACCCTACACACCTGAAACTCTATCGCTGGCCTTTTGTCTGTGTGTGTGAGTGAGTGTGTGTGTGTTTTTTGGGGGGATAACTTTTTGAGAACTTTCCAAGGAAATCTTAAGCCTTTCAGAGGACCCTTTGCCAAGTAACATATTGTTTATCTACGCTTTGTAACTTAAATTATGTAAGCTTTTATGCATTTTATGTGTTTCAAATCCATTCATGTTCTTGTAAAGTTCAGATTCATGTTGCTTTTTTCCCACTGTTTGAATTACAAAAGCTAACTGAGCTTTGACATAAAAATATAGATATAAGTGTTGACTCTCTCACCCCCACCTCTCTCAGGAGGAGATCTGTCCAATGAGCTTGTTCGTCACTTCCTCATTGAGTGTACTCAGAAAGGCGTGCGGCTGAAGGGCTGTCCCAATGAGCCATACTTTGGTAAGTTCTCCTCCTGATACTCACCCAGTCTCCATTGCCTGAAGTTGTACTGATATGAGGATGCATAGCCACAGCCACTGTTTGGCTGCACTCACCTATCATAGCACATGTTTTCTGAGGTCTCTGTGGTGGTATTGCTAAAGAGAGCCCCCTTGTGGTCTGTTAGTGTCACTGTCACATTGGCTTGCTGTGTGTAGAGACCATAAACATATACAATATACAGTCAATGGTAGAGACCCCGTGGAGTGCAGACATTGAGCTGTTTTGCTATATATGGTTTGTAATGGCATACTCCAGGATCAAAGGTTTGCTGATATGGATTTTAGGTAGACGAGGGACATGTAGTTTGTGAACGCACAAGTGAACCACATGTGTGACCTATGTGTCCTTCAGGCAGTCTGACCGCCCTGGTGTGCCAGCACTCCATCACGCCCCTGGCTCTGCCCTGCAAGCTCATCATCCCGGACAGAGGTGAGAGGTCAACCCCATTAGCGCTGCTCGATGGCAGACACACGTGATTGTGGGAGAGCAAATAAACAGGCCAGGGTCCCAAAGGATTCATGGCTCTGAGTCCAGAGCACACATTCAAGCTCTGGGCTTTCAGTAAAAAGAAAAAGAGTTTTGTCTAGATTATGCTGGTTGAATTTTGAAAAAATTGTCTTAATAGTGTTAATAGTTATAGAATATTTTATTCCACTAATGTCAAAGAATTTATCACTATGTTGTTCGTATCACTATAAACAAACGTCCCTTGTAGAGAGAAAAGAGCTGGAAACTAAAAAGAAAATATTGCATGTACTTTAAAATGTGTAATGAGCCACCAACACATCCATGAAGCACATGTATCTCCATGGTGTTTTCCTGTCTTGTTTAACTGTCTGATGTGACTCTCACTCCCGCTCCGGCCCACCCCATGCAGATCCCCTGGAGGACGTAGTGGAGACCACAACCCAGTCCATCACCAACTCCGCCACAGAGCTCCTCAAGCAAGGGGCAGGTAGGTGTCCCCTTACGCCACCCCTTACTACACTCCCACAGTCCACTCTCTCTGGACAGTCCAGCAACACTCATGACTTAGTGCTGTTTCTTGAGTCAGTGATAAGAGCTAAGTGTCCGTCCCGTGTGAGCGTGTCAGTTGTTGTCTGTGCTGGAGCAATCAGCTGGGTTTGTTGTGTGGTTCCCCAGCGTGCAACGTGTGGTTCCTGGGCTCGGTGGAGATGGAGTCTCTGACGGGCGGCCAGGCGGTGCAGAAGGCCACTGGGGAAGTGCTCAGCATGAGCCCGCTGCCAACCTCCACTGTGGTGCACTTCAAAGTGTCCTCCCAGGGCATCACGCTCACTGACAATCAGAGGAAGTGAGTCACGCAACACACACACACACACACACACACACCAGCATTTCTGCTAGAAAAATGCTGGTCTACATACCCCCATACGCTTACATACACCAACACACACACACACACACACACACACACAGGAGCTAAGAGAGACCAAAATTTGGATTTTAGTGGCGTTTAGAAACGGTAGTTCTCCAACTCAAATGTAGATGCAGATACAGACAGATGTAAATATACCTGTAACATTATATTTCCCAAAGATTTGATATACTTTGATAAGTGTTCTAATGACTTGTCTCATCTGTTTTCAGACTGTTCTTTAGGAGACATTATGCAGTGAACACAGTGATATTCTGTGCTCTGGACCCCCAAGACAGAAAGTGAGTGCATGCCTACTGACCCTCATGCTGTCAAAAACAAAAGAGGAAACATAATTGGTGCATGTTCTAATCTTATGTGACTCAGTGTGCATGTGTAACAGTGTGCTAAAATGGATATTTTAAAACGGATAGTTCCGGCCCTTAATTATGATTGGTTGAATCTTGTGCGATGCCGATGTAGCACCCAGCATAACCCTTCACATTGGCCATATTTGGTTCTGTATTACTGCACTACCACAAATTGATACAAAAGTTAGTTGCTGTGTCTCAATGTTGCTTGGCAACCATTCTGATAGAGGGAGTATATTTTTTGGTGGACGACTGATTATCTATGAATAAATCATTTGTGAAATCTTGCCAGGTATATTTAGTAACCGTTTTAGAAAAGCAATAAGCTACTCTAGTCCGTAGGTAGAGTGATGTTAGAACAGCTAAGGGGGGTTTAGGCATGACACACACAACACCCCATAGCTGTGCTAAAATCCCTGTAACCTACGGCCTCCTCGGGGCTTATTGCTTAAACACAAATGGCTGTCCCACTGTATGTGCTGATGGGAGTAGATCAAATGTCCACAGCCCAGTGTTGGCCTGAATGACTGCATATACTGACTGATGTTGCTCCTGCCTTTCAGGTGGAAAAGAGATGGCTGTGCTTCAGCAAGGTGAGTTCTTTAACCATGATTTAGTAATTCATATTCACATGGCATCTATGAGGAAAGACCAACACATGATTAGATGCACTCCATGGAGTGAATATTATATACCGTGTTTTGATATATCCATCTAGAATGTGTTTGAATTAAATTGAAGCGTTACAATGGCCTTCTCTCCTGACCTCTACCTGACCTCTACCTGTGTTGCAGGATATTTGGCTTTGTGGCGAGGAAGACAGGAAGTGCCATGGACAATGTGTGCCACCTGTTTGCTGAGCACGACCCGGAGCAACCAGCTAGTGCCATCGTCAACTTTGTGTCCAAGGTCATGATTGGTTCCCAGAAGAACTAGTGCGGTCACCTGAGTGCATATGAAAGGGGTCATCAGGGGCTGAAAGTGGTTATTTATGCTTTTCCCTGGGAAATGAAAGCCAGTGGCCATGCGTGGCCTATGAACAGCATGCGAGAGTGGAGGCCAGTTGCCATAGTGATACAGTATGGGAGAGCTTTTTGTTGTGTAAACAAGACTTTGATCTTGGCAAAACCGACACAAGCTGTACTTTAAAATTAGGGACCCATAATCATGTATGTATATTTATGTATTAGTATGTTATGAAATCCATATTTATTTTACTATCATCATTTCCAAACCATTTCCAAGTGTTGTTTTTTTCTAAAGTCTAAAACTGTACAGTACATGTGAATTAACTCTGACTATTTGAAGCTATATCAGATAGCCACCAGAAAACGTAATGATACTATAAGAACCGGAGTGTAAATTACTATATGCTGTGATATAAAAAACAGTCCATTCTAAAGAGTCAGTGAAATTTTCAACTGAGATGCATATGTGCTGCTTTTTGGTGAACGTATATGAAGTAGCCTACTACTTCAATGTAGGCATACAAGAGACATTTTACCATTTTCGTTGTGTATGGCTTCTTATCTCTGGGTACTCTTAAGGCGTCACTGACAGAATTTGCGGTCAACCAAAGTTGTTTCAAAAACAAAGTTAGTATTGTTCCAGAACGGGCTCCAATGCTCTTACAGCATGTATATGCTCAACTCCACAGTGAGAAAAGCTAGAGGTTAGGCTCCCCTTAATCTATGCAAAGGATGTAAATAAAAACATTGAAATTGATCTACAACTGGCTAAATATATATGCACATCTCTTTTATGATTTGAGTTTCTATATTTTTGCCCAAGTATTTCTTGTTGAGAAGCTTTTGAGATGTGATTAAAGGACACGAAGATCATAGCAATTTAACAACACAAGTCTATTTTTGTATGTCAACCCTGATATGTATATGTATTTATGATTAGATGAAATTATATTGTCCATGAATACACCCAAACCATGATGCTCAATTATATGCTATTAGTCACAGAATTATGTATTCAAACTTAATATTTTGAAGATTTAATCTTGACACCGGCAAGTTTTTGTAATGTGAGTTCATTCTCTTTAAGCATTTTATCTAATAATTTGCTAAAGTTATATTATGTCTTGGATTATTTTAACAACGTACCTTACAAAGAGCCTGTGTTCAGAAGATGAAAATATTACGACTGTAGAGACGGCATCATTTGCATCAGTTTAGTTTTATATATAGAATTATCTAGTGGAGTATACAGCATGGGGATCAAAACGTCTTGTTCTGAAATGCTAGCAACATACATGTATCATGTATACTGATAAAATGCTTGAGTATTCCAAGCTGGTTATGGTGTTATGTGTCATACGGTCAACAGACATTTAAAGACATTTGGACACTGAGCTTTTAGCAACTTGGTCTCAAACTATGTTAAAAAAATATATATTCTCATGAATGATATACTTACGACTTATGGGACCATAGAGAAGTATGGCGTTGACTATGAATGCGTATATTCATGGAATTTGATATTTGTTAAGATTCTTTATTCAATGAACTTGCAGCTCAGTTGCCAGAGGACACTGTATTGTATTTTCTATGTGTGTTTCTTGATCTCCATGAACTGTGGCCAACCACTCGATATAAGTGGCATTATAAGATATGGATGTAAATAAATAAAAAGGGATGTCATAAGCATGACCTTTCCATATTGTGTGGTCTTTATGCAATTTGTTTTCAACTTGTTACGCTTGATTCAATATGGTCTTTTACCTCTGCAACACAATGCATTAGTTCAGAAAATCTGAAAAATGTTGCTACAGTAACTTTATCTGGAAATGTCCATTGCCAAGCTTATCATTCATGCTTTTAAAAAGAACCTTGAAATCAGAGTTATTTTGTCAGGAAAAGGGGAAGCTGAAAGCTCTGAAACCAGATGTGTTGGATATTAAATGGGTTTGAAATGAAAGGGTAAAAGAGGGATGCTCTTGAATAAGTGATTTTGGGAATTACAACCAGTTCAAATCAGTCTGTGTGCAGCACTGTGAAGGAGGAAATGACAGCTTAGTTTGAGATGGCGGTTGGGGATTAATTAAAGCCTACTGAACGTAGCCATTTATACCCAGTAAGCCACAAAAATGTTGGCTCAATTCAGAAGTTTTTTACAGAAATATGTTCTTCTCATGATCCTCAGGGAACCTATAGACTCAATATCAATGTTAGACTTTATAGAGTAAAGACAGTGCTGTTGTTTTGTTGTGAATATGTAATATATCTAATTAGTCATGTTTATTGTTTTATCACCAAATACTATTAAGATTAGCATCTACACCTAAAACTTCTTCAGACTGAGATGAATCTCAATTTGTATAGGCCTATAATACTTCGCCTAACATTTATACTTCGTACTATTTATGCTTGGTATAAACAGAAATAGTAACTCCACACGCACTTAGCTACTGGGATGGGTGGCTCAGTCCTGGTCTTGCTAATCCTACCAGCAGGTGGCAGTATTTGCACACAGAACATGTGAGGGGGTGCTATGGAGTAGGCCTAGTGTGGGGTACAGAGGGAGAGCTATGGAGTAGGCCTAGTGTGGGGAACAGAGATATAAGGAGTTGTGTGTGTAAATCTACTCTTCATATGAAGAGATGTAAACTCTACATATGAACTCTTCATATGTAAATATGTAAATCTAAACTCTTCATATGAAGAGTTTGGTTCCAAAACGCTAATCCATTTGTGAAAACATTAATAAGTCATGTTATTTAAGTGTGTATTTCAGGTAATATCAATAAAATTGCAGTTCTGTTGTTTTGATTGAGTAGATAAATCAAATAATACCCAATTACATTTCCACTGAAATTACTTGGAAAACAAAATTAAAATAAATGATTTATGAAAATTCATTAAAATTGAGGTTATAGCATTTTGGAACCAAACTCTTCATATACACCCCTGGCAAATATTGATTTAATGATTTAATTTTCTCTTCATCAAGATGTTTGTTCTGACTGAAAATGACACTGTCACATGCCAAAAGGTTGTAAGACAATGTGGGAGAAATATGGAATAAAAAAAGAAGCATTTTCATCTTTTTTAACTTTTTTATGAAAAATGGTATGGTGACCTTCTCAAAGTAAACGGTAACACTAAAACAAGGGATTCCATTAAGATGATCAGGCAGTGTGCCGAGAGACCTACCCCAATAGACGTCATTGGACCATTAAACCACACAATGATCCAAAATATACAGCCAAACAAGGCAAGAAATGGATAGCAGAGAACAATATCAACATTTTAGAGTGGCCCAGCCAACCTTAATCTGTCAAAAAAGTGAGCACATGGGCCAGAGTGATGGCAGAGAATCGTTCCTGCCTCAAAACCCAGATTGCTGCTAAAAAGGTGCAGTCTAGAATCATGGTGGAGACATGGAGAGGCTCGGTAGGTATTATAAGAACCATTTTGAGAGCTGTTTCTACTGATTATTTAAAAAGGGTGAAAATGAATAATTTTGTTCATTCCATTTTTCATAAAAATGTTTAAAAAGATAAAAATGCTTCTTTTTTTATTCCAAGATTCTACCACATTGTCTTACAACCTTTAGTCATGTGACTGTGTCATTTTCAGTCAGAACAAACATCTTTGTTAACAGAAAATCAACATTAAATCAATATTTGCCAGGGGTATGAATAATTGTATTCTTAACTGTACACACACACACACACACACACACACACACACACACACACATATATATATATACATATATTTTACATACATACATACATACATAAAATACATTCAAGAATGCTCTCCCAGTCTTTGTCTCTCTCTTTACTCTCTCCTTCTCTCCTTCTCTCTCTCTCTCTCCCTCACTCAGGCAGGTGGTGAAAGTGAAGAATTCCCGGGGAGGGCCGAACGGAAGCCCAGGGCCAGGTGTGTGGTTGTAGGACACAGAGTCTCCTCGTGGTCCTCCCTCTTATTTAGCCTGGCCTGAACATCCGGAGAAAAGAGACAGGGGAAACTCCAGAAAGCCCCAGACAAAGCCGCTAAGCACCGTGGAATGTGGCAGATGAGGGGAGTCTGAGCTTCTCAAATCCTGCTGACTCCAGGATACTCCAAGACTAATAAATGGTTGCCCAATAGGCTATATTATGGTGTATGCTATTTTAAATCGCAAAATCTGTTGTTCATTTTTTTAAATTCTATTCTGACTACAAATTCAACTATACTGAAATATTTGAATTTCTATCATTACCTGCCCCTTGCTGAGGCTGTGGGCGATGGAGTCTGGAGCCCCTGATATAGAGGCGCATCAAGCTCCATGAACTGGCTTTGTCCATTAGCAACTGTGCAGTGAGAATATTGCCATTTCATGGCACAAAGCAGGGAGCAATCAAGCGTCAATGGTTTGAATAATGAGGGCATGTGACAATTACGTCAATCAGCTGATCACAATGTTTGGACCCCTATGTTAATAAAGTTTGCGTGGAGCTCATGTGGATTCTTCTACAATGGAGCGCATTTCCAATCATGAATGAATTGTTTGCATGAAATTAAATAATAAAAGTGTTGTGGAAAAGGACATGCTCTGAGGGAAGTCATTTCTACATGGAAGTTGGGTGTCTGAATGTGAACACACCCCTGCATTCCACTGACCCACTTCAAATGTTGTTCAATCTTTATGTCTTGAAATTGAATGAAGTTATTGAAATAACTTTAGGCAGAGACACAGCACTCAAAAAATCCTCCATAGAAATGCATGGGGCTAGTTTGTAACACCAATATGGCCGTTGTCTACACATATCCCACCCCTTCCTCAGCAAAACGTCGACATGTAAATACATTGAGCCAATCATGTGGTGTGATGTGAATACATTGAGCCAATCATATGGTGTGTTGTGAAGACATCTTCTCAATCATGTGTTGTGAACTCTGCTGGAGCAAGATTGGTGTCGTGAAGCCTTGCGCATTTCTGCCGAATAGGATGCCCGACGAGTACCCAAAAAGCGTTGCTATATGGCCGCCGAGTGGAGGGACTTGCCTAAAAGGACTTTGCTTTAGGCCATACATGTTAGAAGCCACATTGGCCAACAATACAATTTAGGCTCCTACTGTTAATAGAGGGATTTATGGTGAAGGATATCCTCACGGTTGTGAATAATCGATACGGCTGATTCCATTTTCCATTAATTCTTGATATGGCAGCATTACTCTTAACTTCTGTTCCCAAATTCCTGAAAGGATCATAGCATCTTTTACAACCCTTGCTTCTGGCATGACACCCCCATTCCACTGCATGAGCAGCTCTATATGTGTACAGCGTTTCCATGGAGATCCTGATTCTCATGGCGACAGCCTTTCTGGCATTCGCCTAACAAAAAGCTACAGTTCCCCTGGTGCCATTGGTGTCTGGCTAGATAATGGGATTGAAATGAGGTCCTGTATCATTCCTCCTTCCTGGGGCAGTGGGGACACTGGTGTATATGGAATGGCCTCCACTCCACTCCATGCACCCCCCCCCCCCCCCACACACACACACACACACACTACCCACCTCCTTGTGTATGCGCTGCAGAGGACGTTAGTGGACGCTAATTGGGTTTGACTGTTGCACATTCACCCACAGCAGGCTTTGTCTTGTCTCCTGAACAGTTCTGCAGGTTCACCCAAGGTCTTGCCAAAGGACTATGCCAAAGGCTGCGCCACTGTAGTGTCAAGAGTAATGTTGCACAGCTGTGTCATGGCCATTAGCGCGGACAGAGCCTCACCCTATTCACAAGCTTTAATTGGGAGAGCAGAAAATATCCCTCTCTGCTTAATTTGGATAATTGCATAATGCCAAGCTTTGTTTGTGTTTATTCTCCGCCGCCCAACACCCAGTTCCTGGTCCAGGTCATTTTGGAGCTCACTCTCTCTGTGTGTGTGTGTGTGTGTGTGTGTGTGTGTGTGTGTGTGTGTGTGTTTGCGTGTGTGTGTGTGCTTATTTTCACCATCAACTTTCAGTGTTTTCAGTGTTTTCACTGACCTGTTGTTCATGTCTGTCTGTTTAACGGTCTGTAGGTTGGAAGTGGACATCCATCTTGTGGTGGTGGGAATGCTTTGGAAATACAACCTGTGGCTGGGATTGGTAATGCAGTGAGAATGGAAATGATACATTTGCTGATACACATGCTGATGTCTTGAGCAACACATCTCTCATTGTCCAATGTGCATTTCATCTCCATTCAATACTTACATTCCAGTCTACCCCACAATAACTCCTCATACTAAAATACCATAGATTAAAACAGCAAACTCATGTGAACCCCAGTTAAAGTTTTGGAGGAAAAAAAGGAATGTATGTTACATGAAAGTATTTGAAGATTCAATTCTTGGTATGGCAGCAATGTGTGCACAAGACAACAGGTCCTGGGAGCCCATGGCCTCGAAAAGGTATGTTGATTTGACGTTGAGAAAGAGGTCCTTCATTCCTTACATTCTCTCGATAACATATACATTCAAGGTCTTGAAATGATGAGACTGGACCCACATGAACAGCATACAGTATGTAGGCCAGAGAGAATGACGTTCATCAGAACTAGAGACACCACATGCTATTGAACACAAAGTTACTGTATTCTTCAAAGCTATACTAAGCTATCACTCACTTTTTTCCACTCTGCTGGAACCCTGATTGTACAGTTGTGGGACACAGACACAGAGTGTGTGTGTGTGTGTGTGTGTGTGTGTCTGTGTTTGTTTATGTATGTATGTATGTATGTATGTGTGTGTGTGTGTGTGTGTGTGTGTGTGTGTGTGTGTGTGTGTGTGTGTGTGTGTGTGTAGTGTGTGTGTGTGTGTTGGGGGTCTGCCCCACTCTGAATGAGCCCCATTCACTCACAGTCCTGTTGCGCTCCTCAGCCAGCACTGCGATGCCAGGGCTCTCTGCTCACTCCACACATCAACACGCCATACAGTCTGGCCTGCTGTGGACGTCTAGTGGGAAACATTAATCACTCTAATCACAGGAAGACAGCACAGCAGTGGGACCACAGTGATGAAAGACCAGCACTATGGGGTTAGTAGTGGATGGATGAGGGGTCTTGGGCTGTCCATCCATCCAAGGAACTGATTTGATGTCCTTCATATTTTTACACAGAGTACAGGGCCACCATAACTCTGTCCTCCTACATTATCCTCCAGATCCGGAGACGCATGCAGACGCTATGATTTGAGGGACGAGTGTCTACAGTCGCCAGACTCCTCTTGTTTTGTTGTTTTAATGCAAGTGTAGTAAAGTGTTCACTTGTAAACAGCTTGATTGTTTGTCAAGCAGTTATTGCAGTTTCGCAGATGCAGCATACATCCTCATGTAGACAGGTCTCTCTGTGGCTCTTCAGTCCTTTCTGCTGCCTGCTCTTGCTCTCACCCTCTTAGATGCTTCTTTGCACTCTGCCCTACTAGGCACAGTGTCGCCCAACCCTCTAAATGAACATGGTGTTCCTTGGTGCCGCGGGGCAAGTCTCCGGTCCAAGAGCAGACGGGCTGGGCAGGATGGCGTCGGCACCTCCTCCCCCACCACATCTTTGGATGACATCCTCCTCACAGGACTAACAGCAGCAGTGGGAGTGCTTAGCCAAGCTCTCTCTGATCTCCTCAGACTCAATCTCCACTCCAAGCTGGACTGGACTGCAGTTCAGTAGAGCCCGTCCAGTGGTGATCCACCACCACTCTCAGCTGAAGGCAGTCACCTAAACAGCTCTGCTTCTCCCAAAAAACTGGACTGCCACTGACGCGTAAATAAACAAAACACAGAGCCCACATGCAGCCTCAGGCCACTGACACATGAAGACATTTTCAGTCAGACACCTATGATTTTAGCCCAGGTCTACCCCGACAAACTTGCTAGCATATTTTAATTTCCTCTGCAGGTCCATCTGGAAAAGATCCTGTTGACGCCGGTTTCTGAACTTCCTGATTTACCACATCTAGCGAAGTAACCAGCGGTGAAATTAAACTTAAATTGGTGCATTAAACACTTACTAAATCGTTTAAGAAGAACAACAAACACATCGTAAATGAAGGTTTGAAATGCGGTTGTTTACACAGTTCCAAGGGAAATACACGATCCTGGGTTTTTGATGATTCAGAAATGCTCGTCCTTTCCAGGCCTGCAGAAAACTGCATTAAACTTACCAAATCGTTTAAAAACGGCATTAAAATCTTACCAAATCGTTTAAAAAGTGCAACAAACTCTTACCAAATCGTTTAAAAACTGCATTAAACTCTTACCAAATCGTTTAAAAAGTGCAACAAACACATCTTTCTCGTAAAGTAAGGTTTTAATTGCTGTTGTCTACACCAGGGGTCCCCAACCTTTTATGGACCAGTTTGATTCCCATTTTTTTTTTCACGGACTTGTGGGGGGGCGGGGGGGTTCGGGGGTTCCATGTTCCGTGTTGTGCATGCATTACTTGAAAAGAACTAGCTCCAGTTATGTATGAACAGTGAAGGTAACGAACTCTTAAAAATGTGAAAAACGTGAACTTGAAGAAGTGAAAATTGAACAATATGAACTATGAATATTGAACAACTTGAAGCTACATCTATCATGTGTGAACATGCTTAACAAAATATGGTAACAAAACATGGGAACTAAACGTGCATTACGAATATAATCAGTGGGAGCCCTGTGCTTGTTTCCCTGCAACAATAAGGTTCCATCTGGGGGTGATGGAAGACAGTGACACCCTCAGTGTGTTTGAAATGTCCAGTCGATTGCGCAATTTGGTCTTAGTTGCAGTCATTGCCGAAAACCTGGCCTAGATACATGGTGGGAAATGGTAGCAACGTTTTCAGCGCTTTTACGGCTATATCGGGATATTCTGCTTTGGTTTTCATCCAAAAACCCGCCAGAGAGGTTTCCTCATAGCCTACACACTCTTTAGACCACCGTCATTTGCAATTTCGATCAACTGCTCTTCCTCCTTCCCTGACAATTTAGGACTATTCGAGATATTGACAAATGGGTTACGGACCCACTCATTGGTTTGCCGTGGATCTTTGGAGGATTTGGAGGAAGTAACGACTTTATCTGCCAGTTTAAAGACAGTCATCATTCTCCCCTGCAGTGACAGGTTGAGGTCATTAAGCAACCCGATATGTCACACAGGTAAGCGAGTTTTGACAACCAGCCCTCATCACTAAAATATGCAGCTAACGGTGACTTTTTCTGTAAGAAATCTCTGCTGCGGCTCTCGCAACTCAAACACTCTGGCCAGTGACCTGCAACCAACCAACTTGGATAGCGTACCACGGTGACCCATTCACCCTCTCTAACAACTGTGCCTCAATATCCTCTGACATATCATCAATTCGTCTATGGACAGTGCTTGCAGAAAGCGGTACCTGAGCTATTTTTTAGCTGCAGCCTCCCCAAGGAGTTCATTGCACATGCCTTTAGCAGCAGGCAGAATGAACTCTTCCCCAATAGTAAAGGGCTTCTTAGATTTAGCAATCCGACTAGCCACTATGAGGCTTTTGGCGCAGCCGCGTTCACCCGATGTGGTTGCTTCCACGACTATTTTTTGTCCTTCTTGCTTTCGGCGTTTCTTGCGCTCAAAGAACTCAAGGGGTTTGTCTTTAAGTGTAGGATGCTTGGACTCTAGATGTCGAATTAGCTTTGATGGTTTCATTGCTTCGTTTGACAACTTATCGCCAAATACCACACATAAAGGACTTGGTGCATGCGAGTCACCGTTCTCTGTGAAACCATATTTTAAATATAACTCGTCATATTTCGTATTAAATGACCCCTTCTTTTTCTTTGAGGTATCTGGCTCACGATCGTCAGTGGGTATTATTGCGAATGTGACATTATTGCTATCATGTCGCGTGCTGTATGAAATTACCACACTGGCTCAGAGGCAAAACGTAACCTTTACTAGTAGGCAGGTAAAGTAGCCACTGATTACAGCTTCATCAGTAGACCCGAACTCTAGTTCAACTTAATAGAACCACCCACGACAACCCCTAGTCCAATGTGATTGGCTGTCAGAACATGACACAGGTATGGGCTTTCCAGCCCCATATACTACATCCCCCCTCTTAGCTAAACAGTAGCACACAAATGCATTCCATGTAGTATTCCCATCTTCAAGAGTAAACATTAAAAAAACATTATTTAACACAGTGATTGCATTTAACTCAAAACATCATACAGCTGACAGCCTCACTGTATATTACTCAGTCAAGCTGTACTAAAGAATGTAATCCTGTAGTCGAGTTAGCAGTTTCAGGTTTCTTCCTGCTCTGGTTGTCTGGCCTGTATCAGTCTCTGTGTCAGGCCTTTGTCCTGGCACATTATGTGTCCCATTCTGCCCTTGCTCACTCTCATGGTCGGACTCAGAGTCTGGGCCCACGGTTTCATCACTGTCTCCACGCACAGCAACTCTGTCAGGCCTGAGATGCCTGCGGTTTCTTCTGTATCCTGCACCTGTTGGTGTGATGATGTCATAGGACCTCGGCTCCTCCCTGATTCTCTCTACTGTTGCTGGCTGCCATCCTTTTGTTGTCTTCATGCACACTCTCTCACCCTCCTCAAAGGGAGGAAGCGGCGCCGCCACCTTGTCATAGCTGTGCTTTTGGCGAAGCTGCTGTTGTCTGAGACTTTCTCAGGTATTGCATGTGCCAGGGCAGCCTTGCTGGCAGGGAGATCGGAACGAAGAACACGCCCCATCAACAGTTGAGCTGGTGAGTATTTCAGTCCCGTGACTGGCGTGTTTCTGAAATGCAGGAGAGCCCTGTGAGGGTCAATACCCGTCTGTGTCGTGGCTTTCAACATGTTCTTCACTGACTGAATGGTCCTCTCAGCCAAGCCATTTGACTGTGGGTAGGCTGGGCTAGAATGCGTTATCTTGAAACCCCATTTCTTTGCCAACTGGGCCATCTCAGCACTGGCAAAGGGTACATGATCTGCAATCAACTCAGTGGGTATACCATGCCTAGCAAAAACACCCTTGAACTTGGCTATGACAGTACCTGATGTCTTGTCGGACAGCTTCAGGACCTCAGGATACTTGGAGAAGTAATCCACTATGAGTAAGAAGGAGCGTCCTTGAAATTCAAAAATGTCAGCCGCTAGCCGCTACCTTTGCCCATGGTGTATCAGGCACTGTGTGAGGAAGGAGGGGCTCCTTCTGGTTGTCAGGTAGCTTCTCTTGGCATGAGGGGCATGATTGAACCATCATTCTGACATCTTCTGTGAGACCAGGCCAATACATTACACCTCTGGCGTGCGCCAAGGAGCGCTGGATGCCCTGATGTGCAGTGTGCAGCCGCCTCAGCATCTCAGCCCTGAGGCCTCTGGGGATTATTATACAGAGGTTGACCATTAGCAAGCCATCTGCAATGTAGATGTCATTCTTCGCATGCCAATATGGCTTTGCCTCTAGTGGAAGGCACTTCTTCCTCTCTGGCCACCCTCGCTTGTGAAGACTCACCAATGTCTGCATCTCGCTGTCTGTCTCCGTCACTGCTCTCAGTGGCTCCAGGAGAGACCCATCCAGCTGAGTCATTGCACTGATGTCATATACAACCCTTTCGTCCCCCAGCTCACAGTCTTCCGGCCCGGCATTTGGTGGGAAAGCTCTGGAGAGTGTGTCAGCTACCGCCATGTCCTTGCCTGGGGTATAGGTGATGTTAATGTCATACTTCTGTATCTGGAGAAGCATTCTTTGGAGGCGGGCAGGTGCCTTGCCAATGGGCTTGGTGACTATAGCCTCCAAAGGTTATGATCAGACTGGACTTTGACTGTGACGCCATAAACATATTGGTGAAATGTTTTCAGTGCGAACACTATGGCCAGGAGCTCTTTTTTAATTTGAGCATAGTTCTGCTCAGCTGTAGAGAGGGCTCTGGATGCAAAAGCTACAGGACGCTTGCCCTGCACTAGTACTGCTCCCAGGCCATCTTTGGACGAGTCAGCTTGTATTTCAACTTCCTCTTGTGGGTTGAAAAACTTTAACAGTGGGGTGTTGGTGATGGCTGCCTTCAGCCTGTTAAGTGCGGCTTGGTGCTCTGGCTGCCATTGCCACATCATGTCTTTTTTTAGCAACATTCTAAGAAGAGTGGCTTCGTGTGGGATATACTAGGCAAGATATCGAGTCATACCCAACAACCTCTGTAGGCCCTTCTTGTCTCCAGGTGGAGGCATTGCTGCGATTGCTGCCACTTTGGCGCTATCTGGTCTGACTCCCTCTGCGCTGATGATGTGCCCCATGTATTTGACATCACTCACCATGTACTGGATCTTGTCAGCATTGAATTTCACGTTCAGCTTGACGGCTCTGTCCATCACCTGCTGTAGGATCTCGTCATGTTCTTCCTTGGTGGCTGCTGCTATGATCATGTCATCAGCAATGACGTGGACTCCAGCAATATCACCAAAGCTGTCTGTATTGGTTTGCTGAAACACCTCACTTGCACTTTTAATTCCAAATGGCAGGCGCATAAACTGGTACCGCCCCCAGGGGTGTTGAACGTGCACAAGTCAGCTGACTCATCATCAAGCTTTATTTGCCAATACCCATCCTTTTCATCAAGAATTGTGAACACAGTCTTTCCTGCTAACTTGCATTGTACATCCTCGTGTGTGGGTATGGAGTAGTGTTGGCGAAGCACTGCTTTGTTGAGGTCCCTCGGGTCCAAACACACCCGTAGGGTACCATTTTTCTTTTCAGTTATAACAAGGCTGCTCACCCATGGTGTTGGCTTTGTTACCTTGCGACACACACCTCTCTGTTCTTGAATGTCCGGTGTGTCTTTCAGCCTATCCAGAACAGCAAATGGGATTTTCCTGCACCCATGGACAACAGGGGGCACCTTCGGATCGACATGGATGTGGTGTATGCCTGGAAATTCACCTAGTCCCTGGAACACTTTTGGATAGCGCTGGAGCAGCTCCTCTTTGGTCCAAGGTGGATTTCGCTGTGTTAATGTCTCCACTTTTCTGACGAGATCTAGACTCACACAAGCAGCTCTGCCAAGCAGTGGTGTGTCAGATGTATCCGTCACATAAAAGTGTAGGAGGGCCTGCTTGTGTTGGGACTTCACATGCAACGTGCGTATACCCTTGGGCTTGATGCGGGTGCCGCCATAGGCTACAAGCACAGTGTCTATCTTCTTCATGTTATATTGCTTGGGCATTGTATTTGCTATTGTTTGTGGCAGCACGTTGGCTTCAGCCCTGTGTCAAGCTTGAAGTTGACCGTTCACCTCCCCCGATCACGGAGCGCTGTGTGCCACCCACTGTCTTTAGAACGAGCCTGTGCTTGTGTGACAGCACCAATGAACAGTGCATCCACACCCATGCTTTCTGTATCAATGGGTGCAACATCAGGTGCTGACCGGCATACGGCTGCAAAATGGTTTCTCTTGCCGCATTTCCTACATTCCACATTGAATGCGGGACAGTTCCTGGGCTTGTGCATTCTGCCACATCTGTCGCATGTCTTCTCCTGCTGTTCACTGGTCTGGCGCTCGCGCAATTTCGGTGCCTGCCGTTGGCGCCCATGTTTTTCTATTGCAAGCACATCTTGCTCTGTGCTACCACTAGCCGCCATGACTTTGGCCTGAGCCTGAGTAACTTCTTTGGCGCGGCATATGTCCATGGTTTTGGTTAGAGATAAGTCTAAGACAGTCAAGAGTTTCTCCCTGAGACGTGCATCCGAAATACTGAACACAATTTTGTCTCTAAGCATTAAATCCTCAGTCTCTTTGAATTAACAAGTGCGTGCTCTCTGCCTCAATTCCGTGACAAACTTGTCAATACCCGTATGTTCATGAAACTGATGTGCCCAGAATTGATGCCTTTCAAAAACAGTATTCTGTCGTGGTGCACAGTAATTTTCAAAAGCTTTTATTACCTCTTCCATTGTTTTGTTGTCGGTATCTTCGTAGGTAATTTCCAGTGTGTTGTAAATCTCCAACGCATCCTCACCAATGCAGTGTAGCAGCACGGCTATTTTCCGACCCTCTGCTTTCTCATTAAGTCCACTAGCCAAGAGATAGAGGCGCAATCTTTGCTCCCATTTTCGCCAATTTTCTGCAAAGTTTCCCGTCAGGGACAACGGTGACGGCGGAGTGAATGATTGCATCGTTTCAAAGTTCCGAGTTTCCACGTACTCACTGCGGCGTTAGCGCGTGCTAGCAACGATGGTTGTAGACTAGCTATCCAAGCAAGCTATCCACAGGCAATTCATCCACACGCCAGGCGAAGATGTACAGCGGTTCACTTCTTCTGACACCATATCATGTGTGCTGTACGCGTGCTGTATGAAATTACCACACTGGCTCAGAGGCAAAACATAACCTTTACTAGTAGGCAGGTAAAGTAGCCACTGATTACAGCTTCATCAGTAGACCCGAACTCTAGTTCAATTTAATAGCACCACCCACGACAACCCCTAGTCCAATGTGATTGGCTGTCAGAACATGACACAGGTACATGTATGGGCTTTCCAGCCCCATATACTACAATTGCGAATTAAATTGAGTTTATTTAGTTTGCATGCATTTTTTTTTAAACTCTTGTCGTAGGCTACGGCCCGGTTAGGAATGTCCCGCGGCCCGGTACCGCTGGTTGGGGACCGCTGGTCTACACAGTTCCAAAGAAAATACGTCACTGTTTTTTTTGGAAATGGTCGTCAATGGGATCCTTTCCAGACAGACCTACAGAGCAAATTTAAATTTGTCTGAGTTCACCCAGGCTTCAATGATTTAGTATGGACCAGCTCAGTGTCTGTGTAAAGCCTGTGTGTGTGCTTTTGGTGTGTTTACAGGTAACTGGGAAGTGGGATGAGTCCTAACATGATGTTAGCTTTCTGGCTAGCTAGCCTACAAACACTACCAATGTTGTCAGCTTGCTGTGGTCAAGTGAACGCTCTCAACACATTGCACTCTGGCAAATGACTGGCACATGGTGTGTAATGTACTGTAATATAATATAATATAAGATGAGCCTTTATTGTCTCTGGATGGAGAAATTTGTTTTGGGTAGTTGAGCAACAGAGACTACATTGGATGCACTTACTAAGTAGAGTCTAGATTTACACATATTCACACTTACACAAACAACCATGTAAACATAAAAGCTATGACCCTCCAACCCCAAACCAACCACCCCACCCCCTATCGTAGTCCATACATCCCCTCATGCCTTTAGATATCATGCATGCACCAGTGGCGGAACAAGTCAGTGCCGGGCCGGGGGCGGGGCACATGACCGGGCCCTTTATTAAACTCATCATAACATCATTTTACAACATAGGCTACAAATGCCCGCAACAGCTTGTCTTACAAGCGTCAGTTTTAATGAGGAGAACAACTATGTAATTTTAAAGTCCATCAAACGTACATGAAGTGTAACCAAGAGAACAACAACAAAAACATTAGGCTACATGACCCCTAATAATAAAACAACAATAATACGCAGCACTATTTGAAGGGCATATGACGAGCCTTGCGCTCCGCGAACTCGTCCACAATGCTCTGTGTATGTCCATTTTTTTTGCTCTCTCATTCTCTATGGACAACAAGTCCACTCAGTCTCTCCTGTCCCACTGTGCTCCTCAAGTGGTTTTTAATGATCTTTAACTTGGAGAATGAGCGCTCAGAGGTTGCAACGGTGACGGGAAGAGTCAAAAATAAAATTAGGGCGGTGCAAATCTCACTGAATGTAGAAGTTACTGCTGGGTGGTGCATTGCGATGGGGTGGCTTCGGGGGCTCAAGCCCCGAATCTCTTTTTAAAAGCCCCGAATCTTTTTGGGGGCCAAGCAGCGAAGCTGGGAGGCAACCATTGTGTTTCTCTTTGTTCTTCTTCTTCTTATTCCGCCATGGATGTCTATGGCAGCCCATAGAACCGTCTGGTCAAAAGTTGTGAAATTTGGCACACTGATTGGGGACAGTCCAATAATTAATGTCACCAAGTTTCATGCGGGCATCTCAAGCGCTCTAGCGCCACCAACAGGCCAAAGTTGGATGTGCGTTCACGCACGTAACTTTTGACCCGTATGCCCGATTGTCAAAAATGAGGTATTGTTGGAATGCTTGGACTAAGCCGAGTTCAATGACGTCATTTTCCGCCATGATGGATTTTCCACCATTTTGGATTGCATCAAAAACACTTAAAATGTATCAGGGGTCACATATTTTCTCTGATTCCCACCAAATTTGACACAGATCATCTTCAGACCATGCCTCATTCGGCTCGTGCTTTTCGTCTTCGGAACTATTACCGTTCTCCCATAACAGCCAATCGAAATTTGCGGCGAAGCCGCCAAACAGGAAGTGAGCTCATATCTCAGTAACCCTTGCGGTTTTCAAAACCAAACTTGGTAGGTGGACTTATGACCCCATCAGGAGGACACTCGAGAAAGTTGGTGACCTTTGACCTCTAGGGGGCGCTGTAATTAAGAAACATGCGTTTTGGCCTGTAGCTGCTCTTGTGCTTAGAATTAAAACGAACTAGTGGTGTCTGGTAATACTGTTGAAGGTCCTTAGGCTGACCCAAGCCATCTTGTGATGTCATCGTAATTGATTCGGCCGCCATATTGGATTTAATCAAAAACACATACAAGGTTTTGCAAGTCACAAATTTCAGCGGATCCTCACCAAAATTGGCAGAGACCATCTTCGGACCATGCCTTATCAGTGCATTGCTTTCTGGAGCAATTGACAGAAGCATTCGGCTGTAACAGCCAATCGAAATTTGCGGCAAAGCCGCCAAACAGGAAGTGAGCTCATATCTCAGCAACCCTTGAAGGTATCAAAGCCAAACTGGGTGCATGGACTCAGGACCCAATCAGGGGGAAGCTCAAGAAATCTGGTGATCTTTGACCTCTAGGGGCGCTGTAATTAAGAAACATGCCTTTTGGCCTGTAGCTGCTCTTGTGCTTAAAATTAAGTGAGCTCATATCTCAGCAACCCTGCCATGTATCATAACCAAACTTACTACATGGATTCATGACCCCATTAGGAGGACGCTCAAAAACTTTGGTGACCTTTGACCTGTAGGGGGTGCTGCAATTAGCAATATTGTATTTTGATCTGTAATTGCTGATGTGTTTTATCAAACTTTTATTTTTTTTGGTGAAACTGATGACATGTTCCATCCAGTTCATTCTAATACGTGCGTGCAAGGGCTGGGCGGGGCAGGACGGGGTGGGACGGCCAGGGGTGATTAGGTGGGGGGCTGGCTGGCCTTACTCTTGCAATGTTGCACTGTTGGACTAATGTTGGACTACTTTTTGCACCTTCACCATGACACTCACTCTCTTGAGCACCTTGCCAGGCACACATAACTAAGGAATATGGTTGGACTACTGTTTGCACCTTCACCATGACACTCACTCCCTTTAACACCTCACCAGTCCCGGCCCTGTCACTACAAGCGTCTTATGCTTGATCACCCTCAAGCACATTGGACTTTCTTAATTTAACTTATATAGTGTATTTAGTATTTCGTTTTGTTAGTTTTCTTATCTGTCTTATCTTCTACTGTCTTTATTGTACAGTGGAGTTTAGTTATATGTTTATGGGCAGCCGTGGCCCACTGGTTAGCACTCTGGACTTGTAACTGGAGGGTTGCCGGTTCGAGCCCCGGCCAGTGGGCCACAGCTGAAGTGCCCTTGAGCAAGGCACCTAACCCCTCACTGCTCCCCGAGCGTCGCTGTGGTTGCAGGCAGCTCACTGCGCCGGGATTCGTGTGTGCTTCACCTCACTGTGTGCTGTGTTTCACTAATTCACGGATTGGGTTAAATGCAGAGACCAAATTTCCCTCACGGGATCAAAAGAGTATATATACTTATACTCCATACCATTTCTGCTGTAAGTGCATGTTGTGTGTTATGTCTGTATGCTACTGAGACCCTTGAATTTCCCCTTGAGGATCAATAAAGTATCTATCTATCTATCTCTATCTATCTATGTAAGTGTAAGTGTTCTCTCATTGACGCATGTAGGAGACAATATCGTTGCATACAGCAGAACATTTTATTCAATATTTTACACCTACTAAATCATCAAAGTAAATTTCAAAACTTTACAGCAACCGTGAGTCATAACTCGTCCTGACTGGGGCAACCTATAAGCCTAATACGTCCCACTCTGATGAAAATGATTGAAAAGAAACCGTTTGCATGATCTTAGCTCCTCCGGCCTTGTGCCGTGGGAGAGGCCCGTCCCACCTTACCCGGAGGTGGGGGAGGGGCGCCCTCGCACTGGGCCCCTGCGGGTCCCGGGCCGTGCCGCACCCCCCGCACCCCCTCAAGCTCCGCCCCTGGCATGCACGTGCACACACACACACACATATCCACCACCTCCACGCACACACCCATATATTGCGGCAGATATTTTACCACAGTAAACATTACACACTGCCCTGTGTCAGCTATTGCACAATTCCACAATATTCACACGTGTAGGTTATTACATTACATGTCGGTTTCCAGACTTGGTGTTTTCTGCACAAACCTTGTCATTTGGTATGCACGGTTAGTGTTCACTGACTTCTGCTAGTAGACTGGTTTGCATATCAGAATATACAGTATACAATCATTTGTAGTTAATGAGCAGGAGTGCACATGGACACAACACACTCCTGGGACCCTAATTGAAATGGTGGGCAAAGTGCAAAGTCTGTCTGAAAGCGTTCATGCATGAATGATAGCTATTGTGTGGCATGTGGGCGTATTTGAACTGACTTATCTATGGATTTTGCCTAGTTATCAAACTGATAGTTATCAAACTGCTGAAAAGCATTCATTTGAATTTATCTTTTACATTTCCTGTGTATATGTGTAAATATTACATTTTCAGTAAATAGTTAAAACGTACTTCTTGGATTTATGTCATTGGGTATTTTGATACTGATAGCCTATTGTTGATGGTTAGAACATTGTCAGTAGTTTAATTCAAAGTCATATTGATGCATGATATTTCATTTGTTATTGATTACCCTGGTAATATGTGTAGCTATTTAAAATGTTAAAATAGCGATGTAACTTCAAAGGGACCCATTCTTAGGGACCCTTGTGGTGTTGCATGTATGATATTCATATTGAAGTACAAGTGTGTAAATATTAGGGATGGGCAAAGCGAGGCTTTATGAAACACTGAAACGTTCGAAGCAATTGTGCCGAATTGTTCCAAAGCTTTGAAACAATTCCGACACCTCAGAGCTGTTTAGGGTGAAACAAATCTGTCAAATGCTTCGTATTGGAGATGTAGTCTTTAAAGTGCGTGGCTCGCTGTGTTACCTGTGTTCAGTCTTTGTCAAAAGCTAAGCAGCATGCCCTTGGTCAATTACTGGATGGAAGACCACATGAAGTCACAATAAAGATAATCTTATTGCTGCCACTATGTGTTCTCTAAATCACTTTCTTCTTATAAAACTCTCGATTTTTGACCGTTCTGAGAGTTTAGTTGAAATTGTGTGGTTAATGGTGAAGTAAGACCCTAGGAAAACATAAACAGATACGATCTGAAACAATACCTTACAAATCAAACGGGGATCGAACCACATTTGAGCAGCCTGGGCTACCGTGCAAAAAACACCCTCACTAACCACTACACCATCATGGTTATTGCTTAAGAGAAACCTACACTGTTAATTGAACGCGGGCACGCCTGCCGACACCGGTGAAATGCACCGAAGGTTCACTTAACTTTGGTCACATGACATGGGGATTTTGAACGATGTTTCGAAGCAGTGGTCACATGACATGGCTGTTTTGAACCACGTTTCGAAGCAGTGTTTCGAAACACTTGTGCTTCGAAGCCTCGACACTGATTCGAGACGTCGGTTTCGAAAGTCACACCCCTAGTAAATATGTATGTGTATTGTATGCATGCATGATTATGTCTCTATGGTCATTGATTTTATTCATGGTTGGTATTGTGGAGGACATCCAACATCCCTATTGTTGTTGAACCTGCCTAAAAGCCTCACTGTTTCATGAGTGCATATGGACTTCAGAGTGTGTTTGTTGTCAATAGGTGAGTCAATAGGTGCCCTGGCGTATTTGTTTGTTAATGCACGTGAAGCCAGAATGCACGTGAGCTGCATGCCCCAAACACAGTGCCGCTACATTTAGCCCATGTGCGTGCACGCTCATGCGCCTCACAATCCATCAGGCGGGTGCTGAGAGCTGCTCTTGGCATGTCTCGGTCGCGGACGGCCGTGGCTGTAATTAAAGCCTTGGGCTGGCTGCTTGCTCGCTCGCTCACTCTCGGGCCCCTGCCGGCCTGTGGTGCTGCGCCTCTCGCAGGGGCAGCCGCTCCAGGGGCCGCCGCACATCTCACGAAAGCAGGAGGGCCCACGCCCAGAGCCTCAGCCTTGCGAGCCGTCCACGCTGAAATACTGAGTCTTGTTACCTTTGGTGTGTGTGTGTGTGTGTGTGTGTGTGTGTGTGTTTATAGAATACAATTATTATCTTTTTTTTTATAAAACAGAGATATATTATCACAATAATATCCTTCTTTGATTTATTTACAAATAAAAAGACTGCAGTAATATGTCATGGAGCTGTATTTTATTTGTGTAACTATTCTAAGAATCACTTAATGCAAGTATCACTTTTTGAGACAAGAAACGTTCAGCTTGACAGAAGCCAAGTGGATTGGCTTCCGTGTAAAAGTCTGGGGCACGAGAAAGCAGAGAGAGGAAACCAATTTCAAACATTCTGACATTTTCCGTGTTAACTGCTTAGAATGGGGATGCTATTTATTTGTATAATTTAATGCTTGATGCCTTAGTAAACAGTAATCCTACTCTATTGTATACTGTAGGTCCCCATCACTGTGAGTCATGTCTGTGTATAAGTCCTGTTTATAACCTGACAGATCCCTGTTATTATCAAGTCAAATTCATTGTGATGATGATATACGGTCATGTGAAAGTCAGATAAACACAACTGTCATCCACACTAGCCACACGCGTTTCTCTATGTCAGTTTGTAGTCTGAATCTAAGAAAAATGTCACCCCGCTAGGACCTGGGGAGGCCACCACTGCCCCACCAGCACCGCAGACCGGGCACATCAGCATACTTCCTCAGGACAGACAGCCACACTGAGAGGAATGCACTGGACGGCAGAAACGGGATCCAAGACGCTCTTGGCCTGGAGGGCAGAGCACTGCAGGTCCTCATCAATCTCAGATCAGCAGAGCAGGCAAACATGTCAGTCACAGAAGAGGCACAGCAACTCTAGTTTGGCCAGGACAGTCTAGGCACCAGTGGGTCAGAATGTAGAGCGTTCAGTCTTCAGGCTTCAGTCAGTTAGCGTCCAGATTGGCTGCCACCATCTTTAAAATGGTAATAAGTAGGGCTGTCAATCGATTTAAAAAAAATAATCTAATTAATTACATACTCTTGTGATTAATTAATCTAAATGAATCGTATATATAATATTTGCTGTCAAAGTATTTTAAATATTTAAATTCAAATAAATCATTAAATAATCAGCATTAGTGACATTAAAGTTCAAAAACTCTTTTATTATTATTTTAATAATGGCCATAATAATCTATGATATGACCTAATATGCTGAGGAAATGAATTCAAAAGTTTTTTTTCATATACAAGGTATTTCAGGCCACAGATATAACCTAGGGGACACAATGAAAATAAATTAACACTCCCCTCAATGTCAACACTATTTCTTTGCATTGATGTGCGACTTTAGAGTTGATGAACTCCAGTGATATGCAAATTCCTTGCTGCAGACATTGCAGAGGACTTTATTTTAATCAACACCATCAGGCCGTTTTTTTAAAAGTAAATGTTCCAATCAATGATCTACAGTAGGCAGCACATTTTCTTCTCTCTCCTTCTTTTTACAGTCTAATGGTTACTGACTACAACGGCTCGGGATCAAAGGTCATACGGAATCGATTAATATGCGTTATTTTTTTTAATCAGTTATTTTTTCTCAAATGAATTGTAGCCCCATGGGAATTTAGGGTATTTCCTAAAACCACTATTTTTATTTTAGTTATTTTCTTGTAAAATGTACATTTCATGTTGTTAAGAATGTGTTAAAAAATTTAAATGTGTTTTTTACATGTATTAAATATTAAAAATTACGTTGGTTAAAAAGATTTTACATGTATTAAATATTAAAAATTACGTTGGTTAAAATTCACTTACCTGGAAGAAAGATCCAATCAGGAGTCGGGGTGAGAGGTCGCGAGGAAGCAGGAAGATGTACGTGGGGAGAACGAGAAGAAGAAAGGAGGAGAGAGGCATGAGTGAGAACTGCGCACTGCATGTTTGCTTTAGAAGTTGCTAAAATTCAGTTAAATGCTTATTGGTGTAAATGTGCTTGTAGACTGCACGGACAGTGAGTCTTAGAGAGACATTTTGCAGTAAGATTGCGTGCTTTGTGTGGAGAACTCGGATAGAGTTTTCGTCGAGGAGAAAACGGAAAGCTAGTCAGCTCGACTTAGCCAAGAGGAGTTTCAAAAGACTTTGCCAACGAGTAGCCTGCTCGGCCGCCCTGTGTGCACTGTTGGAACGAGCTCCGATCTCCGGGATCACCTGCTTTGCTTTGACGACTTCACTAGCCCGCCAGAACTGCGTGGCCACGGCGAGGACGACATTGACCAGCACTACGGTAGCAGTGTTGCCAACTATTTCGAATGAAAAGTAGCTAAAGCCAGCTCCAAAAGTCGCTAAATGTCACTAGATGACGTCACACGCTAATTTGCATATTAATTAGGTCAGCACGTCGAACCCCCAAAAAAAAAAAAAAACAGGTAATGGCCCTTCAATTCCCTTTTATTCCTGTTTGCTTTTCTCCTACTCATATAGGCAGCTTTAAGAGCCTATTTTAAATATAATTGATTTAATATACTTGTATATTTATTGATAGGCTACACTTTACTTTCTGTAGCCTATCATCTAGACTACACTAGCATCAGGTGGTCATTTCCAACCTATTCACTGCTGCATCTGCTTTGCACTGCTTGAAGTCTGATTATAATGTGACCACAGGATAGCCTACACGCAGTGTACCCTTACGGCAATGGCTATATTTTGGATATATTTAGGCTACATAATATAGGCTTAAATGTCACTCGGACAGAGCGATAGAATTTTTTTTCTTTTTTTTTTTACTCAGCCGACAGTCCTGCATCAACTTGCATTGACAACATTAAAGTTGTAGGCTAGCCTACTTCCTTTGTTCAATTGTTGAACGATGCTGGCAAGCGTGTCCCTGTTTCCCTGTTGTCATGTCATTGCCATAGACAGTAAAAGAAATGGACGAACAGACGCCGTCGTTTTCAATGGGAGGGCACTGAGTCAAATAGAACGATTTTTCAGTTGGTCCCCCCAGTACTGCGCCGACTCACACTTAATTTTGTGACGTTAGCCATCGAACTGAATCTTGTAACTCATATGATAGATACACAGAAATTCTTTTCACACTTCCTTCGCCTTCAAAGTCATCAAAGTTAAACATTTATTTATGTATTATCAGGGCTCTACAGTGCGCCCATTTCATTAAATGATGGCGTGCGAGTGCAAAAAAATATTTAGGCGCACTGGTGCGAATGACTTCTAACCATGTCAATGTTTGTCTACAAAATACACCGCAACATCAAGAAACATTACTGGTGCAAACCATAGAATCACGTTGCGAATGCAGCATAAAAACTACACCTCCCATCAACGTTAGCAGTTTCGCGTTGTGACTCGCTAGTAGTCGCTTCTATCAAATCCAAGAGCACACAGAAAAAGTGGAAAGTTAGACTAGCCAGCCAAGATGCAAAGATTGAAGAAATTAGTTCTTCTATCCACCGAATTCATCAGATATCGTAGGAACAGGATGAGATTCTGAGAATGCAGTGAGAGAAGGAAAGGTAACCTAACATGCCTTTCAGCCCAGTTGACGTATTGGCTGCAATATGCAAAATAGCTGTAGCGAACCGGCACAAAAATTAGCTTCCCGTAATACTCGCATTTTATTCAAAGGTAGAACGCTACTGACAATTCCAGGCTTCCACGCATGCTTGTTTGTTTACACCGAATACAAGCTGAAGTGCAAAACGAAAGTAGGCCTAACGTTTGCCTACTGCCCATATCAATGCAGATATTTCAAATAAAAACTAAAAGTATAAAACATATATCCTTGATTAGCCTATGTTGGGTTTTGTGGAATATGTATTATATTATTTTACATTAACAAAATGTAGGAAAATAAAGTAGGCACTTATCTTTAAAATCCTGTTTCCTGTAGCCTAAATGTTGTCAGTCATTCTTAATATTCGCAATTGGTGCACTGGCAAGTGTTAGCTGCAGTGTAATGTTAGATTATGTTTAAGTTAAGTACAGCGTACAGCGCCCAAATTTTTGTCTGTGCTCCTAAATTTTTTAACTTGGGCGCACAAGTGCTCCTGGAAAAAAATGTTAGTGTAGAGCCCTGATTATTATTAATATCATCCTCACCAAGTCGTGTTAATGTTGAAGCTACCACACATGATGATCTTCAAAAACAGTCATGCTAAAACAAAACAAAAAAGTTATAGCCTTGAAGCTAATCTTCTTTCCACTTTTCCGACCTACGGTCAATCCATCGAAAACCTCTGAAATGATTAGTGCCGTTTTTAAAAAAAAAAAAAATAGGTTTACTTTTTTTATTATTATTAGATTGCCTCTGTGTAATGCTTTACCTTAACATACGGTCGTGTATGCTAGGTTTTGCTTATGAGTTACCGTCATAGACAGTAAGGTGGACTGAGCTTCTTATCCAAACAATACGGTTATCTCCCTACGGCGCGAAAGAGAGCTTACGTCAAAGCTAGCTTCCCTCCAACCGAACAAGCTAACCATTCTTCTTACGGGTAACCAACGTTACGGACGAGGTAGTGGAGTCTGTCTGTTTTTTTGGAGTCTGGAGGCTTCTATGGGAGTTAGCAGAGAGGTGGTCCCTCCAGCCTACGTTGATTCTTCTACTTCCGGGAATTCGCCTGCCCCCTTGGTCATTGCTCTCGTCTCGTTGACTCTCTTGTTGTAATTTCAGCCGAAGTTGCTGTACCTTCCAATAAGCATTGTCTGAGCTTAGAACATCTACTTCCTTGTGATAAAATGGGCTGATACTATATAGGCCAGTCATTCCTTTTATAATCATGGGGCAACGCTTTGGGCTAATTCGCGATGTAATTCACTAACGAAACAGGCATGAGGGGGGAGATTTTCTGACGTTTCAACAACGAAACAGAGTTTGGCATTTTTGCGAGAAGATTTTTCTCACGCTTTAAGCTGCTGCTGCAGTCAACCTGGGCAAACCGAAGGATAACGCATAGAGAAAACAAAAGTCGCCAGACACACGAAAAAGTCGCCAGATTTTTTGTCAGTCGCTAGATATACTTTTCAGTCGCCAGAGACGGCCAAAAGTCGCTAAATCTAGCGACAAAGTCGCTAAATTGGCAACAGTGTACGGTAGTGAGTTTTCTTTTGTTTGATGCGCCTCCCCTCTGATTGGCCGTGGCCCAGTGCCTGTGTGTAAATTTGAAAATGCGTGTGCTGCAGAGAGAGAGGTCAGAGACCCGTCAGATAAACAGAGTGGATGTAGTTGCATTACAGTGTGGTCACATAGGCCGAGATAAATGTCCCCTCTGCCCACTGCCTTTCGGCGGCTGGCAGCAGCTAACCGATCAGACGAGCCCGAGATGATGATCAAGTTTATCGTTGCCTATGATAGGCCTAGTGAAACTTCCCTTCACCAAGTTCAGTCCGAAATAATTATTCACCAGAAAAATAGTTTGAACGTAAACCCGACGTACAGGAATGCCACTTGCGCCAAATTTATAGGAGTCATTGCAGATGAAAAGACGTCTTAAAATTGCGAAAAATGCATACAAGGCCTTCCCGAACGACAGAGATAGGCTACAGATATCGCCGAAAAGGAGTGCGTCATTGACCGCAGTTACATGCAGGGAGTAATCCGGTTTTCAACAGCAATATTCGTTTTGCGCGCGAGTTGTGTAAACTCATTCTGATGGCATCAATCAATTTAATCCGGTATTTGGCGCAAACCGAATATCGCTGCTACATTTAAAGCCCGAATATTCCCTGCATGTATAACTGTGGTCATTGCGTACGGTGAATTGAATGGACACATTTAGATCGAGCATGGCAAGTCATTGCAATAACCTATAATAATAGGCCTACCATTTCGTTACTGCATTAACCAATTATGTTCTTATTGAAAATTTAAAAATTCTAAAATTAAAAAGTAAATTGCATTGTGGGGCTGTCAAATGATTATTGCAATCATCATTGCAAAAGCACATAAAAATCCCCCAGGCTACTTGGAACATCTCTTTAAATTGTGCTCAAATACATTTCTATGGAAGATGCTAGCATGGCGAGGTGGTTTAGCCAAGGCCTAAAGATCATGAAGGATAGTATGTAAGACATTGAGCCATGAGATGTGCAGTTTGAAGTCTTAAAAGACATGCACTGTTAATTTACTCACTGTTATTTTTATTTAATTCATCTTGAGATGTTTTAAGTTTAAATTTCAGCTCAGTGAAGCACTTAAAGCACCAACACTTCATTAAGTTACTTTTCTTGTAGAATTGTAAATCATAAGTCATAGGACAACCTATATAGGACAGTAATTAAAGTAGTTAAATGCGATGTGTTTGAAAATTTGGGTGCACCTAACTTTTGTGCTGGTGCACCTAAGAAAAAAAGTTAGGCGCACCAGTGCAACCAGTGCAAAAAGTTAGTCTGGAGCCCTGGTGTCTCAAAGTATTGAAGTTTACTGAGAAGCTAAATACTGATACTTATTATAGGTTAACATATGTTTTAGCGGATAGCATTAGCCTCAGAATTTATTAGCTTCTTTAAGAAATAATAAAAAAAAAAAGTTGTAGAGAAAACCTAAAAGCCTAACAGAAAATGGAGCCTCAGAATCGCACTGTAGAACTAGTTAAAGGAGGGTGGCTCAGCAGAGTCTATTATTCGTGCGGTAGGTAATTTTTGACTAAGATGGGGACACCATCAGGTGAGAACAGCAGTTACCGTCGTCTGAGAGTGTTCTCAGGTACTTTGCCAACTCCAGTTGGAGAAGAGTCTCTTGAGCATTGGTTAGAGCATGCGCGTCTGATGGTTGAGGAGAGCGAGTGTTCTACTAAGGAGAAACAATGGCGGATCATGGAAAGTCTGAAAGGTCTTGCGTTAGCGGTTGTAAAGGCTGTGCGGACTGCTGATCCAGAGGTTAGCCCTGCTCTATGCTTAGAAGCCTTTGAGAGTGCTTTTGGGTCTGCTGAGACAGGTCAAGACCTGTATTTTGCCTTTAGGTTGCTACAGCAGCAGCCAAAGGAGAAGTTGTCTGACTTTCTTAGGCGTGTAGAGTTGTCGTTGACCAAGGTAGTTCACGCTGGGAGGTCTCCCCTACAGGCCGTGCTGACCCGTGCTTTCGAAAGTGGAGCAGCTTTTGAGAGGTGCTGTCCACTCCGATATGATGCTTGTCCAGCTCAAACTCCGGGAAAGGAAGGAAAACCCTCCATCATTCTTGGAACTGCTGAGTGAGATCAGAAGTGAAGAAGAATATGAGTCTTCTAGGATGAAGCTGAACACCTCTGTCCAGAGAGTTTACACAAACCCTGCTACAGACAGTAGACAGGATGATGTTGATCGTTTGAGAACAGAAATTAAAGAACTCAAGGTTGGCGATATGGGGTTTAAGCGACACCAGTTACCCCTACTTGGGATATGTCGTAGTGGAGATGGAATTTCCAGAGGTCACAGGTGCAAAGGAGACCCTTTCCGTTCTTGCTCTGATTTGCCCAAGTCCCAAAAGTCCTGAAAAGACCCCTGTGATCTTAGGCATAAATGCAAACCTGTTCCAGAGACTGTCCAAGCTCTGCCGAGAGACCACAGGGGTCTTGCCCATTGCCCAGACTCTTGGCATAAAGACAAAGAACGCCATCATTCACACCGACCAACCAACCACTGAGGGTGAAGAGGATGAAGTGGCATGTGTGAAGTGGATGGGTCCGGGCTTTCTAACCTTACCTCCTGGTGGTAAATGCTGCGCCATCTGTGAAGTAGAGTTGCAGAGGCCTCTGGGTAAAGACATGTTGATGGTTGAGGCATCACCCACTGCTCCATCTGGAGGAGGTAAGAGGTTGGGCTAAAACTATCCCTTGACAAGTGTCAATTTTGTCAACCCAGGGTTAAGTATGTGGGTCACATAGTGTCCGCTGATGGTGTTGCTACTGACCCTGAGAAGCTAGAGGCAGTCGCTAGGTGGCCTAGGCCCACAGATCTTAAATCGCTGCGGCCATTTCTAGGTTTCTGTGGGTATTACAGACGCTTTATAGCAAACTATTCTGCGATCGTTAGGCCCCTCACAGAGCTGACAAAGGGCTATGCACCCACCCACCATGTAAGGAAACAAGCCCCAGACAAGACCAAGACCTACTTTAAAGACTCAGAACCATTTAATGACCGATGGGATCAGTCCTGCAAAGACACATTCAATCGTATTATTCAGTGTCTGCTCAATGCACCTGTACTGGCATTTGCTGATGCCAATAAGCCATATGTTCTACACACAGACGCAAGTTTCAAAGGACTCGGTGCTGTACTCTATCAGGAACATCCAGAAGGGTTGAGACCCGTGGCGTTCGCCAGCAGAAAGTTGAGCTCTCCTGAACAGCGATACCCTGTACATCAGCTAGAGTTTCTTGCGCTGAAATGGGCTGTCGTTGATAAATTTCACGACTACCTCTATGGAGCGAAGTTCACCGTATGTACCGACAATAACCCTTTGACTTACGTACTTACCACGGCCAAACTCAATGCGAAAGGTCATCGTTGGCTTGCAGCCCTGGCCACCTATGATTTTGACGTAAAGTATAGGCCTGGAAAAGCAAACATTGATGCCAACATGCTGTCTCGCAACTTACCTGAAGATGGGCAGTGGGATGGCATATCTCAGAACATAGTGAAGTCCATATGTCGGCGGGTGGAAGTGGATGTATCCCCAAATTCGTCCCCAAGGTATGTGGAACAATTAGGAGCTTCGCCAGCCTGTATTCCGGAAGTGTATGCCTTTCCGTCTCAGTTACATCTTGGCTCACTGGAGCAACTATCAAAAGTGGACTTTGACTGCTCAGAAGAGGGATGCTGTGATCAGACGTGTGATTGAGGCAGTGAAACAGGGAGTCTGGCCTAGGAACAAAGATTTAGACACCGAGATGTTACTGATGAAGAGGGAAGTTGGCAGACTTGTGATGAGGGATGGACTTTTGTACAGAGCAAGCAAGAAAGCTGCAGAGGAGGCACTACAGCTTGTGCTGCCTGCTGAGTTCAGAGAAGTGGTGTTGCACTCTCTTCATGACGACATGGGCCACTTAGGCGTGGAGAGGGTAACTCAACACCTAAGAGCAAGATTCTACTGGCCCAAAATGGCTCATGAGGCAGAGAAATATGTGCGGAATTGTGGACTGTGCATCACTCGCAAAACACCTGCCAAGAAAGCCGCCTCCTTATACCAAATCACCAGCAGTGGTCCTATGGATCTCGTGTGTATTGACTTTTGTCAATGGAACCCGATTCCAGAGGCATTAGTAACGTCCTGGGGGTCGTTTCTAGAAAGCATTGTTTGCTAACTTGCGTCGCAACCTTGGTAGTACGCTCCATCGTTCTTGGATTTGGTGTTTCTATAAAGGGTAGTTCGAACTCTCAATGCAAAACAAGGGCTTAAAGTTTGGTCGTTTGAACTACTGCCCTAGGCAGTCGACTTGTGTCGTTCCTTGGTAGTTCCTGTTGGTGTCCGGAGCGCCTAACCAAAAATCACAACCGCCTAACCAAAATTTGCGAAGTGGATGTTTATCTCGTGACTCAATGATTGATCTATCCTGTAGCTTAATTTTGATTAAGACACTGCTCCCCTACTTGGCTCATTCTTGCTATTTATGTTCATTCAAGTATTGCCTTGCTTTTAGTATTATAATCTTCACAGTCCCTAACAACAGCAGTGTTAAATGGCGTAGTGGCTAAAGCAGATGACTTATTATCCCAACGTTGTAGGTTCGATTTTCTTATGATGTGAGATTGTCCTCTTGCTTCTCGCTGCAGGTGAACTAGTGTGACCGCATATATTCAATTGTTTTGACTGATGTATTGTACCTATGGTCTCTCGATGTAGAGTAACTATATACATAAATATGTATGGTCAAAACCTGTTGTTGTGTCTCGTAGGCCTACTCTTACTCAGAGATGAAAAGAAGAGATAGGATGCGAACTCCGGCCGAGCGCACAGTGCACCAACGCGCTGCCGTTAAGCCACGAGACAGTTGATAACCTATGGGATACTTAGATATTTAACACAAATAATGACTCATATTGGTCTGCTTAAGTTAACTGTTTTATATGCTTGCAATAGGTTTAGGTTTTGGCTGATGGCAATGACAATACCAGCATTAATCTTTCGGTTTAGATTAGAAACATGCGACATAGGCGTGACAGAACATTTCTAGGGGTGGGGTATTACCGCGTTGCCACTGTTTCCACCAATGATATGTATCGCTGCATCATCAACAACGTTGTTGGAACTATGGTGTTCGAACGTCGGAGGTCGTGAATTGCGACACAGGTACGATGCTTTCTGGAAACAGGTGTAACAGTGTCGTTGTTTGGTCGCAAGTTACGTCGTACCATGGTGGTTGAGCAACGTTGTTGCTAACTTTTCTAGAAACGACCCCCTGGTTGTGACCGATCACTATACCAGATATGCTCAAGCCTTTCCTGCAAAGAATCAGAAAGCCCTGACGGTAGCCAAGATCCTAGTCGAAAAGTATTTTGTTCACTATGGCTTACCTGTTAGGATTCATTCTGATCAGGGAAGAGATTTTGAGTCGAGACTGATAAGAGAGCTGTTGACAACCTTGGGCATACGGAAATCACGAACGACTCCGTATCACCCGCAAGGGGACCCCCAACCGGAGCGGTTCAACCGCACGCTGCTCTCTATGTTGGCTACGTTAGGCCAAGAGAAGAAGAGATCCTGGAGTCAGCATGTAGCCTCCTTAGTGCATGCATACAACAGCACAAAAAGTGATGCGACGGGATACTCTCCTTACTACTTAATGTTCGGTACGGAAGTTAGACTACCGGTAGACCTGTGCTTCAAGACATCCAAAGATGGAACTGAGGAGAGAAATCATTTCCAGTATGTCGAAAGCCTGACACGTGACCTTAACTCACCTGGAGGAGGGGAATGGGAATTATGTGAGGATGCTGTTCATTGACTTTAGTTCTGCATTCAACACGATAGTACCTCTCACCTTGGTCACAAAGATGAAGGCCTTAGGACTAAACACCACCCTGTGTCACTGGATATTTGACTTCCTCACCAACCGTTCACAAGTGGTTAGAGTTGGGGGTCTGACATCTGACTCATTAACCATCAGCACTGGTGCTCCCCAAGGCTGTGTTTTGAGTCCACTGCTGTACAACATCTACACACATGACTGCAAAGCCAACAGTAGTCATACCTCCATCATCAAGTTTGCAGATGACAGTGATCTTGGGCCTGATTAGTAACAACAATGAACAGCTCTACTTGGATCAGGTTGATGAGGTGGCACAGTGGTGTCAATCTAACAGCTTGACACTGAATATCAATAAAACCAAAGGAAATGGTAGTGGATTACAGAAGGCAGCAGCAGAACTACAGTTACACCCACTAATGATCAGCGGGCAACCTGTAGAGAGGGTCACAAGTTTTAAATACCTTGGTGTCCACATTACTGAAGACCTAACATGGACTGTTAACACTCAATATGTTCTGAAGAAGTCCAGACAACGACTCTACTTCCTTCGCCAGCTAAGGAAATTCAAAGTTTCTACATCCATCATGAAGGCCTTTTACACTTCAGCGGTTGAGAGTGTTCTAACTGGTAGCATCATCACCTGGTATGGGAACTCCACAGTTAGAGATTGTAGTACTCTGCAGAGAGTAGTGCGCTCAGCTGAAGAACTCAACTCCCTGCTCTACAAGATATCTATTCCAGATGAGTACTCCTAAGAGCCCAAAAGATTCTGAAGGACTCTTCTCATCCTAACAATGGATTATTCCTACCGCTGAAATCAAGAAGACGCCTATGTAGTCACAAAGCCAGAACTGAGAGACTCAGGAGAAGTTTTTATCCCCAGGCCATCCGAACTCTGAACTCACACTATACTGACTTTGCACACATTCACTCTTCAGCACTCTCAAACATTTCCCAACTCTGAACTCACACTATACTGACTTTGCACTCGTTCACTCCTCAGCACTCATGACCTCCCCCCCCCCCCACACACACACACACACACCTACAAGACTTTTAGCACTTTTAAATCCCTCACCCTATGCTATAGACCTTTTATTTATTTTCTTATTTCATCACACGTCAAAACACACACACACACACACACACACACACAGACACATATCTGACTTTCTCCAACTTTTGCACATCTCCATAGAACTTTCTATTTATTATTTTTGATTTCTCCTCCATCTACCCATGTCCTTGATTGCCTAGCCTTTCTGCCCCCCACCCCACCCCCATCCCCAACACACACACAAAAAACACACACACTTACATCATCACTGTCATCACCTCACATACATACAGCACACTGCTCGCTACAGTAAGCCTCCTCTACATACTTGCTGCACACTGCCCCCCCCTCCCTACATACACAGCACATTGTCTTCAGGATCTTCTCCAACACACATCCTCTACATACTTACAGCACACTGCTTTCTTATGCAGCCCTTGCCACTTAATCTACTAAACCCCTCTTCTACTGCACTTTTTACCCCCCCCCCACTTTGCACAAATAGGTTGACACCAGACATAATTTCACTGCATTTCTTATTTCCAGTATCTATATGCATGTGACAATAAACTTCCTTGTATCCTTGTATCCTTGCAACGAGCCTATCAACTTGCTAGTCAAGCGGCTGACAAGACTCACTTGAGGAACAAGAGAGCCTATGATCAAAAAGTCAGTTTTCAGAACATACAGGAAGGAGACCGTGTTCTTCTAAAGAATCTAGGACTGAAAGGGAAGCACAAACTGGAAAGTCGATGGAGTTCCATACCACATGTAGTAGTAGGAAAGATGCCGAACTTACCTGTATTCCGTGTGAGGCCTAAAGGAGGCAGAGGCGGAGTAAGAACCATCCATCGTGACCACATCTTACCTATTGGGCAATCTGTGAGGATCCCAGTGGCAGGGCTCGAAATTAACGATGTCCCGACGTCCCGGGGACCATAAAAAATGCTTCCGGGACACAATAGAATGATGTCTGGGACAACTCTGGGACAGTAGAAAAAATGGCAAAGCAAATTTCAAAATAGGTACTTTTTGCCTAAACTGTTCACATGGGAATCTAAACGTATCTTTCTCGTCTGGATAAAATGATACAACATTTGACCTGGCGTAACGGACAGCTGGCAAAAGCAGCGTCAGCCAGCTGATCTGTAAATAAGTGGTTTTGTAGCCTACACGCAGCCTTACAACACTGTTTAGGCTACTGCTCTTCAAATCATGGTAGGCTACAATGTTATTTTTGGTACAAATATAGTAAGATACCCAAATGGGCTGGGTGCTTGCGTTTCCTTAGGAATCAGCGATTTAATTGGTTAAATGAATATTAAGTGGCGGTAGGCCTAATGGGTCACTTTCGATATAGAGGTTAACTTACCTAACTAGCAGGCAGGTAAATGGCATTTGTTTTCATGACAGAGGCGAGATGACAGTCCTCTCTGACTAAAACGCTGTGTGTTTTCTGTCATTGACAGACAAACGTCACCAATATCATGCTGAGCTAAATAGCCTACTGCAACTGCGATTTGACAAAACGATAGTGTTGCAAGGTAGCCTATAACAATGATAACAGTTATTTAAGTTAGCATTTGACATTTACAGCTGTGGCAGTTCTAAGGCTAGGTGTCCAAACTGCGCCCCCACGCGACTTTAATCCGACCCCCGAGCATTTATTAGTTTATCATAGATCCGCCCGCCACGCGACTTTAATCTGGCCTGCCGAGCATTTAGGTTATCATAGACCGCTTCGCTATGTTTTCCATCAATAGAAACTGACGTTGTGGCAACTGCAAACTGCTTTACACTCTTCTTAAGAGAACGTTTACAATGTCAAAACAGCTTGTTACATGGGATAGTTGCAGCAGATCTAACTCCGTTTTGCTACTTTATTTAATTGGGAACGCATTTGAGTGTGCACAAGAGGGTGAGAGCACGGCAGGAGAGTAGCCTATCTGACAGCTTTGTGGTAATTTCCCACGTTAATTGCGTTAAACGTGAAAATAGATTATTGACGCAATGTTTTACAACCCTGTCAGTCAAAACGATGGACAATGAGAATGTCTAGTGCAACCTCAAAAAAGAGCCAAAAGCGCAATCTCTGAAAATGAGTGTTGTGTGAAACAGCAGATGATTAATGTTAATAAAATGGTGTTTAATAAATTGTTCAGATCTGACATGGTGGACCAGAACGAGTTAATTAAGTGATGCAAGTTACTGATTATTATGCTGTTTATTATGTACAATGGGAAAAAAACAAGAACTTGAATTCCGGGACAGTGCCAAGTAGAATTCGGGACAGCTTCGGGACACTGAGAAAAAAAGTTAATTTCGAGCCCTGCCCAGTGGATCAAGCCTGTGAAGAAACCCCTTTAAGACCTAGACCACGTTCAACCCGAACAAGACAAAGACAACCGATTGTGAGTCAAAGAGAAGAAGTCCCAGAGCTGACAGATTCCTCATCTGATGTGGAGTGTGGCCATTCCCATAGATCAGGGATGTCAGTCAAATACATTAGAGGGCCAAAAAAACAAATTTGCTACAAGCCGAGGGCCGGACTGGTTCAATGTTTATTAAAACATATTAAAATGATTGCACGTAACCTATTGACAGGGATGCAAACAGCGCGCCTTTTGGCGGATGCCGCCTTTTCACGGCTGTCTGGGGGACTTGTGTGAACCGTGCAGATCCGACGAGTTTTTCTTTGGGGGGGTTGAAGTGTCTGATTATAATTTCATCAAAGTTAATTCTGTATTAAAATGGCTACATAAACACAGCCTACCGTTACAGTTCATGAAACATAGGAAGTGTAAAGCCTATGGTACGGTCCCGCGTCTGCGTCCCGCGCACGTGGCACTGGTGAGCGCATGACGAGAATTGCGTCATTTTTAAGGCATGTGTCGCGTCTTTGAGTTGACCGAAATTTAAGACTACGCGTCACTTTGACTGCGCATGTGTGAAACGGAACTGCTGTAAACACTCCCCTCCAGTAGGTGGACCACATAGAAGAACAACACTTAAAACCTAGAAACAAACCTAGACAGAAGAAGACTTGTTTGGTTACCATAACGACGATGGAGCAGAACGCATATCCTCAGTTTGCCTGGCTATCGAGTTACGTGAAACACCACATGGAGTCAACTTCGACCGATGTAAAACCACAATCCACAGATACATTCTTTAACATTATCTTTAACGGTTACGTTACCATCTATGGTGTAGAACCCAAAGTATTTCAAGACACCACATTTTAGATGAGTTGGGGACGTAATTGTCCGCTCAGGCTGGCCGTTCTGTGCGTTATCTTTCATTGTCGAAACAGGGCATTTTGGCTACTGGCTATTATATTGGCTTGATTTGGTCATGAGCCCTGGATCATAGAGCAATGAATGAGATGGCAAACAATAAAAATAAAACTAATCATAGACTGTAGAAATGCACTACACAGCACTAAAACCTAATAGTTTATTTATAGTTCGACCCACGGATATTTCCGTCATGTTGAATAAAAGTGACAGCCCTACACCCTGCATAGAGCTGACATGACTTTGGATTAAATGCATCTTTTAAAAATGAGCGTAGCCTAGCACCAATTACTGAACAATGCTGAAATCAAATCGCGAACCAGAGCCATTTAAAGGTATCTATCTACAACACTCGGGGCGAAACCCAGTAACACTTGTTGATCGAGATGCATTCTCGCCTGTTCCGTATATAATGCGTTATCAATAGTGATTATAATAATAAAGGGAATGTAGCCTACCTCTCCCAGGTGCAATCATTATCACCTACTCCTGAACAATGCTCAACTCAAATCTCGCTCAAATCACTCACCTGTCAACACTGGATAATGCGTTATCATAATAATAATTGAAGGAATAACCTAGTGATAACACAGTGAGACATTATACATTATGAACACAGAGTTAGGCTACTTCAAAACTTTTATTGACACGTCATAATTACAGGTTTTTGTTTCATACTTTTTGGTATGAGGCAGGTGTGAAGACTCAATACCAATTTAATTGAGGACATCTGTAAGCACAACTCTTTCTTACCATGACACTGCTGTGTTTCGAAAAATCTTTACTTTGTATCGCACCAATATTACTGCCCTCGCGGCACCGAGTCACTTAGCTATAGGCAAGCAAGTAGGCTAAGCTATAAGCAAGTCTCAGCTATACCAACAGGTGTGCTGTGTGTGTTCTGGTGGATGATCGACTACATGGAGCGGTGCGATGGGCCAACTTATCAAAACTTCCCAGCAGACAGGCGAAAGTAGCCTACTCGTGGTGCTTTTTCCTTCGTTAGCTCTCCATTCGTTCAGTGCTCGCACATCCCACGTTCTTCTTTTCTTCAGGCGTTTCAGGCTTCTTTGGTGGTTGTGTCCTACTTTCAGGCTTGACGTAGTGCCCCCAGTTGGTGGGGCAGAGTATCACAGTTAATCCGTAGTCCGCAGGCGCTAACCGTAAAGATTTAACATGCATTCAGGACAGCAGAATGTGGAGTATGCTTCACGTCCACGGCAAAAATGACGCACGTCTTGGACACGCGCAAATGTGACGCGGGACCGTACCAGAGCCTTCAGACAACACTAAATCAAAAAGCTGCGCACGTAAAAATCCCATTTGCTGCGCACCATTATCCTACTGCTACGGGGCTGCACTTCACTGCACTCACTGCAAGGATTTAACGTTACATCTATCAGTCTGGGATCCAGTAATTTTGTGTCGTGCCTGGTCTTTTTTGCAAGAAAGGTAAGGTTAACCATATTTGATGTCTTCTAATCACATAATTTCTACCATTTGCATTGTGTAATGTTTAGGTTGTCCTAATGTGTCATTACAGTCTTTACAATAACTATGCCAGGTTAGTACTAGGTAGCACACTAGCGCTACATTTTACATGACTAGCAAAAATACAGTTGGATTTTTTTTAACCTTGTTTGTTGCGTCAGTCAGTTCAGTTTAGTTCAGTTCGGACAGACTAGCAGTATTTTGTCCTGTAATATTTTAGTAGCGCCTAACGTTATATCCAACTCTACCCCTTTCCAACGCGTGTAGCCTAATGGTAGCGCACTTGTTTAGGCTAGCAGCTTGTTGACGTCTAGTAGCCTAATGAGCCGCTGGTCTAGGCTTTTTCGCAAATGCAACCCGAAGTGACAAGTGACGAACTGACTTATTTTCAATGACACCTACCACATAAGGGCGAGAAACTGATGTGTGGGCTTATCCTAACAGACAGACCACACTACTGTTGATACATTTTAACTGTACATCTTCGTGCAGAATAACGTTATTTTGGGGCGCATTGAGAAAGGGGGCAAAGTGAAGTGAACTATTTTGCACTCTGTTATGATACTGTCAGGTCTAGGGTAACACTATGGCTAATATATGCAACTTTTCATTTGCAGAATGAGAGAATTTGATGAGAGTGAGGCACTAACAGTTAAGAAAGTGGATGAGTGTTGTAAAACAAATTGGAATTGGTCTTGGTTACAGGTTGAAATGGAGATTGAGGTCAAGACAGCCAAACACAAATTCAAAATGTCACACTTTTTCAAAAAAATTGAAAAAAAGGGACATGCCAAATGTACTTTCTGCATGAAAGAGATTAATTATGATAACAAGGGAGTGCATGCTCTGTTGAATCACTGCCAGAGTGCTATACACACAGAGAGAGTGGCTACCATCATATCTACCCAGTGTGGCCCAGCTCCTCTGTCAAGACAAGCCAGCTACCAGCCAAAGTCAGGCCCCAGCAGACAGAATAAGGGAAGGAACTGGGACAGTGTATTTTCATATAAACTTTTTTGTGTGAATAGGGTGAGCCCTGGATGGCAGAGATGTACATGATGACGAAGAAGGTCGAGCTGAGGCAGATTCGGATCCTTATGAGTCCGAAACAGACCTGGATGCTGGGAGAAATCCTAAAAAAAAAACTGAGCTGTAAACCAAAAGTTAATAGGGTACTTGGACCAAGAATAACTGAGAAAAGACAAATAAAACCTGTGTTTAGACTTACTTATGACGAACCTGGAAAGGCAAGTGAGCAACCACTTACCATAGTTCATAGAGGAGTAATTATTAAACTAGGAAAATACTAGAGTTACACTTACACTGTAAAAAATGACAGTAGGAATGCATGAAAAAAATGAGGCAACTTATTACACGTGAAAGTATTAGGGAAAAATATAACCCTATTATTTTTAAGAATATAGACTTTAACAAATCATGGAAATTTACTTAAATTGTTCATGTATACAAAAACAAATTGTGTAAAATGATTCCCTGATTTTTTTTCTGGTTTATATTGCATGATAAAATCACGTGTAATATAGTTGCCTCACTTATTTTGCGCAGTTATGCATGTTTTAAATAAGTCTATTACTATACATTTTAAAGGATGTGGTGTATATACACAATTAGAGAGTCAGTATCTCATTTAACAGCATTTATTCAGTGTAAATTAAACCTGACGTTGAGAGAAAAAAAATAACAATAGCTTGGGCATTTAAAAAAAACATTTAAAAATATTCAGATGACTGACAGAGATATAACAAACATATCATCTTCATCAACATCTACACAAAATCCTCCAACTCCGCAAAAAAGCAAGCCGAACTGAGTAATCCTGGGACAAAGGGGCCTTGGAAATTCACAGAAATTCTTCTCACACTTCCTTCGCCTTCAAAGTCATCAAAGTTAAACATTTATTTATGTATTATCAGGGCTCTACAGTGCGCCCATTTCACTCGCACATGCGAGTAAAAATGATGGCGTGCGAGTGCAAAAAAATATTTAGGCGCACTGGTGCGAATGACTTCTTACCATGTCAATGTTTGTCTACAAAATACACATAACATCAAGAAACATTACTGGTGCAAACCATAGAATCACGTCGCAAATGCAGCATAAAAACTACACCTCCCATCAGCGTTAGCAGTTTGGCGTTGTGACTTCGCTAGTAGTCGCTTCTATCAAATCAAATCCAAGAGCAGAAAAAGTGGAAAGTTAGACTAGCCAGCCAAGATGCAAAGATTGAAGAAATTAGTTCTTCTATCCACCGAATTAATCGGATATCGTAGGAACAGGATGAGACTCTGAGAATGCAGTGGGAGAAGGAAAGGTAACCTAACATGCCTTTTAGCCCAGTTGACATATTTGCTGCAATATGCAAAATATAGCTGTAGCGAACAGGCACAAAAGTAGCAGTTCTCACAAAAAACAATGAACAGAAAACAAATTCCTTCAGGGTCTGAACAGCAGACTTTACAAGTCTAAAAAATCATTTTGGTTATAATTTTCAGAGCACCCAAACACCTTGTGGGAATATACAAAGATTTTTTAAATATGTTTTTCTTTATTCTCCATGATTTTTCAGACTTGTGAGGTCTGCTGTTCAGACCCTGAAGGGATTTGTTTTCTGTTCATTGCTTTTTGTGAGAGTGTTTCTACTTATCTCAGTAAGGAAAATAAATCAAGAGCCTATGTTGAGTACAAATATGTCTTCTGAAGGCTTAAACAGATCCCAGCCAAAAACTCCAATAAAATTTGTATAAACTTTGAGAGACAGCTATGACCATGCAGGATTATCCAGACCAAAGCGTGACTATTTTGCTACATACTATTCCTATTTATGTACCAGCATGCAATTTGAGCCTCCTACATGGTTTAGTTCTTGCGCTGTGGGCTTGTGAACTTTGACAAAAAAAAGAGGCCGAACAAAATCAACACCCCCCTCCCCCTGTAAAACTGGCTGTATCTTGGAAAGTATTGATCTTACATAAGAGTAATTTTACAGTGTGTCTCCTGGGTAACCTAGGTACACCTGGTAATTTTTTCAGATTTTTGAGACCTAAGTGCGTGGGCCCTGGTTGAACTGACGTGGAATGACCCCTGTGTATATGTGTAAATATTACATTTTCAGTAAATAGTTAAAACGTACTTCTTGGATTTATGTCATTGGGTATTTTGATACTGATAGCCTATTGTTGATGGTAAGTAATGGTTAGAACATTGTCATTAGTTTAATTCAGTCATATTGATGCATGATATTTAATTTGTTATTGATTACCCTGGTAATATGTGTAGCTATTTAAAAGGTTAAAATAGCGATGTAACTTTAAAAGCTCAATTTCATTTAAAGATACAGAAGACATTTGAACACATTTAGAGTTGCTTTAATTTAGCTTTATACTAGCCTTATAGTCACTTTATTGACGTTTGCATAAGGGGTAGAGGCTAATGGGAGCTAATTTGCTATAGCCTATATATTGCTAATGTTTACAGGTAATAATTAGTGAATTACATTAGTGCATTAATTAACATTAGAGAGATCTCTCGCTATCAGAAGAATTCGGGAGCGCACTCCAAACTAATAGCTAGATACGCTAGGGGGCGCTACATAATTAATCGAAATTAATCAGTTATTTTGACAGCCCTAGTAATAAGTGTAAAGTGTAACTGCTATTGAACTTTTACACTGAATTCAATAGTATGCTTCTGGTTGTTTTCCCCCTAAAAAGGGGCAGTACATAGCGCAAACCCCACGCCACCCTCTCCTGGCATTACGCACCGGTTGTGTAAGGCCAACGTGGAGATTGAGGAATCAGCCCAAAAAGCCTCTCCCATAGACCCCCAGTGACCAAAGCAGGGAGTGGCAGGGCAAACCACAGAGGGGTACTATTGCTGTGGGAAACCTGTGCATGTTGCACAGCACAGCACGGGCACCCTGCAAATCAGTGCCCTGAACCACAGTCATCAATGTGTGGACAGCTGAGGTCTGGCCAGAGTCCTTGCTACAGCCCGAGTCATCAAGGGGAGGAAAGATTCTACTGCACCACCAACATCCCAGCCCAGTCCAGTCGAGCCAATCCCATCCCAGCATGGCCTGGCCATGCACAGCGCGACTGACTGCTGGTTCCTGAGCCTGTTAAATCGGTGCTGTCTGCTCTGGAGACGTCTCTGCATCAACTCTGCACTGGATCATGGAACAAAAATCTTCTAACAATGCTCCTGCCTTAACAGCCAGGAGACGCTCCTGGATTGACTCCTGAGAGGTGCAAGGTGTTGCAAAGTTCATATATGGAATCACATAATGTAGTTTAAAGTGCCCTCATGTTGTGAAGTTGCAACTATAGCCTAATACAGTTATGTTTTGAACATCACACCATATTAATTTCCATACCCAAAACCACCCCAGCACTCAATTCAGCACCCCTCCCATGTCAAACAACATCCAATGGCACTGTAACACTGTATCAAAGTTGGAGGTTAAATTACATTTGTGATCTTGTAGGTCATCAGCCTAACCTGATGAAAGTTTACAGTTTGGTACAAGTAGCTACTTGAAATTGCCATAGAAGCTCAACACCCAACATTTCGTTGTGTTAGTTGCCAAAGAGTTTGCATTCTTCTCAGAGTCCTACCAGAGCTGTTGGGGTTGGTTTGGACATTTTAAATGCTCATGATACTGCAATTAGTTCCATCTGCATTTTCTCCAGTTCCATATAGTGGATAGAGGTTAACATGCTGTATGCTAAGCTGTGCACATGTCAGATCCGCAGCAACATTCCATACAGTGCTCATATTTTACCCCCACAAAGCTATCCAGCCTCCTCAAGACATTCACAACACTTACCCAGCAGAAAGAACACAGAGGAAATGAGGGCAGGCAAGCCCCACTGGTGTTCCTGCACCACCCGTTCATGGGTACACTCAGAAACACTGGCCTCCAGCTGGTTAAACTAAGTAAGTATTTTTTTCCATCTGTGAGCGTTGGCTCAGATCTTGAATTCCTGTGATTTTTTGTGACATGCTTACCCTTTCCCCCGAAACTAGTGTGTTGCAGTTTGCCATCTAGAACGATAGTATTGAGGAGTACAGCTGATCAGGGGGTCAGTTTGCCTACATAAGTAACCTACTCCCCAAAAGCAAACAAATACATAATCGGTATTAGCAGTTGTTGAGATGGAAACATTAAAGTGGGATGACTTTGCTACACCATCTGCAGCAGCTGATTGACTTAAATGGCATGACACTTATTGCAGTGCAACAATATTGACCTAAAAAGGGACGCCTTTACTGGCTTTTGGAAATAGCAGTCTTTATCTTGATAGCATGGTACAATCCAGAAGCCTTTGTATGAAGATGAAAGAATGCATTAGTTTTACTCTTGGACTGTCTGTAACCACCACGGTATTCCAAACACCTTTCGCTCGCTGCATCAGGCTATCCCTCGCTATGTTGGGCATATTCATGTGGCGAAGGCAAAAAATAATAATAAAAAAAACAGGGTATACAAAGGTGCCTGCAACGGACGATAGGAGGGGAAAAGCCGCAGTCCAGCGCAGCGCATCATGTGAGACGAATAGTTGAGATTCCATTTGATGGGGCACTGCTGTTGAGCCTGCCGGTTCACTTTCAGCTGTAGCGCGTATGTTCCTTGGTCATATTCGTTCACAGCGGGGGTGCATAATGCCACCCATGAAGTTTAAAGAAGGCACAATGGCATGGCAAACAACGCCAAAACCGTTGCGCCGGTCACTTTCAAGTTCATGTTTCAGTTTCCTCTGTTTCATGTAAAGTAGCAGACTTTAGGCGCTCAGCCGTGGCCGTTTTGGATTCTTAATGTGTAATGACGCGTTGGAATCTCCCGCGTCTTGGTGTGGAATGTTCTGCTATTTTTGCCCCCACCGTTGCACCCCCACACACACACACACACACACGAACGAACGAGGTTAGGGAGTGATAATGGCCCCCGCCTAGTTGTCGCAGACAGCGGATCAACAAGTTTAAGGTCAACGCAGTAAATTGGGTTGCTCACATGAGGTCTATTTTCACGGGCAGTCTTCAAAATGTGTATTGCCAACATGGTGAGAAGGTATGTGGCTCAGATAATAGACGATTCAGTTATTGAATTACTGCTGTCTAACTGAAGGTAAAGCCCTGCAAATTGGCAACAGGTGAACGCTCCAAATATAGCACTATGCACACATATTATGACTGGGCATGATTATTTGTATGTATTCAAAGGAATTTCAGAACGTTGCTGTATTTACACAGTTTAGAGTGAAATATTAACCAAGACAATAGCATACTGCCATTACTTCTTAGCTCAGCAATTTATATTGTGGTCTTTGCCAAACAGTGTCATATCTGGGCCAGACCCACAACAGTAATCTGCCACCAGATTTTTAACCAATTTGTTTTCTTTTCACGAAAGGCTTGAAAGTCAATTTTGCTAACCTACCAAACACATTTGCGCATGCACTTGTGTAGCCTATGACATGGTTGACAGAAAATGTGTATTCTGTTCCATGATTTGCTCGCTTATTTACTTATTAGATTGTGTCAGTCTGTTTATATATTTGTTATATATTACTTATTTACTTTATTTATGTACTTGTACACATTGGATGATTTGGATAGGAGAGCTGCATGTATAGATCAATGTGTTGGTATGGATGAAAGAATATATTAGAATATATAATATATTACTGTATAATGCTTGAACCTGCCGCCACCTCTTTCACATACCAAGGAATATTGGAAGATGGAAGTGAACCCCTTCGTTAAATTATTCATTGGAAGGGGTGTGCCTAAAAGTGGTCCTGTCCCTGGGTATATATTGTGAAGTTGTGAACGTGCCTCACATGGATTAGACCAGTGGTGGCAAAGAACCCATTTCTACAAGAACTTATACCCGTACTTTCTTTCGTCACCATGGTGACTGGGCTTCATTCTTTATTCGTAACTGTGGTGCTGGCGTCTGTCGCGCGCTATACCGGGGCAGTGGGACCGGTGATCCGGTGTGAGCCTTGTGATGCCGGCGCACGGATGCTGTGTAAGCCCATACCCAAGGATTGCGCGGAGAAGGTACGCGAGCCAGGCTGTGGCTGTTGCCTGACTTGTGCCATTGCGCACGGGCAGCCGTGTGGAATATACACGGGAAGATGCGGGTTCGGCTTAACTTGCCAGCATCAGCCGGGAGAAACTAAACCGCTCCAAGCATTACTGGAGGGACGTGGAATCTGCGCCAACGCAACCTCAAAAAAGCTGTTAAGGACCCCAGCTTCAGGCAAGGAAAATGAAGGTAGACTTGTATTTGAGATATATTTATCATATTTGCGCAACGTCATTGACTCTGGTCCAGTTGGCGATATATTTAGCAAATTCACGTACCTGCCAAGGAATTTCATGCGTATCGGTTCACAATTAATTTGCTAATGAACTATCTGAAATATATAGAGACGCAGTAGATCTCGCTTTGGACCACCTCATGTGACTATTGCCGTCTTTGTGCAAAAGACTCTCCATATCACTTCCCAAAATTTTGTTTGACCAAACGCTCCCTAAGTCCATATAATGAGGAGTTACTGTATGCACATACCACTCATAGTTCTGGCTGGTGCATGGGCGGCTATGTGTAGCTGCTTCTGAAGGGAAGAGGAACTTGGCAGGCTGCTCTTGTCAGGTCAGGTTATGACATTATACCAAGTATGTATGATTTTTTTGTTCAAATTTACTGATGGCTCAGGAATATTTTGGCCAAATGGTGGTGTGTTCACATGTATATGTGAAGCTGTTATTCACCACATTGCTGGATGGAGGGCAGGGTTTCTCTCCTTGCTATATTGTGCTATAGTATGCTATATATTTTTTATATTTATTATGCTATAGTATGCTATATATTTTTTAAACATATTCATATGCTTCATGTCTTCAGCTCCTTATTTATTTTGCATCGGTTATAATCAAACTTGGAAAGGTTACCTACACTAAGATCAGGTGGCAAGTTTGGAAACACATACTCTGTGGACACAGGCTTGTTTTCAAACGTGATAGAAATATCTGATACCCTACTCTCCCTTTTGCAGATATCACTGATGTTTGTGTTTAATAATTCAGAACAGGAAAAGCTTATATTGCTCGGTTAACTTAAGTTCTCTAGACAACCTTCCAGGATGTGCTTTGAAAAACAATATTGTCACACTGACACAATCATGGCTAAGATAACTTTACACTAGCTGTGGTTTCACGTTACAGGTGAATGGGAAGTTCATTTCACCTCTGTAAAACACCAATAAAATATGAAACCATATTCTCCTTTGATCCTCCCCACAATATGATTGACAATATTGTGATGATGAACTGGTTGATGAAGTCACATACATAGCAAGTGTACCTTTGGAATAAATCTCTAGAAAAGAACTAAAACAGTCAAATGGAGCCTAATTGTCCCCATTACTTATTTGAATTGGTTATGCATGTAATCGCTATACTTTGAACTTAGAAACATCATTTATTCTGCTAGTTGCATTTGGAATTTGCTGTTAATAACCTACAATGTATGACCTTTATATATGACCTTTGTATAACAAAGGGGTTTCCTTGATTTTGGTAGAGATATTGAACACAGAATTATAGAGTTCAGCTGTTGTAATTGTATTGGTTGTAGACCTTGCAATGTTGTTCAAATACATATGCATTCTAGGGATGTTGTCTCAGGTATTTAAAACATTTTAAGCACATCAGTAACATTGTGCTGTTCTTAAAACTTGCTGAAATGCATGTCTATCAGAATCCATCAGAGTTTGTATCATAGCCATCACATAATACAATAACAATACTTAATAAGGTAATATGGTGCACATGCCCAGGAATGAGTGACCAGCATTAGTGCCATTCGGTCTGAAGAGCCCAGTCCCACAGGTCTTTGACTGCATTCTCTCTGTGTCCTCCCGTCGGGCAGGCGGTGAGAAGGTCCCCGGGGAGGAGACAGTAGCCGCCAGTCCCCAGCCACCACTGGCCAGCCTCCCGCATCTCCCCCTCCCTCCTCGGCAGCAGCACCCCCTTTACCACAGCCACGCCAAGGCAGAGGTCATCCGCCGCGAGCACGCCAAAAAGACCCAGAGCTTCAAGATGGAGGACATGCCCATTGGACCTAACACGGACCAGCAGAACTTCTCCCTGGAAACCAAGCCAGAGCCTGAATTTGTGAGTAACCTTACCCTCTCTCTCTCTCTCTCTCTCTCTCTCGCTTTCACTCAATGTTTCTTTCATTGCCTGTATTGTTCTTGCCCTCTCGCTGGCTCTTCTCATTCTATCCTTCTGTGTCTCACTGCCTCCTGTGTAGCTACTCTCTCAGAGAGATGATGAAACTTTCTGGGGGTGGACACGAGCTCACCCCAGCAGGGAGATTCCTGCAGTGTGCTTTGTGGCTGACCCTACCAGCATGGCTGTAATTCCCTGCTGTGGCATCAATCCATGTGCTGAGGGCCTTTATGGATGTGTATGTGTGTCTGTGTGTGTGTGTGTGAATGTGTATGCGTGTGTTTGTGTGTGTGTGTGTTATTTTTGGATGGCTAAGGTTGAATGTGTGTGTGTATGTGTATGCGTGTGTGTGTTATTTTTGGATGGCTAAGGTTGAATGTGCGTGCGTGTGTGCATGCGTGCATGTGTGTGTGTGTGCGTGCGTGTGTGCGTGCGTGCATGTGTGTGTCTGTGTGTATGTGCACGCAAGGGGTGTGCATGCATCGGGTCTCTGATTAGTGAGTAGAGCTGGACAGCAGCTTTGGGCTGTCTGCTATGTGTGTGCTGCTGTGTTTTGTTGCCCAGCCGCACCGCCCCTTGCACACTGCAAATGTAAACAGAGTTCAGTAACTCAGACTTTTCTTGTCAGTCAAGAGGGCCATGGTTGGTTGTCAGGCATGTGTACATTTTCTTTTAAAAACCGCTTTACTTTTCAACATAGCGAGAGTAGTGTGGGAGAATACAACTTCATCTTTTCAAATCCTTATGCAGCCCTTACATGGTGTTTTTTTATGTACATCATATTAAGCAACACTCTTTGTTCAACACTCTTTGTTCTACACTCTTTGCTCTTTGTTCCTTTTAAATATAAGGAGACAGGGCTGGTGTAGTGGTCAGTGAACTGGGCTTCCAAGCACGGGTTCAGTTCATTCATGGTTGCCACCGTTGTGCCCCTGAGCAAGGCACTGAACTCCGAGTTGATCGGACTGCCCCTGTAATTGGTCTCTGGAAGTTCTAAGTTGCTCTGGATAAGAGCATAAGTAGTAGTAGTAATAAATAGCATGCTTTCCTCCTACTGCTTCCTGTCCAGCCTGTGTAGTTTGGGCCAGTGCTGAGGTCTGTAATGGTGCTGTTTGTCCTCCTCGTTCTGCAGGGTCCGTGTCGACGGGAGATGGAGAGCATACTCAACAGTCTGAAGGTCACAGACATCCTCAATCCCAAAGGCTTTCGCATCCCAAACTGTGACAAAAAAGGCTTCTACAAGAAAAGACAGGTAAAGCCACATTCCAACAGAGAGCAGCAATGAGAGACCATGGAATATTAATCAAATTTTGCAGTTTTTCTGCAAATACAGACAAAATAAACTCATTAGTTGGAATACCCCAGCAGGTGACAGCAATAGTATAGCACAACCTCCTGACCTTGTTTTTCCCTGTGAGGTTCGTCACATGACATTTTTATGAGAGATAGGCAGGGATGAGGAATAGAAGCCATTAAAGCGCAACCACAGTGGCCTTGGTGTGGATGTGATAGGTTTCATCCAATAGGTCACATGATCTCTGTCCAAGGTGCTGAAGACCTGTTATCACAGGATGGGTGCGCCATTCCAAGCCTATAAAACCAGAGACGCAGATGCTGAGGTGTTTCTCATTATGTTGTCATGATGTTCACCCAACAAGGCCACATGCTCTTTACCTGCCATTGTGAGTCAAGGATGGCAGCCCTGCCCAGCAGTGGTGCTCATAAACAGAAATGAAATGTAATCGAGGAGGGGAAAACTAGAGGAAGACATTGACGTATCGACTACAGGGCACAGTTTGATAGCAGTGCTCACATAACACACACACAGACACTCTTTTTTTTCTTCAGCCTGCTCTGCAGCCACATGGCAAAGACTCGCGTTATTTAACTCAAGTCAGATGTGAGGGGAGAACACTGCACCCCTGCCACCGCTCCCGTCTACCCACGGGTGCGTCACAGACTCCCCGCACAACTTACCGGCAGTCCCCAAGATAGAGGAGAACCACATGTCCAGAAAACGCGGCGTGGCGCGGCGGCTGACGCAGCGGCCGTCTCCCGTTGCATCCAGGCGGCGCTGGGGGGACCGACGTCAAGGTGGCCATCGGCACCCTGGCCATAATTGTGTGTGCCCCAAAAATAGCTGCCGCGAGGCGTCCAGGCCCGTGTGGTGTGCCCACAATCGGGTTTTAATAAATGAGGGCCCGTTACGGGCTCATATGGAGGCAGTTATTCCCCCCGTGCCATCCCTTTGCCAGAGCAATATTTATACAACATGGCAGGCGCGGCCTAATGGTTGTCTTCTTGTTGACCTGCAATCATTTTTAAAAACAGGCCACCACTGGGAGCCTCATTATCTTCCCATGTTTTATTACCGTGGTGATTTTATATTAGAAGTGGAAAAAAACAACATAGTTGAGGGAGTGGTGGTCATTTATGGCATGGTGTTTACTTTTGTGGTTGCCATGGTTTTTACTTTCAATCATTTAGGAGATGTTGTAGCCATTAGCTATAAATGTATGCATTGTTCATTAATGGAGAGTCGGGTCTGATTCAATTATCCGAAATGGTGAAGTGATTATGTTCTTCTTTGCAAGACGATTTTATTTGAAATTCTGACTTTTATTATGCATTATATGCTGTTTAATGTAGGCTTTTTATATAGATTTGATGCAGTGATATGGGGTCATTGTGGACCTCCAGGCCGGTTAAAGGATGCAGAACATTTTACCTTGTGTTCAAATATACAAGCTATTCCAATATAGTTTACATTGGCAAATTCTTTATTTCATTAGGGTGCACACAGTTCAGACCAGGCCTTCATTAGGGTGCACACAGCTAAATATTTAGACCACATGGTGTATATGCTGCTCTGTGATGCTCCAACCTAATTAGCAGAATACTGGAAGCTGGGAGGTTGCAATGAAAATACCCCTCTAAAAATAACTGAAGATGTATTCACATATGCTCTCACACACACACACACACACACACACACACACACACACACACACACACACACACACACACACACACACACACACAGCCCTCAAATGAAAACAATATCACATTCAGTTAAAATAAATATAAATATGTCCCTTGTTCGTCTTTCACAGCACAGACAAATACATAGAGATATACAGTTACGCCACCAATCAACTGGCAACCACCTGTCATCACTTTGAGTTCAGCGAGTTCAGCCAGCAAAAATCTGGTTTACAGATTACAGCCAAGCAACTATATTTCTTAGTTTGTGTCTTGTACCTATGTCAAAACAAATACATGGATTTAAGGTCTATAACCGAGCAGGGGAAACAATATTGTAGAGATGCCTGGTTCCTGCTGTGAAAACATCCCTGAATTATTTTACCAGGTGGCATTGTATACTGCTTCCCCTGGCTCCAACAGAACACAATATGAAGGGTCTCTAGCTTACTCACGCGTGAGTTGTAAGTTGGAGTAGTGGCCTCATTTTCCCACCATGCATCTACAGCATTTCCTCTATGTGTCCCTCTCAAATGGCTCTTTCATATGAACGCACCAAAAACCTCCCATCGGACACACGGCGGTCCCCCGAGGCTTTGCAACAGCCATGCAGAGAGTCATCACTGTCTCCTGCTCTCTGGAGGCTGGCCTGGATGTTTTTACTGGGGAGGACTCCGACCTTTAGTAAAATTGGCAGTAAAATAACAGCTCTGGAGGGGGAAATGCACAGTGCTCTGCAAGTCATTTGTTGCACCCATAATTTGAGGGCCACGGGGTATAATCAGCAACAGATGATTTGTACTGGCCAGCGGGTTTTCTGAAAATAGAAGCCTGGCGCTTGCTTGTTCGCAAACGGGCCTAAGCAAATATTTTAGCAGCTCTCTGTTTACCTTTTCAGTGCACTCTGTGCGGATTGGCAACAGGAAGTTGATCATAAAACGGTGTCTGAAAATATACCTGTGCACTGTGCGCCTACTGCTGACGGGGCACATGTGTGCGGGTGAGGGGGCAGACGAATGGTGTTGACCCTGATTTTCTGTCTGCTTGTGTTGGCCGCATGGGACTCTCTATTGCCCCAGGCACACACACACACACACACACACACACACACACACACACACACCATGCCCTCTGTTTGTATGGCTAATGTGACAGACATCCTCAAAATATACTGTTTCACCTGTAGGCCAAAATCCATGACCAGTACTCTCAAATCTCATATCGTTGAATCCCAGTAACCAAATGACTCCTCTACCCCCTGTGCCACTGTTTTCTAATCAAGTCTTAATTGATTAAGCAAATCACTGTGGAAGCTTTGTTTGTTTTTTTATATCTCACCAGTGATCTCTCTTCCTCTCTCTTATTCTTGCCCCCACAGTGTCGTCCATCCAATGGACGGAAGCGTGGATTCTGCTGGTGTGTGGACAAGTATGGTCAGCCATTGCCGGGTTACAAGGGGAGAGGGGGAGGCGACACCCACTGTTACAACTTGGATAACCAATAGAAGCAGTTTATGAGTGAGAGATGGAGAGAGGGATGGAGAGGGGAGAGAGAGAGAGAGAGAGAGAGATTGTCAGGGTGGATTGGAATGAGACGTTGCTAGACTGAGGATGCTAGGAACAGAGTCAGGTGCAGCCTACTGGCTCAGGGAGCTACCTCGCCTCACAGACTTTTGGTTATGGGCTCGGCAGGGGCCTGTCTGATGCTTTGTGGAAATAAAGCTCTCCTCCGCTCCTGTCTCCTCCTCTCCTGTCCTCTCCTCCCTTCTCTGATCCTGCTGACCTGCGGCTCTTCACTGGGACTGAAGTGTGAGCCGAGCCTGTCATCGGGACAGCCCAGACTCGCCGAGCCACATCGCCACAGCGGCAGCCCCCTCTCCTCCGCATGGACCACTATGCCTGTGCCATGCCTCATCCACCACACACACCAGGAGGACTGTGCAGCCATGCCACAAAAGGCTTCCATCACGCATAGATGTGTATTTATATGTATGTTTATGTATATATATGGTATAAATTGTCACTGCCTATCATGAATAGGTATATGAGCAAGTGTCCCGGGTGGTGGCAGAGAGTGCTCTGAGGACATGGAGGAGCAATAGGGTGTTGAAAAAACTACAATCCCCAGGACAGAGTGGGAGCTGGGGGTGTTGGGTAAGCTTGTGTGGGAGAGGCAAAGCTCATCTTGACAAACTCCTCTGAACACTTGCGGATGGCAGGGCCACACAGGGACGCCCTGAAACCACTACACGACACGACTTGAGGAGAGACCAGGAATAAATGATTGCTACTTGGTTTGTTTTCCCTGTGTTTGCATCCTACGATTGTTCGTATTTAATTTTTTGTCAAAAGATGGGAGGCCTGTGTCAGTGGATCATGGGCATACATCAAGGATGACACAAAGCAATTCATTGAAGTGCACTAATCTGTCAGGGAGTCGTTTGACATGCCTTTATCACATAAAAATACTCAGGCTGCTTTGCACATCATCACTTCTGTGGTAAACAATTATAATAATAAGCTGGAATCTTTTTGCACCATGTATTCAGGCCTCATACAACACTCATGCTAAAGGTTGCCATTGTAAATGGTATGTATGTCTTATATAAAGCTTTCAGTTGCCTAGTCTAGTCTAGGTCATCATTCTAGGTCAGGCATCATTATAGAAATCATGTGTCAAGTTCAAGGTGTGTGGTCTACTCAAAGTATGCATAACCACTCACCTACCCTGGTGTTTCTTTCCTGTTTTGTCTAAAGCATCTTCTATTCATTTTTTTCCTGCTTACAGTTGTTGTTTTTCCTGTCCCCAGCAGGTCCACACTAAGGCTAGTGTGCATTAAACGTATGAAGTCTCTTCTCAAAGCATTCTCCTCAGATAGGGAGGGGGGATACTGAAACTCATTGCAGTTGGGGGAGGCATTTCATGTACAGTATGTTTTTTTATTGAAGAAAATAAACTCCAGATTTTTGTTGACATCAGCATTTTTTCCATTTTGTTTGTGTGATCAATTAGGACATGTTACGTAACCATCCACATTTAGACTTTCCCTTCAGGTCGTGTGTGTGTGTGGGATCGAGAATGCCCAAAAAGGAGGACATTGTTTTAAGCTCTCATTGTTGGTCAATGAGCCATTGACAGCAATTACGAGATCAAGTACATTGACCTAATTTTTGTACATTACATCTCTTAGTGACTGGATGGGCTATTAAGCGCATAGGCCTTTGATTTAATTGGTGCTCTGCGCAACTATGGCCCTTTCAGCTCTGTCTCCACAAATTGACATCAGTGAGAGGATCCCTCTGACAAGGACACATGAAATGAAGCAACGGTAGAATTGTGTCAAAGACAACAGGTTTATTGAAAGAATATACAGTTTTCACTACAAGCGTTGTAACAATACAACAACTCTTTCAAGAACTGCATCCAAAATGGAATAGCCAAAAATAAGACAGTAGCAGCACTCATCTACACCGATGCAGAGGGACTGTAGTTTACACCTGCACACAGCAACAGCAGCATAATGGACAAAAGTGACCTCAGTCTAAGTACAGTCCTCTATGCATCAGCTTCACTCCAGTTAAAAAAAACACACAAAACATTGCCTACATTGATAATAGGCTTTCCCAAAGATAGGGGTTTGTATTAGTTTGAATGTTGAATTTTGCAGCAATGTAACACCACACAGCTGAGCAGACTCGCTAAAGCAAAAGGCCAGGCCCTGAGAGTAGTATTTTTAAAAAGATCACATTGGGTGGCACATGTATCATAAAACTTTATCACAGGCTTACTGACACAATAATATATCTGTGTCTATATAATGTCTGTGTGATAAATGCCAAAGCCAATCCAGTGCACACTCAACTAGCTACACCTCCTATTAGCCAGACAACCGGAAACCTGACCATCTGTGCCAAGAGACGGAAATGGGCAACGGTCTGCTACAGCCCAAAGAGGTAGGGGTTGGTCAAACCTATCCACCTGCAGTCTTAAAACATGCACTGTATTGCAGTATCATTCAGCCAGAACACCCAGAGTATGTTTATATTAAAGAAATATAACCAACAAATCAATTGTACGCCTGATGCCATTTGTAGATATCTGTAGTTTTCCTTAAACACTTGGAAAGCCCTAATATCTCAACATGAAATATGATGAAGCATAAACAGAAAAAAGGCATTTCTATTTTTTTTCTCAGAAAAATATACACGTAGCCCCAGAGCTAAATTAATTGGAAAGATCCACAGTGCAATGATCCAATATTTGAGTGAATCAAAAACAAATCCCAAGGACTCTGTATTAGGCTTGGCTGAACCTGGAGGTGTGTGGTCTTTGCAGATGGAGTTGTTTAGTCAGAAACAAATGAATACAGTGTTTTCCTACTTACAATAAAAATAAGTAAATATATAAATAGTCATAAACAAATCACCAGTGACTGGCATATTACTCTCTTCATACATTTGGAATAAATAAGTCTTAATATAATGCTAACATAGATAAAAGGTCATGAAAACCATCATATATGTATATGTGTGTGTGTCCATCAGCATGTGTGTGTGTGTGTGTGCGTGTGTGTGTATGTGTGTGTGTGTGTGTGTGTGTGTGTGTTTGTGTGGGTGTGCATGTGTGTCAGAGTTTGTGTGTGGATAAGTGTAGTGTGTGTGTGTGTGTGTGTGTGTGTGTGTGTGTGTGCGCACGTGTGTCTGGCTTTAAGTATCTTTAATGAGTGACTTCCTGATGACACTGAGCCTCTCCAGGAATGTCACTGGATCCCGGAATCTGTTTGCCATTCCATGATGACACACACCAACAGCGTGCACTCTGTCCCACTAGAGATGTCTCACACTGGAACACACAGACACAGATAGAGTTCAGATTAGATGAGATTACATGAAATTGCAGAATTATTATTATTATTATCTTTTTTTAATTCGATCAACTCTCACCTGCTTGGCTTTGTAAAAACCATGCTTGTCACAGTTGGGGAGGTAGAAGCTTGTAAATTTTTCTCCCAGTTTCTGTTGGGATGTGGCAATCATGTCCAAGGCTGCATGCAGTTCAGCATGGCATGGACCCTAAAAATGATCAAAAGCATGGATTTAGTGCCACAACAAAGACAAAGAAACGCCTGACAAACCCCACCCTGAAGATTTAACTAAACAGAAGTAATCTTAGGTGATACCGGTAAATAGATTTTTTGATTGATAGTGATGTTTTTGACAAGTGAAAATATATTTGCTGCTAATGAGGGACAAAAGGACTATCATTACAATATGACTAGTTAACGCTGAGCTATGACCTACAAAACCAGATCATAAAAGCACAAATGAGAAAAGTCAAAATCTTACTAAAATACATGTTCATTTAGCAAATTCTTAAAATATCAACAGCTCCCCCTTGAGGACGTATATCAGAAGAGCATGTCCGAGCATAAGATGAACTAAGTACTAAAGCCATATTTTATACATAAATAAAGAAAATGTAATCTTAAATAACATTTTAACAATAACTGTGAGGCAGTGAGACTTGGAATGTAAGTCTCAGCCTACCTGCTGGACAAGTTTGTTTCGGATAGCGTTCACTTTTGCCTTCAAGCTCTCCTGGGCATCCACAGCGTCCAGCGGTTTGTTCAGGCCCAGATAGTGATGAATGGACCCGTGGTCTGTACCCTCATCTGAAGGAAACAAGAGGGCCTTGTATCATGTATAATATTTGTATTACTTGTATAAGCACAGGTGAGATGAGAATATTCTGATAAATAAAAGAAATTCAGTTGCACCTTCACCCCCATCCAGATCTGTGCAGACACCATGTCCTCTGGTAAGTGATTGGAGGGGTCTTGGGTCTCCTGGTCGCGGAGAACAACGTAGGCCGGTGGCGCAGTGTGCCGTGTAGACACCGCAGGGATCTCCTCTCTCCAGAGCGCAAGCTAAACAGCATCCGCAGCCTGGTTCTCTAAGCACCTCACGGCAGTTTGTGGGCACTGCGGGACACTGACTGAGCTGTTCTAGAGTGCAAGGAGCGCAGCGGATAGGTTCCGGGCAGATAACTGGAGAGGACTGTGCAGGTGTCACGAAAACAAAAGCTGCCAAGGCCCACGTGAAACAAATAGATAATCCGGTCATTTCAGAACTGAAAAAAAAAATCACTCCTATGAGAATATATGTTCCCTCTCAATCGGTGCACGTTCCGTTAAGTTTGTAATTTTACTGAGAAGTCCTCTGTAGTATTTATATGGTCCATTGACCTTAAGGAAGTTAATATTTCACGCAGTTGTTTTTATATTAATTATTTAAAAAACAGCTGTGACCGAGGCCATGCCCAGTGGTTGGGGTGCGTAAAACCAGATTTTGGGTCGTTTGAAGTGCATGTCAATATTTACTTTGGAACGAGGAGTGCCTGAACGCAGTGTAGTCATAACAGGAAAACACGACTAACCTCTGTTTGTGGTGTCTACCTGCACTTTTGGACTATTGTCAGTAGAAAAATGGATGGAATGTCACTATTAGATATACCAACAAACTGGAGCATAAATCAGAATTAATGATGAGTGATTAGGCAAATTAACCTTTTTAACTATTGCCCTCTTTATCACATAATATCAGTGTAAATTAAAAGTCTAGTCACCTAACAGTCTTTCTGAGTCAGGCATTATCAACAACTATTACCCAATATTCTTGCTGTCAGGTCATAAAAACAAGGTCATCTTCCTATTGCATAATTAGATAAACTTTACTGGCCTTTGAAGAAAACATGTTTGTTGTAAAGGTGTACTAATTTCCTGGTGTAGTATTAGTTGGCCACTTATCTAGAGCAAACACTGCGTACATTTCGCTTCTTTCATGCTGTCGTGATCAACACAACTGTGTTCATGTGTCACAGATGGTCAAGCTTTTAATACTATAACCTGAGTTGAGGTGTTTTCAAAGCGGACGAAGTTGAGAGGGAAAATTCCGGAGAAGCACTGATGGCAAATATGTTGTGATGAGAGTGCAATTCTGTTTGTTCAAAGCAAACAGAAGCAATCCCTAGAAAATGAACTCGTTCACTTTCGAGGCTAAGCCAAACGCATTTATGGGAAATATTTTAAAAGAACACTCTTGATGTTACTCAAATATCATATTGAATCTTTTATTATTTTTAGCCTGTGCAGTACTCCTACAATAACATAATACTTAAAAACATGTATCATTTAACAGAAAGAGTACCAAGTAAGGTGCAGTGTAATGATGAGACCTGACACGCTGCTCAAAACTGAATGTTCACAGGCTACCCATTTTTTGTGTAGTTATTACAGGTGACAGCGAGACCAACAAATCTACACACACAGTACAAATAATAAAAATGTCTGACCTTTACAAAAAGGTTGACGATACATAGTATGGGCATATAAAAAAAAAAGAATGAGCTTAATCTGTGAAACCTGAAACCTCTGTGAAATCTCTCAACCTCTTCTTCAATCTTCCATCAAACCTATTCTATCAGCAGTTCATAGTGAGTGGCCTCCTCAATGTTATGCATCAGGCTAACAAGCCAGAGGGGTAGAGGGGGCTGCGGTGGAGTGGAGGCACCTCTTTGTTTCGCAGGCCGCTTCTGGCTTTTAGCCTAGAGACAGCACATCATGCACTCTTAGAAGGATGTATGAGACAGCACATCATGCACTCTTAGAAGGATATAGGACACAACACATGCACTCTTAGAAGGATATAGGACACAGCACATCATGCACTTTTAGAGGGATGTAGGAAACAGCACACCATGCACTCTTAGAAGGATGTTGGACACAACACATCATGCACTCTTAGAAGGATATAGGACACAGCACATCATGCACTCTTAGAAGGACGCAGGAGGATCAGACTAGAGCTTTAAGAGCTTTAAGCACTTTTAGTGAATGGGGCAGTGAACTCTTTCCATATGTTGTACAATGCACATAAAGTCAAACATACTGCACTATAGTTTAATTTTGCAGTGTTATTATTATATGTTGGGTTTTGCATGTATCCAGTATGCATGAAAACTATGGTATGCACAATTAAAGGAAAATTCCGGTATTTAGCACTTTGAGTCCCTTTTCTGGTTTGTTTTGGATGAACTAGAGTGGTGGACACCGAAATTTTGACAATTGGTCCTGTCTCGACTTTTCTGACTCGTTTTGAATCGCCTTTGACTTCTCAGAGTGGCTGCAAACAGGCATACTGTAGGCTACTCAAACATGTCCTAAAACAACCCTTGACATTCGTTTTCAAAACTGTGCAACTCACCGAGTGGTTAGTGGTGTTCATTGATTATTAAAAGCAAATATATCGGCGCAATGTATGATTTCCAGCCGTCTTATTTGCTATTGTGGAACTATTCACAACCGCTCAATATTTGAACCTGAAGCATAGACGGTGGCGCAGTAATATCAACGTGCAATGAGTCTTCCAACAGAAATCAATGGGATTTTACAAAATGCCAAATAAAACATGACAGAAACTGTATTTCGCTACGCTACTTGTTTTGGAACATCAACGAACACCACTAACCACTCGGTGAGTTGCACAGTTTTGAAAACGAACGTTAAGGGTTGTTTTAGGACATGTTTGAGTAGCCTACAGTATGCCTGCTGGCAGCCACTCTGACTAGTCAAAGGCGATTCAAAACGAGTCAGAAAGGTCGAGACCGGACCAATCATCAAAATTTCGGTGTCCACCACTCTAGTTCATCCAAAACAAACCAGAAAAGGGACTCAAAGTGCTAAATACCAGATTTTTCCTTTAAGGGAATGGATGAGGATGAGGGAATCATTCATATTACATCCTAGTTTCTACTAGGACAACTGAGATCATCATCAGTCCTGTGATTTAAAACCAGGGTTCTCAGTCCCCTTCCTGGAACCATCTTCCATACACTCTACTTATCCCTGCTATATTCTAATTACACCTGATTGGCATACAAACTCTCAATTTGCTTAATCAGAAGTGCTCCACTAATCAAGAGGGGCCACTAACGAGTTCAGTCAAGGAAAGGACCCCCAGATCAGGGAATGAGACCCACTGATTGGGAGCAAGCCTGATGGTGGTGATCTTTACATTTCATGTCAGCAGAGGTGCTGGAGTGTGTACCTCTCCATCGGCCTTGGCTCTCCTCCTCTTGGCTGGACGCTTGGCTGTCTCGCGTGGTGGTGGCGCTGCAGGTGACTCTGTAGGTTGCTGATGGAGGACACTGTGCTGACTAAGTACATGCTCATGTGAAGACTTCCCATGTTCTGCCTCTGAAGTGGAGCTACAGTCCCCCGGCTCCACAGGTGAGGACTAATAAATGATTAAAATTTAGGGCTCAAAATCACTGATGGCTTAGTGAGGAATTCATCCTCTCTGCCAGTCTCAATGCCCATTTTTTCTTCAGGAGATAGCCTAGCTTTCTACTCTGTTTTAACATTTACTTATAGTCCTGTTAATCATGCCTGTTTTAAAGATTGAGTGAATAAATAACATAACCTAAAGTGTCAAACATTATCAGTGCACTGAAAGAAATCTAAAGCAAATAGATGCCAAAGGGCTTGACACCACACAGACTCGCACACATCACACACATCTGTAGGCTACCTATCAAATAAACAAATAACCACACCTGTGGGGAACTGAAAGGCTCATCATCTGGAGATTGCCAGCCAGTGGGTTTCCCTGTGGGAGTTGGTGTGGGCAGTTCACTGTGCAGGATGCCAAAGCTGCTCTGACTCTCTTCAGCAGACTCCTCACTCTCTTGGATAGGCGTGAGGGTACACCTAACAGAAAGGACAGATGTGGAGATGCCACTCGCAAACTGGTGTGTGATGTCTGCACCATACTAAGGTCTTTGTGTTTGAAGAGTGTTTGAAATGGAGTTCTTCATTTCATTTTAGTGTGTAATTGTCGTAAATGTCGTTTTAGTATAATGTATATTAGTAAAATGTTTTATCAAAATAAGTTGTCATTTTAAGACAGTTAAACAGAAACACACTCCTATCCTTAATACATCACTCAGTTCTAATACAGTGCACACATCTGAATGAACCAGTATCATTCAAAACTAACACATTCTTTTAAAGTAACATATACAATGTCTAGCTGTAAAATTACTTTTAGAGGGGACATTTTCAATTCATGACATGTAATGGGTCTAAAAATTGAGTAGGCTATGTATTATAACACTCTATATCAGTGTTTTTCAACCTTTTTTGTGCCACGGCACACTTTTGACACTTAAAATATCCCACGGCACACTAACATCCTGTGTGAAGAAAAAATAAAAATACCATAGCCTAACATTTCAAATAATACACAGATATGGCCTTATTATGGCTTCTATGCAAGACCTGCTCAATGAAACAAGCGCCCTCTGTTTCATTTGTAGGTGACTATATCTAATTTAATTGTTGTTATGAACTGGATATGTGATGATTCTGTGAATACTGGATATGGGGCCCCCGTTGTACAATGCCTGCATACCACAAATAGTGCAATCATACAATCAATGAGAGCATGTGGTTATATATTCTTTGATGCAACAGTTGCTTTTCTGGACAGTGAGTGACATTTGGGTAATTTTCTGCGGCACACCTGATGATCTCTCACAGCACACTAGTGTGCCCCGGCACAGTGGTTGAAAAACACTGCTCTATATCAACATGTCATTCAGTATGTTGTAAGTGTGTGGCGAAATAGTGTTGGCCTGGCCTGTTTATGTTCAAACACTTCTACATGCATTGCTCAACAAGTGATAGAAACGTGGTTCCTTCAATTGCGCAAAAGGACAACTGAGGACATAGGATAATGTATACTTGCAGGTTGTTCGTTTGTTTCTCTCTGTGTCTACACATGCGCGAGCAACCATAGTACCAAAGAGACAATCAGAGGTTAGTAAGGTATCCTAATGTTGTGAGACTGGCTTTTCCAAACCCTCCATCACCTAAAGCCAGCCACATCAACGAAACGTTATATGGGATTGAAAAAATACAAATTAGGCTCTTTTAAGAGAGTAAACGTGCTTTTTAACAGGTTAGGCTACGTATGATATAGCCTATAGGCCTACTCAAGTCAAATAGCCTTCTTGAACTGACTTACGACTGACTAGGCTACGTTGACACACTGACTACGATAATTCAAGAGCTAATTGGATATGTTTACAAACTATTTCGCAAAACATACCTCTCTGGACACGGATTCATGTTGTCTAACGAAGAACACCACTAAAAAGGCAGCACATCTCGGACGTCTCTGAACAATTGGCTACCTTAACAATGTCACCTGTTTCTTCCACCAGGTGGGAGTGTTCTCTTACGCAATCAATAGAACAGTCTGGGTAAGTCGAGAAGGCACGGAAACTTGAAAAGTGGCTTATACGACGTGGGTTAAACTGGGGTAGCCGGTTTTAAACGCCACTACCACAGAAGATTTGGGTAAATCAAGATTTGGGTAGGCTAATTGAGGGCCGTCTGTCAGCTCTGAAAGTTAGAATATGAAGACATCTCTGTGTGTTGGCTTGCATTGTGAAAGATGTTGACTCAGTGGTTACAGCAAGGGCACACTGTGGACGTATTCCCTATTGGCACGTAAACAGCACCGCAGTTGGTTAGGCCATGGTGCCCTACTTGTGTGTAGGCCTAGGCTACTTCCTTTGGTGTGACAGTGTCCAAAACTGCATTTTATGTTGGTCTACCGCATAGCCTTGGATTTAAGTTATGTCTCGAATAACACGATCACTTAAGCTATTTACGAAATTTGGTGCTCACTTGATATGGGTTACTTTTTCAGCCGTCAAAGGCTAGCTATATACCTGTTTGTGCGCTGCCACTGAATCATTGACTTCCAAGGCCACAAATGGATACAAAAATAAACAAACAAATTAAACAAATTGAGTGATAGCATTGTCCAATGGCTCCACTTGCTATGTTTGTCACATCAGTTATTCAAATATCATGCATTTTAATTTCTGTATTGACCTTCTCTAATTCTCACTGTTGAAAATCACCTCTAATTATTATTGCGTGGGTAATAATTAATTTACAATGACGTCATCACGATAGTCATCTCCACCATTGTCACCCTCTTCAATCATTTCACAAATGCAAAGTCTTTAAACACCAATACTTTATTTCTTACAAAATGTTATTTATCCAACTTTACACTGTACAGTCCATTTGTATAGAGCTTTATTTACAAAATTAAGATCTGCATATCAAATCGATTAACTACAAGGCAAATATAAGTATAATCATTGTAAGCTTGTAAAATAAGGCAAAATCACACATATTATCAATGATAGGGAATCACAGGAAAAGTCATAGCAAAAGCCAAATAACAATGACAGGACACTTAAGAGTGTGTGTGAATATGTTGAGTTCAATCCAATGCTTTCGCAATCGCTTCAATCAATTGTGACAGTGCATGTAGTTATGAAATATACTCATGTAAGTCCTGGGTTATTTACATATGGTTGCAAATGTGTGTGGGTGTGTGTGTCTGTGTGTGTAAACTAGCCCGCCAAACGATGGCGCAGTCAGTGTGGGTCAATAAACTCTCAGCCATCCTATTGTCTCTTTTAGCCCTTCTCAATTCAGCTGTTATCAAGCAGAGTTTCACTTCAAAGCCTTGGCAACAGGCAGAGCTGTGTGTGTGTGCGCGCGTGCGTGTGCTGGCTTTGTGTGTTTCTGTGCAGTCATCACACTCCTTCAGTGTCCTTATATGGAAAAGCAGAAGCCCCAAAACAAATAAAAAACAGTGGGAGTAATCAGCTTGATCATCAAGGCCATAGATCTGAGGGAGGAGGAGATGCAAATCTCATCACCAATTAAATCCATCATCAGGCCTATCTTGAAATGTCAGTGAGTGTCCAGCTTACAACTCATGAATACAACTCAATGCCTATACAGACCTGCATTGCTCATAAATGTTTTAAGACTACATTTGGGATATTTCATAGAGGCTTTGTAGGGTTATCTTAAAGGTCTGAGAGAGACAGGAATTGGGTATGATGTGCTAAGGTATGTTGAAGAACCACATTTCCAATTGCAGCATGCAAGGCATTAATGGTGGAATGACATACTTATGTCATAGTAGCACAAAGGAATCTTCCGGTTCTAGCCCATATTAATTAGCAAATAATGTTTTATCAGTAGTAGTGTTGCACGGTACACTGATAATAGAAAGGAATCGCAGTACCCTGAAATAGAAAATGTTATACGATACCCTATTATTTTATTAGTACCAATACTTGAAGAAAGGTGCTTTAATAAGGTTATAAGAAAAGTCATATTTTCATCAGTTTAAAAAAAAAAAAAAAATAGTTTCATGTTCTGTCGTGTCAGTCTAATCTACCACTTCTATTACTGATGTGATATCACTTTAGTATTGGTATTGAGAAACTTAGGCATGGGATTGTATCAAAGCCATAATTTTGGTATCGTGACAACATTAATCAGTGTATATCAATATTGTTACATGTGGTGTTACAGCATCAATACTGTCTCAGAGGTTTATGCTGCTAACGTAATCTTTCAAGAATGGGTGCCCTTGTGCAACAATCATGAAGCCACTGCTTTGGCTAAAGAAGTCTACTCGTTTCCCATTAAAGAACCAAAATAAAAACCTCATAGAAGTGGCAACTGAGTAACAGAAGCATCCAGAGTGTGCTTTCACTGCAAAAATATCATGTAATTGCATTACATACAGTTTATACACACATGCATACAAGCACACATCCACACAGTCACACACAGTATACAAAATGAGAGAAATATATAATATTTACAACACCAAGGACTTTTTTGTACAGCATGATAGAAGTTGTAATCTTGGCATTATATATTTTAAGAAAAGTTAGTTAGTCATGCCTCGGTTTAGATGAACATCCATACAATGTTAAGTATTTCAGTTCAAGTGTGCTTGTGATTATTAAAAAAAAGCAAAAACAAAAGCACCTCGTTGGAATGCTGACACTGCTCTAAATGGAGTTGGAATGAAGCTCCACACCCCCAGAGGGGAGATGCCTCCTTCTCCTGAGCCTCGTCTCCCTGTGTGCAGAGGGACTCAGTGGGAGGAGAGACTGCATGACTCAGAGGGTCCTCACTGGAGACAGTGGCATGCCCAGTTTGGGAGTGGTAGCAAGGGGGTGGCCATGCAACCTCCCTGGCTGCAGCTCGGCCTGGCCTGGCCTTGCCTGAGCATTGTCCCCTTTGGCAGACCGATTTCTGGGCCCTGTGTTGAGCAACAGGCCCCCCACCCCCCCCCCCCTCTCTCTCTCTCTCTCTCTCTCTCTCTCTCTCTCTCTCAGATGTGCTCTCTGTCTGTCCTACACCTCCGCGTCCTCCTCCTCCGTCTGCTGCTCCTCCTCCTCCTCCGCCTCCAGGCAGGGCACGCAGGTGGAGGGCAGGTGCAGGACAGGGGTGGCACTGCTGTTGCCCGCTGAGGTCTGGATGGTACTCATGCTGGCACGCGTGGTGAAGCTGCTGGTCACGGAGGAGATGCTGCCCGCCTTGGTTCTGATGCTGCCACGGCCGCAGGCGGGCGGCCGTCTCTCCAGGCTGGATGAGCATGGTTGGTTTCCCAGACCCTGGGCCTTGCCCTCCAGGAAGTAGGTGAGCATCTCCCCTTTGCCTTTCACGCTGATTTTGCCCCGGCACACCAGGTCGTAGTTGATCTTCAGCATGCGGTAGACGTCCTCGGTCACCTGGGCAACAAATAACAAACTTGTGTTTCATCGGATGCAGTGCATAGTGCTAGACCAGAAAAGGTCTGTATTGGGATTTATTTGGGAAACACATGATTCATCTACATTAATAAATGTAAACACGTGTGTGTATTTGTGTATTGGGATGACGCATTTCATTTATGTTATGTTCCCAATAGGGCTGTCAAAATAACTGATTAATTTGGATTAATTAATTTGAGAAAAAATAACTGATTAAAAAAATGAGTGCAGATTAATCGATTCCGTATGACCTTTGACCCTGAGCCGTTCTAGTCAGTAAAAATTAGACTGTAAAATGAAGGAGAGAGAAGAAAACGTGCTGCCTGGATCATTGATTGGAACATTTACTTTTAAAAAACGGCCTGATGGTGTTGATAAAAAATAAAGTGTTGAAAGTAAAGTCCTCTGCAATGTCTGCAGCAAGGAATTTGCATATTACCGAGTTCATCAACTCTATAGTCGCACATCAATGCAAAGAAATAAGTGTTGACATTGAGGGGAGTGTTAATTTATTTTCATTGTGTTCCCTAGGTTATATCTGTGGACTGAAATGTGAAAAACTTCTTCTTCCCGAAGCACTTTTGAATTTATTTCCTCAGCATATTAGGTCATATCATAGATTATTATGGCAATTATTTGAACAGTGAAAACAATAATAAAAGAGTTTTTGAACTTTAATGTCACTAATGCTGATTAATGAATGATTCATTTGAATTTAAATATTTAAAATACCTTTACAGCAAAAATGATATATGCGATTAATTAATTAGATTAATTTTTTTAATCGATTGACAGCCCTAGTTCCCAATGCTATAACCGTTAAGTAGTGTAAACCATTGTCTTCATGACACATGCTGATTAAAAGACAACCAGCCTGATAGTGACCCTGCATACCTGGATCTTGCCAGGGACTCCTGTGCTGTCCATGCGGCTGGCCACGTTCACAGTGTTCCCCCAGATGTCATACTGCGGCCTCCTTGCCCCGATGACCCCAGCCACCACAGGCCCCACATTGATGCCTGTGGACACAGTAGAAGGGTAGAATCTTAATGACCACCAAACATGCTACCAATTAGCCATGAATTAGCCATGAACTTGCTTGCTATGCGGAGGCAACGAGAATGTCTCATGATTTATTGTGATAACAAGTCCCTGAGCGATGCATTATGTACCCATCAACGCCTCATGAATTTTCATTAATTTCATTAATCCTGGAGTCAGCTGTTGCTTAGACGCCTAAGGTGCACTGTCACCACTGCTGAAGTGAAAGCCAATTTACTGTGGTCTGCCTGATAGGGGCTAGCAAATAGGATGCATTACTGTAGAAAGCCCCACAGTCAGGCAACAGCAACACACACATACACATACTGTACACACACAGAAATCTAACAACTTGCAAGACAAGTAAAAAACATACACACACACACAGAAACCTAGCAACTACACATACATGTACAACAGCAAACAACACACACACACACACACACACACACACACACAAACCTACCAATACACCAATACGCAAGACAAAGGCAACATACATGTACACATACATATCTACCAACTCGCAAGAGAAACGCAACATGCACACACTCACTCACACAGAAACATACCAACTCGCAAGACAAAATCGTTATAGGACTGATAGTTGATTTCATCTAGAACATCAAACATCTCAATGGCATAGTCCGCCACTGTGCTTAGATGTGTGGTCGCAGACTTTTTGGCCTGCAACACACAAGAAGGGGCTGTTAGCATGTAGGTCTACACTTTATGTGCATCAGTTGGTAAAATAAGTCATGCTTATTACCCGATTTTATGAATTTGTATTTATAAAAGAAAATGATTTGATATCATCTTGCCTTGGTTCCAATGGTGGGCACCAGTCCCACTGCTGCCATGTAAGTGCTGCCAATGGTTTTGATCTTCTCTATGTCCTTGTAACACTCTTTGTCCATGAGCTAACAAAAATCAGACATCATACAGTTCATCATCTGTAGTACATAACATCATTAACATATTCAAAGAATCCAGAGAAATCTTTGGGGGGACAAGTGGTACAAATAGGGGGACTGGGCTGATAAACAATATTGGATGACCATGATCTTTGGGGCCTCAGATGGCACTGCATTAAAAACAGACATTTTACTGTAATGAAAATCACTGCATGGGCTCAGGAAAACGTCTGATAAACACTGTCTTATGAACACAGTCTGACACATCCAGCTGGTTAAAACTCTACCGTGCAAAGAAGAAACCATATTTAGACACAATCCAAAATTGTGGCCTTATTTGGGCCCAAGATAGACTGAAGCGAAGTGGAAAACTGGCCTGCGGTAAGACCAATCAAAATGTGCCATTCTTTTTGGAAATCATGGATTTGGCTTGCTCTGAGCTAAAGAGGAGAGGGATCATCCAACTTGTCATTATGGCACAGTTCAAAAGCCAACATCTATGATAGTATGGGAGTGCATCAGTGTCTATGGCATGGGTAGCTTTCACGTCTGGAAAGGCTCAGTTATTGCTGAATGATTATTACAGGTTGTCAACATATGATGCCATCCAGACAAATTTCTTTTCAGGAAAGGCCTTGGATATTTTTAGGAAAACAATGATAAACTGCGTTCTGCACATATTACTCAATATGGCTCCGTAGTAGAAGAGTCCAGGTGCTAAAATGGTCTGCCTGCAGTCCAGAAATGTCACATTTGGTGCATCATGGAAAGAAAAACATGATTAAGAAGACCCTGGGCTATATTGGGCAAGAACATCTAATTCTATAAACTCTAGCAACTGGTCTGCTCAGTTCCCCAATGTTTAGAGACTGCTGCTAAAAGATGAAGTGATGTAGCACTGAAATGTGCTTACATCAAATTCAAAAAGAACATATACTTTCCAAAAAAATATACAATTTCTCGGTTTCAAGAACTGATATGTTGTCTTTGCACTATTCTTGATTAGATATACAGTATGATTTACAATCATAGCATTTTTTATTTACATTTCAAATAGACTAACTTTTTGGGAAAAGGGGTTGTCCATAAGGATTAGTGTTATTCATTTGTCCATATTTGTTGTAGAGAGATGATAATAGCCCTCCTAAGTTTTCTTAAGATGATAAGAAAACTTAGAGGGCAATTTTAGAGACAACCATTGGACACGGACACACACACACACACACACACACACACACACACAGAGACACAGAGACACACACACTGAATTGTTGGAGGCATGGAGATTAGGAATGAGACACAGACCTCATCAAAGTCGGCAATAATCTCATTTAGCAGTCGCAGGCATTCTACGCCCATGTTGTTTCCATCCAGCTCAATGTAGAAGTCATTGAAGTTGGGAATGGAGGCAAACAGCACTCCGACCTGGGCATAGGACTGGTAGTACAGGTCCTGTGACAGAGAGAGATATTGAGACATATTTAGTACCGGCATGTCACAATATGTCACAACAAATATTTAGAAAGCCTGTGTCAACACAAAGCCATTATTGTCACATCATTGTACTGGCCCATGCATGTTTGCTAGAAGTGATGATAATGACCTCGTTCTTCAAAACCAATAGGGAATATTGGTTTTGGGTCTGTGCTGATGGCTCCTGGTCTCGAGGTCTAGCGTCCAGCTGACTCACCATGTTCCGAGGGTTGGACATGAGGAAGTGCTGGGCCACGTGGGCCGGCAGCAGGTTGAACAGGATCCGCTTGTTGTCCAGTTTGACTTTCTCCATCCCATCCCTTTCCTCTTCCGCCTGCAGAGACAACACACACACGCATACACACACATAAACACACATGCACACGCACACAGACATTTTGTTGGAAAATCACTCATTGCATTGATTCCATGTAACTTTCATATTTTAAACATCAGCACAAACACATCAAACATTTCTATTGCAGTAGGCAGCCCTTTTCACCACTAGAGGCCAGCATACACCCTCAGGCGTTAATGTAGGAAATCACACCCACTCCGAATTATGTCTGACAAACACTCCTGGGGCTAAGCAGATATCTATTTGGGTAGCCAAGCAGAAATGAAATAATTCAATGCTAACTCTGCTTTTAAGAACGTGACAAAACCTCAAGAACACTGCAATATCTCCAAAGCACTGCAGACTGGGATAGAACATTTGCAGATAATTTATCTATCCATTGAGTGTACAACTCAAGTGACATGTAATAATAGCATATACAAATGGGGAGGAGGACTGCAGTGCTATAATCCTTACCCATAAATATAATGAGCACACACATGCATGTGTACACAAGTGCGCATGCACACACACACAAATACACACACACAAAGCCACAGACACATATACAGTGCACAGACACAAACACACACACAAAGCCACATAGATAGACATATACAGTGCACAGACATACACACACACAAAGCCACATAGATACACATATACAGTGCACAGATACACACAAAGCCAGATGGGCTCCATGCCCCCACTGTGCCACGCTGCCCCAGCCCTTGCTCGCTGTACATCCCATTATGTTGCCAGCCAGCCCCGAGCATGGCAGCCAATGGCCTTCACTCCACTTCACCAACTGGTCTTCATGACAAGCACTTGGAGCTGTGAGCCAAAGTGATTGAGCATAGATCAACCGCAGCCAGAGGTTCACACCGGGCCACCGACCAGCCTTCAGCACTTCACACACAGGCCACGCAAGGACACAAGCAGTACTCCAATTCAAAGTTCATTATGTGGAGTTCTATGAGAACTACATCCGTCACTGAATTCAAACTACACATGAGTGATTGTCATTTTTCATTTCCGAACCAGCAGTTCCCAAGGAGGATCCAACCAAATCCAACACTGCAGATAACAGTTGGAGTCATTGTCATGCTCAATATGTTTACATGTTGATACATTTGCATGTGAGCCAGCTTCCCACATAAACATATCTACCCATAGCGGACATCAACTTAAGACAAAATAAAGCAATAGCCATCATGTACAGGATCCTTTGAAATGTGGTAAAAGAATCCCCTTCACTCGAAAGGGGTTATGACTCACACACACACACACAGACACAAACATACAAACACAATCTAAAACTAGCCCTGAGTTAAGTAAGTAAGTAAGTTAAGTATCTACTCAAAATAAGAACAATGCAGCTGAACATGAAAGGCCACATTCAAACCTCAGAGCATTCAAATTCCTCAAATGCTTTTGTGTCGGTCAGTCTCCTGCATGTGCCGGTCAGTCTGGTGCATGGTGGTGTTGGTCAGTCTGGTGCATGTGTCGGTCAGTCTGGTGCATGGTGGTGTCGGTCAGTCTGGTGCATGGTGGTGTTGGTCAGTCTGGTGCATGGTGGTGTCGGTCAGTCTGGTGCATGGTGCTGTTGGTCAGTCTGGTGCATGGTGCTGTCGCACTGACCTGTGTGGCCCAAAGGAAGTCCATTCTGAGCTTGAGGTCCAGCTGTCTGGAGTGCAGGGCCAAGGCGCTTGAGAAGAGCAGCAGAGAGAGGAGAGGTTCGAGGCCCTGCGTCTGGAAGTAGCCCACGCCGACCCTTTGTGGAGGGAAGCACAGTAACAAGCCATCAGTACACACGCCTGCACCAGAGCAGTAGCACACACACAAACACATGCAAGAGCAATAACACACACAAATGCTTTTTATGCATTTGGAGTGCCTGGACACACCAGAATATACATTGAAACTTATAATCCGGCTACTTGCCAACACAAGGAAAAGAAACTTTAGATGATCCGTCTCTGCATTTGCTACCATTTCGTTGTGGCTTTTGCTGAGAAGCAAATAGTCTGCAACACACGCTGAACCTGAATCAAATATTCTTTAGAACACAGCTGACCAACCATCTGCTTTCACTTTTGAATGAAGTTCCATTGCAAGAAGTGACCGGGCTACTTGCAGAGTGAAATGAAAGACGTAAATCAGAAGCACAAAACCTGTTGCCATTGACAGCGGTCTTTATATGTTTTCAACTGTAATTACATGAATACAATTTTGATTTGATTTTATTTATTTCAGGATCAAGACAATAAAATACAGCAATCCAAAGGATGACATGCAAAAGTACAAAACTTATTTCCAGCATGGTCCTTGGTGTTGAACACAATTGACCGGTAGAACGTTGGGAAATCCCATTCAAGTCAATGGAGCGTTTTACTAGCATTGTGAAGAGCTGTACAATAAACACATATAATACAGTAGATAGTATTTATCTGGGAACACTGTTTATCTCTTGAGTGTTACATCATATAAGGCCAGGAGCATTTCCGTTTCTGTTTACCAAAGGATTTTTCACTTTGCACAGTATGATGGGCTATCCAATACTTGATTTATTAGAGAATGACTCCCACTGTTGTGATTAGAACTGTTGTTACAAGCACCGTGGGAAGCATGTTTGTAATCAGTAGCTGCTCATCTATCTATGTGTTTTGGGCCGGTTGTGGCGTAATGTTCGTCTCCCACAGAGTCTGCTTCTTTATCATCTCTCTCTCTCTCTCTCTCTCTCTCTCTCTCTCTCTCACACACACACTCCTTTGCTTTCTCTCCTTTCTTCCCTCTCTACCCCCTCTCTTTCTTGATCTCTGTCTTTCTCCTTCTGTTGTGTGCTCTCTTTTCCTCGGTGACCCTTCGCTTCCTATCCGTCCATATCCTCTCCGTCTCTCACCCAACCCCTACCCCCCACCACCTCTCCCCACCTGCTGCCTGGCCACCAGCTCCCACTCTCCTCTGCCCCGCTCCACCCTGCCGAGGCTGTGGAGACGGAGTGGGCGTGCTGTGACGAGACTGCCGGGGTGAGCACCTGATTGTTTTTCATGTGGCTAATGAGCGCACGCTTGGCCTCAGACTGCGAGGGGGGGGAGCGTGTGGGATGGGAGCACACAAAGACCCACAGTTGCTCTCATCAGAAATAGAAATGTCTCCTCTAATGATCACGTAAATGAAAGGCACGGGGAGAAAGAGGAGGGGGGGGGGTGAAAAACGAAAGGAGAGAGAGATTGAAAATGAAAGGCAACAATGAGTGATAGAAAGATCTTTAGCTAAGTGATTTCCCTCAAATAGCGATTTGACCTATTTGTGAGAGAGCTCAGTGAGGCTGCCTTGCAGTGAGGGAGCTCTGGTGTGCTAAAACGGTCAAAGCAAACCCACCTCACAGGCAGCATCACAGAGCTTAACCCACGACTATATTACTATAGGACTACTTCCTCTTTTGGACATTAAACGTAACATGAACGTCAAAGGCCATTAATAAATTCCACTATTTCAGATTTTCTTGCCTTTTTCCTTTTTTCTGTGCTCATCTCATACATATTATGCATGCTGCATGCAAATGCCTCTTCACATTTACACCTATGAGTGTGTGTGCATACATGACTGACTTGTGCATGCATGTGTGGACTGTAGTTGGTTTGTGTCACCATGCATGCGTGTATTTATGTGCATGGGTGTGTTTCTGCCCTTGCACCCCACGCCATGTGTGTGTGTGTGTGTGTGTGTGTTGTGTGTGTGTGTGTGTGTGTGTGTGTGTATTCTTTGCATAGACAGTAAAAGAAATGGACAGAGCCACTCCATAGGACTTGAATGGAGAGAAGTGAAGTCAAGTGAAGTGAAGTCAATTGCTGGGTGCTGTTTGCCTCAAGCTCAGTTCACACAGGCAGTATGCTCTCCGACACAGATGTGGGATGTGGTGCATGCTGAGCTGCTCAGTGTGTGTAGGGCTCCAGAGTGCGACCAATTTGGTCACATATGCGACCTAATTTTTCAAAAGTGCGACTAAAAAAAATCGGAGGTCGCACCGGTGCGACCAGCTATTCGAGAGAGGAAAAAGTGTCCGCATTGAAACTCTACCTTTGGTTCAATAACAAACACATATTTGGCCAATATCGTGGTTTAAACAAATCACAGATAGTGAAGGGCGGGATTGGCCTGATTGGCCGTGGCCCAGTGCCTGTGTGTAAATTTGAAAATAGCGTGTGCTGCAGAGAGAGAGAGGTCAGAGACCCATCAGATAAACAGAGTGGATGCAGTTGCATTACAGTGTGGTCACATAGGCGAGATAAATGTCCCTCTCCCCACTGCCTTTCAGCTGGCTGACAGCAGCAAACCCGATCAGGCAGCCGAGATAATGAGTCAAGTTTATCGTTGCCTCGATAGGCCTAGTGAAACTTCCCTTCACCAAGTTCAGTCCGAAAAATGATTTACCAGAAAAAATAGTTTGAGCGAAACCCCCGGCGTTACAGGAATGCCATTTAAAGCCACATTTATAGGAGTCATTGCAGATGAAAAAGGCGTCTTAAAATTGCGAACAATGCATACAAGGCCTTTCGAACTACAGAGATAGCCTACAGATATCGCCCGAAAATGAATCGTCATTGACGCAGTTACATGCAGGAGTAACCGGTTTTCAACAGCAACATTAAGTTTTGTGGCGAGTTGTGTAAACTCATTCTGATGGCATCAATCAATTTAATCGGTATTTGGCAAGCCGAATATCGCTGCTACATTTAAAGCCGAATATTCCTGCATGTATAACTGTGGTCATTAGTGCGATTGAATTGAATGGACACATTTAGATTGAGCATGGCAAGTCATTGCAATAGCCTATAATAATAGGCCTACCATTTCGTTACTGCATTAACTATAGTGATGTTCTTATTGAAAATTTAAAAATACTAAAATTAAAAAAAAGTAGAATTGCATTGTGGGGCTGTCAAATGATTATTGCAATCATCATTGCAAAATCACATAAAATCCCCCAGGCTACTTGGAACATCTCTTTAAATTGTGCTCAAATAGCCTACATTTCTATGGAAGATGCTAGCCTGGCGAGCTGGTTTGTAAAGGCCTAAAGATCATGAAGGATAGTATGTAAGACATTGAGCCATGAGATGTGCAGTTTGAAGCCCTTAAAAGACACTGTTAATTTACTCACTGTTATTTTTATTTAATTCATCTTGAGATTTTTTAAGTTTAAATTTCAGCTCAGTGGAGCACTTAGAGCACCAACACTTCATTAAAGGAGAATTCCGGTGTGATAGGCGCACCAGTGCAACCAGTGCAAAAATTTACTCTGGAGCCCTGGTGTGTGTGTGTGTGTTTGTGTGTATGTGTGTGTGTGTGTGTGTGTGCGCGCATGTGTGTGTGTATGCCCTCACCCCACAGAGGTCTTGCGGAAGCCGCTCAGCTCCAATACGGTGATGTAGAAGACGCTGAGCAGCACGAGCAGCACCATCTTGGGGAGCCAGGACACGCGCAGGAACAGCGCCAGCGTCAGCGTGCCCTGCATGGGACAGGAAGGTGTGGCGGAGCCATCGCGGGCAACTTCGTCCATTCAGATGGTTGCGCCCGCCCGATCCATGTCGATAATAATGATGGAGCTGGTGGAGTTGGAGCTCCACACCCACGGCATGCAGCCCACCTGCCAGAGTTGGGCACACTGGTTAGTCTGGCGCCAGTCTATGGAGTTACATTTGTTCCACTTTTATGAGCGAGCAATAGCACAATTTGAGCGTGAAAAATATTTTGAGCGAGCACACAAATTATATTTTCATGAAAAATGAAACTCGAGCACAAAAAAACTTGTAGTTGAGCAAACAGGAATCTATGTTGTGCTCCACAAATGTCTTTGCCTGTTTGCTAATATCATTATGTATGTGCAACATCAGCCCCCTTTCTTTCAGTTTCACTGTACGTGCTCACATAAACTGTTCCTCCACTAGCTCAGGAGATCTGTCGCGCTCAACTTCGTCTGTGTGCTCGCTCAAAACTGTCGACAATGTTACGTTTGTTCCACAATTCATCAACTAATCAGAAAATTCAGGGGCTGAAGTCCAATTCTCATTGGCTGCTGAAGTCCACAACGCCTAGCGTCATGCCTGTACATGCAGATCATTTTTCCTCAAAATATAATTTGTGTACTCACTCGCAATTTTTCTGCGCTCAAATTGTGCTATTGCTCGCTCATAAAAGTGGAACAAATCTAACTCCATACCAGTCTACTATTACACATTAAAGCTGCAGTTGGCAAGTCTAACAGATTGTGGGGAGTTAAGGCCCATTCACACCAAGAACGATAACGATAACTATAACTATAACCATAACGATAAAAGCGTTCACACTGAACAACGATAAACAAAGTCTCTCATTGTGTTAATAAATGTGAGGGCTAAAATTCGATGGGTTCTGATTGGCTATTAGCATTTTATCGTTGTGAAAATCGCTCTGAAAGTGATCCCCAACGATATCGTTCTTCATGTCGTTATTGTTATAGTTTATGTGTGAACGTCGTCATTCATATTAACGAGAACGATATTTATTTATAGTTATCGTTATCGTTATCGTTCTTGGTGTGAATGGGCCTTTAGCCAAAATTTTGAATGTTTACAACTCTCATGCTACTCCCCCACTACCACCGAGCACCCTCTTATCTGACTGCACCAGACTGTGATTGACAGTCAGATATCACACAGCCCTGCTCTGATTGGACCAGAAGAACCGGAAGCTGTGGATTTTTGCAAAACAAATAACAGGCTCTAGGTGAAGGTAGAAGTGCGGGTGTTTTTGTAAAACCAGCTGATTGATGTTGTTCTGTTGGAGCATAGTGTCGGTTTCAGTGAATGTGTTCAAAACAATCTTGCCAACTGCAGCTTTAAACATCAACATACCTGCACAATTTTATGCAAATAAAAATATTTTGTGCGTTGATGCACACTCCAAGCAATATAAATGCTTATGTCTTATGACTCCTAGGGCCCTATCTTGGCGATCAGAAACGCTTGGTCAGAGGCAAGACATTTAGGGCGTGTCCAGCCCACATTCGAGGTGATTTTGCGATCTTCTGTTTCTTAATCAGTCATGGGTGTGTTTTGGGTGTAACATCCTTTAAACCAATGAGAGTAACATCTGTCATTCCCTTTAACAGCAAGCAGCACAACTTCAAATAGCTTATTAGTATTTTGACAGTCAGCATCACATTTGACAGAATCTGCTTGCACGCTAGACTATGTAGGGAACACAGGGATTCAAATAAACCTTGCTTTACTAAATCCTGTGTGTGACTAGCAGAGTATGGCCTACATGCATCTGCACTAGCCTATTATTTGAACTCTTAGGCAAAGTGAAACTAACTTCACCATGGTCTCATAGTCAACAACAAAACAGTACTACACAGTTATTTACTTTCACTATTGACTGACAAGGAGTTACCATCGAAAACATAGCCTGAAAAAAAACGCTTACCCCAATAATGTTCGAATGACTGAATAAATATCCTAAGGATATTTATCCTGCAGAGAAGTTGTTTGGAACTGGTTGCTAAGGGCTGCTTACATCTCATGACAGTGTGTCTTCAGCTGTGCTTTATATGCGCCTTTCGCTATAGACCAGTTTTTTCTTGATCAGTGGCGTAATGATTTTTAGAGGGTGTAAGCATTTTTTGGATCATGCGTCAGACCACAGCTTGTGTCATTAATTGCCACACCACTGGGCGCAAAGTTTAATAAAAAGTGGAGTGCATGGCAAAAAATGAATCACTTTATTGAGTGTAAGCCTTGTGTTACTCTTTCTGGCGGGTGTAAGTTAGGGTCCTAGGTCTTCATTTTCATCTTTATGCTGATCCATGACATAAAATGTTTCTAATCACATTCCAATAGCCTTTTTCTGTGTCTGTTGTTGTGTCTGTTTATATAAACCTTTCAACACGCTAGCTATGAGAGTAGATTTTATACAACTGCAACTGAATTGAATTGAGTTAAATTTAACTGAATTGATTTGTCTAGTATCCAAACAGAAGTGTCTTCTGAATGATTCTGTGCTTGAGAGAGGATTACGAGCAGCAGGAAGGGCCATCTTACCACACAAGCCTGGGCCATGGCGTAGATTAAGAACGCAATGAACACACACAGAGCCGTTCGGATCTGGATGGTGAGGCACCCTGGGATACACTGAGAGAGACAGCAGAGAGAGAGAGAGAGAGAGAGAGAGAGAGGAGAGAGAGAGGGGAGGGGGTAGTGATAAATGTGGAGGAAGGTAGAGAGAGTATGGAGATTATGAATGTGGGGGGAAGCCAGTGGCAGAGAGAGATTACCTGAGCAAATTTGCATTTGAAAATCCACTTAGCAGTGGGGTTAAGAGGAGTGTCAGATGTGAAAAAGTGAAGCCTCCGCTCCACACAAACGAGAGAATCTGGCTAACTAGCTTAGCGTGCTGGAATGGCATGAGCAGTCTGAGCCAAGGCTAACAGGCAAAAACACATCCAACAAAAAACATCAGTCTCTCTCTGCTCACATGATTCCAACACTGAATTTGTTAGGCCATGCCGTGTCTGTTAATACTGCAGTTATGACAGCCAAGACGGAACATTTGCATTTGAAGGTGAACACTTTTGGACTGGTATGCTAAATGTGGTCAATTAGCATGCGTGTGTACTTCAAAGAAAGAAAGCAGTGAGGGTTAAACAAAAAGACGTGCTGAAATTTGTTACCTGTACACTAGTGATATGCAAATACATGATACAAGCCACCAGGAAACAGATGCAGAAGACAAGCAGCCCTAGAACCACTGTCCTCCTGTGAGAAGAATAGAAAGTGAAAGAGAAGGAACAGAAGAGAGCAAGGCCTGAGTGAGTGGGTCTGTTAGTGGCAGAGCAGCTGTTTGGTAAATGTCCTAGAGACTAAACGTGTAGAGAGAGAGAGATAGAGAGAGAGAGAAAGGGAGAAAGAGAAAGAGAGAGAAAAAGAGGGAGAGAGAGAAGAGAGAGAGATGAGGACAGGAGTGGGGCTAAAAGTGGAGTTCCTACTGTGGAATGATGAGGAGGTAAATGAGTCCAAACAAGGCAGCGAGTAGCAGAGACAGCACCACGGCACTGGTGAAGTACTCATCATGGAGCTGGTGGTACTGGGAGCAAAAAGAGAGACAGAGAGAAAAGGACAACACATTTCAGAATTTTAAAGGGGAGTGTATGCAGGTAAGTATATATACTTTTTTGATCCCGTGAGGGAAATTTGGTCTCTGCATTTAACCCAATCAGTGAATTAGTGAAACACAAACAGCACACAGTGAACACACAGTGAGGTGAAGCACACACTAATCCAGCGCAGTGAGCTGCCTGCTACAATGGTGGCTTTCGGGGAGCAGTGAGGGGGGTTAGGTGCCTTGCTCAAGAACACTTCAGCCGCAGCCCACTGGTCGGGGGCTCGAACTGGCAACCCTCGGTTACAAGTCCAGAGTGCTAACCAGTGGGCCCACGGCTGCCCCTGCGTGTGTGTGTGTGTGTGTGTGTGTGTGTGTGTGTGTGTGTGTGTGTGTGTGTGTGTGTGTGTGTGTGTGTGTGTGTGTGTGTGTGTGTGTGTGTGTGTGTGTGTGTGTGTGTGTGTGTGTGTGTGTGTGTGTGTGTGTGTGTGTGTGTGTGTGTGTGTGTGTGTGTGTGTGTGTGTGTGTGTGTGTGTGTGTGTGTGTGTGTGTGTGTGTGTGTGTGTGTGTGTGTGTGTGTGTGTGTGTGTGTGTGAGAAAGAGTGTGTGTCGATCTCAGTTTTTATATATATTTTATATTTATAGTTTGATGTATATTTATATATATATTATATGTATATGAGGGGGTGTGTATGTGTGAGTGACCTTGTGGCATGTCCTGTACTTCTATGTGTATACTGTATGTATACCTGTGTGTGTGTGTGTGTGTGTGTGTGTGTGTGCACGTGCTGGCATACCCTATGTTCCCTCTCTGAGCTCTTGTACATGAGCGTGAGGAAGTGCAGGTCTGTGGTGTTCGACTCTGTCTGGCGTGCCTCGATCAGCCGGCTGATGTAGCGGTTGACCCGCGTGCCCGGGCTGCTCTGCGTAACGTTGGCCGACACCGACGTCCGGTTTCGCAGCTTCTCCGGCACTGAGCGCAGCACCCGTCTCTGGACAAAGGCGATGTAGTTCATGGGACATGTAGTTTATCTATCATCAAGTCATCACCAACAACACCAATGATACACAAAGCACAGATAGCACACACATGCCTTCCTATCCAAGCACATACATCCTTTTGTCAGAAATGTCAACACTGCATTTCAGCCTCATTAATACTGAAACAAAGCAGTACATCAAGTTCTGACAAGCCCCTTTTCCATACAGACCCCCCCACACACACACCGCGATTGTCGGTGTCTGACAGCGGTCTCTAATGAGCATAACTCTCGGCAGGTGCGCTCTTCCAGTGGGCTCCGGGAGCCACCGACTCTGAAATATTGTGCCGGCAACTTGTGCTGTCGCCATGCCTTGCAACTGATGGACGAGTGTCGCTGTTGACGTTGATGCTGCTGTGTAGGGAGACAAGATGTCTAATGCATGAGCGTGAACAACGATGGCAGCCCTGGGAAGATGTGGCAATGACCAACAACGCTTGTTTGTGTCACGTTCTGTCCACCCCCCAGACACATCATGCAGACAGGAGGGCCGCCGAGCTGTGGAGCTGTCGGCGGGGTTCAGCGGCCAGCAGTGGCGCCTCAGTCTAGCAGCGACAGACGGCACGTGCGTAATGAACTCTGTGACCTCATCAGGCATCAGACACGTCATGCATACATGCGATTCCGAATTAGCGACGCTTCATTATCGATATAGACAGACAAAGAGGCACGTGTGTGAAAGATGATATCCATGACAACGCCCATTGTCGCGTGGAGGATCGTATCCATAGTGATGGATAGGGGGAGCGATACCGCGTGCGTCACACCTGATGGGGGGGCGCTGGGAGTTCAGTGGAGTGTGCCCAGGTGTTAAGAATGCAGAGGCTCAGTGGAGCCACAGAGGTGTGTGTGTGTGTGTGTGTGTGTGTGTGTGTGTGTGTGTATCTGAACCTCCTCCTCCAGTGAGTTTGAGCAGGGGCGGGAGGTAGTCACTGGAGCAGCCCTAGCTGGGGCTCACTGGAGCAAGACAGGGGTGGAGGAGTTTGATAGCAGTGGAGCGTGACAGGGCTCAGTGTGGTGGAGGTGGGGGGGGTAGGATGTGCCCCGCTGTGGTCCATAAGAGATGGGTTTGGTGTTTACAGAACGTGCATGGCACCAAGCGCACAGGCCATGATGGAGAGGCTAACCTCACACAAATGCAGTGCACACATCCATGTTCCAGCAGGAACTGTGCTGTTTAGTTTCCACCACTTTGTCCTGCTTTTAATGTTCTGTCACTCATTGTGTCTGTGGACAAAGTGTCTGTGACCTACATGTGAATCCTGTGGTCAATGGCAAAGTCAATCCTGACCATAGGGGTTTATATGTCACCCCCATGCTTACACAGAAGTACATGAGAGTTGAAAGTTATGCACACACCCAGCCAGCATTCACACATCCACATATGGCCACAACCACACTGTATACACCAACATAAAGCAATGCTACAATGTTGCATTCATTTAAGTTGCACATCCAGATCACACCACTAAGGCTCTCCAGGGGGTCAGGATTTGCAGGGTTAGCTTTAGCCAGTTAGCATCCACCATCTTTAAAAATAGCATCCTCAAGTGCTCACCTCCCCACATGTTTACAAACAAGCCAATTAAATGCCAAATCACTGGTGGACACAAACCACAGACCACTTCTCATGGCGGTGAGATAGCCATTCCCATTGAAAAAAAATGTAACTGCTAACTAGGTTTAACTTTGGACACTTGTATCACTCTGAACCAAAAAAAAAAAATCAATGACACCTAGCCTTAGCTTAGCATACATTATTCTCATTCACTAATATGGAGAAGTGCTATCACTTGTCTCACACATGATCAATGATCAACACACAATCACTATCACAAATGCTAAAAAAAAATCATGATACATCTCTGAAATGAGTTTTTGCAGGTTGGAATGTCTGCCTTAACAGGTGCCGTCATAATTTACTAGGCTGTGGGAAAGACGTTAAAGATCATAATGGTGGTAGTTTAATGGAAAGGGACAGCTAATTTCACAGTTTAAAAAAACCTAGCCTCTGATGCTAAAGTCCCAGACCCCACTGTTGTTGCGCCTTCCCCCCCCCCGGAAGATTGGAATCTCCCCTCTCAGATGATTTTTTGACACAAACATATGGGGCTCTATTTTAATGGTCTGAAACGGAAGTGTCTTTGCGCAAAACGCAAATGACTTTGTGGGCGGATCTTGGGCGCTGATGCTATTTTACCGGCGGGATAATTGACTGTTGCGCCCGACGCAAATCTAAAATGGGGTGGTCTGAAGTAGCTACTTTAATCATGGGTGTGGTTTGGGCGTAACGTGCAATAAACCAATCAGAGCGTCATCTCACATTCCCTTTAACAACAGGCACGCTTGTCCCATAGCTGATTGCTATTATGCTGGCGTATTTGCAAGGCGCAGCCAGGAGCATTCACAGCGCTATAATGACTGTTCAGTTGGGAACAGTTAGCTATTGATTTTTCCTCTTGACAAAATATAATGCAGAATTGTCACAAAGACATACTTTCCGATGTTTTTGGATCACTCTCACTGAATCACGAGGTTATGAATGCATGGTGATATTTTTGCAATGTACAATGTAATCTAACATACTCTCCTGTGCTGCCGCTGGGGCATTTGGGTTAAATGGCATCGGCATGCATTTCAACATCACGTTTCCTTAAGTCCTCTAATATTTCCTAATGTATGTCATCAACACATCCGTGATTCGTGAAAATGTGTACGCTAGATTTATTTTTCTGGACAATGGACACCACACATCTGGACAATGGACACCACACTGATTTTGAGTGGTAATATTTTTCTTTGAAATTATGTATGGTTTACAGAAATGGGAACTACGATCAAGGCCGTAGCCAGGATTTTTCAAATGCCGAGGTCAGGGGCGTCGCTAGAAATGTTGGGCACCCCAAAATGCTATGGAGGTTCTTCCTAGCCCCTCTCCATTTTGCCAACAACCATATATTTGTTCAGATTATAACATGTTTTGTTTATAACTTGAACCAACACACTTTTCCACAATAATATTATTTTTAGATGCACCTGTATATCTGAGCCTTTTCCCAAATTGGCTTTGGAAATTTATACTGGACCCTGCTCCATCTGTTATTAAGAATGAGCTGCTTCTCCTCATCAGCGTAGCAAATGTTGCATAATTTGCAGGGTCATAGGCACAGTGAGTGTCACATCTTGACTCTCACTTGGGAGGGCCCTTCACCTATCATTTCCCTAGCTCCTCTATCCCCTGTCTCCTGTGTTGGATTTCTTAAAACAACAAGTCTCTAAATTACTGAACAATTTGACAATAGGTAATATTTGTGCCATGATATAATATCCTTCACAACATTTATCATCCTATATAACATTGATATAGCTTCGTTTTCAATGCAGGTTAGCTAACTGCATCTCCACTGAATTTCAACATGCATTTACATTATTTAGCATCTCATTGGTAGCCCTATTGCATCTAGTTATTGTATTCAAATAGCCTGACGAGCCAGACCCACATTAATTTGCTGCAGCTAGGTGCGTCTAGATTTCTAGGCTAGTATTCAACCATTAGGCCTACATTTCTCACCTTCCCTCCTTCTCTGTCTGCTCTTCTGCTGGCTTTCCAAACGTTAACTTTGTGACAGCATTTGTTCAGGTCAGGTGAATTAAGATTAGCCTACTGGCAGAAATTAACAAGACGTCAAGTTTATTTTGAAGTTTTTTTTTTAAACTATGTGAGCTACGTTATGCGTTAGTTAATTAGTTTAGGACACTCCGCGATAGCCGACTTCGACTCTACTTTTCGTTTGACATGTCAGAGGTAGGCTATCACGTGACGGTCCGTTGATGCGTAAGATAATTGTCTCGTCGGCTATTTGTAGCCTACTTAATAAATGAAACGAAACGAAAAAAATACCGAGGACATGACCTCGGTGTCCTCTATGGTAGCTACGGCCATGACTACGATGTATAGATGAGAGGAGCGAAGTGTGCGTTGCCCAGCACAGGCGGCCAAGCAAGGGCTCCTTACCCTCAGCAAACTCAACAACGAGAAACAGTTTCCAAGTTGACGTAACTTTCAACTCTGCACAGTATCCCATTAACTGCATGACAGTAGGCTATTTAAAATATAAGTTTGTAAACACGTTATCATCAACTTAATGCACGCACAACATTTGTTTGAGCAGGAGAGAGAATAACAATGAATGGATGCAGCAACTACAGAAATTGTAGCCATACTTGCTGCTTTCTTGTACTATCTAAAGTGTATGGTTGCTGGTTAACAGCACATAAAAGCTGATGTAAGCTAATTCACTAACTCGGACTTCAAGGCCATCATGGATATAAAACGTTTTATTGAATATAACGAAAGGATGGAGGGAACATAACAAAGCTTGGAGTTATTTCAGATGGGCTACAACAAGGTGGGCAAAATTATGGTGCTTAAAACCTTAGCGCAGCTGGAATAATGCTTAGGCTGATGTTAAAGCGCACGCAATGTTTAAAGCCATTCACAACGGTAAATTGGAACAAAACTAAAGGTAACTTTAGCCTTTATATGGCTCTATAAAGTTGTCCAAATTAATAGGTCATAATCAGTGGTGGAATGTAACGAAGTACAAATACTTCGTTACTGTACTTAAGTAAAATTTCCACGTATTTGTACTTTACTTAAGTAAAAATTATAGTGCATACTTTTGACTTTTACTTCGTTACATTTTACAGCAATTATCTGTACTTTTACTCCGCTACATTTCTACAACACCATCGTTCCTTTTTACGATACATTTTATGATCAGTTTTTTTTTTCTCTCTGACAAACACGTTTGTTTTACCAGGGGTTGCTACCAAAGATTCTGGGCGCTTAGGTGCATTCTTAGAAACATAAGCTTCCTAGTCTAGAACCAGGCAAAGCGTGAGCTTGTAGCCATCTGCATTCGGTAGGCTATATTCACCAGACCCATGGCTACACTGTACATGCAACTGTGTTCTGTGCCTTTCTCTGTCTGTTATCTGCAGCGTTAGGGCCTCCTCTCCGATGAGATTGCTATCCGCGGATCAGCGAAGTTAACAGGCTATGCCCATGCTTCTGTCACCCGATCTGATCATTTTGCGGCACAAATGAATGGTAGACTATTAATGAACCGGTGGCGGAAAAAACGTAACATTTTCCAGATTAGGGAAATATTCCTTAATTGTGTGTGATTAAATAAAGATGCATAGCCTACAATTGGGGGGGTAACGCGTGGCTCATTCAACGTCTATGCGTCTGCGCCAAGTGAAACTGAACTTAATCATAAAGACACCTTTCTCAGCAACTTTTCTGTTCAATCAGCATAATTGGCATTACGATCCACCCGGCGTTTCCCTTGTCTACCCGTTAAACTTCAGGCTCTCGTGTTTTGCTGAATGATATTACTCAGCAGATCACCCTAGTAGATAACCAGAATTACAGTCTCTAGAATTGTAGGTCAGAATGTAAACTGGGCCACAGATGGTAAGCACAATTGCATTAACTTAAAACTATCTAGTAAGTATAACCTAAAACTAGCTTAATTAAAATGCCACAGCCCATACTGATTTTTCCTTTAGAATATAGATATTAAGAGAATAAATCATTATGCAAATACTTAAAGTACATTTAAAAGCAGGTACTTTTTACTTTTACTTAAGTAGGGTTGTCATTGTGGTACTTTTACTTTTACTAAAGTAAATATTTCTCTGTGTATTTGTACTTTTACTTAAGTACTGAGGTTCAGTACTTCCTCCACCACTGGTCATAATTAGGCGTTGTTGTAGTAAAGATATTGCATGTAGATGTTGTACTATATAGGCTACTAAATTTTTAGGTCACCAATGCACGAACAAAAAAACCGGGAAATGGACATTTGTTATCAAGGCTTTGAATGTTTCCATCTGTGCACGTGGGTGTCTGTAGATAGGTGTGCAACGCATTCATTCATGCAGGCCTGTGGTCATGCATGCGCCCTTAAAATAGCATCTGCATTTGCGCCACAGACTTTAGAACAGGGAGTTCCTGGTCTGTGGCGGAATTGTTTTCTGAAACTGCAAAATATCAACAGTGAACGTTCGCTGGAACACGCCCCGTCTTTTTTTCGCTGAACCGCCCCCGTGGGCGCAATCGAATTCCCTAATTTACAGGCATGTACCTGTGGAGGGAAAATTCCAATATGCGCTGAGTCAAAAATGACCGATTTACACATTCCCTGTACCATAAATATGACATTTTTCATCAGATTGCCTCATGATATCCTTCACAAAAGGCATTTGAACACATGAAATTCATTGTGACTAATTTCTTTGAATTCTGAGTGATTTATTCAACTTGGTCACACTTTTTTTGTTTACGGTCAAAAATGACCGCCATTAGCCTGGCTAGCGCCACCACTTCTCAATGAGACGTAGTCTGGGAACCAAACGTTCATTTTCTCGTATTAGAAAAAAATGCCCAGATCCGTTTATTGGGTGCCACGGATGTCTATCAAATGCGTCTGTGCATAGCTCATCTTCGTCTTGCTTTCCCCCCTGTTCTGTGATTGGTTCCCTATCTCAGGCGAAAATTTGCTCCATGGTCTCCAGGCTGCCTTAGCAGCGTGAATCAAATCGCGCGCAAGGCAGCATGGGAACACCCAGGCTACCGCCATAGGAAATGAATGCGAAAGAGTATAATTTTAAGTAGATGAAAGACATCTCCATACACGCACTCCTACAACTTCCCTGTGCTTGTGTGCCCATTCTACACATCATACTTTCCACAAGAAAGCTTAGAGTAAATTATGGGAGCCCTGTGTTTTCTTGATGTACTTCTCCCCCAATGTGAACAACCACACCTGCCAAACAAATCAATCCTGTGTAAATTATAGGAACCTATGTGAGCAAATGTATTGCCTATACTTGTAAGTAAACTGGCAAATGTATTGTTTGCATTTGTTAGAAAGAGTTATATATGTAATACTTTACTTTTTCATTCTACTTTCTTTTTACTTTTAATACTGCCTGCCTCCCTTCTTTACCCTACAATGTTCAGTGCTTTGAGTACATGATAAAGCGCTCTACAAATAAAATGCAATCAGAGTGCAGGTTTTGTACTGGGGTTTGAGGCCAGGTGGGGTGACTGCTTTCTAGTTTTGCTACATAATGCCAGAAGTGAAAGGGCTTGCTGTGATGCTAACGGAAGTGTGCTCAAAGTATGAGCTGTATGAGGGACCCTTAGGTCAGGTTGACCCCTGTATGAGGGCCCCCATGGAAAGGCGATGCATTAGTGAGGCACCCTGTGTCTGTGATGAACAGTGGATGGAAGGATGTACGAGGGGCACCTGTCTGTGTGAAGTGCATGAGTGTGCTTCATGAAGTTTTACAAAGTGCCAGCACTATGGTTGAGTATGTGCCCTGACTACCATACCAACATCCATTGAGGCAACAAATCTTAAAAATATATATTCATAAAAAATATTATTATTACTATTGTTATAGTGTACATTTTTTATTTATGTTACAATAAGAGCAGTTAAAACTGTATGGTCAAATTTGACCGCGAACAGTAAATTAAAGGAAAATTCCAGTATTGAGTCCCTTTTCTGGTTTGTTTTGGATGAAATAGAGTGGTGGACACCGACATTTTGACGATTGGTCCTGTCTCGACTTTTCTGACTCGTTTTGAATCACCTTTGACTACTCAGAGTGGCTGCCAACAGGCATGCTCAAACATGTCCTGAAACAACCCTTAACGTTCATTTTCACGTTTGGGGGGGGTAGCAACGAACAGTGTTTAAAGGTTAAAGATGCCAACTGCCCACAGAGTACTAGCATTAGCCAATGAAGTGAATGAGGGCGGAACTTCGTCCAGCTCTGTATAATGCCTCCCTGTGTACAAACACACACACACACACACACACACACACACACACACACACACACACACAAATGTTCCAGCATCTTACTCACTTTGTCTCCATCTTCGCAGTTCATAACATTGGAGAAAGGGATCTCAGCCTTGAACATCTTCCTGCAGTGCATCAGCTGCACCAGCAGGTAGCACACTGTCTTGAACTTCATCTTTTTGGCAGGCTTGATGTCGGAGAGGATCAGGCCAGGGAAAATCTGTCAACACCCAAAACAGAGCAGCAAAGAAATATGAGATTGGGAGTAGGATGGCGCCACAGATCCTACACTTCCATAACAGACAGCTCACAAAGAGGCCTGCAACATCATATCACAGACCTGGTGGCTGTGTTTACACAATAAACAATAAACAAAGCAAAACCTTAATCCAGATAAACAGATAAGATGAAGACAAACAAGGACAACTATATTAAATCTATCTATCTATCTACTATCTATCTATCTATCATTAAGAACAGTCAGCCTTATAGAGCTTGAAGATTTGTAATGTGACACTGAAGAGATGCTGTCCTCTTACAGACAAGGCTTGGTATGGATTCCCGTACCAAATGGTACGGGTTCCCATTACCAAATGGTGGCAAGGGATTTGGATAGACAGGGGAGAGATGGCAGTTCAATGCAGTCATACTAAATGAGAGTTTTATTCATCATTCATTTGTCCTGTTATTTTCACTTAAGCCTCACTTGCTTTAAACATCAAATAAAGAGAGGCTTAGAGTGAAAGAATGAGAGAAGGAGAAACAGAGAGAGAGAGAGAGAGAGACAAGAAGAAGGAGGAGAGAGAGAGAGTTCCTGGACAGGGCATGTTTGCCATTGTACCTGCTGAGGAGCAGTCACAGGTAACTGAGTGGAGAACAGACAGTAGGGTTGTGGCGTGATGGTTGACAGGCATCACGATGGAAAGCAACCATCGTGATGCCACGCCCCCACATGGCAGTCACTAATTCCTGCTGCAACAGGCTAAAACATAAAAAAACCTTTCCCTGAAAATAAAATTGAGCCTACTTTAAAGGCTGTCAACCAAACAGTTATCACGTATTAGTCTACCGTCTTGTAAAATAAAAGACTTATTAGTCTACCCCAGTGATCCTCACTATTTTTTTCACAAGAGCCACATTGGCAGTGCAAAATCAAAAAGAGAGCCACTTTTACGACAACATACTAACTCACCTTTGCAAATGTGCATTTCTACATATAAATATCCCACAAAAAAAGAAATAACACAGCCAACACAGCTAAATATATACAGCTAATGCTTAATAACTTCCTTTCACCTTCATTATTTGGGTGAATGAAGAAGTATAATTCAGATGTTTGCGTTTTTGTAGTACAGTATTGTATGTTTATGAAGCACATTTGAAAAAAAATATATTGGCTGTGTTACCACATAGCCTGTGGGTCCCATTTAGAAATGGCCACATAGCACTTTCCGTGATACACGCAGCTGCATGAAATGTATTACAACTTATTGCCACAAGGCGGCAGTTTAAGTCCGCTGTAGCATTGCCGGTAAACAGGGCAGCGGATTGCATTCAAAAGCGTTGCAAGTGGCAGTGAGATACTGTAAGCAGAACGAAATTAAAGATCACCTCGTTGAAGTCATACAGTAGACTAGGCTAAATCAGAGCCTACTTTTGTTTTTATCAAGCTGGGGCCAGAGATGATGGCCTTTAGCGAACAGTTTAGGCCTACTTAAAATGAGTAAAACCAAATTTGGCGAAATTTCGCCAAAGCTGCATGCGAGCCACCAATTACAGCTTGAAGAGCCGGATGTGGCTCGCGAGACGCGCAATGAGTAACGCTGGTCTACCCTCTTATTATGACCGCCAAGCCTTGCCGGGTCATCATATAGGTTTAGTCAGATTGTTTTTTTTTCTTTTTCTTTTCGCATGCCCAAATTTCCGTCAATGATTCCGGGACACTGAAAGACCGGGGTACACGAAACTTGGTGGGTATGTAACCCCACATGGATAGCATGGAACCATCGTTTTTCGTTTTGATCCTGTAGCCCCCGGCTGGACTGGACACCCAAAGGAGGGTAGGGGCAGACACAGTTTTCTGTGAATATCTCGAGAACCGTAGGGTTTAGGAGGACCATTTTTTGTATGTTGATCTCAAAGGGCCATGTCAACCCATTCCATAACCACTCATTTCATGTATAGCCACCTAGTTAAACACAAAAAGTAAAAATGAGGTGTATCTGTGACCTAACATAGTCAAAACTGCACGAAATTGGAAGTGTAGGATCATTATGACACCCTCTGTATGCACGCCAAGTTTTCGGTGGAATCCGTTCATGGGGGCCACACAATAAATTAATTTATGTTACTATACACCAACTGGCCTGTAGGTGGCGGAGACAGTTTTCTGTGAATATCTCGAGAACCGTGGGGCCTAGGAGGTCCACCTTTTTATGTATGTTGGTCTTAAGGGGGCATGTCAACCCATTCCCGACACTGGGGGACCGGGGTACACGAAACTTTAATGGGTATGTAATTCCCCACATGGATAGCATGGAACCATCATTTTTTAGTTTTGATCTGTAACCCCCGTTTTTTCGTTTTGGACTGGACACCCCGAAAGGAGGGTAGGGCAGACACAGTTTTCTGTGAATATCTTGAGAACTGTAGGGTTTAGGAGGACCATTTTTTTGTATGTTGATCTCAAAGGGCCATGTCAACCCATTCCATAACCACTCATTTCATGTATAGCGCCACCTAGTTAAACACAAAAAGTAAAAATGAGGTGTATCTGTGACCTAACATAGTCAAAACTGCACGAAATTGGAAGTGTAGGATCATTATGACACCCTCTGTATGCACGCCAAGTTTAGGTGGAATTCCGTTCATGGGGGGGCCACACAATAAATTAATTTATGTTACTATACACCAACTGGCCTGTAGGTGGCCGGAGACAGTTTTCTGTGAATATCTCGAGAACCGTAGGGCCTAGGAGGTCCACCTTTTTTATGTATGTTGGTCTTAAGGGGGCATGTCAACCCATTCCATTACCACTTATTTCATGTATAGCGCCACCTAGTTAAAAATTAAAAAGAAAAAAATTAGGTGTTTTCATCACAATATCTCTGGCTGACAAGGTCAAATCTGCACGATATTAAAAGTGTAGGATCATTATGACACCCTCCGAATGCATGCCAAGTTTTGTGTACTTTCGTTCATGGGGGGCCTTACAATAAAATAATGTATGTGTACATTCCCGGGACACTGAAAGACCGGGGTACACGAAACTTGGTGGGCATGTAACCCCACATGGATAGCATGGAACCGTCGTTTTTCGTTTTGATCTGTTGCCCCGGACTGGACCCCGAAAAGGAGGTAGGGCAGACACAGTTCTCTGTGAATATCTTGAGAACTGTAGGGACTAGGATGACCATTTTTTTCCGTATGTTTGCCTCCAGGGGTCATGTTAACCCATTTCATGTGCACACATGTGCACAAACAGATACACACACACACACACACACACATTCACAGTAATCATACGTATGACACTTACTCACACAGTAGACATATGTACGCTCAGAATTATGAACAGGCAAGATGGAGGTGGGGTTGTATAAAATGAATTTTACATGTGAAATCTATGAACTAATCATGTTTTGGTACTTGTTGTCTAGCAGATATCAGTGAGAATTGAGTGTGGATAATGCAATTTAGTGAGACAGTTAGAATCATATAGTCCTTTCAGCGTGATTTATTTTTGTGGAAAAAATGTGCTGGACTGGGCGGCGGTCATATTTTGTACTGCTCTGCGGTACATCTAGTTCAAATAATTCCTGACTGTGACGTAAATGTGTAGCCTAATTGTCTTTTTGTAGCCTACATGTCTCGCAGGCCTATAGCCTACATTGGACGTAATAGGTAGCCTAATGTTTTAGCAAATAAATATAGATTTATTATTGTTAGGCTACGACTAGGACATTCTAGCGCTCAAATATTTTTGCAAGGCTTCCTTCTCCTCTGTGTTAAAATAAACCATTTCTTTCGTTAATTATAGGATCAGAAGGTAGCCTATTCGTCTTTCACTGTAAGGCTTGTATTTCATACATTTAGCAAAAGTCCCAGACAGCAGCGGAGTGGTAATCGGGATTCGTTATTTGTAAAAGTGTTTTAACTTCGCCCTCCTATATATAGCCTGGACTGCGCGAACGCAGCCCTTTACTTTTTACTTCCCGCCGCCCTCATAGTCAACATAGACGGTAGCCTGATAACGTGGGATGCTGCATAGTACTAAGATTTTAAATGAGTGACCACGATAGTAGTCTTAAGTAGCTTTTTTGCTGGGCCCAGCGAAGGCTGGCAATGTGTAATATTCCGCTGGTTTGTGCACACGCAAGTGTTCAGATTGATTGTCTATCCGTCTTTTACAACAATTTTCTTGGAGCAGATCTTCCACACAACTTGTAGCCTGGTCAGTATATGTCTCTCTTAGCTGTCCACTTTCATCAGGCCGTATAGCCTAATATATTTTTTTCTTTTTTTTATGTAGAAATTTTAAATTTTACATTTTAAATGTATTTCTGCACAGACATACCTAGGCTATAGGCTAATTAATTAGTGTTTACCACACTACCCCCCCCACGATATCATCGTCCATCACGATGTTTTACTGTACACATCGTCAAATGCCAATTTAGGCGACATCGCCCAACCCTAACAGACAGAGCTGGGGATTAAGACCTGCACCCCAGTCTCCCCCTTTCATCGGTCCTGCTTTACCTTCCTGCGGTGAGATGGCACTATGAAGAAAGTTTCGATGTCGTGTTTCTGCAGGAAGGCATTCCTCTCTTTGCCATTGCCCGGCTCCACTTCGTAGTCTCCGTTTAGGCACTCCAGCGTGGCCCTGGTGATGTGGACCTTCCTGTGGGATCCACAAGATTTGCTGAGCATTTAGGGTCAATCAGAGGTGTGTGCAAAAGTGCATAATGCCTTAATGGAGAAGTAGGATTGAGAGAGGCTAATGTCTCTCTCTCTCTCTCTCACACACACACACACACTCACCCAGGCAGTCCCCCAGCTTCCATCACGTTTGCTAGCGTCACGTCATTGGACCAGACATCATACTGCCACTTGCGCAACCCCAGGACCCCGCAGAGCACCCGGCCAGTGTGCAGCCCCACGCGCATGTTCAGGTCCACCTCCGTCGCCTCCGCAACCGACCTGCAACACACATTTTGTTCAGAGTATGAGTCTATATCTGTCTGTGTACGTGTACCTGCATATGTGTGTGTGTGTGCATGCATTAGAGGTTAAGAGTATGTGTTGGATGAAATGCCCAAAAGCCTTTTATATGTACAGTGTAACTATACAGTACATACTTGTATAGGATTGTGTGCTCATGTATAGTATGTGTGTATATGATTATATGAACTGAACACACATCATATGTTTCAACATCTGGTGTTATTAACAGCAAGGGTTTTATAATAAAAAAATGAAACGGTTTCAGACTTTCCCATTTTTCCGCTTGTCTGTATGAATGACAAGGTGTGTATGTTCTGGGGAGATAAGGTCAAAAAACAGCATGGCAGCTGCCCAGGATTCAAGAGACTCTTTCTCTCCCCTTCTCACTCCATCTCTCAGCTATGTGGCTAGCCATGCTCCTTCTCTCTCTCTTCTCTCTCTCTCTCTCAGACAACACTGAGCCATTCACAGAGAATCACTCTTTTATTCCTCAAGGAGGCTTGGTTCAACTTAAGACATAAAGGAATAGGGCGGAAATTGCTTCTGTGTGTGGCCTCTATACTAGGCTCTTGGTTCTCAGGGAAGCAGTTATTCTAAGTGTGATTCAAGAAGTGGTTCCAGTGAGCATTTTGATGTGTTGTTCAATGAAATGCAACTAGTATCAGAGTTTCACAATGAGACAATTGCCTATAGACGAGAACACAATGAGGACACTAAGAAGACAGCATCCCCATATGACAGTGAGAGTCTCCTAAACAGCTACTGTAGCCTGGTACCATCGCGGTGACCTCTTGCAGGGGTCCCTCTTAGCTTTGTGGCCAAGTGGAGCGGGCAGATTGTAGTCTAAAGACAGACTGGAAGATTGCTTTGATACTTATCTGATGTAATATTTGCAAGATTAATAATGAGCGTGTCCTCTTGTTTTTTTCAGCATATGTTCTGAAAGTAATGAGAAACCTGAGTTTCAAATCTAAAACGTAAAAAAATAACGAATTTTAGAATGTCACATGTCAATTCGCATTTTAGGGTGACATAATTCGTAAATCCAAAGCACTGTTGTGCAATAAGTGTGTGTGTGGAGGAAGGGGGGCCTGGGGCAGTCTTTCTGTCTCCTTGTCTCTGTCTAGAGACGTCTTCACGCCTGTGTTTCTTTTCTCATTTGAGCAGAGTGTGCCAGACATGTTAATGGGACGTCCAAATCTTGTGAGGATCAGTGAGGCGTATTTCCTCCGCTCATGTGATATTCCCTTTCCCCTGCCCCATCAGACAGGCAGGCTGACATACTGGACATCTCCATTTTGACGTGTGGCGCCTCAAGCTTTTGCTGTCATAAAATAAGCCATTTCCCTGGACAGACGTGTGTGGCGAGGGCTTTAACATACGCCGCTGCATCCCAGATCTCCATAAAATCAATGACGACCTTGCTTCGCTGGCCTCCGTAGATACCTCTCAATGGAGGAAGACTTTGACGGCTTGGAATACCAGGTGCAAGGACACATGGCAATTGCTTTGATCAATTAGTTTAGGTGGATCGAGCCCCCCAACCCCATCCCTAAGTCCACACTGTGAGGGGGGTGGACTCCCTAGAGAGTGGTGCTGCACGGTTAATAAAGTGTGCTTACAGGTCATTCTAACCTATAACACTGAGGCAGATGAAGACAGGGGCGATGGTGCCTTCATTTTGGGACGCAATTTTAGCTGTCAGTCACCTTGTCAGTTGCAATATCAGTCAAAGAAACCAGGGACTGGAGTCAGTCATCTACACACAGAAAAAGTCTGCATGTTGTCGTGACAGTCAGCCAGAGTGCCCTGCATAGGTCAGTCATCCAGCTGTGTGACATTTTAGGCACGGTGTGTATCTTTTCACCAAAAACTGCACAAGAGCTGCGAAGAAGACCAGAGAGGCCACAGAGTGCCAAGGCTAAAATGCACATGAAAGTACAGTACTGTATATGTTGTGTTATTGTCCAGTTGCAGAGCGAGCAGGGATTATTCCTGCGTGTTTATGTTGACTTTCCGTGCGTGGGTTGGGATGTGGCTGTCTCGTTAACAAAGCCTAATGCGATCATGCAGACCCAGATGCACCGTTGGGTCGCAATGTTCTTCCCTTGAGGATGCCATTCATCATGGCCCAATGCACGCACACACACACACACACACACACACACACACACACACACACTCTTACGTGATGGTGTCGATCATGTCCAGGCCCATTTCCACACAGCAATGGGCGTGGTCGGTCTTGGGCTGGGTCAGGCCTGACACACAGTAGTAGCAGTCGCCTAGAATCTTAATGCGCCGGCAGTGGTTCTCCTGTTAAGAGCGAGCACACACACACACACACACACACATAGAGAGAGAGAGATAAAGAGTAATCAGTGATTTTTAGAGTTTCTCTACAATGTTAGGAGAATGGAGATTAATACGCAGGGAGCTGCGTATTGTTTACACCCTGGTGACATCAAAGTGGCGGGGGCACGGTAGATGAGTGGACTGTTCAAAGGACATGTCACTCGGCTGCTGCACTGACTAGATTCATATGCAAACACCAACAGACTTTGTCTGCATTTACCAGATGAAAGAACACTCCAAGCCTTCTCCCACGATAGCACAGACAAGCCACGCATTCATATGGGTCAGTGTGGAGCCACTGCACACACATTAGTATTTCCTACAGTATTTCACTGGTGCCCGTGACAGAGCACAGAGCTGCTATACTGCTCAAAGCCAGTCCAAATATCCTTAGAAAGAGAGATGACTTGTTGAATCTTGAAACTTGTTGACAATCCTGCGTAACCCTGAGCTGTCAAAACAAGAATTAGATTTTTTTTACAAAGGCAGCAAGTGCAACATGTTGTAATGTCTTTCAAAATGACATTCACCGTCTATATACTTCTTTTACATAGGTAAACCCTCTAGTGATCAATACATCGCCCTGTTTGTGGCTGGGGAGGTCATTGAGGTGGTGGCCATGTGTTTAAGGGTGTAGCAGACCAACAGGCAGGCAGGCAGGCAGAGGTGGATGGGTTTAATGGGTTGCTATTTGTTCCCATAGGAGTGGGCTGCTCTCATGGGCAGAGTGTCAAGGGCTCTTCAGCTTGTCCTCATGCGAGCGGATGCCGGCCTGCCCGATGAGATGTACCACGCGTCCCTCCTGCTACTTAAGAAAAAAGGCGCTGCCTGCTGAATGAAAATGCCCGACTTTGCCTGTTGCAACACACACGGACAAGCAAGAAATGAATGAAAAGAAAGAACAAGAAAGAAAAAGAAAGAGAAAAGAAAGAAAGAGAAAAGAAGAAACCCAGAGAGAGAATTACTCGTACATTTCAGCTGAAACCTCAGACAGCTGCAGCGTCTTTCAGCACAAGATTCTTTGATGTATGACACTGCCAAATATGTTCAACAATCAGTTGTGTACCGTTTTAATATACGGAACAGACATACGAGGCATGACAAACTATCTTAAAAGAGAATTTGCAATAAGATTATAGCTCGCACAGCTGATTAATTAATAATCCTATAACTCTCAGTTCCACAACCTCCCCAGTGCTTTGCTGAGATTCAGCCTTGAATCATATTCATTCCATACGGGTCTGAATGATTGCAAAGCACTGGCCCTATTGAATTAAATCCACTTCACCATTTGTTGCTCTAAATTAGTCTTTCTTGAATTAGTGTCGCTCTATGATTATTTAATAGAGGTAATCTATAGTCTCACACTATAATGTCTCAAATAATAATTTGAGACTGCTCCAGTTTTAATGATCATTTTTAATTATCCCAACAAAACACTCTAAAACTAATTTCTACCTCTATAAATATATTTACATTATTATCATTAATAACATCATCATACAAAACAATATATTTCCATTAAATGGAAAGTCAGCTATTTTGAGACAAAGCCCACAGAGATCCAGTAGGTAGTGAGAACAACCACAATCATAGTAAGTTCTTTTAATAATCTGTCACTCCCAAATTCAGAAGTCTTTCTAGCCCCTTTTCAACTCCCTCCATTAAGAGCTACCTGTAGCTGTGTCTGAGAGCATACTGTATAGTGGGCAGTCTGCTGGCCTCGGGAATTATCCTGTGAAAGAGAGACAGAGAGAGAGAGAGAGAGAGAGAGAGAGAAAGAGAGAGAACGCTGGCACAGATATATGCAGCCATCTTCACCTAATCTGTCCCCGTGGCTTTGCGGGTGAGACCAAGGGCTTTGTGGGTCGAGCGCTCTCTCACCGAGGCTCCTAAAGGAACAGGCCGGGGCCATAAATCTCTATTAGGCCAGGCTAGACGCCCCGCTCACTCCCCTCGGACGCCCGGAGCAAACAGCAACCGAGGACTGAATTACAAATCTCTGGTGTCAGCCTCACACACACACACACCCACAGATACATGCACCTTGGCCTCTAACTCAGCAACAAGACAAGCTGCCTCCTCCACATGTTTACACTGTGCTAATGCAAATAGCACTACATCCATTACACCCATTTAAATCTCAGCCGCGGCGCCGCACTGCCCAGCTCCCGTGGGTCGGTGGTGAGATGGTGGAAAACACAATCGATGTCCCCGTGTCTCTCAGTGAATAACAGTGTGTAAATTAAAGTGCACTGAATCCATGTGCTGGTATAAATTGCCAGTACTGTAAATCTGTTCGTAGCGATCCCTGGAGGGTTCAGGGGCGGGGGAGCTCCGCTTCTTCTGGCTGCGTGGCTCGTTGTCCTTGAGCAACAAATACTGATGCCTTGGCCAGTGTTAATGATGATAGGAAACATGACCTTGCCTAGAAGCCACTACCACACACAGGTAGAAGAGAATCCTTAAACATGAAGGGCTTTAATGCATTGTGATATATACTGTACTTAAAATAAAAAAACATTCATACTGTTAATGTACCATGAAATGGTAACATGCCATGAAATTAACTCTAATAATCAATAAATGTTGAGTCTATATTAAGACCAGTGATCAATGACAGTGTTTCTATTGTGTAAGTGTTGCTTTTTACGGCTGTGCTGAGAACAGTGCCAACATAGGAGGCTTTCGCTCAAACAAACATATCAGTGATTAGCAGGTAACACTGCATTTTACATCTTGACATGATTCTGCATTGTCCGTGCACACAGTGGGCATTGGAGTGAGATACAGGAGGCCTAGAACAAAGCAGAGTGCGTCACGAGGAGGGAGGCAAATCAATTGCGCTCAGTGTGTGGTCGCTTGTTGGAAGACTGGGCACAGCCAAGACTCAGGCCCTGCTCTCCAGGCCTAATCTCCCAGCTCACGGCTTAGGAGCCAATTCCGATCCGAGCAGGATTACCCTGGTCACGTGGCCTCGGCACCACGGGTAAGCTGAAGCTCCACTCAACCTCCACAGATAGGGAGAGAGTGAATCTCATACTCTCCTCTCTCTCTTTCCCCCTTCTATCTCTCTCTCTTCCTCCTTCTGTCTCTCTTTCTTACACACACACAGCAACACAGACAGAAAGAGATGTTAGTGAGAGGGAGTAAATTGAATGTGTATAGACTCTCTGCCCTCTGAAATACACACACTAACACACATTTACACATTTACACTGCTGTAAATGACAAGCCACATGCATTTAATGACACCAAGCTGTGGAGCATATGATGACATACATTGCCATTGATCCAGTCAACCAGACCAACCCCCTCATCTCTCTCCACCGCCAGTCACTGTGACTGAGCACTACATACATACAAACACGAGAAAACGCCAGTTTTGATCTGCTTCAAAAACCTCATCAATGCAACAGAGACGTGCAGCGCAATACTGCCATGAAAGACAAAATATGATAAAGTACTTTTGTGTTAGCTCTGGTGAAAAACAAAATGTTTCCTATACTTTAAATGTCTGGGTGGAAAAACTGGGATATTAATTACATGGATCATTGCTCCATTTCTTCTCCAATTCACTTGAAGGAGGTCATGGATATCTATGGGCTTTTTATGTAATGTTCTGGGTCTAGAAAAGCAATATTTTTAGAACAGAGTCATATACATAAACAAACAAACAAACACACACACACACACACACACACACACACACACACACACGAAAATCAGAGCTGCACAACTATGAAGAATATAAAACAGAGGGTAGATAAGAATGCAGTGTCAAAAACAAGATGATGGCAGGAAATATTAGAGAGAGAAAGACAGAGAGATTGGCATAGTCTACCATGGAAACTGCCAGCACACTACCAACAAAGCCTCTATGCTGTTCCATTCCCTTTAAAAGAGCACACCAACATTTTGGCAAATGAGCTTATTTGCCATCTCCCCCAGAGTTAGATAAGATGGTATACTCTTCTCCCTCAGGATTAGATAAGATGGTATACTCTTCTCCCTCAGGATTAGATAAGATGGTATATACTCTTCTCCCCCAGAGTTAGATAAGATGGTATATACTCTTCTCCCCCAGGATTAGATAAGATGGTATATACCCATCTCCCCCAGGATTAGATAAGATGGTATATACCCATCTCCCCCAGGATTAGATAAGATGATATATATCCATCTCCCCCATATTTAGATAAGATGGTATATACCCTTCTCATCAGAGTACCTACAGTAAAATACCAGTGCCTGAATGAGAACATATAGTTCTTAGCATATATGCTTAGGAAATCGCTGTGTCTAATTTTACATTTGCATTTGCTAAGCTAGGCTAACAGAGTGCATTAGACTGAGTTTCTGCAGACACAGACATGAGAAGGGTGTGCATCATCTTATCTAACTCTGAGGGAGAAGGTTGAATAAGCTCATTTCCTAAAATGTTGGCTTGCTCTTTTAAAATAAATGTGCATATGGTATAACATCACAAGCACTTCCTAAAACAAACGCAGCTCTTGACCGATTTGAATGGGCTTGAGGGGAGGCTCACAAAGCTGGCCTCATCACATGTTTGAAATGCTGGGTTTGCAACCAATAAAACTGACAAGAGCACAGTCTCAAAGTTGTCCCACAAGCGGCCGCTGATGACTCACAGTTGTACCATTCAAACAGAAGTCGAGTGGATTTTTAGCAGAATGGAGGAAAACTGGTGAAATGGAGTCGGAGAGGGGGGGCTGGGGGGAGTGGAGGATGGGGTGAGAGGCAGCACAGGTGTCAAGAGACTCCAGCGCAAGTGAGAGGAATGAAAGGGGAAGGGAGACAGAGAGAGGACAGAGAGAACGAGTGAAAACAGATTATTAAGTATAGATCTCCTGCAGAGCGGCCAAGAGAAACAGCGGAGGTTCAAAGCAGCAAAAGGAAGTTAGAAGAACAGAGAGAGAGAGAGAGGGACAAAAGAGGGGAACAGGAAGGAGGGAGAGCCTACAGAGTACATAGATGGACAGATTACGACAGAGGAAGGAGACAGAAGCCAGAAGCACTTAGAATGAAATATTAAGACAGGAAGAGAGAAACAGAGAATGAGAAAGAGAGGGAAAGAGAGAGAGAGAAAAGAGAGAAAGAGAGAGAGGTGTGAGGGAGTGTTTGGCTGCTGAGGCCGGTACGAGGCGAGCAGTTGGGAGAACAGCGTGTGTCGTGAGCGTGTGCCAGGTGGCACGGGGTGCTGGAGCGCCGAGGCAGTGGGAGGACGGACGCATGGACAGGCCACCTAACCCGCTCCTCGTCTGGAGCACCCCCGCAGCCACCAAACATGAGCGTGTTAGGCTGTGGGTGGACACAGAGTGTGCCTGTGAGTGTGTGTTTATTGTGCATGCTAAGTGAGAGTGTGAAAGCAAACAAGAAAGTGAACAAGAGTATGTGAACAAGACTATGGGTGCATGCATATGCAAGTGTGTATACATATAAATACTTATACTTGTGTGTGTGTGTGTGTGTGTGTGTGTGTGTGTGTGTGTGTGTGTGTGTGTGTGTGTGTGTGTGTGTGTGTGTGTGTGTGTGTGTGTGTGTGTGTGTGTGTGAATGTATGTGTGAGAGCCGGATGTGAGGACAGGCCTGGACACTGTACTGCATGAAACAAGAGACAGGTGTTGGCACAGTTCCATTCGTTTTGGTGCTGTTAGTTTTATCACAGGCTGTGGTTGCTGCTGCTGCTGCTGTTGTGTCTGTTGTCAAAAAGCTGGCATCCCCAAAAGAATGAAGCTCTGGAGCTTTAACAGTAATGTGAATGTCAACAGGGGGAGGAGAATACATCCTTTTGTCACAAACAGCTTTGACACCAACCCCCAACACACATTAAAGTAATTGTACAGCTGTGTCAGGTCCTCATGAGACACATGGACGTCCAGAAGCAATTGCATTGGCATTGTAAAGACGTCAAGCGTTTTATATACATGACAAATAAACTATGCTCCACAACTCTTTGTTCTTTTGGTCTGATCTGAGAGTCCATCCGTAAGAGCTGCATTCTGCTCTCTGCAACTCTGCCCGGATTACTGGCCCGTCTGCCAACCCACCACATGCCCCTTGACAACTCCCTTCCCCTGGACAATTCCAACGCTGGACTATTTGAACTTTCTGTCACTAAATCAGGAATAATGAATTACCATAACGGATACGTAATCATCCCACCTCTTGTAACTTTCAGCTCAAGTGCTTTTAACACCATATCTTATTCTCTACACCCGACTATCATATGCATTTGTCATGTATACAGACCTTACTGTCCTGTATTGACCCTAGGCAGATGGGTCAGGCCCTTGAGTCGTGGATGTGCTCGAGGTTTCTTCCTATATGTATCTCCAATTCTAGGGAGTTTTTCCCCCCTGTTACCCATGGGCCTCTCTCTCTCTCTCTTTTCGTTTCTTCCTTTCTTTCCTTTTTTCTCTGATTGCCTACATTCTGTAAAGCGCCATGATACATGTGTTATGTTTTGGCGCTCTATAAGCACAATAAATTGAAATTGAATTGCTCAACTCTTGTTTTGATCTTTTTTTTCCTATTCAAGAAGGTGTGTAATCTTCTGCAAACATCACACACTTGCAATGCTAGTCTCCTTCCTTTGGCTACATGTCTGTTTCCTAGCACTCATTTTACTCATGGCTACATAGCCTGTATTTGTCTTGTCTGTTTTGGACATATTTGTGTTAAGTGCTTTTGCAGGAAATGATGGTGCATCAGTGTTCGAAGCAGAAGCTCAGAGTGGCGCCTAGGTCTAGTTGCTCCCATAGCATCCTGTAACGACAACCATGTGTGGGTTGATTTCTCTCTAACAAGATTTCTTCCCACTGACAAGCTTGCATGGCTCTTCGACAATTAGATGCTGAGGGAGACATACAATAAGTAGGCAGTTGACTTTGACAGAGCATCCACCCTCTTGACATGTAGTCAGCCTGACAGGCTCCAGCCTTCACAACAACACAGCTCTATATTGGTTTAGTTTGACAGAGAGGCGAAGGATTTCAGTCACTGTTTTTTTTTTTCGCATGCCATAATTATAATCATCCTTTCTTCAAGGCTTTAATGCCACTGTTAACATTCGTTTAGTGATGTTCATCCACATCTCTCTGCTTCTAATTGCAATAAGCAGTGGCCATTTGAAGCTTTGGCTTCCTCAGGGGACATCTGCGAGACTCTCGAGTGCTCATTCACCAGAATGAACAAAACTAATCAGCACAGGGATGTCTCCTTGGCTAATCCTGCCAAGAGTGTCCTGCCCTGTCCAACCAGACCTGGTTGGTCTCCCCACAGGTGAGAGAAAATGGAATAGAGCATTATGTCCAATATTCCAATATGTGGTTTAATGTTCTGCATTGCTCATTCGTGGGTCACTTTGACACCAAAAGTAAGATTCTATGTAATGACTCTGTATGATACCCGTACTGTCCCTGTGTATATATAGGCCGTAGCCAGGATTTTTCAAATACCGAGGTCAGGGGCGTCACTAGAAATGTTGGGCACCCCAAAATGCTATGGAGGTTCTTCCTAGCCCCCCCCCCATTTTGCCAACAACCATATATTTGTTCAGATTATAACATGTTTTGTTTATAACTTGAACCAACACACTTTTCCACAATAATATTATTTTTAGATGCACCTGTATATCTGAGCCTTTTCCCAAATTGGCTTTGGAAATTTATACTGGACCCTGCTCCATCTGTTATTAAGAATGAGCTGCTTCTCCTCATCAGTGTAGCAAATGTTGCATAATTTGCAGGGTCATAGGCACAGTGAGCGTCACATCTTGACTCTCACTTGGGAGGGCGCTTCACCTATCATTTCCCTAGCTCCTCTATCCCCTGTCTCCTGTGTTGGATTTCTTAAAACAACAAGTCTCTAAATTACTGAACAATTTGACAATAGGTAATATTTGTGCCATGAGATAGTATCCTTCACAACATTTATCATCCTATATAACATTGATATAGCTTCGTTTTCAATGCAGGTTAGCTAACTGCATCTCCACTGAATTTCAACATACATTTACATTATTTAGCATCTCATTGGTAGCCCTATTGCATCTAGTTATTGTATTCAAATAGCCTGACGAGCCAGACCCACATTAATTTGCTGCCGCTAGGGTGCGTCTAGATTTCTAGGCTAGTATTCAACCATTAGGCCGACATTTCTCACCTTCCCTCCTTCTCTGTCTGCTCTTCTGCTGGCTTTCCAATGTTAACTTTGTGACAGCCTTTGTTCAGGTCAGGTGAATTAAGATTAGCCTACTGGCAGAAATTAACAAGACGTCAAGTTTATTTTGAAGTTTATTTTTAAACTATGTGAGCTACGTTGCGTTCGTTAATTAGTTTAGGACACACTCCGCGATAGCCGACTCGACTCTACTTTCGTTTTGACATGTCAGAGGTAGACTATCACGTGACGGTCCGTTGATGCGTAAGATAATTGTCTCGTCGACTAGGCCTATTTGTAGCCTACTTAATAAATGAAACGAAACGAAAAAAATACCGAGGACATGACCTCGGTGTCCTCTATGGTAGCTACGGCCATGGTCAGTAGCTATCTGCTCCGGATTGCAAGTTGCCGCTAATCAGAGTCTGATTCAGTGTAGTCCACGTGAGATGGGATGACCAACACCATCTCCCGTCAGCCTGGAAGGATACTTAAACCCTAACTATTTCCTTGTCTAGTTAGAGCAGCTGATGGATCTTTAGGTGAAGTCATGCTGTCTCTCCCTTGATGCACATAATTGTAAATAAAACTCTGTTCCCGATGTTTCATACTATTGGTCTGACTGGGTCTCTATCCATCTGTGGTATCAAAATGACCATCACAGGGTCAGAGCCCGAGTGGAACTGAAGTGCTCTACCCAGAACAGGCATGATGTTTCAGCACATCCTCCATCCTAGCAGTCACACGTTTGACAAAGCTGTGAATTCTATATAGCTCGCTGACAATTTTTTTTTACTGATACTAGAAATACATCAGCTCCTGGAAATGTTGCAGCCTGTGTGGTTGTCTTCCTGTAGAATTGCCTTCCAGATCACACTGGAAATTCAAGCCGATTACTCCATGTGTGGGGTTAGGGGTTAAAGCGTGTATGAGATTTATGGAGGTTTGCCCCTGCCTTTAATGTCCTGAGATGTCCAACCAAAAAAACATTACGAACATCACTATTTTTGTTCTCTTTCTGACTGGTTGTGTGTGCTGTGGTGTAGGGCATCGTGTGAAAAGGTGCTGTCAATGTTTTCACACTCAAACCAGACCGTGGGACATTGAGATGGCAGTGCCTTTAACAGGCCTGAGGCAGGGCAGGGCCAGGCACCGGGACACACTGTAACATCACATCACATGGTCCCATTACTTACACTCATAAATCTTAATCCCTGACCCCTTGCGTGACCCACTCCGGGCATTTTGGGGTTAAACACGTCCCATGTTTTGTGTCCGCACAGGCTTTAGCCGCTCGTTTGGAGGGGCTTGATGGAGCCCATGACAGAGTTCACTGTGTGTGTGTCTGTGTGTGAGTGAGTGTGTATATGTGTGTGAGCGTGTGTGTGTGTGTGGATGTGTGGATGTGCGTTTTAGGAAGGCCCTGCCTAAAGAGACCAGAGAGCCTAAGGACAGCAGCAGCTCTGGTTTTCGTCAGTTTTCACACCAATAAAACAGATCAGTCCTCTGGCTCCATACGGCCCTGCCTCTCATCACCACTCACCAGCTCTGCCACTGCAGCACCCGGCAGTGTGTGTGCGTGTGTGTGTGTGTGTGTGTGTGTGTGTGTGTGTGTGTGTGTATCACTCACACTGATGTGTACATACAGTACATGCCCCAAACAAGAAAAAACCCCAACCTAAACAAACACCTATCCCCACATCAACAGACGGTTGTGCCCCCCACCCCTTTAATATCACTATGACACTGACAGATTGAAGTGAACATCCCGCGCGTTATCTGTGTGCGCCTGTCTCTCTGGTGCAGCACACTCCAGCCCCAATGGGACGGACAAGGCCAATAAGCGAGTGTGCTAAATCTGGCGTGGATTAAAGTATTCTGTCAGCCCCCTCGCCTCCAACAGGGACAGTGTGTAATCACATTAAACATCATATGTGCTGCTGAGGCCGCTCATGGCATCATGCTAATCTAATATGATCGCTCTGCTTTACACTGGACACCACAGACGGCCCACAAAACACACACACACACACACACACACACTCACACACACTCTCTCTCTCTCGCTCCCTCTCTCTCTCTCTCTCTCTCACACACACATACACACGTGCAGACAGAGAGAGAGCAAGAGACAGAGAGAGACGTGTGCACACACACACACACACACAGACACACAAACAAAAACACACACGCACACATGCACACACATCAACAGAAGGAGCGTTGCGGCGTGCCAAGGCTCCACGTGCTGCATGCCAGATGAGTCAGAGCATCACTGTGCAACAATATAGACACCACGAGGCTCAATGCCTTTGCACTCAACGCTGTCACTTCAAGAAATCCCCTACAAAAAAAACAATCAGAGGCGTATGTCCAAACCCCGCCGCTAGGTTAAGTAGTTCTCCCGGCGAGGCGAAGAGGACATGGAGAGAGAGAGAGAGAGAGAGAGAGAGACATAGAGAGAGAGAGAGAGAGAGAGAGGAGGGGGTGCGCCAGGAAAGACAGCCGTGGAGAGGAGTGGGGACAGTTTAACATGCAGAGGGGTTATTCCTGTCTCCGCTTAGCCACCTAATGGAGCAGCCCCTGCACCTGTCGCACTGCTCCCTGACTGTTAAAGTTGCCATGGGAACTCATCCGGGGACGGTGGAGGAAGATGGATGTGTGTTTGTGTGTGGTCCGTACATGTGTGTGTCTATATGTGTGTGTATGTGTTAGTGTACTGTATGTGTGTGTGTGTGTGTGTGTGTGTGTGTGTATGTGTGTGTGTGTGTGTGCGTGTGTGTGTGTGTGTCTGTATGTGTGTGTATGTGTTAGTGTACTGTGTGTGTGTGTGTGTGTGTGTGTGTGTGTGTGTGTGTGTGTGTGTCTGCATGTGTGTGTGTGTGTGTGTGTAGAGCGGGTTGGGGGTGAGGGCGGAGGGTGACTCACCGTGGCCAGCTCGTCAAACTTCCCAAAGAGTTCATTCAGCAGCTTGACAAGCTCCTGCGCCGTGCACTGGGAGGCCAGGCTGGTGAAGCCCACTATATCAGCAAACAGGATACTGCAAGAGAGAGAGGGGAAGGGAGAGTTGACAGAGAGACAGAAAGAGAGAGAGAGCGAGGGAGAAAGAAAGAGAGATAGCGAGAGAGAGAGAGAGAGAGAGAGAGAGAGAGAGAGGAGTGAGTGAGACTTGTGTTCCTGGTTCCTGCTGGTGAACTATTTCCAATGGCTGTTGAAAGGCTGTAGTGGAGAGATATGTTTCCCCTGCGCTGTGCTAAACATTATGTAAAGTCCTGCTGTGACACATCAATTCACTGGCAAATGCTAACAGCACATTCTAATCTTGTGCTCCAGTACACTGGTTGTGTGAGGTGGGAAGGCTGATACCAGGAGTCTCACAGAAGACTCATACTGATGAAATCTAAACCTTAACTGAATGCTGAGTTTCTTTAATTGTATAATATTGAGCAACACTTTCATCCAATCTTCCTTCCAAAAGTTTGAAATTCAGACCTTCAATGTATTAATGATTAATTATTCAGTGTTTCTCTTAAGTGTATAACCATTTTTTTTAATAAGGCAGTTCTTTTCATGTCTCCTTTTAAAAACCAAAAATTCAGGACACACACACACACACTTTTATTTCTTAAGGATACGATGAACTGAGTGGCTGGAACCAGCTCCTATTTAGGTGAACTGAAAAAGACACGCTGAGAGAAAAGAGAAACTTGAACAAGCTAACTTTCCAGCCTCCCACCGAGCGTGTGGGCTGCCATCTCTGACACTGTTGCAGAACACAGCGTCTTTGGAGGAATCCGCTAAATGCCATTTTGTCATGTCGCAGATGTCTATGTAATTGGGTGCTATAAATTCCAATTTGCAGTGAATATTTTAGCCGGTGGCCATCTGTGATGGGAGAACTAACTTCTACACTCTGGACTGGTGACAGCCACGCAGCAACCCACAGCGGCCTGAGCAGGGCCACCTGAATGGCCCCTTGAGCCCCCTGTGATCCATCAGTGTACTCTGGCTTTCAGCATGGGCGGGCCCGCAGCAGGCAAGCATTCAGTGAGCTCTGCAGTGATATATGATAGCTACTGACAAAGATGGTCTGTGGTTTTCATAATAACCTAAAGTATTATTGAATAATCCATATCACATGTTTCAAATTTGTCAAGGTCTTTCAAGTCTGCTAACTGCAAGACCATTGGGAGCCCTCCAGGGCATTATTTAATAAAGCTAGGGTAAGGTTAAGAAGTAAACACTATTGATATTTCAAGCACTGAAATATGATACTGAAAAGCAGGTGGAGATGCTGACGCTCCACACACTAATGTGGTGCCATGTGAATCTGTGGTTACTATAGCATGTCTATCTTGGTTTGTGTTGTTGGCAGTGCAACAGAATGTGGAGTGGCGTGGTAGCAGCTGGACATGTTTACATAGCTCCAGCCGCCCCCTACAGCGGCGTTTCATTATCCTCCCAATCACAATGAGCCATCCGTTTCCATCAGGCCAGGGCCTCCGTGCGGCATGCGATGCACGCAACGCACACACCTCACGCACACACGCGCCACACACACACCCCACACGCACACCCCCTCGCCCTTCCCCCGCTACACAATCATCTCCCTCCGCCACCACGTCCACCCTCGTCACTCACTCATCTATCAACGCGGCGACGTCTAGGGGGACAGTTCCCCCAATTATGCTAATGCTGATAACTTTATCACGCAATCTCGCCCTGCCGCTGCGTGAGGCGAATGAGATGACTGGCCAAGCGGCTCGCCACTGTGTGTGTCGGGAGAACGTGCAGGAGCTGGAGATCCTTTGGTGCATGCATTGTGTCCGACACAGCAAAGAAAGCATGTCATATGCACGTGTGAGTGTGTGCGCATGTGTGTGTGTGTGTGAATTTACATGTTGCTTGTGTCTGAGGCAGAATGCACTGTGTATACGGAGCATGTACTAGAGCCAACATAAATATGTGAAATACAACAGAGATGTAAACAATATGCATACTGCATACCCTTAGAAACAATGAGTATGTGTGTGGCTTGCACTAAAGACTTGAAGTGTGCATGCACCACAGCTGACAAAGCATGCACAATGTGTGCACTAAAGACAGTGAGTATGCATGTGGTGCGTGCCTAAGGAAGCAAATATGTTTTGCGTGTCTCCACGTATACGTGCATGCGTGCGTGAGTGTGTGCCTGACAGCCTTTGACATATGGCACTGTGGCCAAGGCGCTGCCAGGGGCGGCTGATTTGATGAGGCTATCTGTGAGGCGCGGGGGGGGATGTCACATTGGAGCCCGGGGTCAATTACTCCCCCGGTAATCCCAGTCATTCCCCTTCGTCTGAGGGGCTGGAGAGTCAAGGCCCTGATTAAACTCTGCTCAACGAGAGGGAGGATGAGGCTAAAAATTCATCTGGAGGGGAGAGTAGGGGGGAGTGTGTGTGTGTGTGTGTGTGTGTGTGTGTGTGTGTGTGTGTGTGTGTGTGTGTGTGTGTGTGTGTGTGGTGTCTGGGGAGGGGTGGTGGTGGTGGACAGTATGTGTGTGTTTGTGTGTGTGTGTGTACGGAAGGAGGGGTGGTGACTAGGGAAAACCAGCACACAAACCTGTGAAACGGCTCTCAGCCACTGTCACCCCCCACGCACGCGTCCCTCTGCCTCAGGACCGCAAATGACGAGTCACCCTCACACATCCACAGCAGACCGCTTATGAGTCACCAAGCCCTAAACCCCACGAGCTGCCGCCATCAATTACTGACACATATTTGTATTATGAAAAGGTTCTTGCCCATATATCATAGGCGAGTTGAGACCGAGGAAAGAGGTCAAAAACATTCCTCTGCTAAACACAGAACATTGCCTAGCAAGGTGGAAATAATTGATGAGCTGGTGATTTGATGGCAGCTGTTAAGTAGCTTAATCCCTCATAAATGCACCCTTAAAAACGGCAGAAATGAAGTGTGCCTAATACTCCACAGCATTGCACGAGATTGCACTCTCTGTGTGAGAGACAGACAGAGAGAGAGAGAAAAGAGAGTGAGAGAGCAAAGGAGAGAGAGAGATAGAGAGAGAAACACCTACGCACACATACACACACACACACACACATAGAGAGAGAGAGAGAGAGAGAGAGAGAAACACCTACCACACACACACACACACACACACACACATAGAGAGAGAGAGAGAGAGAGAGAGACACCTACACACACACACACACACACACACACACACACAGAGAGAGAGAGAGAGAGAGAGAGAGAGAGAGAGAGGCATAAACTGATGGATAAGTGCATACCACCAGTAGGGAATAAATATGCTGATGCACTGTTATTTACCAATCTTAATGCATGCTTTTCTTGCACACACAAATATGTACAATGCATCTCACCATTGTGTATCCCGTTGAAAACAGGCCATTTCTTTTCTATTTGACAAACACTAGGCTACCAACCTACCCACTGTTTACCATTCCAAATCACTGTGTGTTAATACAACTCTACAACAACACAATAACATACAATAACATTAGCTCACACATTTCATAAATCCTATGACACTACCTCAAAAAAAAAAAACACAAAAAGTACTAAGAAGAGGCAATGCAACAGCAAGCTATAACCCTCACAATATGATGACCTTTGGGCTCGGTGAGATAATGCTTAAAGAAAAAAACAAGGCACTAGACTAGGAAGCACCAAAGGAGAACAACGAGCAAAGCTCAAAGTACTGCACCTTTGTTATGTACCTCCTCAGTCTCACCTCTCAGTCTGAAGAGATTGCAGTGATTATCGGGAGGAGAAGAGTGAGATCTCAAACGTGTCTAACCGTCACACCCTTCACAGACATGTTAGGCTAACCACCTTGAACCTGAAACTCTATGCTAATTGCTTCCTGGGTTCTCCTCTGTGGCAATTACTTGTGTTGATTAAGTGAACCGTGTAATACTGACAGCAGCAACAGTGACAGTGGCAGCATAGAGGCCGTCACAGCCGGCAGTGCAATGTCGTGCAGGAAGGAGGGCTTCGTGCAAAAAACTGGCTGCCTCAACTGCTGACAGCAATGTTTAAAAAGAGGCATGAAAACAGCATCGTCATCACTGGAAGGAAAGGAGGGATGATGATAAGTTTCAGAGAGCGTATGCATCTACAGTAATCCTCCCAATCTTCTCTCTCTCTCTCTCTATCCCTCCTCTCTCTCTCTCTATCCCTCTCTCTCTCTCTCTCCCACTCCATCTTTCTTTCTCTCTCCTTTTCTTTCCTTTCTCACACGCTGTGTAATTCTCTTTCCCTCTCCCTGCTGCAACACCCCCGCTCGCTTGGTGACACAAATGTGCACAGACGAAGAGTGTGTGTGTGTAGCATGGTGAAGAACCACCTCCGAGAGAGTATTATATTACATTATGAAACACTGTTGTAATGGCCTTATTGTCCTCATCAAGGGGAATTATAGCCTGTTATTGGTTTTACTCCTAACTAGACTCCCCGTCCTTGTTATTGCAACACATCTACAAAATGAGAGGCTCCGTTCTTTTGTTTTGCTCTCCTCACTTCTTCAACCATATTCTTGGCCAGCGTATCAACATGGCAACACTACAGACATTTATGTCAACATCACTTAGAGCCAGTAGAATCACGGAGCAATCACAGAATACTGCTGACCGTAAACAGTGAAGACCACTTATCCATCAATCACAGAATACTGCTGACCGTAAACAGTGAAGACCACTTATCCATCAATCACAGAATACTGCTGACCGTAAACAGTGAAGACCACTTATCCATCAATCACAGAATACTGCTGACCGTAGACCACTTATCCATCAATCACAGAATACTGCTGACCGTAAACAGTGAAGACCCCTTATCCATCAATCACAGAATACTGCTGACCGAAAACAGTGAAGACCACTTATCCATCAATCACAAAATACTGCTGACCGTAAACAGTGAAGACCACTTATCCATCAATCACAGAATACTGCTGACCGTAAACAGTGAAGACCTACTTATCCATCAATCACAGAATACTGCTGACCGAAAACAGTGAAGACCACTTATCCAGAATACTGCTGACCATAAACAGTGAAGACCACTTATCCATCAATCACAGAATACTGCTGACCGTAAACAGTGAAGACCACTTATCCATCAAAATCCGTCGGATAAATGGCTACTTCAGTCTGGAGGTTCAGAGCTGCAGAGCAGACGGTCTGAGCTGCCCGTCACCTCCCCAGGCGGGTAGCATGGACTTTCGCTTTGAAGGCAGAGGGCTGCGGCGCTCACCTGGACACTGGGTCGTGGGGCCGGACGGTAATAAGTGGCAAGGCGAGAAGGAAAGCCCTGACCCCCGGGGGCCCTCGAGTCCAGATTTAACCTGCACTCACACGGCATCAGGCAAGGACAGTTTAGTGTCGGTTGCACTTAATCCCCACCCGCTGCCTAATCCTGGGGGCTGAGCAAACCCTGCTATACCCCACGGGCATGTCTCAATGGCCTCCACACTATGGAGGAGACACATTAAAGAAAGGCAGACAGACAGAGAAAGAGAGAGAGAGAGAGAGAGAGAGAGAAAGAGGGGGGGAGGGCTCACATAAAAAGTGATGGAGTGGGCTAGATCAGAGGAAGAGTAACATAATTGTATTTAAGTGGACGAAAGAGTGAAGTCGCTGTGGTGAATATAATCACTTCATCTCTCTGCTTGAGTGATAGGAGCCGTCCAGCAAATCAACTTGCTCTGATTGATTTCCCCTTTCCTTGTGGACACTTACCACACACACACACACACACACACACACACACTCACACTCACACTCACACTCACACACACACACACACACACACACAAACAAACACACACACAGGCTAAATTATTAATCGAACAATAAAGATCATTATCAGATGCCTTTTTCCATCTAAGGCAACCTTAATCACTCAAGTTACTGCATAAACCTTAAATATTAAAATTAAAATTATACATATTGATGTAGTTGTGTAAGTCATGTAAAAGCCCCCTCAGTCAGTATAAATAAAGCCATTTTGGATCTGTTTAGTCTGTTAAAGAACCTGAGCATGATATAAGTTATTAGAGCTGACAATTGCCACTGATTAAGTCAGTCCCTAAATCACAGAGAAATGGAAAAGAAGGATTTGATGCCATCCACATGTATGTGTTATTATTCATGCGTTTGCTGTTCATGCTGGTTCTTGCACTTTACATTATTCTGCTTCAGTATGTTTTTGAACACCCTGCAAAATCAAAACCACCAGAAAAATACAAGCAGAGGCATAGTTTGTCACACTCCACCGCAATGCATTTTTCAAGTTGCAGGGTGTGAAAATTGGCTGTCTCCAGGCTAATCTCTGGCACCTAAAAATATATATTCCTCAGAATAGGAATATACATTTACAGGACATTTTCAAGGCCTCACAATGACACAAAGGCTTCCCTTCAGATGCCATGTTGTACTAAGAAAACAGGTAAATCTATGACTGTAAGTAACTATTTGCAGATGTTTCAACTGATGTTCTTTGAACATCCATTAGTGTATGTTAGTTTGGCCCTCTTCCAACAACAGCCCCTTGACCACTTCCATGAGACTTATATGAAATGACCTCATATTAGTCCTGCATGGGCAAGTTGTGCAAATAATGGTATGTATGTTCTCACAGATCATGTAATGGAAGCCTGCACAAAACACTGCAAGGACTCTGCAGTATATTATTGTCTGTGTGTCTTATCTGCCCCTGGTTCCCTCTGCTGAGTTACAACATCTCCCTTAATGCCTAATGAAGATAACTCAAATCTCAAAAAACAACTCAAAACAAAGTAGACATAAATCCTAACCTAGGACAAACCCAGAAACAGACCCGACACAGCAGATAAATAGCCAACATTCACATTAAAGAACGAAGTCAGATGCCATTTTGGGTGCCTGGGAGCGCTGCTGCGCTAGATTGGCTGTTCATTTGAGTCAGGATAAGAAGCAGGACATGTCCAGAGGGCCCAGCCTGCCCACTGATTGAGAGCAAGAGAGAGCACTCATACTTTGCCTCTCCTCTTTACTGGACACATGGACCCACAACGTGGAGAGAGAGCGTCCAGCTTTCAACTCATTACATCTATATTTCAATTTCATTTCCTCTCTGAGGAAGAACCATAGGATTGCGCAGATATCTAACAATTTGAGCCCATCACAATGGGAGACACTTCACTGTGTGTACACTTATGAAACATTCAAATATCTCATGAAATCAGTTGCTTTCACGGTCTGATAATGGTAAAAACCGAAGCATTACATTCAGCCAGAGAGAGAGAATGTGTGTGTGTGTATGTGTGTGTGTGTGTGTGTGTGTGTGTGTGTGTGTGTGTGTGTGTGTGAGAGAGAGAGAGTGAGTGTGTGTGAGTGTGTGTGTGTGTGTGTGTGAGAAAGAGTGCTGAGTGACCGACACACCCCTCCGTGCCACAGGAGGCCACTGGCCTGTTTGTCCTGACTTGTCCTGTCCTGTCTAACCATGAGTAAAACAGAATGGACACATTCTAAAAATCAAAACGATTTGTTCTACCTCTCATTTATTGTGCTGTTTGCCTGTGTGTGTTTTGTATATATTTTCCAAACAGAACCTTTGTAGTTATCTTTTTCTCACTTCTGATTGTTTTTTTTGTTGTTGTTTTTTAAACACAACAGAAAGTTTAGCGATACGATCTTAGCCTTTTGCCACCCTTCCCTTCCCACTGTTTGGGTCCTGTTTCGCCATCTTTTTGTCTAACCTCGGAACAACATCTACAATCCAAATTAGTCAGCCGGCTCGGAGAACGCCTCGGACGATGTTCCGCCTAAAACAAATCTGACTGGCACACGCGTTTGACTTTCGTGCACCACGCCTGATGTCTGGCAGCACTCTGTCTGAGCTCCTCCGTTAGCAGGGAGCACATGGTGGGTGAGGGAGTTATTTCACTAGCTCCCAGGATGAATCACGCCAACGACGTCAAATTGGTGGAGCCGGCGGAGCGGACCAATGGGTTCCCTTACCTGACATTGTCGTGCCGCTGGATGTAGATCTTGTGAAAAATCCTCTCGGGGGGCTTCAAGAAGTCTTCTTTCATTTCCATAGCCACATTCCTGGGCAACAAACTCATCAGGAGACGCTCCTGTGTGTGTGTGTGTGTGTGTGTGTGTGTGTGTGTGTGTGTGTGTGTGTGTGTGTGAACAAGAAAGAAAGAGACAAAATGAGAAATGAGAACAGGGGTGGTGGGAAAAAGAGGAGAATGCAAAAAGAGGGCAGAGAACAACAGGTCCAAGGGCAGGACAAATAGTGTCAGAGAGAGACTAAAGACCACTCCCTCTGAGAGAGCACAGATACCCTCTGGACTGTGTGTGTGTCTGTGTTTGTGTGTGTGTGTTTGTACGTGCACCATGCAGTACCTGTTTCTCATTCTCATCCTCCATGCGTAAGCGCTCCTCGATGCAGTTGCGCGCCTGCAGAAAGGCTTTCCTCTGGGCTCTCTCGGTGAGAATGCGCACAAACATCCCCGACAGGTTGACGCTTGTGAAGAGCACCGTGTTGGCCACCAGCTGCAAACACACACATCATCACAGTTAAGTCTTTCACATCATCACAGTTAGTCTTTCACATCATCACAATTAGTCTTTCACATCATCACAGTTACTCTTTCACATCATCACAGTTACTCTTTCTGTCACCCCAACAGACATACTTTGTATGTGATTGTGTGCTCACGATAAACCCACAGTAAAGTTCATAACTAGAAAGAGTTGAGAAACAGTTGAGTTGATGTGTTTGAGTGTGTGTGCAGTGTGGATTGTTATCAATAATGTTCTGATCTGTGCTTGAGTGGATATGTGTACGTATAACACCAGGCTTGGTTCATAGATGCTAGGGGTGGGGAAAAGAGGCTTAAGCAAACAGACTTCACATTAATGTAATGGATGTTCTATTCATGGGTTTCATCAGGTCCCCTTCCACAGGTGTATAAAATCAAGCACCTTAATTATCAATGCAGACTGTATGGTGCTTGATTAATACACCTGTGGAAAGGGACCTAATGAAACCCATGAATAGGGTCATTGTCTAGGGAGCAAAAAATACAGTACATCATAGAACGGCTGAACCATTTGCTAGAACCTAAAATATTCATGACTTGTTGATGTCTTGCAATTACTTGTCATAATATGCTGCTATTTAGTAATGGTTATGAATATGAATTCATTCCTCATAATAATGCATTTTCAGTTATTGCTGCCATAGATTAACCTGACTCTCGCCAGATGAATTTCGTTCCGCCTAGCTCCACTCATCCATCTGGGATCGCTCCATTGGAGAGGTGTTTCAGAAGGCTGGGCCTTATCAAAAATCCTTGCATATGATTGGGTAAGCCACTTGTCCGTCATCTACTTCAACCACTCACATCGAAGCCAACCCATGACGCTGATGCGAGCCGCCATTGTTGTCTGAATCAAAACAGTCTCACAGTCGCTTCTCCGCTACGTCACATCTATGAAACTCCCGCCCTGCGTCCTGATTGGCTCCACCATAAAATCTAGTGCCGAAATCACTCCCAACGGAAGCGATCCCAGAGTGAGTGGAGCTAGGCGGAACGAAATTCATCTGGCGAGAGTCAGGTTAGCCATAGATATCAACACAACATATTTACCTGCAGTACATATAAAAATACTACACAGATACTGTTACAATCCAGTGTATTGCATTTTGATGTGATGTGCCTTAGCTTTTCTGTTGGCTAATAAACTTTGCATGATTTGAGATTTGTTGTTAAAGAAGATCTTTATACTGTAAAAGATTTTAGGTGAAATAACATATAGAACATGGTTTGGATATGCTTGGTAGAGCTGTTTGTCTTTATATAAACCTATCTTGTTATGTTATTGAAAAGCACAGCATCTTTCCTTGGATGACCACATCCACTGTGTTCAGAGCTTATCAACTCTATAGCCACTGGCCAGTGGCCAGAGGATCTTAAGGGACTAAGTTTACCTGGGATTGCTCTGACCAGTGCTAGGGGTGGAAAGGGGTTGCACGACACACAGAGGAAACAGTGTTGTTTAATCCCCCGTCTTAAGGCTGAGTCAGTCACTGACTTGCTCACAAGACCATATGGATTACGCCACACTCTCACTGTCCAAGCACCACTCGCACTGTCCAGCTCCCGGGCCACTCCAGTGGCCTATGAATTTGGGCTCATCTGCCGTATGGCCGGACATGAAGCAGTGTGCTGCTGACACACTTCAGGGGAGTTATTTTAGGGGCGAAGGCCACCAGCGGGACTAGATCAAGGCCATGCTTAATACTGTGGCACACATATCTAAAAGACTTGGGTCAAACATGCTCCTTAATTAGCTGGATAAAAATCTATGTAAAAGGGTTAGGAATCACTGGAGGATTCCGTGTAGCCTCAGAAGAGGATTTTGTTTGAATGTTAGACATTGAGGTAGCCAGCCAGTGTGCTTGCCATGTGTTTTCTGGTCTGTCTTTGGAAAAGAACATTAGAAAAGATTTTATGCATTAAGTAATATTCAGGCATAATGGTCTCTGGGGTTTAAACACAGGGTTACAATTCAAGTAAACCTACAGTTAAAGATATTAGACCTGAAGGATTGTTATAAGAAGCGCTTCCTTTATGACTTTCAGACAAATGTTGAACTCCTCTTCTAAGCTTAAGCCAAGATAGTCTCCATTGTGAACAATGGCATGACAGACACACAGAGACACACAGCTTATCTGTGCTAGCTCAAGCAAGCCAGGGATTCTGCTGCTGGTGCTGTTGCAGCCCCTGCCTCTCTATCCTCCACATCTAAAATAACTTCTGAAGTGCCCCCCCCCTCTCTCTGCCCAGAGAGCACGCAAGTGGATTGGACCCTCGACCATGTCCTAATTTCACAAGTTCTTCTTTTTGAGGTCTTCACTTTGGTTTTGCATCAAGGACTTTTCAGCCTCATCCTCTGGGGATTCAGCTGTCCAACCCCCTCCCCCTCCCCCCACTCAGACACAGACACACACACACACACACACACACACACACACACACACACACACACATACATGCTGCATGCTGAGACAGAGCCCTGCTCTGGGACGAGAGTATTGGAGCTTGGTTTTGAAGGGCAAAGGCAGCCATCATCTACCCTGGGACATTCTTAGGTCTGTGTAGGAGCCTCGACACAGGGTGACATGAACACTAATCACTGACAGGGAGCGCACGGCCCTACACCAGCAACCCTTCCACAGCCACCTGCTGAGACCGCCTGGCCACTCACAGACAAACAGGGCTGGCAGCAGCAGTGGGGGGGGGGGGGGGCTCACTAGGATATTATATCCACCATCAACAAGAAGACATGAGGTGGCCAGACTGGATTAAGCCAGACTGTGTCTATTCCCATTACATGCGAAGCAAAGCAGCTTGCCTCAAAGTTCATTATGATGCATTGCTTTGCAGTGGTAAATGTATTATGCCATTGATTTCAGTACAATTTTTGGGAAACTGAAGAACTGATGGAGTGGTGTCTGGGGATTTTTGAGTCATGGCTGGGACAGAGCATTGAGTTAATATCTCATTTCTCCTCTGCAATTCTCCTCTGTCAATATTTGTTATCAAAGCGCGATCAAACACTAGAAGCAGAAATAATTTGATTCTGGCCATTGCTACCATTTCGTTGCGGTGTGATTTCCAGTTTTATGGAATTTATGAGGTTTCCTGTAGAAAGGCCCCAGTGCGCAAGCACTCCCACGCTCCTCACCTCCTGCACTCTCCACTGAGAAAATCCGTCTCGCGTCATAAGCGTGAGTTTAGACGCGTCACTTAGAGGTCCGCCAACACAGCGTTGTCAGCTTACTCCGCATTTCCACGGCCATTGCGTGAACTTTCTTTTGTTGGCATTATATAGGCACAATGTGACTGCTGTGTTCACTAATGTTCACTCATTGTTTATGCATCTGTGTATCTATGTTGATCTGCTGTAGTTGGTCAACTACAGAGCTGATTGATTTGCATGTTAACTCATTTATACAAAGCATGGTCTTGGTATTTAAGGGTGACAGCCTTCACACGAATCGGAAATGTTGTTGTTATGGAACAGGTCTTTCAGTAGTCAGGGGATCTTTGCGCCGAGTGTTTTTGAACCCTGCTTCAAAAACGGTACCGTTCGCTGTCCACATACAAGTGCTGAAATGAACAGTTTGGTTGGTAACTTTAGAGCAACGCCACGGTGTTTTCACAAGGTTGTTGACTGAACCTAATAATCCCGTATCGCATGGGAATTAAGTCACAAATAGCCTAGCAGTAAACAACACCTGAGCAAAGATCTAAAACTGTTTTGGTGTGATGGGTTGCAGAGGGAAAGCAAAAGATACGAGCCATAAAGCACACTCACCGTTCTCCACAATTTCTGCCTTTTCACTGTCACCGACGTGGCAGTAACAATGATGTGACATATGGCAACCATAACGCCGAAAATAATGGCCAAGAGTGTCCGAACAGGCAGGAGTGAGTAGGCGACGAACGTCACCAGCATGAGCTGCCACATGCCCTGCTCTGGAGCTGTCGGCGGCTCCATGCCCACCGTGCTGTGTGGAAACGGGCAGTTGAGGAATGAGAAGGTGAAACTGAACAGCAAGGTCAGGTTGACGATCTGCTGTAGCTGGGTCACCTGCAGGTACTTGACATTGGTCACAATGAACAGCGAGATGAATATAATGCAGTGCACCGGATGGGACCCCTTGGCAATGGTGAGGTTAGGACCGGAGAGCAGCTCCACCACAGCCAGGGTCAAAGCCATGATGATAAGTACAGCCAGCGCTTTCAGGGTCGAGGTCTGCTCCAGCTTCAGGTTGTAGTTGTGGAAGAGGGACTCAAGCTCTTTGCAATCAAACTCGTCCTCGCAAGCGATGGCGGTAAGATGAACGCCGGGCGGACAGTGGCTTCTCTTCCGCCGGGTTTTGACTTTCTGAAACGGTATTTCCTCCATGCCAGGGCCATTCATAAGCCGAAAGATAATGCTCTACCACAGTCTGCGCCGCGGAGAGATTCCCCTGACCAAACGCGAAGCAAGTTCTGGGGAAGCGTCCCAGATAGCTGTGTCTGAAGCGGGCACAGCGGCAGTGTTGTGCCCAGCTCTTTCCGCCCGCTATCCACAGGTTGAAATCTGTTGTATGCCGTGGAGAACAGCAGCAGCCGAGGATACATGCGTGCCTCAGTCTGGCAGGGGAAACGCTACTAACGGGTAGATATTGACGGCATTTTTCCGGAGTAAATTCCTGTCTGTGATAAAGGAAACTGGGCTGTTGCCGCTGACTCGACGAACAGTCTAGGCTATAACTGCAATTCGCAGGGCTCAGGTTGGATCACGCCTGCGCAATGTGAGCTTCGGATAAAGCACGTCTCAGTAACTCAACAGATTGGAAAGACCAGCAAGATTTCAAAAGAAGCTATGCTCAGGTAATTGGTAATTCGAAATTTAGATTTATCTTCGATAATATTCAAAACATTATAGGCAATCTAGAAGTCAAACTGTACTTGAATTGGTGCTGGATTGGTAGAAGGTAAAATCAATTCAGGTGGCACACTGGATTTCACAATAATCCGTGTACACAAAGCCCTGTCACACACACACACACACGCATATTTGTACGCAATTATCCAAACCAAAATCTTTCAATTTTGTCATGACAGATGACAATCTTTGAAAAATGGTATAATGCAAGCTCTACAAGCACTGACACTGAAAAAAAAAATCTTAACATCACTGCTATTTGTGTGTGTGTGTGTGTGTGAAATGCACATTTCTTGCTTTTTATTGGCCAATAGTAGTACATTGCCATTACAACATACGTTTTTCAGTAGGCCTTTACAGTTTGTGGATCTACATTAGGAATAAGCTATAAAAGGCAGCAGTATGTTACAGTTATTATAATGTTAGATGGAAATGCACAACCTGACTGTACAACAAATAAACTACTTAAATCACAGTTCAAAAAAATTCCAACATACACTTCTATGTGCTAATTTCTCCCATCTGGAAACTCCAGGTATATTACACCAGGCCTTGGAGACTAATAGAATTCAGAGCCTCATGTTGTTGTCTCCTGCTTGTGAAAAAGCTCTTAAAATAGTGTGGCACATATATAGGGGAGGTCACCAGTGCTTCCCTGTCACTTCAGCTGAGTATGTACAGGTAGCTCACAGTGAACCTATAGATAGGCACATTATCACAGAAGGTGAAAAATAAAGAGGGCAGGAGAGAAGAAGAAGAAGAAGAGGGAAAACATCACATCTGCAGCTGAGCAGCAACCAAATGGATCAATGACTACAGGTAGGTAGAGAGTAGGGTAACAGTGTGGGGGTTGGGGCCTTCTCTCTCTCTCTCTCTCTCTCTCTCTCTCTCTCTCTCTCTCTCTCTCTCTCTCTCTCTCTCGCTGTCTCTTGCTGAACCAGTAAGGAATAAAGCCCCATAATCTACCATTATGCTTTGCATTTCTCTGTATCAGATTCTTTTGTATTGTTCTTGTTGTTCTAGCTCCCAGTATAATTACCCAATTGAAGCCAGCAGCCAGCCCATCACAGATCCCACCGCTGGAGGTCTGAGCCCCACTGGGAAAATGTGTTTGGTCTACATGGGTAACTCCAAACAGATTCAGGAAGGTGCTTTTGATGCATTAAAACAGAGAACACACACACACACACATGCACATACACCCACACCTATCCCCTGTTACCCATCAGAACCACAATATTTGTCTGGATTTAACCCTGTCAACAGCCGTGCTTGTTCTTTTGTACACATAATATATTTTACACTATTGTTTAGTAAGAAAACACTGTTAGGGCAATAACAATGTGTGCATTTTTAGTGGACATTATCTGATTATCTTGGGCAGCCGTGGCCTACTGGTTAGCGCTTGTGGTTAGCGCTTCGGACTTGTAACCTCAGGGTTGCCGGTTTGAACCCCGACCAGTAGGCACGGCTGAAGTGCCCTTGAGCAAGGCACCTAACCCCTCACTGCTCCCCGAGCGCCGCTGTTGTTGCAGGCAGCTCACTGCGCCGGGATTAATGTGTGCTTCACCTCACTGTGTGTTCACTGTGTGCTGAGTGTGTTTCACTAATTCACGGATTGGGATAAATGCAGAGACCAAATTTCCCTCACAGGATTAAAAGAGTACTTATACTGAAGCTGTGTTGTCTTCAGATTGAGAAATGCTGTGGAGTTTTTCTGTTCGTTTTGGCCTCACCAGTTAGAAGGTGAATAATGAATCTCTAGTTCCAGATGACAACCTTTTAAAAAAAAAGATCCATCACATCGTTCCTTGAGTACAGCTGGTTGACCAGTGAAAAAAAGAAGAAATGAACAGAAACCAACAGAAAGGGCTGCTTTTGTAGAATTCACACCTGAGACACCACAAGATGAACATGCACTTTGTGTCAGAGGAACTACAGGCTAGGTGCTAATGTCACAGCCTGTGTTCCCTACGGCAACATACAGTATGTCCACACTCTCCCCATCTGCTTCACTGACCTCAGAGCAGTTGTCACTTGATAGAATCCACCATCCCATGAGTGACTAGAGGAAGCAACAAGGCAATTTTAATCTCACGTTAAATCACCATCTTACTGTGACATGTTGGAATTCTACCTATTGTATTCATTGGGGTGGTATGTGGTCTAGTGGTTAGAGGTCTGGACTTGCAAGTTTTTCCACCAGAGGGTTGTAATTTTGGTCCCAGGGGCTGCCACCATTGTGCCCCCTGAGTAAGACGCTTAAAGGTGCTCTAAGCGATGCCATGCATTTTTTATGTCACTTTCTGCAAACATCACCTAACCAACCGCTAGCTGTCTGTGTCCTGAATACAATTAAAAACACGCAATCTCTGTGGACAGCCCAGGCTCCAAAAACGGCAACAAAATCAACCTGGGCAAATCTAGCCCATAACATTATAACAAACTGTTCCAGCAAATCACAGACGAGATGCGCGTTTAGGAGAGTTTCAATTGCACGGGAGCAGCATGGGAGGGAGGGGGAGGAAGTAGCAAGCTAGCTCTCTGTTTTGTTTGAAAGTCAACAGAAGTGACGTTACCCAGCATGGCTTAGAGCAGGTTGGTCCAGGGGGACAGGCCCTGTAAGTCATGGAGAAGAGCATCAGCTAATTGACAGAATAATAATACACAAACAGATGCAAACCCAGTCCTTAGAAAGGACATGCAGTTAATCAGTGCTTATGGGCAGGTTATTACCCAAAAGGAAATAAGTAATGTCTTACAGCAATGTCTTTGGATAGTCTGCACACCACAGTGTGGGGCCATAACTGTGTTTAGCATTCTCATCTCCAGTCATCAGAGACATCTCTTCTAATATTCTGTGCATTATGATACAGTGGTCCGCAGTGGTCCACCGGGAGGGCTCTAGCAGTCTCAGGCTGCTATCATCAAAAGGGGGAGGAAATGTTTCTTGGATTCATGTAACTTATTCAAATTCAATTATTCTGCAAACAAGATTCTCACACACTGCAAAGTGTGTGTGTGTGTGTGTGTGTGTGATGGGTAAAATGGCTGCTGGAGTAGTTCCTGCTGTGGGTGTTGAGAACTGAAGTACATTGAGAGGGAAGGAGAGGGCGATGGGGGTCACACAGGAAGTGAAGGAGAGGGCGATGGGGGTCACACAGGAAGTGAAGGAGAGGGCGATGGGGGTCACACAGGAAGTGAAGTGACTGCAGTGGGAACACAGAGATGGACAGAGGGACCGGAGAAGAGTGAGAAGAAAGCAAAAGCAAGGAAAGGACCTTTGTGTGTGTGTGTGTGTGTGTGTGTGTGCGTATGCGCGCGCGTACTTGTGAATGTGGGTGTGCTTGTGCGTGTATGTGGGAGTGTGTGCATGTGCGCATGCCTCTTGTATGTGTGTGTGCATGCATGCGTGTCCGTGAAGCCTTATTTGTCCAGTTACTTCGACGTGCGGCACTCTGACTCATGCTTTATTCTTGACAGGAGAAATGTCAGATTGCAATTCATAGTAGCCACCCACATGCTGATCTGTGTGGACTTCAGCTCCAGGAAACCTGTCTGAGGGAGCTGCAGCTGAGCTCCAAAGCATCTTATGATGGACGGAGTGGTAATGATTTCCTCTGTGTGCGGTGTATGTGTGCACATAAAAGACTCCTCACTTAGCAATCAGAAAATGGACCACTTTTTGGTGATTTCCAAAGGAGGCAGGGTTAGTCATGAGGCACCTTGTGTCCCTTGCTAGACAAGCAGTTTTCCCATCATTCCAAACAGGGCAATTCCTCATGGGCCTCTCCTAAATGAAGCCCTGGGATGAAAGGCGAGGCGAAGGGAAGCCATTATCTGGAGCTTTTGATGGGCATCAGGTGTCAGTCAATGGCCACACTTGTCCAGCCCTCATCGGCTGAGAACAAAGGATGATGTCTGGTGGGAGCAGACTGCAGTGAACCGCGGTCCAAGGATCTGCATCTGACGAGGAGAGAGCATCCTGACCCCCCCTGGCCCACCTCAATCTCCTGCTCACCAGTCTCCAGGTACACACGGTGAAACTCTGCAGGCCATCCGATACTCACCCCCTCCCAAGCACGTGCGCACAGACACACACACACACACACACACACACACACACACACACACACACACACACACACGCACAGTGTATAATAAAAATAATAATTATTACAACACAAGTAAAACTAAGTAATATTACTTCTGGCCATGCACTTTTTACAAAGAGAAAGTCCTACACCAGAATCCTTTGGTTAATGTCTCTGAAAAGGCCAGCAGTTCAGGAGACCAGAGCCAGTGTGGCTGCCTGGACTTGAGAGTGCACTGGCCTGGGTTTCAGCTGGTGTCTCTGCCCATCGTTATCCACACTCAGAGGCAATGTCTCAGAGTCACAAGCAGAAAAATCCCATTTGAGTCATTTCTATGTTGTTGTTTTGGAGGGGTCCCCCCCTCTCTTCACTTCCCTTCTGCTGTCTGTCAGAGCTGTCATAGAAACAGGAGCTGACACTGGATCAAAAATAGCCCAGAAAGGAAGATGGCTGGCTCACAAATACACACATGCACACACAAACACACACACACACACGAACACAGATGCATACACACACACCCAAACACCTTATAGTTATTATAGGCTATGTCTGTGCATACTCCCATGCACACATGATGGCCCTGTGAGGGGCTTTAGACAAACACACATATCTCAACAACTCATCTCATCTTCGCTACAAGTCTCTTCTCATGCAGGATCAAACACACAAACACACACAGACGCGTGCGCGCACAGACACATGCACACGAACACACATACACACACACATCCTGTATCACAATCACAGGCATCTTATGTGTTTCCCACTTCATAGCCACTCATCTCTGGGCTAAGCCTTTATCCATTATCTGAGCTGGACTGAGCTCACATTCTTTATAGGTCAGTCACTGGGTATACAGTAGGCTACTATATTATAACCCATCTCATCCCTATGGCAGGACTCTTCACTCACGTATATTCATTATTACCCTGTATATTGATGAGTCTGCAAACATGATGGATCAGCAGTGTGTGTGTGTGTGTGTGTGTGTGTGTATTAGTGTGTTAGTGCAACGTACAATATGTTCTACATTCCCCATATCTCTGTGTGTGGCCAGAGGTGTTTTGGTAGCGTTGAGCGCAGTAGGGCTAGTTGTCATCAGGTGGGTATTAGTGCTGTGCTCAGAGGGACACCCCCGCCCCCCACACACACTGTGAGCACCACACATGAAATAGCAGCCGTCCCCATCTCAATGCCTCTGTAATGGGACTGGCTGGGATCATGGATCATCTCTCCACACAAGCCCATTTCTGGCCCAGATGAAGCCGTGTGAATGCCAAACACACACAGTGCTGGTGCTCTCTCACGCTCCAGCCACACACATTTGGAATCACATCCTTGTGAGAGACATGCACATTGGATAGACAGATGTTCTTACACTAAAGAGAAAGAGATGAAAGCCTACAGCCATTGCAACCCAGAAACCCTTTTGTAAGCAGATGCATCATGACTGGGTGCAGTGACCCATTTGTGATATACTGAACAAATCCTCATATGTTCATACTGTATTTCATATTCAGGATCATTTAATCATTTGTGAAACAACACTGCAATGTGCAGCTACAAAATGCACTCCTACTGTAACTACATCAAACTAAATCATAAGATAATATACTTTGTGCCCTGGGGCACACTTAAGTTACACTACTAGACCACTAATAAGTTCACCATTTGTTGCGTGACACTTTAAAGTGTCCACCAGTGGAACATAGCTGGTGGGAGTCCATTTGTCTGGGGCACGCTGATTACACTGTGGAGGTGTGCTTCCTCTCAGGGCGGCACAAACTCCATTTGTCATGAGTAAGCTGTGGCCCACACGGGCCCTCATAGAGCCGAGGTGGCCCGAGGAGGTTCCTGTCTGAGATGGACTCTCATAGAGAAAATGCCCTCTCACAGGGGCTCACTGCACACTGCAACTCTTCAGAAATCTGGGGTCGTATTCATGAAGCATTTTATCTCACAGTTAAAAACGCACAGTTAAAAAGTGTTTGAGGCCTATAAACAGGTTAATTTCTGACATTACTACTAACATGCATTATTTATGTTGTAGCCTAAGACATATGAAAAAAAATTAATGACACAGGCATCTACAAATGCATCATTTAAACTAAAAGGGCACGAAGTTTCATTTTCACGGTCATTGCAAGAAAATACAATAATATGGAAAATGCTTTAAACCTTTGAGTCTGATCGGCTCCAAAAATCAATGTGGTTCCCGGTGGACCAACCACATTATTAGGCTTTTAAATCAATACAGCCATAACAATTTAAAAAAAAAAGATGTAAACAGATTACTTTAGCCCAATTCTTTTAAATCAATACAGCCATAACAATTAAAAAAAAAAGATGTAAACAGATACTTTAGCCCAATTACCAATGATATAGACATCATTTATGGTTCATATTTGCCATTTACCCTTGTTAAATCACATTTATGATCATATGATCATTTTTGGGTTTTTATGTGAGAAAACTCAATTATAAAAAAGGTAAAACAAAAACAAGATTTTGGATCATTATAGGTGCTTATTTCTTAGAACTTAATCAGAACAGGTGAAAGTGCTTGAAATGTAACAATGGACTTTGTGTGGGAATAGCAGGTGCAGAAAGACACACAGACACAGACAGCAGGCCCAGTTAAAAGGAGGACACGGTTAAGGTGCACGTCACCTACAATTATTACACTTGGGTCCAGTAGACACGAACACCACATAGTAACAGTTATGTGTAAGGGCAGTGTACTGTGTGCAGTCATTGAAAATAAGTTATTTTCTAATACAATGAGTTATTGACAAATAATAAATAGCATAATTTTTCTTTTAGCAAACATTGAAAACGGGTCCCACAGACCTGAACACCTTACAAGGGTTAACTGCAGTGAAAACAACAATAGTAATAAAACAATAGTGATAAACCATGAGGTCTCCGTACTGACATATGCAGCTGAAGCCTTGTTAGCACAGTAGGTAGCACATCAGTCTCATAATCTGAAGGTTATGAGTTTGATCCTTACACGGGACATCAAGGGTGCCACTGGGGCTAGGGAGCTAGGGCGATTCTAAGGGCCGAGCACTGACAGGGAGCTCCCAGAGGGCCCCCATTTTCAAGCAGCGCCCCTTGCGGGGCATGGTGCTTAGTTATCAAGTATAGATAAACCATGGTTATCGTGGTTACCCATGAAAACAAAAAAACATGGTCATGGTTACCAAATAAACCATGGTTATTCTGTCATAGTAAAACCATGGTTTTTGCGATAATGTTGACAGGCCTACCGCACCGCAGTATGGTGCAGTAAATGGGAGCTTTTGTGGGGAGTTTTGCAGCTCTGATTATACGCCTACTTTACATTCGGCATTTTTAACCAAATCTGACACATTTGCCACTTCTTTTCACATGAATCACACAACTTAACATCAAAACATTTGACATTAACTAATTAAATAGTAATATCTTAGCCTGATTAGCACGCAGACCTTCTCACTTATAATTGAGAGTGGGTCTGGAAAAGGTTCATTGACTCACAACTTGCAGCAGGGGGGTAACTAGCAGTGAAATTAAACTTAAATTGGTGCATTAAACTCTTACCACATTGTTTCAGAAGTGTAGCAATCTTGTAAACAAAGGTTTTAAATGCAGTTGTTTACTCAATTCGAAAAAATATACACATCCATGATGGATTAGTGATTGTATTTGCGTGCCCGCCCGTGTCCCAAATTTGCCAAAGGTTCGTCTAGGTATTCCCAGGCTAGGAATATCTATTTTGTGCCAAAAAAAATACACACAAACACTATTTTCAATAGCTGAAATCAGTGCTCTTTGACAAACACAAAACATCACACAGGTTGTTCAATTTACTTTCAAATGATGACAGCAAACATTTGCCCGTGGTCAAGCTACTTGCCCAGTAATTACAGAGGTGTTTTTAGACAGATCGTGATTGAGGCCTGCTGAGCTTTTGCTTGATTTTGCAGCATCTGTCTGTGCTGCACAATGCTTGACTTCAGCAGTTTCCTCCAGTGAACAGCACATTACAGAGAAAACACAGCCTCACAAGACAATCAAAATTCCACAGTTTTATGAAGACATTCTTATTAATGGTAGGCATGTGTATTTATTCAAAGGAGGCCAATTCGGTCATCTACGTGATCACTACATAGCACAAGATAACAAAAACTGTTCTTCTGCCTGATATTACACAACCCACGCATCCATTATAATTCCATGTGCACTCATAAACTCTTGACCAGTCTATGTAACTTTTTTTGAAAACGCTGCTGTGTGGTGTACAGTGTCTCAGGCTGTAATGTCTTACAACACGAGCCTAATAAAAGACTTCCCTCTCCCAGCACAAGCGGCTCAATTTAACACCCAGCGGGGTGGAGGAGAAGACTGAAGCATATTCCAGCTGTGGGTCGGAGGACGTTCTATTAATCTGGTGAATGGCAGCTCCCAGGTGGGCCTGAGTACAGCTTTGCCCTTCACAAAAGGCACTTAGTCCACTTCAGTAAGTAATTACTTCAGCAAAACTTTAACCTTAATAGCAGCCATAGTGTCTCCTGTCAAAGACAGATCTTAAGCATGCCAATCCAGATAATGTGATAAAAATAGGAATCACTTTATTATGACTGCGAAGAATAGTTTGCATCTGGACAATGTTTATCTCTGCAGGGTGGTTTTTCACTTCCTCAAATTCTGTGCCATTCCTCACAGATCTGCCTGATGTCTCCCCATTCCCAACACAAATCAATTAGCAGCTGAAAAAAACAGAAATTCAGCAAGAAGCTCTATATGAGGTGTGAAAGTTCACATGTTTTAATTAAGTGTTGTGTCTTTCAACAGTGCGAAGGTCTCTACTTCTAACAGAACAGCAATGTCTCTGGGATGGTAGAAGAAAGTAAGCATAAAGCATAATTGATCCTCATTTCTTCAGCCTTCCTCTGTTCTCCAACTATAATTTCATCCATCTATCTATCTATCTATCTATCTATCTATCTATCTATCTATCTATTTATCCATCCATCCATCCATCCATCCATCTAATCATCTATTTCCACTGCATTTGTCAGCAAAGCAGGGTTTTGAAGGTAAATAGTGACACAATAAAGAGCTTAAGATAGCTAAAAATAGACAGAGCTTTGGCTCCCAAATCATTTTTTTTTTTCTCCTAACAAGCAATGGATTAGTGCTTCCCCAGGGGATTTTCAGTCCGAAAGCCTGATCTGGAGGATCGGGCAGCTGACCAACTGGAGTTGTTTTAATTTACAACAAGCTGACTAAAGCACTGAATGCCAGACTCAACCAAAGTTGATCAAACTAGACCAAAAGGAGAAAAACAGGGATGGCTCAGGCATAGAACTGGAGATGTGGGCTTTGGGAAATCTGGGGCATGTGATCTAGAATAGATTATGCAAATATTGTTGCCAACCTTCAGGTGGTTGTAGAAGATTAGACACAAAACTTGGTTGGAGTTTAATTGTGTGTGTGTCTATGTGTGTGTGTGTGTGTGTGTGTGTGTGTGTGTGTGTGTGTGTGTGTGTGTGTGTGTGTGTGTGTGTGTGTCTCTGTTTGTGTGTGTGTGTGTGTGTGCACGCACATGCTTGAAGCGGGATCAGTCAGGATGTGTGCAAAGAGTTTAGACTAAGACACTGCCACTGCAGAATCCTCTTAATCTAACCCCATCTAATCAAGGAGATTGGAGACCACCCCACAATTGCACACACACAGAGACAGACAGACAGACAGACAGACAGATGCACACGCACACACACACACACACACACTACTGTCCATATATGTGGTGCTTGCTTGCTTCTCCATCAGGCTTTCATTGACTTGCACTGGACAACCCCAATCAGCGGAGCCACAGCACACACACTGGAGCTCAAACAGACTCACATACAGGGCGCCCACTCCCTCTAATCTGAACCACACCAGAGGCTGAAACATGCCGTGCAAAACCCTTGCAGCGACTCTGCAGTAATGAGCAAACTAAACAAGCAAGCCACAAAACAAAACAAACAAACAAACAAACAAGCGTGCAAGACAGTCAGAGCATGCAGCACGGCAGGACATTGCACACACACACACACACACACAGAGAGAGAGAGAGAGAGAGAGAGAGAGAGAGAGAGAGAGAGAGAGAGAGAGAGAGAGAGAGAGAGAGAGAGAGAGAGAGAGAGAGAGAGAGAGAGAGAGATGGGCATGCCTAAAAAGCAGTAGCTGATGGCAGATCTGGGATGACAGCCTCAGTAGGGCTGCTTCAGTCTATTTATAGCTGGGCAACATAAGCTGGGGTGACTGGCCAAACAATAAACTGGCCACTACAATAAGACACATGCACTATACATAAGGAACCAGCAGGACCATATATTGCAAAGGAGCTACCAGCTTCAAGAATAGAATCAAATAGAATAGAATGGAATGAAATGGAATAAAAAGCAAAGCACTGAAATGATTAAAATGTTAATCTGCTAAAATGGCAGTCCTGCCTACGTCTAGTGTATGTGAGAATAAGATGCAGATGATAGAGAACATCTATAATCAATAATCAGGAGAGGGGGAGAGGTGCCCTAATCCTAATTAGGCAGGGTTTAGGGGGAGATTAACAACCTGTGTACCTATCACAAACAACCACGGGACAACCAACCTACCTGGAAGCCAAATTACAGAGAAAACAAGCCTTACAGAAAAGGGGAAGCTGGCTACCCTCTCTCTCACACACAGCAGCCCCCCCCCCCTTTTGTTGGTTGGTTGCTTGCAGACTATTTCCCCTTTTCCGATTTCACTTCTCAGTAAATGTGTGCATGTCTGAACTTGCCTTCCCTCTATACTTCAATCCAGTCGGCACTAAGAACAACTGCAACAAGACAACAGCCCACTGCTGTGATCAAATGTAAGCGGTCTCTCTCCATCCGACACAATATGCTCCAAATTCATTCCCAATCGTGCCCAGCCTCCCATTCTTGTCGCTTGCTGATGGGGATATGTGATAAAAGGAATCGACAAAGGGTGCTCATGGGAAACTGTCATGGCTTCTTAAATTAAAACAGTTCCCATGGTGACAGATTAGCAAGAAACCTGAGTGTCTGTGGCCCAGCACAGTAAACAGCAGCAGTTCCCAGTGAGGTTGGAGAAAGGAGATTATTCTCTCTTGCGCTCTCTCTTGCTCACTCTCCCTTTCAAGCTGTGCTTGTGTGAGAAGCAGCCACCTTCAGCCTGTAGTTTCAAGGGAGGCGGCGTATTGATGGTTGCTATAAATAGAAGCCACCTTGGTAAGCCTCAGCAAGAAAGCATATTTGACAGACAGCTGTGTGTGTCTGTCCCAATCTCAGACATTCAAATCCATAAAAACATATTTATTCACAATGCTATTAATGCAAACTGATTCTGATTAAAAGGCATCTTTCAGTGTTGGGCGAGGCTATTTGATTAGCATTTGACTACAATAAAAACTGCATCCCTGTGTTTCCTTGAAGCTTAATGAGGCAGCACATTTCCTCATCTTGAATCTACTGTCTGTTGATTACTCGTGCACATGATCACTCCTACCATCTATTTGTGAAGAGTAGGTCTGTCTTTTGTTAACAGACTGTAGCTGTGGGTCATAGGCTAAGCCCTGGGTGTCCTCCCCTGGACATCTGCCATGGCCTGGTCATAGACTGGCAGAAAGGACTGCACTTGCTCCTGTGCGGTCTGTCCAGATTGCTTTTCTTTAAGTCTGGGACTGATTAACACATCTGGCCACGGGCACTGATCTTTGGGCACATTTATTAAGCCCCAGAGTGGAGAACACAGAGAACCCTGGCAGGGCATACATACTACAGGCCATAGTAGATAGATCTCTAAACTATATTCCACGCTGAACCACTTTACATCAAGCAAAGAGCTCTTTTGTGAATCAGGAAGGGATCATCTAGCATAATATTTAGTCACACCCACTTGTGACGCCACAATGGATCGATATTTATGATATGCAACCTTTCACATGGCCAAGAAGTCATATTTGACCAAGATGACCTTGCACGGACGAGCAAGAGAGATAAAATACAAATGTACAAATATGTGTGTTGAGACATATTTTCTTTAGTTTCAGAGCATCTAGTCTTAGGTTGAGCCACGCCTCTCGTTTAAATTTAAATCAAATGCCTTGTTTCATCGGCCCCTCTTTCTTTCTCGCCTGGAGGAGCGAAGGGATATTCACAAAGCCCCAAGGCAGAAAAAAATCACTTCATTACCTCACTCATCAGTGGGTCACACTGTAGGCTACTCTCATCACCCCCACCCCTGCTCCTTTTTGCTCATCTCCACAGCAGTGTTCCCTGAATGAGCTGCCATTATTCCTTGAGTACAAGGGGTCATACTCATACAGCCTATCACCACAGGACTGCAGCAACTATATTGTTCAATATTTCTAGGACATTTATCACAGCCATGCTAAGTTATCATATGCTACTGTTTACTATGCACCCATTGGTTTATCCACTGGAGCATTCATTCAATTTGAACTAATGAATTCAAAATAAGTAGAAATCGCAGCGACTTCCCGGTGTGCTACTGTATGTATCATTAAGTGCTGAAAGAACATGGCTCTCTGTCACTTGAGATAATAAGGTGCATGTTCATATATTAAATGAAATAAAAGACCTTAGATATTCATCTACGTAAGCAACCGTTGCAATTACCACATCTAAATTCAAAGCGGTTAAGCTAGGATCAACTCTACAGACCTCAATTATAATCATTACATTGACTTAGCACTACTGTTAAGCAATACCATAAAATAACAGCTTCAAACTCATTTTGATGCTAAACTGACTTACAATATGCAGAAAGGAGTCTATGACATTGATTGTACGTTCCCAGAACGCTTAGTATGCAACATTGAAGTCATGGGTAGGAGGCTAGGAGCATGACCATTTTCCTTGTTTAGAGATGAATTGATAAAATTGTCAAAAAGTGTAATTTCTACACTGTTACTTTAAGACAACTACATGAACTACATGACTCTATTAGCATAAACAATAAAATAGATAAATGACATACCGATAATATTTTCCAACAATGATATAAGATTACCAAATTCACACAGTTCATGCAAGGAAACACATCTCTAAGTTCTTTATTAGGATTCCAGATAAAGGATACACTGTCTCCCAAAGCATCATGCTGAGTCCTGAGTGTTATATGTGTTAAGTTTGTATTAATGTGTGCGTAATGAGAGTGTGTTTGCATTTAATTTCAGCTGAAGTGAAACACAGTTGTGATGCATAGCTATGCTTCCACAGTGATGTAAACAACATGTAGTTTGGATTGCGTTCGGATTTCATTGCACACTGAAGAGACTGTTCAGTTCATTAAAGAAGAATGTTATGAAATATGCATGCTAGATTTGGTCAAAGCTTGGTCCATCCCTTCTCCAATAAACAGTTAATATCATAGACCCTTGGAGCATGTTGAAAGACACCAATAGTGCTTCTGGACATAAAATTACATACCACACAGAGGCGTGCCATAGCTTAACCACGAGGAGATCAAGGAGACATCAAGTAGAAATGAGAGTATAAGTGACAAGAGACAAGGAAGGATGTCACTTGAATTGAACTTATAGAGCCATTGTGTCAATCATCACCTCAGAGCACATTCAGAGAGAGTCGGAATATTGCAAACTGTGAGAATTGTGCGTACACAGCCAAAAAAAAAAGGAAAAACAGATATATATATATATATATAAAGGCAATATTGGCACTTTGGTCACCTCTTTAGACCAGTATAGAGATCCTCCAGTTTTTACTAAGGTTTGGAATGTAACAGAATGATCCGGCCATAGAAACGTAGCAGTGTGAAAGGATCCCCACCCCCTCCTTTTAATCTCCTGGGGTTTTGGTACTCATTTAGAAAGCCTCCATGGCTTCCTCTGTCATTCCATTTGTTATCAATTCATATCGTTCCTCCATTACACAAAGTGCTCCATACAATGTTTGGTTAATCAAGAGTAAGGCAATAACTGTAAACTGCTTTGAAAGTGCATTGTGTTTATGTAACTAGCCATTGCATGGCATTTAAAGCTGCATTACCTGGCTGATCCCTTGCATATCCCATGCACAGATAATGACACACTTTGCTTTGTCACTTCCAGACTGATTGTTGAAGCTCTCAGTACGTACCATCCTTACAAGTCACCCTGCGAACTGAGTGGGTCTAACCACATAGCTATGGCAGACTTTTTAATCTCCCTTTGCAGAAGCAGCACTTGAAAATCATGACTGTTAATATCCTGTGAATAGTCTCTAATGCACAGTCTGCACTGATATACAACATAAGAGTAGCAGTGTAAAACTAGAAGACACCAAAACGCGTCCCAGCACCTATGATAAGAGATGACAGCATTAAATGTAATGTGACAGTACCAGCTCATGTGAGATGACAGCAGTTCTCTCATTCACCCTACAAAAAAATAAATACAGCTCTGCATACTACATTTTATCACACTACAAACCCACTGTTAAACCCCTCTACCACAGTCCCACATCCCATTCAAGTTAAGGCCACGAAATAGAAGCTATTCCTAAAACTGGAGAATGTCTCCAATGACAAAATTGGCAAAGTCTGATGAATAAGGCAGTTGAAATAGCTTTCCAGTTGTCCAGAGAGACGAGGTGTATTTGTGCAGCTCCAGTGACCATGAGGGGTCAATGTCCTCTGGCTTCAGGTGCGTGAGTCGTCAGATGACCTCCGACTCATGACGTGCTAGGGCAAGAGGCAGCGTTGTTCCGCATGGCCCTCGAATGTGATGTCTGTAAACAGCCAATTGTGACAAGGACTAACAGTAAGGTTTTGCCAATGGTCATTGTGCAAAATGTACAACACTAGTCTATCAAGTCTATCAAGATCTCTGCAAATATCATTTACAACTACATTTTACAAATGCTATTGGATTGATTTCCTTGTATGGAAATGTTTGTAATGCGTTTGGAATGTTTGTTGTTAGGCTGTTAAAAGTGAAATTTCTCTGCTAACCAGTGACCCGTTTGCTGTATTAGAGATTGATGTTAATACTTGACTGAAATTTGGCCTATATCAAAACCAGTAATAGCCATTAGAATAATCTAAATTCAGCCCCTTTTTTCAATATCACATGTTTACAAGATAATACACAATGTTTTAATGTTCCACTTATGTTTTCTGCTATTAAATCAAGTTGTATTGATATGCTGTGTTGAGGAGGTATCTACCAGTATAAAAAATGTTTGGGAAAGTACCAGGGGAAGTTGGTTGTAAGTTTGATGTAAGTTTGAAAGTACCAAGGGACAGTTTGTTGATAATATGAGCCTGTGGGCAGGAGTGTGACCACTATATTTTTTCCTTGTGTTTAATACTATCAGCTATGGTCATTCTACTGATGTAGCCATATGACCTACTGATCACTTGCTACATGAACAGAGTGTAGAAAGAACTCCACCTCGGGGGGGCAGATAACTCACGTGAAGTAGGTGGTTTTGGGGGTGATGTTGGTGTTGAATTCAACCACGGGAATTCTCCGTGATGCCACCTGTGGGCCAAACATTGCCGCCGGGTACACCACTGAGGACGTGCCCACCTGAGCAGAAGGCAAAGAACCGCTGACAATTACTACACACCTTCACAGTCACACCATCAGATATTTCACACCAAAACTATCTTTCACAGCCCTTGACCCTGTGGAATTTTTGTACGAACCAAACAATTTAATACCATATATGTGCCATACAATTTAACATACCTTATTTTTATTTGCTGCTATTATTTTATATTAATTACAGTGCATGAAAATGCACTGTTCTGCTATCCAAAGTCGTCTTCTTCTTTTTATTATTCTTCTAATCAAAATGTCTGCGTCTAATCAGCTTCAACCGTTTAACGTAGAAACTTCATTCAAACTTTGTAACGTAGGTCTTAAAGGTGCCCTGTGCAACGTTTTCAGTTGTTTGTTAACAAAATCAACATTTCCCATTCCTAAATGTGGCAAAAAACAAGCTTATTTTTCTCCATAGACGTTGCATTGGCACTATGACATCACAATGGGCTAATAAAACTGATTGGCACCTGTATCAACTGCCAGCTGCTCAACAAGGCCAACTCTCTCTGTGTCTCTCCATTCTACAAGAATACAGTATATTCCATCCAACATCCATTAAACTATCTACATTCAACTTTTAAACTATCTACTTGTCTCAGGCTTTAAGCATACAATCGGGCTCTCTTAAGACTACAGATCCTGTTCAACTGTTTCCTTTGCCCACTACTGTTTCAAAACAATAATTCACTATTAAATAATTTAACTGTTTAAACTATCCAACTGCTTAACTGTACTGCTGGGGATGGGCATTGTTAAGAAATTATCGATATCGATGCCATTGTCTGCTTATCGATGCGATTCCTTATCGATTCCGGTTCCATTTGCTGAACACTTATAGGATGGCTTTGAGAGTTGTTGGCTTTGAATGTCTAATTTAAAGTGGTTTTAGAGAATGAATACCAAGTGTGCAATATCAATACAGAAGTTGAATGCTTTAAAATGTTCTAAATTTTGCATACTGTGACGTCGTGCTGCGACGTGGGAATGGACGGAACGGAACGTTCGGAATCTTTAGTGAAATCGTTAACGTGTGTACGATTCCGATCGGAACATTTGGAACCGGTTCCAAACCAGAACCTGGAACCGATTCCTAAGCCTTCTGCTATTCCAACTGTCAGTTGTCATCAACTATGACTCCCGCCAACCGTTTCCTCTACCCACAAATGTTTCCAAATAAAAGTTTGTTTTGCATTTTATGTTAATATATGTTTTGCATTTTTATGCACTGATAATTCCTCGGATTACATTTTCTAGTTGATTAATGTACTATGTACAATCAGTGACCATGTCCATTTGTAAACACACTGGGTCTATCAGTTTCATATTCACTAGCGATCTGTGCTTGGCCATGCACTACCTCTCTACTAGTGCCCACTCATCCTGTGTTTGCCTGCAGGGGTGCTTAACCCGGGTCATGCTGTGCATGCAGAGAGAGTGTTTGAGTGTGTGTGTAAGACTCACCACCAGGCAGAGGTCACACATGTCTAGCTCCTTCTCCACCTGCGTCAGAACATTGGAGTCCAGGGTCTCTCCAAACCAGACCACATCAGGTCGCAGCAGACCATTGCAGCCACTGTCCTCGCACCTGCCTCGCCACAGGACAGAATCAGTCACACGCTGTTCAGTAGTCCCCACTCGCCCACAGGACAGAATCAGTCACACGGTGTTCAGTAGTCCCCACTCGCCCACAGGACAGAATCAGTCACACACACACAAACACAACACGCCGTTTAGTAGTCCTCTCTCCCTCACATAACACTCAGATCTGGCTTCTCCACTGAACAAACCTATCAGGCGGATGATGCTTTGTGCATCCTTCTGTTTAGAAGGGATTCAGGTTAAATGTTCATCAAATTCTTACTTCCCCGAATGTTTGTTCAAGACTATGTAAATCCCATTTTAGGGCAGATTATTTAGCCAGTTGGTAAACATCACATAACACATTTTTTTAATGAGGGCTGTGGTTTGATATGAGCACTCTGCCTTGCTGTAGCTGCAGGTGGCGCTTTAATAAACCACACACGTTCTGAGAAACCCTCCCACTGCGGCCATTACATTAACTTTAAAGGATAAACAGTGTGGAATATGACTGCTCTTTAAACTGACCCCCTCCCAGCTAAACACAGCATTCACAAAACGGTGCCATCTTGTGGACTTCTACGGTACTGCATGTTCCCCTTTAACTTGTGAAGCAGCATTCCTTCTGTACAATGCACAGACAAAAAAAAAAACATCTTCATTGTCCTTAGAGAACAACATGACACATCAGGAGCTAAGAAAATGTTCTTCGATCACTCATGTATGGACTGGCTTATGTACCTGGGCAAATCATTGACAGGAATGCGGGCATCACTGGTTACTGGGTCAGGTGCACTGGGGTTTCAATACAAACATAAAACAAACAAACAAACAAAACAAATAAATAAACGAGACACATCAAGAAATGACCAGTGTTGTTGATGCATATGTGGTGTATCGAGTGAGTGAGGTGCTGTTGCAGTGTACCCTTTGCCCAGCAGCGCCGGACAGATGGGGCTCTTGTGATTGGCTTTTATACTTCCACAGCTGATACAGTGGGTCTTGAACAAATTACCTGAATTAGAACAAGAGAGAAGAGACATGGTGTCAACTCTCTTTAGTTTGAGCCTTATCTCTGCATGCCATTTATGAAAGAATCAGTATCAAAATCAAGACAACCCCCATATAGATACA